>NC_073360.2:10050500-10739500 GCF_027580225.2 Misgurnus anguillicaudatus
CTGTTCACCAGTTGAAGCTCAGTAGAAGTTAGTTGATGCAACAGGACAATGACGTAAATCCACTACAGACTGGCTTAAGAAAAACAAAATGCGCCATTTGGAGTGGCCTAGTCAAAGGCCAGACCTTGACCTGTGGAATGACCTCAAGAGAGCGGTTCACACCAGACATCCTACAAATTCACATACTTTTTCTTGCCACTGTATATGGATGATGCCCTTGGTCACGAAAGGGTTAAACAATATATTCAATTTAAATGTATTTTTATAGGCCTATTGCTTTTTAACAATGTTGGATTGTCTTACTGCAGCTTTACATTAAAAAGAAACAGGAACATTTTTAAACATATAGGCTAAAATATGTTATATATAAATAAATGTATCATAAAATAGGATCTAAATGATGCTTCTGTCTTCATCAGTGAGGTTAAAGTGACTGGGACCTCACAGTAGCACCATGAGTCAAAGATCCTTTGTAACTATTTATATAGTCGTAACATTGTTATCGTCTCGCTCTATTGTCTCGCCGTACTGATTTCGGACCGGATGGGCCAAGGGAAAATGCTGCAGTGTGATTGGCTTATGTATGCCAGTGTAATTTATCCTTCGTTCAGTGCCCAAAGGTCGACAGTGGGTAAAAATGGAAACAGTCGCAGGAGGAGCAGGGTGACGTGTGGAGCCACTGAAGCATTGTTCTCAAAGCTGTCTCTGATATGTCTGTCCACCTTTAGTGAGAGACATTAAACATCTGTCCTTTGCCTTTCCTTCCTGTTGGATTGAAATAGACCAGAATAGCCTCAGTAAAACATCTCCAACAGTCAAACTAAGATATCAATTTATATTCACTGCCTGGTCATTTTTTGTGAATAATGTTGTGACTAAAGAAATGTAAAATAAATAAAAACGATATTTTCGTCTTAAAAGTAGTCACACTCTATAAATGTTGGGTTATTTATAACCCCAAAAGGGACGAACCCAACCCATTGGGTTGTTTCAACTCATTGTTGGGTCAACTAAAACATTTTCTGGCTAAATTTAACCTGACACTTGGGTTTGTCCCACTTTTTTTGAATGCACCCTTTGCATAGAAATCATCAACATGAACTCTTGGTATTTTACCATCCAGTTTCTTAACGTCTCAACCTAAGATGCATTTTAAACAGTATTTAGGGAATTCACACACACTGTAAAAAATTCTTTGCTGCCTTAAATTTTTTTATTAAATCAACTCAGATTTATAAGTCATGTCAACAGAGATGAGTTGTCACAGCTTATAAAATATAGTTCAGAAAAGTCACCTGTAGTTATAACAACTCATCTCTAGTCAAGATAAATAATAGTACGTTGAAATGACTTCCGAGTTGATTCAACAAAAAGTTTTAAGGCAGCAAAGTATTTTTTTACAGTGCATGTGCTCTTTTGGCTAATATTTTCTGTCATTCAAAGTCATTTTAGTTCTCTAATTTTAGTTTTTTTCTGCAAAACAATTTCAAATCTTCAGGCATATATCTTCATATTAAATGATTTTAAAGATCAATAGAGACATTTTGGTTTCTGCTTAATGGTAGTCACCTTCAGTAAGTCGTATTTATCTGAAAACGAAAATGAACCCTGTTCCCCATTCTTCTGTAAGAGGCAGCGCTACCAGAAAACTGAAAGTAAAGCGTGTCCTTGAGTCTATATAGTACCATATATAAGTATTTACAGTTTAAACTTAACATGATAGTGTTCTTGATCAAACATTCAGACATAGTATCAGACATCGATGTGTTCATTCTGTTATGGCAGCACATGTGCAGCAGTTATGGCTTTGCAACTGTCTTCCAGTCATTTGACACTGTTACAGCACGGGAAACAGGAAAGATCAGTTTACCTCCCAAATGATTCTTTGGAACACATGAGGTGCATGACACCGTTTGTCATTTTCGCTTTCACGGTATACTTAGATCTGAAGACCTAGTCATTTCTGTTTCCTCTAGTGTTTACTATACACGCAGCTGTTGCGTGGCTCAAATGAAAGGACACACAGTGGAGGCTGAGCTTTTTAATCATTTCAATCATAATCTGGATGTAGTTTAAGGCCAATTCGCACTGGTTAGATAACTACCAACCCCAATAGACACCAACAGACACCCACATTCTAAAGTCTCATTTACTTTGATCCAACAACTGCCAACAGGGGTTTCACACTGACTGGTCAGACGCCTCTGTTGGAGTCTGTCCGAGTCTGTCTGACCAGTGCGAATTGGCCTTGAATATGAAGTTTGCATGAATGGATGGATTCACTGACTTGAATCACAATATTGTGTATTATTACATGTCTCTCTTAAATGCTTGATTCTTTTCAGATAACATCCGCTCAAAACTAGTAACACACGGTAACCCAGATGCTGCAAATAATTTTGACAGGTACAGTTTAATATTACACAAAATTAAATATAAATATGTCTTTTAATATCATGTACAGTACTGTGCAAAAGCCTTATTCTGGGTTCACACCAGCCGCGTTAGAGGCGTCAAATTTGCGTCCGGCGCGTCTACTTTGCCGCTTGAACATTTTGAGTTTACTCGCTTCATTCGCGCGTGGAAGCCGAGTCAGCGAGACATTCACGCGGAAATTCGCGTCATGGGAGGGGCTTCTGCGACTCTGCTCGCTTCCTGTAATCACGTCACTACTACAGCAAGATCCTGATTTTGGGTTTTCACCCAGAGTCTAAATTTTTTTAACTCGCGCGTTTGCTGCGACAATGCTTAATTCGCGCCATTCGCGTGAACTAGACACGCGAATTAGGCGGAATCACGTATATCGCGTTAAACGCGTCATTCGCGCCGCGAAACCTCCAGACGTGCCCCAACGCGTCTTAACATTGACTTAACATTGAAATCACTCGCGCTTGACGCCTCTACCACGGCTGGTCTGACGCAGCATGAGTTTACTCGCTTTATTCGCGCATGAAAGCCGCACGTGAAATTCTAGTCATTGAGACATCCACGTGGAAATTCGCATCATGGGAGTGGCTTCTGCGACTTCACTCGCTGACTGTAATCACGTCACTATTAGAGCAAGCTCCTGATTGGTTAACGCAGTGCGTTTTTCCGCCAAAGTTCTAATTTTTCAACTCGCGTGTTTGCTGCGGCAGCGCTCAATTAGCGCGAACGAGGCGGAATCGCGTCTAGTGCGCCACGTTAAATGCCTCAATTGCACCGCAAGACCTTCAGACCCGCGTCAACGCGTCTTCACATTGACTTGATGCCTCTATTGCGGCTGGTCTGAACGCAGCATTAGGCCACCATCCCCAGCTTTGTTGTTTTAGCAAAGTTTTAATGCCCATTAGGGGTGGAACAATACATGTATTCGTTTCGAACCGAATCGGTACGGGGGTCACGGTTCGGTGCATGAATTTAAACGGAGAATACACGGTATGAAAATAAAAAAAACTTGCGTGCAAAATAATTAATGTAATGCGGAACTACTGTTAGATACGCGGGTTCTTTATGGACAGCTAATCTGTTGCCCCGCTTTAGCTCTGAAGCTCTGATTGGCGCCAATGCATCCGAGCTCCGCCTATGTATGCGCTCTATCAGAGACCGTCTAGATTCTCTGGCACTCTGCATTGTTTTGTCACATCGACGCCGGTCCAGTCAGTGAATGAGCAGCCGACAGCGAGTATGGCAAGTGGTGGTGTTCCCCAAGAGTTAGACGTTCCGCCAGCCATCGCAAGTTTGGCAAAACTTCAGTTTTCCAGTCAGTTACAATAGTACAGGCAAGAGAGTGGTGGAAAAGACGAGGACTGTGCATCGGCGTTGTTCAGCAATTGTTAGGTATGTGAGTGGAAATACATCTAATCAGGGCTCTCAAGTCTCACGCATTCACCTTGACAAACACGCATTTCAGTCAGTTCAAATGCCACACTTTGTATTTCTCACGCTGAGAAGTAGGAGATAAATTGTCCTGCTATATGCAACAGGCATACGCAGGGCAGTTCTGTTGAGTTCAGCTGCTTTCAGTTTTTTAAGTGTGCTAAACTTTACGCAGCGCCATCAGCGTCAGAGTACCGCGAGAAATCTTGCGGAGGAGGCTGATTTCAAATCGCTCTCGCGTTACTCTGACGTCATCCACTTGTCGTTTCTTGCAGCCCCTTGTGAAGTCGTACACACCTATTAATTCATCCTACAAGCCTATTTTTTTGTTCTTTAGTACATCAATATGAAATAAGGCCAAAATGTAATTTTAAAATGTATTTAGGTAACACTTGTAATACATTTGAACCCATATTTGTATGAAAGATGAGTACAAGATTACTTAAAGAGGTATACATTTTTGAATGTTTGATGTTTGATGTTAAATGCATTTCAGTTCATATTCATAACATCTGAAAATAACACTGATAAGGACACCTATGTTTTTAAGATTAGCTTAAGTACTAAAAAAAATGCCTTCTTCATTTTTGTTTTGCTTTTCCCTCTATTGTACCGAAAGTGAATCGAACCGTGGCACCTGAACCGAGGTACGAACCGAACCGGGACTTCTGTGTACCGTTCCACCCCTAATGCCCATCCATATTTATTTTTCACTATTCTTTAAGATACAAACAGAAAATAAAGGAAATATGTACACAAAATTAAAAACAAAACAATTTTCAGAACTAAATGCCTTTTTCAGGCATCAGTCAGTATTTAGTGTGACCTCACTTAGCACGAAACACATCTTGAGCTTTTTTGAGAAGACTGAAGTTCTGAAGTCATTCGATTAGATTTAGAAATTAGGATTTAATTTCATTTAGATTTAAGAGATCCTGCAGCTGCCTGCTATTGCTCAAGTGGAAGAGGAGTTTACCCTAAATACTTGACACTTATACTTTTATACTGTTTTTAATACTACAAACACATTTCCTGTATTTTCTGGATGTATTCTATTAAAGAGACTGAGAAATAATTATATATGATCACTATAACAACAAATCTAATGGTAGCATGGTGGCCTAAGATATTTGCATAGTACTGTATGACATTATATTTACAAATGATTAAACCAATTAGTATGTTATGTAAGTTAGTATTTAATGCTCCTTACCTTACTTATGAGGTAAATAGTCGTGGGATGATGTACAGACAGCAGGTTGTTATTGCGAAATAAGTCCCTTTAGTGTTATCTACCTGATCACATGTCGGGGGGTTATTTCTGTGATAACAACCTGCTGCATATACATAATCTCTTACTTATAAAAACATTTGTGGGTTTCAGAACTCAAAACTTCTTTGTTGGTCCAAAAATAGCTTAAATTGAAACCAAACCGCCTAAACGCTTCGTATCAGATTTTATCTCAGTATGATGTCATGAAAAAAGATCAATGCCTACATCTACATTGGTAGAGGTAAGACATACAAGTTACTTGAGCAACAAAACAATAGGGATGTTTCCAAGTATTATAGTGTCTGTGCATGGCCTTTTTTGGGAACCTAGTATAAAATTAGGAAAGCACAGGCTATTTTCGCTTAATTTTACTGCAATTTGTTTTTAAACATGAGACAGTTGGATGCAGATTTTACAGAGAGACGGAAAATAAAATATGATGCATTTCCGACGAAACACACCCACTCCTCACTATCATCACTATCATCACTGACTCTTTTTTGAGTAATAATAACACTAAGGCCGGGGACACACTGGATGATTTTAACATCTTAAATGATAGCCACAGACATATGAACACAACATAATCCTCAGAACGCACACACTGGATGATTCAACCAGACCGCGAGACCACACATGTGATGACTGTGGTAACCATTTCAAAGTGACGTGAAATCTCACAGAAATGCGACCTAAAAAAACGAAATAATGTTGTGGTAGGTCTTGCATACCACATTGTAAAAGCACTTTTACTGTTGCCATGGTTCTTTCACGTCATGTTTGTGGCTGTCTTGTTTCAGCCAGAGCCCTTTAAGGACAGAGTTGTGCCAAGAGAAGTCCAAAAAACTCAGCCGCCAAGTGATTCATGGATACATCAGTTGGTGACTGAAATCTCATAGTGAGCCATTGAAATACATTGAGTTCGAGGCAAAGAGCTGTGATTATTCTTAATGAATAGTCAAGAAATGCTTTGATTTACAATATTCAGTATATATCACACCAATATGTATGTAGTATTTTTATGTAGTTAAATGTTTTTTGAAACAAATATGCACCAAGATGAAAATTCTTGGCCGAAACTAAAAAAGAGGAAACCAAGGCAGAAAACCGAAACACAGAAAGAAATGATTATAACAATCAGGGTGCGATTTGTGAAAAAAACAGAGGGGGGGATGTTTTCATAGGCGTCGATTTCGGCGACGGTGGGTACCCACCATATTTCGTCATGAGTCATTTTGTACCCACCACTAGTTTTAACTTTTTTGACTGTTTTCAGTGGTTATGAAGAGCAATATGAGAAATTTGGAAATCATTGGCCGACCTAATAAAATTCCATTATAATATTATTATTTTTAATATATATTTCTAATTACAATATTTCTAATATTCAGAAATGCGCCCTCCGCTCACGAGCTCTGATCGGAACAAACCCGAACCTCACTGTCTGCTGAACTTGCGCAGAAACATAAAAATATAACCAGCTTTTCAAAATGGTTTTAAAACTAAACATTTATACTATTTTAGCACAAATTATGAGCTTATTGAAGATTTTTTATAATTCTTGACATAATGCGTCTCTGTCCACAACACATTTCAAAACATTTTAATTCATAAAAATAAATCATGAGAACATGAACTCAGTCCTGCATTTGCAGGAATTGTAAAATCTTTTTTCTTATTTACTCTAATAGCTTATATTTCCCCACACATATGAACTGTGATCATGCACAACGAAAAAACACGCAAGAATTAAATCTTGAATGGCAAAACTATATGGCACAACGTAGTGTCAACTTAAACATAAATATGAACAATGTATTGATTGCAAAGTTAAACCATTACAGTAGAAACAGTTTTAATGCTGCTTTTAAAGTAATAACATTAACTTTACACCGCGATGCTGAGCTACAGTGAAATGATAGAAAAGTCAGATGCATTATGTGTTAGTCACTTAGCCTCATTTGCGCAAACTGAACGCGCCCGCGCCTCGCTAAACGCCTCATCGGATTTATCATGTATAACTTCAGCCATTCTCAGTGGTGTGACTGGGACACTAACTCCGCTTGTCATCATAAACAGATAATCAGAGTGTGATGTTTATTCCCGCTTTATTAATATGCGGCTGAATATGCTGCATTTCATCTTTTCGACACACAGCTCCATAACCATCTCGCAAGTGTTGATAGGCTATTACTCGTGAGGTGTAAACGGGTCTGTAACCAATCAGATAGCGCCGCGGGCGGGACATTGAGCAAGTCTGCAGAGTAGTGAATACAGAGAGGCTTCGCGGCAGCTATATCAGAGCCAGCCAAAGTAGCGCATTTTAAAACAAAATTGACTTTAATCAAACGATCCGTGATAAGTTTTGTGCTCCGTCTCGCCACTAGTGTAGTAGCACTGATCACTTTGAGGGGGGGATAAATTTATCCCCACCGGGGATAAAAATAATTAAGCAGAGGCAGGGATACATTGACCAGAAAGGGGGAAATCCCACGCATCCCCCCCGGCAAATCGCACCCTGATAACAATTATAAGTACCATTGCATTTATGGCTATAACTGTTTACTAACTTTACTAGGGGTGTGTGACGGATCACAAAACTTACGGTTCGGATCACATTACAGTTTTTGAGGCACGGATCGGATTATTTGGCGGTTCAGCAAAAAAGATGTTGGAAAAATCTAATAACAAATAAATAAATTGCAAGCATTTATAAAAAAAAAAACAAAGTTGCACATTAATAAGGTCTGAAATTAGCATTAGGTACAGAAATCAAATTAAGTAAGGAATAATTGACGACGCTGCAGCTATGGGGCTGACAGTAACTTCCGCTTCATGATCCGCCATTGCTGTAAAAAACAGACTGATCTCACGGAAAGTCGTGTTATAGTCACGAAAAATTTTATTAATTTATTTTGTCTCCATGAAATTCAGCTTTTTTTGTGCCTTGAGCACAAATGTCTTTTTCGTGAATTTCTATAAATCGTTTTTCGTGTCCTTGGCACGACTTTCTTTATCGTGTCATTTTATGTATTGTTTTCTCATAGTTTTTTACTATTTTCTTACCATTGTCACTTTGGGTTGGAATCACTTTCTGTTACATTTTTAGACATCCTAACCCAAAACCCAACTCTAACCCCAACTCCAGGGAGAATAGTTTTAAAAACGGAAGAAAAACATGTAGAAACCACATGAAAGTACATCCTAACCCAAACCCCAAATCCAACCCCAAGTGGCAATGATTTTAAAATGGGAAAAGAGAGAAAACAATACAGAAAATGACATGAATAAGAAAGTCGCACCACGGACACGAAAAACTATTTTTAGAAATTTGTGCTGAGTGACATGAAAAAGACATTTGTGCTTAAGGCAAGAAAAAAAGCTGCATTTCGTGCCATGGACACAAATAATCACATTTTTTGTGACTATAGCACGAATGTGTCACAAAAAAACGGTTCCATTGGAGTGAATGAAGTTGACGCAACTCTTTTGCTAAATGGCTCTGGTTTCAGCTATAGACGATTTCAGTAGTAACAACGTAAACACGCAGCTTTCATGGTCTTCACGTAACTTTCGGTAAACTCTGCAAAGAATAAATAACAACAAAGTCCTTTTAAAGTAGTTTATTTATATAACGAGCAAAATAAACAACACGTAGATTACATAGGAACCCAAAACATTTGTTATTCTCGACGAGGTATTTGTTTAAGAGTTCAGTTTCAGCAACTAGTCAGACCATTAAACAAATAGAAACCGGAAGCAAAGTTCGGACCAGACGCTTATCGCATCACCGCACGTGCGCCCGATGAAACGGTCTATAAAAGCTTGCACGCTCTCATTGGCCACTGCAGCTCTTGTGTCCAAGGCAGCCCGATCACAAGTCCTAAATATCTAACAACTTTGGGATCGGGGAGGCTCCAACATGATAGGGAGCAACACAAAATCGCAATGACACCACACACTGGAGCTTCCAATCGCTGAGGGTGCAAATTAGGCTTAAAATCTTCCCGTGTGCCCAGTCTATTCTGACCAGAGATGTCCACTTATGGCCTTTTCCTTGCCCGTGTTGGTTTCCATTGTTAAAAGTGACCCACCTCAGCACATTTCACTCAGACACACTTTAATTTTCTGCTGAAGATCTCACTGTCTCTCTGACACAAACACACACACAGATATACTGGCGCCAGCTATTGTTGAGACACTGCTGATCTCTAAATGTCATTAAAAAATTAAAGCAGGACAGTCGGTTAAACCCATTGTGTCTCTGTGATATGTGATGTGTGCGTGTGTTTTGTGTGGGTTATCCAGAGGACCCAGAATATCACGTCACCTTTGCTCCGGATGAGCTGAATCACAGTACAGTCACGAAACCCTCCAGACACAGATTCACAACTTGACTTCATGGATGTTTAGACACTGATGTATCTTTCCTGAGCCACTGGTGTCTGGTTCGAAAGGTTAACTTCTCTCTATTGCAACCCGTAGTTAACTTTTACGCCACAGCATGTAAAAACTTTTATGAGGTAATGAAAGACAGTTTGTGAGTTAATTAAAATGCCACCAAGTGACAGGATTTGCATTATACAACTGTTAATTTGTTTTTGGTTTATTACAGAGATGATTTGACAAAAGGGAAATGTCCCGCCACGGCTGTTCTTATCTGTAACGGCTAAATAGAAAGAAAAGTTTCCATTTGATTTTAATCTTCAACACCTTCACCTGGGGGAAATTCTGCATGAAGTTCACAAATATTTGCATTAATTCATAATTAAATTTTTAATAGGGCTGTAAAAAATGAATCACGATTAATTGCATACATAATAAATGTTTGTGTTTGTATATTTTTGTGTGTATTGTATGTAATTATTATGTATATATATTTATATATATATATATATATATATATATATATATATATATATAAATACACAAATTTAATAAAAAATAGGGGTCAAGCCCAGAATGGGCGAAGACCGCTATTGTATCCATTAGTTTTCTTATTATTATTCTTCCGATTCTTCTTCTTCCGCCATTGCGGTCTATGGCAGCCCATAGCAGCGTACATAGGAAAGTTATGAAATTTGGCACGCTTATAAAGAACTGTCCAAAAAGTCTCCACAGCAAATTTGGAGTCTCTATCTCTATCCGGCTAGGGCCACTAACAGTCCAAATTTAGTAAGTCCTAAACATGAAATTGTTTCATCTAATTCCTTGGCTCAAGATGATTCGATTGGACCCTATGACGTCATTTTCCGTCATGAAAATTTTTCCACCATTTTGAATTATTCATAAAACCTACTTTTGCGAACTCATTCTAGAACTTTAGCCTGATTGGCACGAAAAACGGTATGTAGCATCTACAGACACTCCAGGCAAAAAGTAATGAAATTCATGTTGATTCGCCAATCCGTTTCTGTAAACGGCTTTAACGAATTTTACGTGAAGCGCTAAAAAACGGATTTGAGGCTGTATCTTTGCCAAACTTATGCTTATTAACACACACTTGGTACTTGCTATGCCAGTCAGGATCTGAGGGGGCATGCCCAGTTTCGTCGCAGCGCCACCTATTGGTAAGACAAAAGTTTTACACGCCTATAACTTTGGCTGTGATCGACGGGATTTGTTTCCTTCGGGTCCTGAATAGATGCAGATTCCAACGATTCCAAACACGTCAGAATTTGACTCACAGTTAGCCCTGCGCAGCAAAACAGCACTCAAAAACACGCGCGAATATCTCCGCGAGCGTAATTCCGATCGACCGAAAACACCACAGGAAGAACAATGCATTACCTTCTGAACAAAAAACTCTATTGGCGTTAAATTAAAATTTCCATCAGGAATGGCTGAAAATTGCAAAAAACTATGTCTATTACACATAAATGGTTATAACTCTGCAACGAAATGTGATTTTTTTCACCAGATTTGATACGCTGATGTACGTTCAAAGTCTGAGGCCACACCAAAAAAACTGTATGCTTGCACCATTAGTTGACCTTATAATTGAACAAAACCTTTAAAATCAAGCAAGCCCTATGGTCATACAACTGTTTCTTCGCTAAACTAAAGTGTATAGTCATAAAACTATCATGTCAGTTTATTGCCTAAAACTACTACAATAGTACGTCTAAAACCATGAGTTGTTATGCATTAATCCTTTCATGGCTTGGAGTATAATTATTGGTGAATGCCAGTTCACTCCCTAGCAACCAATGAGAATACCTTATCTACCGTTTTGCAAGAGCTATATCTCTGCATCAGAACATCGTAGAGACATGAGGGTGGGCTCTTTTGACTCATTTACACCACTGTAATATTTTGTGACTCGAGTTTTGCCCCCGCTAGCACCACTTACATTTCCTTCAGTGTTTTAGCTAACGATGCTTCTCGAGAATAGAGGGAGAGATTTCACTGAATAAGAACATCCAAACTTTACTTTCTTCTGTGTCCTTTTTGGCTTGACCCTGGTAATTGCTGCTTGCAGCTATATTTATGTAAGGAATAATTGACGACGGGCCATTGAATTATAAGAAAATAATGCACACCAAGGTGGTAATGCGGCACGACGCGAAGCGGTTTACAGAAAAATAATCAACACCCATAGAACATTTCTCAGCCAATCAGAATGCAGCATTCAACAGACCCGTGGTATAAATATAGATATTTAGTGCTGGGAAAAGATTAATCACAATTAAATAAAAAAAATAACGTTTTTTTTTTCATAAGATATGAGTGTGTGTTCTGTGTAATTATTATACATTCATGTATGTATTTAAATTTTTTTTTACATGTGTATATGTATTTATTTATATTTTTATATATTCTATATTATATATAAACAAAAAATGGATATATAAATAAAAATGTTTTGAAATGTGTATATGTATGTGTCTGTGTTTAAATATACATAATTATATAGTTTTAATTTACATATAAAATATATAAAAATGTAAATATATATAAATGTAAATGTTTCTTAAATACATGCATGTGTGTGTATTTGAAGAGTTTGGTTCCAAAACGCAATAAATCCAGATTGACTAATTTCAGTAAAAACGTGTTTTCTATACCAAGAAAGTGACAAGATGAAAACCACTATTTTCTGTTACAAACTTTTACATAGCATCTTTAGGTTATAAAAACATAAAAATTTCAAATCCATAACTTGATTTCCAAAGATTTATTATAAAAATAATTATTTTTTCCACAAAATGCAATAAATCCATGACAAGTTTTTATTCAAAATGCTATAAATCTATTGAATCAATAGCCTATATAAATGTGCATTCATCTTTACCATTTTATATTTATTTAGTTGACTAGTGGTATACAATGATTAAAAAATAAACATTAATGGCATTAACCAAAACACTTACTTTTTTATATTAAGAACACTGTCATTGCTGTGGTTATACTTGACGTCGTCTCTTTACATTTTTCACAGCGATCAGCTGTAAAATGTTTTGGTCCCGCTCGATTTTCGTTGACTTTGAGTAAAATAATGTAAAGTTTTCATAAGATCCTCTGGGGTCAATGTGTTAGCATGAGAAGCTTTGTGCTGTCGGGAGAACAAGCACCCGAGTGCCTCTCACGGAAATTATTAGATGTTGATGGCTTACATTTCTTTCCCGTCACAGAAAACCATCACAGTTTTATCAATGCAATTAAAGTATTATTTTGTTTTGTTTGTTGATCACGAAGTACAAAGTAGATGAGGAAAACTAGGACTTCGTGTACTCAGCGCGCCGCCATTGTTTGTTTACATTGCGTGACTGGTGGGCTGTAATTTCAGGAATGGATTTATTGCGTTCTGTAAAAAAGGAGGAGTGGCGTTTATCGCATTTTGGGAAAAAAGGGAGAAAAGGTGATAGAATAACACGGCAGATATTGGATTTTGCGTAAAATTAAGAATTTACTTTTAACTACTGACCTGATATAATACTGATTTTGGCAGTAACTCATTTTTTTTCAAAAATGGCGTTTATCGCGTTTTGGAACCAAACTCTTCATTTATATGTTAGGAATAATTGACGACGGGCCATTGAATTATAAGAAAATAATGCACACCCAAGGTGCAATGCGGCGCGAAGCGGAGTGCCGTTACACCCCGGGTGTGCATTATTTTCAAATAATTCTAAGGACCGGAGTCAATTATTCCTCTTATACCACGGTTACCACAAACATTGCTCTGGTGCCTATTTTTAAGACATTTTACAAGTTAGGTGTGCGGTTATCAGAAATGAATGCATAGGAACATTTCTCAACCAATCAGAATACAGCATTCAACAGACCCGTGGTATAAATACAAAATAATTACACCCAGTACACGCACACATATTATGCACAAATGAACTTTTATTATTTATGCGATTAATCGCGATTAATCTTTTGACAGCTCTAATTTTTAATCAATTTTACAACCATTGGCGCTAATTGTAAAACCAACTGACAATGGTAAAATATAGAAAAACAAGAGAAACCAATACATAAAATGACATGAAAAAGAATGACATGCTTAAGGACACGAAAAAAACTATTTGTGCTCAATGACACACACACACACACACAAAAAGAGAAAAATCGTCAACACAAATAAATAAATCAAATATTTCGTTACTATACAACAAAATGCATTGAGACAGACAGGATCACAAATACATTCATTCACCTTACCCCAGTCTTGACCTGGGCACAGCATTACCATACAGTATGTCCCAACCACTGCTTACTGTAAAGTACTTATATACAGTACATATATACATTTACCGTAGATCCTTGCTTAATTTGCAACGAATAGACATGCATTACAGCAGTAGACACACGTCAGTATAGATGATTCTCCTGAGGCATTGTAGACATTCCTCACCACGACTGTAAACCAACATATTTTCACTGTCTCAGAAGACCGTCATTGATGTTAAAGTAAGATGTCCCACAGCCTGAAGCTACTCTGACAAACGTGATGGATAGCACATGCCCTGATCACGTTCTCTCAGGTGACTCATGTTAACTACCAGCCTGCACATGCTCTTTAGTCAATCACTGATGTTCATAAAGTCTACATCCACCCTCTTAGAGAATCTAGATGTTATGTTCCTAAAATATTCAACGACAATGACAGGGAGAACATTCGATGCTAGGAAGAAAAGTGCATACATTTATCCCTGGGTTCGAACCCACTGCTAACACAATGCTCTACCACTAAGCTAGAAGAAAAATATGAATGTTTGCTTCAATAATACGCTACTGTATATATAAAAACAAAGATGCTATAGGTGGTTTAAATCAAATGAAAATATTTTGGGTTGGAGTTGATGATGAGTTACTCAACCTTACTGATGGGCACACGAGATAGAAAAGGTTGGGAAACACTGGTTTATCTGATGCGCAACGTTAAATACACTGATGAATTAGAGAAGTGCAGGAAGTTCCTGATGTCAGTTAACGGTGGGAATTTCCATGGAAGTGAAGTGGGAGGTTTTGTGGAAAAGATTTCAGCACGAGAGTGAGTAACATTCAGAGATAGGTAACACTCCTTAGACATGCATCTAAAACATGTTGCAACAAGACTGAGAGCTTAAACGTAAAATACTCGCCTTTCCACTCATGTTTGAAAGCTTTCTTTGTAAAAAAATTTTAAATAACGTGCTATTGGAAGAATAATTAGATGAGTAATTGCAGTGATTTGATGTTGTATTTGATTTATATAATTTAATCTCGAATGAATCTGGAAAAAGTCAATTATCAATCTTAAACCAGGTAAAATTAGTACTGTATTGAAGTGGCATGTTGTTTGTCTTTGGAGTTGAGTGAAAGTGCACACACGTCCGAAATTGCCCACATTCCTACTATATAGGGGAAAAGCAGTAGGTGAGGCGAGTAGTGTTCATAGTATTCCAAAAAAACGGTAGGTGAAAAGTACAATCTACTACTTCAAAGATTTTGAAGTGTGCATTTAATGGACACTTTACTATCCTGTGAGCCCCCAAAGTTACCCAACAAAGAAGAAGAAGGAGATGTGTTGTAATGTTCAATAACGTCTGACAACGATAACGTTTATAAATCTGTATTCAACAACATATGGAACAGTTGTTCTTTGTTTAATATCAACAGCTCACTTGTTGTTTAAGGACCCACGGTATGTCACCTGATGTATCAACATGGTGCAAGTAGTACGTACTTGATCAAGCTTAGTACACTTTAGGACACAGGGATGCAGTCTAAAGGGGGTCACACACCAGACAAGAAGCGCAGCGCTGCGTTGCACCATTAATCTATAAACAGAACACATTATTTTCTATGAATGTACACACACCGACAGCGGCTGTCGGCAGCTGTCCGCTGTGACTCTGGACGCTGCTCAAATCCCTGTCGCACCACTCACATAGTTTAACATTAAATAACATTATATTTGTCCCAAAATGTTAGCGATTAACATCGTCTGCTAACGTATATTTGCATTTTGATGTAGACGCTATCTGACGAAGCTTGCGCTATTTAATGTGCACATCCGGTGTACGATACCTAGTTGTCCTAGAAGCTGCGCTTCTCGTCCGGTGTGCGACCCCCTTAACGGGGCAAATGTGTTAACGCTAATGGGTGATGTCATGCGTTGCCAAACTGAATTGTGGATCTATCAATGTCGCGTCACTGCTGTTGCTCGCGGCAGAAGTTGAACATTTCTCAACTTTTTAAGTGCCAAATTAGATCACCTTATGCAAATAAATTAGTGTAAGCCAACCAATTACGTTTATGCAAGACCCGAGCATGTGTTGGGGCCACTGTGATTGGCTGTTGGCTATGCTTCAGACAAGCATTCCGTCAAGCGTTAACGGTTATGCCCCGTGTAAATGTACATGATCAGAATGCGTTTATGACGGTGACAGGCGCCTTTTTTGAATAATTTTCTATGGGAAATGAACGTTATGCGTGCTGTATGCGCACCGAACAGCTCATGTTTTGGCCACCTCCCGCTCCACGCGTTTTTGAAAGAGCGCTTTGAGTGGAAAAGCGTTTCTGCTAATATGACAATTAACAGCAAAAAGGGCTCACGCTTTAATATTTTATTGACAGGACAGCTGCCTCAGTGGTTGCCTAGCAATATAAAAAGCAGCACCGCACTGCTCTTTTTTAAAGTGACCAATAAAAGCAGTGCAGTGCGTCTTGCATTTCCAGGCATTTAAGACGCGTTTCATGTTATTGGTCCCATGTCATAAACACAAACTCACGCGCACACACAGAGCAGTGGGCAGCTATCACTTCAGCACCCAAGGGGAGCAATTGGGGATAAAGGGCCTTGCTCAAGAGCACCACATTCACAACCTGCCAGCATCAGACTTAAACTGGCGACCCTGGGTTGCAAGTAGCCTGGCTAACACCAGATCAGTCTCATAGTGAATGAGACGTGGTCTGGGAACCATATGCTCATTTTCTCGTATTTGAAGCGTGTTATAACAAATAACAAAACTGCTTCGGTGTGTCGCATAGAAGTCGTCATTGTCTTGCTGCCCCCTCCCCGTTCTGTGATTGGTTCCCTATTTCAGGGGCAAAAAAAGGTCCATAGTTTCCATGCTTAGACTTGCAGCGTAAATAAATTTGCGCGCAAGGCTGCATGGGGATACCCAGACTAGGTTGCAACCCCAATTCTCTAACCATTAAGCCCAGAGTATAGTCTGTTTTTTACAGTTACTCGAACGTATGCGCTCGGTCGAACGTTAAGCCTTGCAAAGTATAGCTTATTTGACTCATATGTGTACACAGACATTCACATGAGGATTTGCGACAAAATGCATCTCCTGGGCTACGTACTACAATCTCCTGTAAGCACATGTGCAACCTACGCATACGGCAGTCTGCGTACAGTACACATGCACTCTTCTGATGACCAAAATTGTGTGCGGGCCCTCGTGTACGTGTAAAAAATGGACCATACTTCGACCTATAGGCCACAACTGCTATATGGGAAGACAAAATGTCATTTAATGGTCCTAAGTCACTTATAATGTATTAAGAAAGCTGTATTTATTTTTAACCCAGCGTCAGGTCAAAAAGGGACAAATCCAACACGATGGGTTGTAATATATTTGCTGGGATGTTACAACCCAAAATGCTGGGTTGTTTTAACCCATTATTGAGTCAGATATAAAAATTTTCTGGGTTATTGTTACCTAACAGCTTTTCATTTTTACCCAACGTTGGGATGAAAATAACCCCAAATATTTTGGTGTGTGTAACTCTGCAAAATGTCCATGATTCATGTTAATTGGTAAGTTCATGCTACTGTAATGTCATCAAAAAACCTAGAACTACATTACCTAAAATGTTGAGTTGTTTTAACCCATGGTTGGGTCGAAAATTGTAATTGTCTCGGTTAAGACAAAAGATGGGTATGTCCATATTTCAGACATCCTACCTCTCCTGGATGTTCTGTGTCTCTTGGATATTGACAGCGGCTCCCTGATGCCCGCAAATGATATAAAACATCTCGAAAATCAATTATTTGAGAACGTGCATGTTAAAGAGTTCAGTCTAAGGTTACAATCGACCACTTTCTCTCTCTCTTTCTTCACTTACGTCAACCACTGAAGTTCATTTACAATGTGGTGTCAAACATTACATAACATAATGTAATAATGTAAACATGTATGTGAAAGTGTAAATTATTATAGTTGTCTTTTTTGGGGTGGGGGTTTGGTGTGCTACCTCCTTGAAATTAGCATTTGCAGGGTGGGATGTCTGATTATTTTACCCAACCATGCATGGGCTAAATCAAACTGGCAGCTGTAGAAAATGAATCAAGACCCCACCAACCACATTCTCACAGGATGTTGGTTATCAGGTGTTTTGAATTATTTTTAGCATGTCACATACAATACGCTTTTACACGCATGTGCATTGGCCCAAGCATCCATACATATGAGTTGGGTTCCTCCTCTGAATTTTTCCACCTGCATGTTTAAATCACAAAGTCAGTGTGATGTAATGTATAATACAGGTTATGGCATATGAATGTGTGTTACTGACATTGCATTGGCTGTTTGTTGTAACTCTTGAATTGTGTTATGTCAGGCAACGCTGACACAGATCCTCCCTTGTGCTGTGATAAGACTTGTTTGTGGTTTTGAGAAGCCTGGATTGTATGACAGCTCGGTTTATGCTTTCCTCCCAGCTAAGTAGTAGTTTTTATTGAAATGATAACCCTGTGGGAGATGGGGAGTTTGAGAAAGTGAGTTCTTCTGACATCTTAAAGTGAGTCACGCACGTTAGTAACCAGCGTGAGAAACTCATAGTTTCATATGATATCTTAATACGCATGCAAATCAGCCTCAGTTTTTTTATATCACACTGATAATGTTCATTTCCCTTCACTGTCTTCCTGTGGACTTTATTTGTGGCTTTTGAGCTTTTTAAAGAAACGCTAACCTGCTATGCTGCTAATCCACACAGGCAAAGCACAACATAAAGAAGGACATTTTATGAGGACGAATTGAATTAAGCCCTAAATGGCTAAATAGCACAGAGGTCAGCACTGTATGCATGACTGAGTTTTATTCTAATTTACATCCTGCATAGATACATCAGGATGCTGAGATATCACAGCTTAAAAGCACACATGCCAATTTTGCACACAACCTTTACTCACACTTTCACCAACGGAAGAAACTTGCATGTTTTTCTCAGAAGAAGCTTCTGAGACGTGTTCTCAGTAATCAGTGCACCTGTTTCACTGCGAAAAACAAAGTTATATTGTATATTGGTATAATAAGACAATGTGTTTGGGTGGTTAATGGTTAAAAACACATTATTTTCCACATATCGTACATTTTTGTAGCTCCAGATTTCCCTCTCTTCCTCAACAAAACTCATTGATTTGAAAAGCGCTGTGTCCCTGATTGGCCAGCTAATCTGTACGTTGTGATTGGCCTGAATACCTCTGATGTCAGCAGGAAATGTGACGCTCCTTACCATGTTTGAAAGATTCACTCACAATGCAATGTTAACAGGAGTTAATTTACAGGCTGTGAGTCCAAAGCGTGAGGAATTATGATAATGTCGGTCTTTACTACATCACCAATCCCAGGAAGTAAACTGTTGCCTACAATCCGTGTGTTTGTTGTAGTCCAAGAAAAAGATTTATGTTGGAGACGATACCTCACGTCATTGTTTACTTTGGGGTTTGTACCTTTTGCATATTGTTAACATGTACTAATACACACTTACACACCAAACGAAATGTAAAACCGTGAATTGGTTCTCTTTAAAAAGAGCTGTATTACATGTGCCAGGACCGTGGATGGCGATGTTACCATTTAAAGAAACACTACAAGGCTGCGTGCATACATTTCCTTCTACATAGCGATAAATACATACAATCAACACAGCGAAAGCATCTACACTTGACACATCTCTGTGTTATTTTTGTAACAACACACTTTGTTGTTTTAACCAGAGGTGGACACTACTTAAGTATTTTTACTTTCTACATGAAATAAAAAAATTTAAGTGTTCGTATTTTATCCGTGTTTTTCTTTGGAAAACATACATTCCAAAGCATATTATCATAATTGTTACTCCACTACATGTCATAATTTTTGGTTTATAGACGGTTTCAGCAGTAACAACATAAACAAGTGGCTTTCGTGGTCATCACGTAACTTCCGGTAAACTCCGCTAAGTCCTTTAAAAGTAGTTTATTTATATAACAAGCTAAATAAACAACACGTAGATTACATAGGAACCCAAACATTTGTTATTTTCAACGAGGTATTTGTTTAAAAGTTCAGTTTCAGCAACTAGTCAGACCATTTAACAAACAGAAACTGGAAGAAAAGTTCGGACCGGGCGCTTATCGCGTCACCGCACGTGCGCCCGATGAAACGGTCTATATTTCATATATTTAATATTTAAGTATATTAAACATCTGGTAAATGTTTTACTTTTAAAGTAAAAAGTACTTTCATACTCTTACTCAAGAAAAGTAAAAGAACACAATTTTAATGTAATTAGGTATTACATCAATTTTAATATGCAATTAAAAAGGAATACATAGTATGATTCTATGCTTTAGAATGAAGTGAAATTTTTTTATTAAAGTAAAGTAAATTTTTTCCCAAGACAAAAACTCTGATAAAGCACAGATGCTTGGAAAATGTAACTAAACTACTCAAGTACTGTCCACCTCTGGTTTTAACACATCTTGGGTTGTCCCTTTTATTTTCCTGAACACAAAATCAACATGAAATGACAAATACTGTGTTAAAATAACACAAGAGGATAACACAAAACAATGTGTTAAAAAATGAACACATCCTTTCTTATGCTGCGCCTACCGCGCCTAGTTTGCTGCTTGAACAGTTTGAATGCATTCGCGTGTTAGTTGCGTGGCGGCTGCGTCGCGTTTTCTGTGTCTGTACATACCAGAAGCATGCATTACGCAGTACTGACGCGCTGCTGTTGCTATAGGTGACATATATTTTGCCTGAAAACGCTTCCAAGACGCTTGCGTGTGGCGTGAAAAATAGGCGTCGGTCCTATTCCTAGCATGGACGCGTTTTCGGCACGGCTCGAGCCGCGCCTGAGACGTGCATGTCATGCAGGCTGTGTGAACTGTCAAACCTGCTAACATGGGAGCCTAAATAAAAACAGACACGCCACGCAGCTGAGACGCACACGCCACGCAGCCGTCTGATCGCGTCTTTGCATTGACTTTGTATGTAATCTACTCGCGCAAATCGTTGAACTCGCATCTGGTGTAAACCCACAGTTAGAGTTTAGCCATTAGTTTGTGTGGATGGACGATGAGGTTGGTTTATTACTACTAAGTGACTATAAAGTGGCAAAATTTGTAAACGTTGTTGGAGAAGCGTTATTAAACTCAGTATCTTGAGCAGCACAGATACAGTCCTGTAGGCCGCCATTGTTGTTTTGGTTGTATTTGCGTATATAGACTGAATTATCACATGCACATGACCGTTATCACAGATTGACATTTACATACGGTAGTTTACACACAGACGACACGGCATCGTTATCAAAAACGTGCACTTTGAAACAGAGTTTGTGATTTCAGTACCTAAAAAAACAGCCAAACCGCATTAAAACTTGTGTAAGCGGCCTCTCAATCTTTGCTTTTTTCTCATATGATAAGGGTGATTTACAAGGACTTCAAAGTATGACAACTTCTTTCATGTTTTATTTACCGTTTCTTATATTTTTAAAAATGTGACCCTCAAACATTTGTGACTGTAAAAACCCAGCTAGTCATTTTATGTGATTTTCTGTTTTATAAAATCATAAAGTAAAGATCATTGTGTATAAATATAATCTCAACATCTTTAATATTGACTGAGTAAGGTCATGTCAATGACTGAAATCAATGATTGAAGTTAAACTTTGATGCTTCAAATCTCATTATTAGATGATGAGACTTTAGCCTGGACTTCACAAATCGACAAAAAACAAACATAAACACATATGGACTTACATCAGGCACCATCTCTCTCACACCCCTGACCAAGCAGAAAGATACAGTGGTGTGAGACGCTTGAGATTTGTGTATTGGACACAATGACTGTGTGTGTTTTGTGTGTGTTGGGTGATCTGGCTATTCTCAATCCTGGCCCCAGGAGGAGAGCTGTAAGTGTGATAAGATAAGACTGTACTGAGAGCAGTCTGTTGGGTTTACGTGCGAGCACTCTGATGGAGTTCAGATAGAATTTGAACATCATGACCGCACCAGGAATACCACCCATACACACACACACACACCTCTATGAAGTCTCTTTGACATGCAGAAGACACATTATTTATTTGTGTTTAGTCGCAAGTGCAATAACATTTGCCAATTTTTAAATTCCTGAAATATTTGACACTGCGTAATTGTCTTGTTTAGAGGCCTTGTAAAGTATGTTGTTGACTGATAACTAGTTACGACGTTAGTTTTTTTTTTTTTTAGATAATTTTAAGGTTTTTTTTTTACACACACAGTCATATGTTGTTTACGGGGATGATTTCACAGACACAATCATTTTTATATTGTACAAAGTGTATAATATATTCCCCTACCCTTCCCCGGTCCCTAAAACCCCAACCATCACTTTCTTTATGAAAAGTGCCAAGAGTGAATTTATGAAAAATTACCATTTAGTATGTTTAGTATTAAGCTGTTCAGTTTGCATTATAAACAAGCCTATATACACACTATTCATGTCCCTGTAAACCACATATATCAACCAGCCAACCCCTCCCAAACACATATTTGTGGTTAGCTTAATGTTCTCTGTTGACTCTGTGCGAGCTGACTCAATTCACACTTTTAACACTTCACAATCGATGCGATTTGAGCTCTTCTGTGGAAAAGCAGATTGCATGCTTTGCTCACCAAGGGACACATTTGGTAAACTGTTGTGGCACTTTTAGCACAGTGTTTAGCATAAAGCTTGAATCGTACTTATTCTAAAAAGTCAACGTGTGGATGGTTTTTATTTTATAATACTGTTTAGCTAAATGTAACACATACTTAACAACTTAGCACTCAGAACCGCACATCAAAGTAATTTTGTCATGCAAATTTATTTAGCAGTTATCTGTTACCTAATTCCTTCAGATATAATATCAGAGGCAGTACATACAAGAAAAAGGTGTGATCAGCACAGTTCATATTTTGTAAATGATTATATTTTAAACCTTTAATAGGGCATTCAACTTATGTCTTAGTCACAGGCCATGAAATCATAGGATTCTATAGCAACATATTTATTGTTTATGTTCACATTCATTTTGCATTAAGGGAATAGCCTTAATATTAAAAGTCCAGACTGATCTCATGGAAAGTCGTGTTATAGTGATGAAAATTTTTATTAATTTATTCATGTCCATGGCACGAAATTCAGCTTATTTTCATGCCTTGAGCACAAATATCTTTTTCGTGTCACTCGCACTATAAATAGTGTTTTGTGTCCGTGGCACAACTTTCTTTTTTGTGTCATTTTATGTATTGTTTTCTCGCTGTTTTTTCGGGGGTTGGAATCACTTTCTGTTACATTTTTAGACATCCTAGCCCAAACCCCCAATGATTTAATAACAGGAAGGAAAAAAAGAGAAAACAATACATAAAATAACCCGAAAAAAGAAAGTTGTGCCATGGACACAAAAAAACCTGTGACACGAAAATGATATTTATGCTCAAGGCATGCTCTTACAACCCATACATATTCATAATTATGGTAATTCAGACATGCCGTGAACGTACCTTTTATTGCACATTGCATGCAGTGTGATATTAACAAATGCATTTAATTGAACAAAATGTATTAAGCGATTATCTAGACTAGGGATGGGACGGTATGAGAATTTCATATCATAATTATAGTGACCAAAGTTATCACGGTTATCAATATTATCATGGTTTTGTTAAAATGAGATGGAAATGTTTAAAAAGAACTGATACACACACTGAAAACTTTTTTTTTTAAGTTTTATTTTTGAAAATCACAATTTAATATTTCATGTCCCTGAAATTATTTCTGTGATAAAAATAAATAAATAAATCTGTCTAATAAGTTTACAGTGAATTAATACAATACATTATTCCTCTAAATGCCTTCTTGTGCAAAAAACTATGTTGCATGTGCGCGCATGATTCTGGCTGGACAGGATTTACGGCAAGTTTTCAAAATCACTGTAATCAAACACGGTTGTAATGATAATTACATTTTAAACGATAATACTAACCGTCAGGACATTTTGTCGTGGTTAATTGTGAAACCGGTAATCGTCCCATCTCTAATCTAGACCAATATCCAGCATGCTGGGAACTTTTCAAATCATTCGATAAAAAGCAAAACTTATTTCTATTTTACCCTTACAGAATATTAAGGCATTTATTTGTGTGTACATTTAGGGGCGGGTTCCCAGAACAGGCTTAATCCTAATCCCAGACTAAAATGCATGTTTGAGCTGACATCTTTCACAGAAATTTCGTAAAATATATCAGGATAATCTTAAGATGTACATCAGTAATGTTTTTGCAACATGATCTCACAGAAAGTCATGTTACAGTCACAAAAAATTTGATTAATTTATTTGTGTACATGGCACGAAATGTAGCTTATTTTCGTGTCTTGAGCATTAATGTCTTTTCGTGTCACCCACACTATAAATAGTGTTTTGTGTGGCACGACTTTCTTTTTTGTGTCATTTTATGTATTGTGTAACCACAATGGTTTGAAAATAGGAAGAAAAAATGAGAAAACAAAACATAAAACGACACAAAAAAGAAAGTTGTGCCACGGACACGAAAAACTATTTATAGAAATTTGTGCGAGTGACACGAAAAAGACGTCCATGCCAAAGACACGAAAAAAGCAGAATTTCGTGCCAAGAACACAAATAAATTAATCACATTTTTCGTGACTTCAACAAGACTTGCCGTGAGATCATGTTGCAAAAGTCAGTTATATCAGGTATGAGATACTATACATTTTATTCCTGAAGTCACCGAAATTTCGAATGTCACAACATAACGTTGCGGCAGTCAAGAGTTCACTCAAAATTCTGTATTGATAAAATGTAATTATGATTACACCAAGTTTTTTTTACAACCTGTATATTCATAATTACACTAATTCAGACATGACGTGAACGCACATTTTATTGCACATTGCATGCAGTGCGATATAAAAAATGCATTTAATTGAACAAAATGTATTATGCGATGATCTGAAGTGCTGTAACATGACCATTATCCAGCATGCTGGGAACTTTTCAAGACATTCGATAAAAAGTCAAACTTAATTTCTATTTTACTTATACCGAATATTAAGGCATTTATTTGTGTGGGGCGGGTTCCCAGACCAGGCTTAATCCTAATCCCAGACTAAAATGCATGTTTGAGCTGACATCTTGCGCAGACATATCGTAAAATATATCAGGATAATCTCAAGATGCACATCAGTAATGTTTTTTGCAAGATGATCTCACGGAAAGTCATGTTACAGTCACGAAAATTGTAATTATTTTATTTGTGTACATGGCACAAAATGTAGCTTTTTTACGTGCCTTGAGCACGAATTTCTATAAATAGTTTTTATAATTTTATGTATTGTTTTTACATTTTTTTCTCTCTAGTTTTAGATGATTGTGGCTTGGGGTTAGATTTGGGGTTTGGGTTAGGATGTACTTTTATGCATTGGTTTCTACATGTTTTTCTTCCGCTTTTAAGACTGGAGTTGGAATTAGAGTTGGGGTTTGGGTTAGGATGACTAAAAATTTAACAGAAAGAGATTCCAACTCCAACCCCAAGTGACAATGGTAAGAAAATAGTAAAAAACTTTGAGAAAACAATACTTAAAATGAAAAGAAAAAGAAAGTCTTTATTGAAATTTGTGTGACATTCGCGCTCAAAGGCATGAAAAAAGCTGAATTTCGTGCCATGGACACAAATAAATTAATCAAATGTTTTGTAACTATAACACAACTTTTCTTGAGATCAGATTTTTTTGTGTTTGTTAAAACTACTCAAACAGTCCTGGCCTAATAAAAACCCTGTGTAGGTTTTGAAAAAGATTTTTTACACAACCCTGCACTCCTGAAAATGTCCTTTATAAAAGACAATGTGGTCAACTAACCTAGTTTATTTCACAGATGTCAAGATTGTATGTTCTGTTAGGTGTGGTTAAAGGTCTGACAGGAAAAAACAGACCTCTCTACATTTGAGGAAACAAGTTCTCAATAGTGTGCCTTCGTTTCGGTTGCATACCTGAATCATTTTTCAGGGTAGTTCCTGTCACATGCGCTGCCGAAACAGGGTCAGGGGTGATGAAGAAACCTAATCTTACAGACCTTGGGGTTTCTATCAATAACTTCAGTTGGGTTCCTGCTTTGCTTGTACAGCTGTCATGGATCACCATGAGTACACGAGTCAATAAACACGCTAATCTCTCATTTAAAGAACAGAGGAAAATAAAACACTAATGTTTCAATGGCAAAGCTTCCCTTCAGACAGTTACTTTTCTTCACATGACCTCTTGTAATGCGGCACTCACATGTCGAAAGGTCAGCAGGTCACTTGCGTGTATACACACTGGACTCTTTGTATTGTTGTGCCCTTTTACTCCTCTGCAGTCTTGAATTCTAATGAGATAACATGAGATTCACCGATCTTATCACATCTTCAGATGTAAAAGAATAGCTTTTAAAGGAATAGATCAGTTGAAAAAAACCTGTAGTGCAACAGAGCACCGAAAGCATGACTATAACACCACTTTTGGTTTAACATAACACAATATGGTTCTTCATAGTTGATGTTTAGCACTAAAAATGGTTTCCCTACGAGTCAACTACTTTTTTTTTTTTTGAATGCACATTCATGTTCATTTAAAGGGGCTATGGCATGAAAATCTGACTTTTTCCATGTTTAAGTGTTATGATTGGGTCTCCAGTGCTTCTATCAACCTAGAAAATGTGAAAAAGAACAACCCAGGAACTTAGTTTTAGTAAACCATTCTCTACAAGCACATGAAAAAATAGGTCGTTGAAATTTGGCTCTCCTTATGATGTCATAAGGAGCTCTTATTATAATAATACCCCCCCTTAATCTGCAATATCCAACCACAGCACTGCCATTTAGTGCAGAGAGAAAGAGAGAGAAAATAATTCACAGCACAACTGAGTTTCAATTTCAACAAACCACCATCATTGTGATGAGTGTTTGCACTTCATCCGCTCATTTGCATTTTAAGGACACACCCAAAACAGCACATTTTTGCACACACCTACAAAGTGGCAATTTTAACATGCTATAATAAATTATTTATATGAGCTAAAACTTCACATATGTGCTCTGGGGACACCAAAGATTTATTTGACATCTTAAAAAAGTCTTGTGACATGGCCCCTTTAAATGTTGCCCAATAAAGACACATTATAACAGATTTGATGTCACTTCTCGCATGTTGTAACCGTTAACTGTGCCATTCTGAATATGCGAAAACAACTGAGTTTGAAAGATACTTTTGTAAAATCATCATTTTTGGAGCGCTACCTCATCTCCATTTACATTTAGCTGACGCTTTATCCAAACCAATTTACAGTGCATTCATGGTATAGATTATGATTGAACTTTAAAACCCCTTAGCATTCCTGAAAAAGGCTAAAAAGGACACACATTGTACCTGCTGTGTTGATTGTATCTTAAAACGGTTTACATAATTCGAATCACAAGAATTTCAGCTTTCCAAAGATATGTGACATGTTTTGCTTTTTGTTTTTGAGTTGTATTTGATGTTTTCTGTCAAATAATGCACTATATCCCTCCCATGGTACACTGGAATTTTAAGGGTTTTTAATCAAATATTACTTCAAAATAGTACACCAAATATTAATATCTTTGATTTAGTTACTTAAGGCAGTCTTCAGATCACGTACCCGTCCCCTTCACATCATCAGGAAATGAGCCAGTCAAAGGTGAAAAAAAGTAAACAACCGTGTGTTGAAGTTTTTGAAGCTTTGAAGTAGGGTTGGAGGTGGCGTGCTGGGTATCGGATGCGGTGTTTGTGCAGGGTTAAGCTGTGGAAAAAAGATGGGCGTGTAACGCTTGTTTGAAGTTAAAAGATTTAATCCTGTGTTTATGTGAAGCACCCCAGTTTCATCCTCAGTTTCGGGTTAATGACACAATGCTGAGAAAAAACAAAAAACAAACCCAAAGCAAAGTGTTTTTTTTTTTTTTTTTTTTAGTAAAAGAAGAACACATGTAGATTTGCAAGTCTATATCAGTGGTTCTCAAACTTTTTCAGCGTGTGGGCCCCCTTATATACGGTGCATTCCTTCGCGGCCCCCCCAAAGAAAATTTATGACAAATTTGTTCTAAAACGTAACATTTTAATAAAAAAACAACAAAATTATATTATACAAAATAGTGTTGTTGGTTAGTAGCCTTATTCTTTTAGGTTTAATTACATAGAATTCATTATAAATTAATGTATTTTATAAATAAAATACATCGGGCACCATCGTGAGGGCCCCCAGTTTGAGAACCACTGGTCTATATTTTAAGTAAAGAAATTGTAAATATTTTTTTATAACAATTAGACACATTTCCCAGGAAATCTTGTTATCATAATTCTCCTAAAATGTGCTTTATTTTTGTTATGCAAAAGATACTTTTTTTGTTATTCAATTTTCATAAAAATGTTATTCTTGACTTGTTCAAAGGGGAAATGTGCTTTTGTAACATTCACCCATTGCATACAAAAACAAAATGAGATTAAGGAACCGCCAATAAAACAGGATATCAATACAGGAACTAACACACTAACAACTGAGGATCTAATAATCATTAATAATAATCATCATCATCATTTGTGTGTAAATTTATGTATATGGTGTAGTATTTCTGTACAACATAACACCCAATAAAGTCTTTCAAAAACCTTAAAGGGGACATTTTACAAGACTTTTTAAGATGTCAAATAAATCTTTGGTGTCCCCAGAGTACGTATGTGAAGTTTTAGCTCATAATACCATATAAATCATTTTTATAACATGTTGAAATTGACACTTTGTAGATGTGAGCAAAATGTGTCGCTTTTTGGTGTGTCCTTTAACATGTAAATGAGCGGATCTCTGCACCAAATGTCAGTGTGTGGTTGGATAGTGCAGATTAAGTGGCGGTATTATCCCCTTTTGACATCACAAGGGGAGCCAAATTTTAAAGATCTATTTTTTCAAATGCTTGCAGAGAATGGTTTACCAAAACTATGCTAATGGGTTGATCTTTTTCACATGTTCTAGGTTGATAGAAGCACTGGGTTTAGCACTTTTTAAAATGTTCATGATATGTCCCCTTTAAGGCACAGTCTATCATAAGGCCTATATCCATCAAAATAACTAGCTTTTAGCTCATTTATGCTAAATATTAATCCATTGTATGCTTGATAAAATGAAAACTTAGAAAATACAAAATCATTGTATTATGAAACTGGAGAATTTCGGTAAAATTTCGAAGTGCATCCCAGCATCCTATTCGTGTAACATTGCTCACAACTGTTTGCGCAAGAGTCCACTTTCTAACAGTTCTCCTTTTACTTTCAAAAGGTTGAGAAACAAGAAGCTAAAGCTGGCACAAATGTTTTCAACATATGGATCTGAGCTTTTTGATGAACTTTTTTTGTAAAATTTTTTACAAATGTTCAATGTTAGGGAAGAACAAGTGTTAAATTACAGTCACTGAAGAACCAACATATCAACCATTATTCTGTATATAATGTCTCGCATCATCTTTTGCTGTTAGGGCTGCTAATACAAAACGTTCAATAGCTGTCACGGTACCCTTTAAAAAGGTCCTTATCTGTACCATTACACCCTCAGAAATAAAGGTACACAAGTTGTCACTGGGAAAGTACCCTTTCAAAAAGCTACACCTTATATATTAGTATATTAGTAGTGCATATTAGTACTTCAAAGATACATATTGGCAGTTCAAAGATACATTTTTGTACCTAAATGGTACATATTAGGACCTTTTTTTAAAGGGTACTGACCCAGTGACAGCTTTGCACCTCTGTTTTTGACAGTGTAGAGTAAAATAGATGACTTTTGAGGTAAAAAAGTTGCCATTACTAACCTCTGAGGTACTCTTTATGTACAAATATGTAGTTTTAAAAGTGACTTTCTAAAAATTTTTTTTTTTCTCTGAGTCATGGTCTCTAGATTTGCTATTGCAACAAAGTGAACAGAAAGTAAAATACTGTGCAAATACGGGGTTTGGAGGTGGGTTTGAAGTGGGTAAAAGAGCATCTCATCGTACTTTCGGACGGCCTTTTTCATTTCCCCATGTCTGGTTTCTCACGTGCTGAGCGAGCTTCTAAACACGAGCTGTGAATTGTTGACACCGTACAGCTGTGGTTGTTTCACACGAATATATTGCATCCGGTTTTAATAGATAAAGCATCTATTTAATGCAAAGATCTTATAGCATGAAATGCTTGAACACGTGATCTGATTGCAGACTTTAACTGACGTGTTTAGATGGGGAAAGTCATGACTGAACGTGTTGACATTTCCTGCCAAATCTAGTACCGCTGTCATGTCACAAATACGCAGTTTTAATGATGTTTCTCAACCTCAGTTACCCCATACCTCAAATCGGTTTAGCCTGAAGCAGATGTCTTATTTTCATATGAAAGTGGAAAACAAATAATAATACAGAACGTTCGAGCGTTGCTCAGCTTGTTTACAAGCTCAGCTGTTTTATGCACGTTAATAATAAGATATGGTGCAAAAGTTTTAAGCCACAACCAGCTTTGTTGCACTGTAAAAAAATGCAGAACGAATTTAAAACAACTTGGTTTTTTAAGTCAATTCAACCTACTATTTTAAGTTTTGGCTTAAAAAAAGTTAACATAACTTATAAATTCAAGTTGAAATTGTTAAACTTCATTTTTTTAAGTTAACGTAACATCAAAATATATGTTGATTTTGACAAAAATAAAAATTTATCAAAATATATGTTGATTTTGACAAAAATAAAAAAAATGTACAGTGTGTTTAATGGCCAACCATATTTATTTTTCTCTCTCTTTATTAAAATACAAACAGGAAATTGGCCACAACACAATTTTAGTACCAAATAAAGTCATCTCTTTTGGCACTAAACAATCTTTTGAGGAGACTGAAGTCATTCGATTAGAAATCAGGCTTTCATTTAGGTTTAGCAGGTTCCTGCTATTGTTCAAGTGAAAGGAGAGCTCACACGTTAGCTTTTAATTTGATTCTGTTTTTGATACCGCACACATTTCCTGTATTTCCTGGTTGTATTATAATGAAAAAGATTGAGATATAGTTTGTTCATTGTGGTGTAATGATGATACTGTACATCTTAAAAAAGTGCCTGAACTGATATATAGAGATAGAGATCTGTCACCTTGCATGGCATCACACCTTCACACTGTCAATAACAGTTTGAAAATGAGCTTTGTGATTGCAAGTATGTATTGAGTCATGCATACTTGCTCTCTTAGTGGATGTTAAAGACAAAACCAATGGTAATTTACAAAAAATGATTTTAAAACTTTATTTTCAAGTGAAGTTTGTAGCAGAAAACCAGTGCATTATGACAGCGTCCACGTCAGTGCAAAGTTAACATACAGTATGTATAAAGTGCCATTAAAAAAAAATTCAGCTTGTTAATACTATGACACTTCAGACAGTCAGTGTGTTGGCATTAGGAAGATGCATTAAATGATAACTCTCGTTTGAATTAAATAGTGGTTACATCATAGCACGTTCACTTACCACATTGACAATGTAAGTAGGCTACATTCACATACGTCTACTTTAATCTAGTTCCAGTTTGCTAAGTATCAGTTAAGTAATCCAAATGTTTGCATATAAATCCAACGAGAACAGGTGTGGCGCCCTGCACCGTGTGTGTTTTCAGTCGGAGTTAAATCCATTTAAAAGGGCATAGTGTACTTATCGCCCTTATTCCCAATTAGGGAATATTCCACATGTTTACGCCATAGAGTGCTTACAGTAGTTCCCCTAAATCCACTTTATGAGATCACTTAGAGATTCGGAGCCGGGATAGGGCGTGCATCCATTTGTCCTGCACTTTTATCTCATACATTGGACTCATTATGGAACATCTTGTTCTTAATAGACCTCAGGCTGAACTGCAGGGTGGAGCTCGTCTCCGACTGCAAGGCCTCTGAGAACTTCACGTCAATCGAGCGGCCCGTCTGCGACTTCCTCTTAATGGAGTTTTGTATCGTCTCTGAAGTAAAGTAGTAGACGATGGGATCAAAGCAGCAGTTGGACACGGAAATGCACAAAGCGATGGGATAGATGGCCCGGATCACCGATTCCACCCCGCACCCCTTTAAGGTGTTCGTCCGCACCAGCGAGTAGAAAACCAGGTTGACGTTGTAGGGTATGAAGCAAAAGCAGAAGATGGACAGGTGGACGATGATCATCCGCAAGATCTTCTTTTTGTTCAACCTCCCTCCCCGACTGATGGCCTGTGGCCTCCTTAAAGTCTGAAGCACCATCGCGGAGCAAATCACATTTAGGATCAGGGGTATAAGGAACCCCACGGTCGTAATAAAGATCACCACTTTGGAAAGATGACTCTTCCATTGTTTCGAAGAGAAGTTTTCAAAGCAAGATATGGTGTTGTTTCGGGTATTAGTGCTGTTCAGCATGAATCCCGTCGGGAGACTTCCGCACAGTACCAGGACCCAAACGGCAGCGCAGACAATTCTGGCGTTGCGCTTGGTTCGGAGCCCCCTCGAACGGAAAGGGTAGACGATGGCAAGAAAGCGGTCCACGCTGATGCACGTTAAAAACAAGATGCTCCCGTACATGTTGGTGTAAAAGAGCGAGACCGAGAGCTTGCAGAGCAGGCTACCGAACGGCCAGTTCTGCTGGATGAAATAAAAGACCCTCAAGGGCAGCGTGAGAACGAACAACAAGTCCGATACCACCAGGTTCATCATATACGTGGTGGTCTCGTTCCTCAGTTTCAGGGAACACGTGAAAATGTACATGGCTGCCACGTTTGTGATGAGTCCTACCATGAAGACAATGCTAAACACTATACTGTAAAGGGGATATTTAAAACCGTCGTTCTTTTCACAAACGGTCCAGTTGCTCAGCTGCAAATGGCTGGAGTGGTTGGAAATTTCCATCTGGGAAGTTGCGTTATACATCTCAATGAGAAACAAAGGAGCCCTACGGGGTGCCAGTTAGGCAAAGACAAAACAATACGAGGATTTCCCTCAATCCGAGATTTAGAGCATGGCTTCGAACCCCGAGATGCTCTCGCCTTCAAGGGCACATTCACGTCTGTTAGCAGTTTTGAACTGCGAGTGATCAAACGCTTCCCGGCTGCAGTCTTTAACAAAGCGTGCTGGGTTCTGCGGGGGGGTTAGCTCATGTTGAAGGCATTTTTCCCCTGAGACTGTGGAGCCAGACCCCAACTACCTCTTCCCCTCCCCCTTCTGTTTGCCCTTTCCCCAGCCACCCCACAAGACTCAAACCCCTAGGTTACAAGTTACTCACTTCAAAATTTTAAGCCAAGCAGTCCTTCCCTCCAGTTTCACTTGGGCACATGAATACGTACGTCCATCCAAACATATAGTAATCCACACACGTTAAAATCCACACAGGATAAATTCCAAATAATTCCAGCTTGTATCCGTCAGTTAGTCCTGTCTTTGTTTCTCTCAGTCCCGCTGCAGGTCCCGTAACTTGAAAGCACCTGCTGAATGCATAAAGCACATTGTGTTGACGGGGTATAAGGGCTAGACACGCCGTCTCAGTCCTGCTCTCTGAACGTCTGACAGTGTAATGAGTGAGTTTAGCTCACAGCTTCAACTAAAGGGGTTTGTTTCCTGACCCACCCCCTTTTCCTTACTACTCTGTCTTGGTATCTCTGCCTCGGGGGCTTCTGTGCTCGCTCTATTGAAGAGGCGGGGTGGGAGACAGCCGCTCTGTGAAGGGTTTTACAAGTTGGAGTGTTATCACTATTGACTCACCACCAGGGCTCCTCCCACCTCCTGGATAAGTCCCTCCCCCTATGTGAGACACAGAAATGTGCATGGTGCAAATGAACTTTTCAAGTCTGTTTCGAAAATGAATAATATTATCATAAATAAATATGTGACAATTGCTGACATACCGCTATGAAATTAATTTAAAGAAAATTTCTTATGTGGCATAATGGCATTTTGATATCTTGGCAAATTTAAAACATTGTGACCCTTAAAAAAAGCACTCTGATGTTGATGTAATACAGTTATAGTGTCAGATGATAATAAATCTCCTACCACCGTACCAAATTACTGATGTATACCATAGTACTGAAATGGCATTTAGTAGTTTTTGGTATTTATGCTGATTCTCTATGTATGTGCTACAAGGTTTCGTGATATAGTCACGTCATTTTTTTATTCTTTTTTTTGTGATATTATCACGAATTTCCGCGTTTTTCGTTATCGTATAACGAATTCCTGTTTTTGTATGATTATCACGTATTGGTTACTCAACTGTTTTTTCCTATTTTAAAACCATTGTCGCTTCAGTTTAGGGTTAGATTTGGTGCTTGCATTAGAATGTCACTTTATATATTGGTTTATACTATTTTTCTGATTAATTTTTTTATATGTCCCCTGGCGTTACGGTTAGATTTGGGTTTGGGTAGGGATGTCATTTTATGTAAATCTAACCCTAAACCGAAGCGAAAATGGTAAAAAAAAATAGGACAAAACATTAACCAATATGTGATAATCACACGAAAACAGGAATTCGTTATACGATCACGAAAAAACACGGAAATTTGTGATAATATCACGAAAAAATAATTAAAAAATAACGTGACTATATAACGAAATTTCGTGAGACTGGGCTGGTATGTTACACTCTTGTTCTTATATTAATATTATTTTGTCTTTTTAAGGGCCATGATAGGTGGAAGGGCATGTCTGGTTTAATTTGATACTTGTCACCTATTAATTGACTGAATGTCCTATAGTCTTAGTAATAAATATGTACTTCAGTGGTCTCCAACATGGTGCCCGCGGGCACAGGTTGCCCGCACAGAGTCTGGGAGGTGCCCGCCAAAGCACATTCTATTAATAGTCTTAATTTTAATATAATTTTTTTACATATTTTTTATATTAGCTTGGCTTCTTTTATGTATGTTAACATTTAAACGATGATAAACATATCAACAAGTAAATTAAAATCAAGTAAAATAAAAACGTTTAGAGTAGATACATCTCTCTGGATTGTTTTATCCATTGTGGTGACCCTGGCTCACAAAAAGGTTGGAGACCCCTGATGTACATATATCATGGTATAAGTTTTTTAACCCATTTGCGCCTGATGCTGCATGCCGAAACATTACATCTATTACCGGTTACTTTTATTTCATGCTTCTAAAGTGCTTCAGAGGCTTCTCCTGAAAACCCTCAGGAGATAAGGGTATTTATTCTAGAATAACATATGTTTTAGGCGATCCGGTGCAGATCTGGCCCAGAGTCGGCTGCTGTCTTGGATATTCAAAATGCTATGGCAATAAAATGTTACTTTTTGGTAAAAGGAAACATTCTTGAGCTATCTTCAATATATATAATATCTACACTGCAAAAAATGCAGCATTAATGTAAAACCAACATATATTTTATGTTACTTTAACTTAACAAATTAAGTTAAACAATTTCAACTTGTTTTAATGTCAAAACTTAAAAGAGTAGGTTGAATTTAATTGCAAAACCAAGTTGGTTATATGTAAAGGTGTGCATGTAAGTATATTATATTATACTGTGTGTAGGTGTAAACACAGTGGCTCTTTGATGCCATCAAAACATTGCTTTGTTTGTTTGACACAACAACACTAGCTGAACCAATGGTGTGGGTTTGGGGGCGGGACTATCGGTTTGGGCAACCACTTGCAGATAGGGGAACATTTAGAAAACATTTGGAAATCCTTCATGTTGTCTAAGAGAAACAATTATTGATATTATAAAGAAATATTAAGTGTAATTTTGCCTTTTAAAGAAGAATAAATACATAAACACATACAACTGCAAACTCTGTGCTTTCCAAGGTATAGCCATACACAAAAAGCAGACAAGGGGCAAAACAGAGGAAGTGTAAGTAGCAACCTCAGCAAAACCCTTCTTTCTGTTTAGATCCCTCAAGGCATGCTCGGTTGTACACCACACCCCTATGACATATTGCACTTAACCTTTGACATCTTATGCAATATTAGGAGAAACCCGTCTTTGATAATTAAGATGACATGAATCTGGTTCAGCTGCTTCATGCATGCAAATTTTGTGGTCTGTTATTGATTTCAGGATAACTCAATTGTTGTTCATTTTACTATGTTTAGAGACATGCAAATATGAAGAACAAAGCAGAACAGTTTGATGCATTTGAAGCTATCCAATTCTTATATAGCATTTTTAACAATTGTTCATCGTACAAAAGTATTTAAATAAAGTTTAGGATGGTGTATTTGAAGCTACATGAAGTCATTTCTTAATAAGAGTAATGTAATAAATAGTACTTCATTTCAGGCCATATTATGAAGCTAATGTAACTTAGTAACACACTGTAGTCTGTGCCACAGCACTACTTATTTTTGTTATTGTCTGTGTTGCTTGGCAACCGTTTCTGCAGAACTACGGCTGCGTCTGAAAGCTTAGCTTGTTGCCTCATGAGGCAATGACTTCGGAGACATGAAGGCAGCTCTGGAAAAAGCATTCAGAGAGACTTCATAGGCAGTGTAATGAAATTTAGTTGGAAATATAAACGGAGAGTGCCTTTGTGATAACCAATTCCATGTTTGAAATGTGCAAAACTAATTTTTTTTGCTAGAAATGCAATTAAAATATGTAAAAAGTTCAAATATAACTTTTTTTACTCTAAATTTGTGCTCCAGCCGCTTCTTGGCCACCATTTTATTTTTTCAAACTCAAGCAATCACATCCCTGTGCACGCCATTGCATAGACTTGTGGGACAGGAGTCAGGACAATGAAGGTATCTCAGGAGACAGGAAGTAAAGCACAAATTGGATTCGGACGTGCCTTGATGCCTTTGGAATGCTGCCTCTGAAGGCACCATGAGCTTTCGGGCACAGCCTAATAATATTTTTATTAACATTAATAGCTGTGTTTCATTGCATCCTCCGGAGGTTCATAATGAGGCACAGCCAGAGATGGGCATAAATACATGGAAATGTATTTTAAATACAAATACAAAATACTGTGTCGAAAAATGTATTTAAATACAAATACAAAATACTGTGTCGAAAAATGTATTTAAATACAAATACAGTACTTTGTATTTTGAAAATACACAAAATACATGTGAAATTGGTGATTCAGTGCAAGTATCCCTACTGTATTATGCTGAAATCTATCTGGGTCTATTTCTGCATGACAAAAAGCATTTAGATGTGTGCAACTGCTTAGAAACTTTCATTTTATTTTACGTATAGCTTTCCCCTGCCCTGTAGGAAATAAAAAACTAGAAAAAAAAAACTTGGTAACACTTTACTTGAAGGGGTGTGCATAAGACTGACATGACACCTTCATAATCATGACATGACACTTGTCATGAACATGAAGATGATTTTATGCACACAACTGCCATTAAGTGTCATTTACTCAATTATGTAATTTTTAATGCAAAGATGACATTGTTTGAGATATCTTTGTTATGACAACTTGACACATAAACCAATACAACACAACTTGTTGTTATAAATCATAAACAATAATTATCAAACTTAACAAACTACCTAGCTTTGTGGGTTAACGTTACATTAAACTGTGATTTAAATGTCATTAAGTGTTGATACTATATCAAATATTATTAATACTCGGTCAAATAAACATTATGAACTGAAGAATATTCATGATGCTGTTATAAAACTATTTAACAGAGTATTAACACTTAATGACATTTTAATGACAAATTCAATTTGTATCACTGGTAAAAAGTGGTCAGTTATTTTGTCTTGGTTAATGTCAAGTCGTCATGACAAGTTATGATGTATGGGTTAATGTCAAGTTATCATCATAAAGACATCTCAAACAATGTCATCTTTGCAATAAAAATTACAAAATTGAACAAATGACACTCAATGACAGTTGTCACAAAGGTCCACAAAATCTCCCCCATATTCATGACATGTGTCATAAAAACATCATTAAATCTTTTTCATGTGTCGTCGACCCACAACCTAAACAGTTTATATGTGAAGAAATCCACGTATTTACTTCTCATGAGACGAGAGTTTGAAAAATTATTCGGCAATCTACTTTCTCTCATCGCTGCTTTTTGATGGTTTTGAAAACAGTTACTCAAGAGTCGCCCTCTGTCATTTACATAATTATACAACAGAGAGCCCGTCAAAGATAAAAGTCTTGTAGGTTTACTAAGGAGCCCGCAGGTTCACACCGTAGAGTACAGCCATGCGAATTGCAAAAGTGTAAACAAGGCTTCAACTGCACAAAGCTAAAAAGAAATCAGCAACTGTGTGCTGATTCCACCACTTGCCGCGTCACGTGTGAAAGGACCTTTTTAAGGAAAACACCACCGTTTTTCAATATTTTACTATGTTCTTGCCTCAACTTAGATGAATGAATACATGCCTATCTTTTTCCAATATGTGCACTTCATCTTTGCACAGCATGTCATGAATGTGTTAGCATTTAGCCTAGTCCCATTTATTCCTTAGGATCTAAACAGGGAAGAATTTAGAAGCCACCAAACACTTCCATGTTTTCCCCATTCAAAGACTGTTACATGAGTAGTTACACGAGTAAGTATGGTGGCACAAAATAAAACGTGATTTTTAAGTGAATAAAAAATGAGAACTATATTGTATGGCGGAAGAGCACCTAGTTTGCAGCACTCTAACCCCCGGCGCAGCAACATCATCACTCCTGTGAAGATGTTACTGCGCGCTGAGGTCGAAATGCTGCAAACCAAGTGCTCTTCCTCCATGCATTGAAAATAGATAGTTATGTATTAATTTGTCTAAGTTGAGGTAAGAACATTGTGAAATATTAAAAAATGGTGGTTTTCCTTTAAGTCGAAAGTGTAGGCATATTTGTCAGCGTTCCACACTCTGTCTCAGTCGTGAAACGTGCAACTGCCTGCCAACGTGCAAGTGTGAATTTGAATTTCCTTTTGCGACAGTTATAATAACACAAATCACATCACACCCAATAATTCAATCGCCCTTGCTTTTTTCCTACTCCAACATTTCAATTATTGCCCACTAAAAGCTGCACAGATATATTTGCTTACCTGAAATCTGGTGTCTGGTCTGAACTAGTGAATGCATGAAAACAGCACCCTGACTGGTTGACTGGCTCAAAGTATTTTGAGTATTTTAAAAATACAAAAATACTCATCTTAAATGTATTTAAATACAAATTACATTTCATTTTTTTTCAAAGGCTTTAAAATACAAAATACAAAATACTATTTTGTATTTCAAATACGTATTTTAAATACATGTATTTGAAATACTGCCCATCCCTGGGCACAGCTAATATATTTTTGTTTCGGTTTGGTTTTATTTTGTGAAACCCTGACAGGTATACAGAATATATGTTTTATAAAATCAATAAGCCCAGTGAAGCTGTGGTTTACCGTACATTTAGAAGAGCTTTATTGATTCACTGAAAATAAAATATGTGTCGGTATCCTTTCAAAAAGTAGACCTTATAGTATAACTTAACTACAGAACTACATATTGGTTTTATACAAATCTGTGCCTAAATGGTACTGTATTATTATAAAGGGTACCGTCCCAGGCATGCAGTGACAGCTTTTGTACAATTCTTTTCTCAGAGTTTTATAAATATGATTTCCCCCATTAGCAAGCCATTAAGATTTCTGTATGCTTTTACCATTAAACCATTATCAACAATGTGCATTTGATGTAATTGTGTTATATACCTAACCTCATGAACATCACTGAAGCATCACTTTAGTGTTCAACTTTAAATATGTGACAAACAATAAAAGTATTTTGACACATCATTCTGTATTTTTAAAAGTTTTTTGATAACATTGAAACTTATCTTAATAGGAGAATAAACATGCAATTTTATTTTAATAAAACTTTTGTAGTGGTAATTTTATTAAAGAAATGTAGACCCACAAAAAACTATTTTAAAATGCTATTGTTGCTTTGCTTAAAGGGATAGTTTGCCTAAAATTGGAAGTTCAGTCATCATTTACTTACCCTCATCTTATTCTTCACCTGTATGAGTTCCTTTATTCTGTTAAACACAAAAGAAGATTTTTTATAAATGATGGCAAGTTCACAGTTGACCTACAAGAATAGCCTATACTAAAAGCAAAAAAATTATATATATACAGTGAGGAAAATAAGTATTTGAACACCCTGCTATTTTGCAAGTTCTCACACTTAGAAATTATGGAGGGGTCTGAAATTGTCATCGTAGGCGCATGTCCACTGTGAGAGACAAAATCTAAAAAAAATCCAGAAATCACAATGTATAATTTTTTTAACTATTTATTTGTATGTACAGCTGCAAATAAGTATTTGAACACCTGTCTATCAGCTAGAATTCTGACCTTCAAAGACCTGTTAGTCTGCCTTTAAAATGTCCACGTCCACTCCATTTATTATCCTAAATTAGATGCATAAAGACACCTGTCCACCCCATACCAAAGAGCTGTCCAAAGACACTAGAGACAAAATTGTACACCTCCACAAGGCTGGAAAGGGCTACAGGGAAATTGCCAAGCAGCTTGATGAAAAAATGTCCACTGTTGGAACAATCATTAGAAAATGGAAGAAGCTAAACATGACTGTCAATCTCCCTCGGACTGCAAGATCTCACCTTGTGGGGTCTCAATGATCCTAAGAAAAGTGAGAAATCAACCCAGTACTACACGAGAGGAACTAGTCAATGACCTGAAAAGAGCTGGGACCACCGTTTCCAAGGTTACTGTTGGTAATACACTAAGACGTCATGGTTTGAAATCATGCATGGCACGGAAGGTTCCCCTGCTTAAACCAGCACATGTCCAGGCCCATCATAAGTTGGCCAATGACCATTTGGAGGATCCAGAGGAGTCATGGGAGAAAGTCATGTGGTCAGATGAGACCAAAATAGAACTTTTTTGTCATAAATCCACTAAACGTGTTTGGAGGAAGAAGAATGATGAGTACCATCCCAAGAACACCATCCCTACTGTGAAGCATGGGGATGGTAGCATCATGCAATGGGGGTGTTTTTCTGCACATGGGACAGGGCGACTGCACTGTATTAAGGACAGGATGACTGGGGCCATGTATTGCAAGATTTTGGGGAACAACCTCGTTCCCTCAGTTAGACCATTGAAGATGGGTCGAGGCCGGTTCTTCCAACATGACAATGACCCGAAGCACACAGCCAGGATAACCAAAGAGTGGCTCTGTAAGAAGCATATCAAGGTTTTGGCATGGCCTAGCCAGTCTCCAGACCTCAACCCAATAGAGAATCTTTGGAGGGAGCTCAAACTCCGTGTTTCTCAGCGACAGGCCAGAACCCTGACTGATCTAGAGAAGATCTGTGTAGAGGAGTGGGCCAAAATCCCTCCTGCAGTGTGTGCAAACCTGATGAAAAACTACAGGAAACGTTTGACCTCTGTAATTGCAAACAAAGGCTACTGTACCAAATATTAACATTGACTTTCTCAGGTGTTCAAATACTAATTTGCAGCTTGTATCATACAAATAAATAGTTCAAAAATAATACATTGTGTTTTCTGGATTTTTTTTTAGATTATGTCTCTCACAATGGACATGTACCTACGATGACAATTCCAGACCCCTCCATGATGTCTAAGTGGGAGAACTTGCAAAATTGCAGGGTGTTAAAATACTTCTTTTCCTCACTGTATGTATATACATATATATTCTGGGAACCTTAAAATTTTAATTTTAAATAACTTGATAACCTGATTGTGAGGTTATAAAGATTATTGGTAATAAGCTTGACATGAGCTAACAGTGAACAATTCTATTAGCTCATTTCAGCATTTACTAATGCACATTTAAAATCAAAAGTTAATGCACAATAAACATTAATAATGAACAGTTATTTTCTATTACTGACATAAAGATCAACAAGCACAATAAAATATATGCTTATTGTTAATTCATGCTAGCTAATGCATTGTGTTTGTGTTGAATTGAACCACTTCATTAAATAATGATGACGTATGTATCAATTGTATTGACCAAATTAAAAGAAAACAACATCAGACAAACATTACATATTGCAGAGTGGGCCATTATACGAAGTGTGTGCCGACACAGTGAAACATGTAAGATGTTTGTCACCATTGTTCTGTTTTCCCAGTGGGCTTACCCAATACAAACACCATCAAGGTCAGAGAGACATTTTCACTTAAAAACAAGCATTGTCTGCTGCACGCAAGACCTCCGTTCCAACGAACCCATAAAACATTGCCCATGTCGCACGAGGAACACAAAGCATCTCGTTTTAAAGGCAGGAAACAATGAAACCGCTGAGATACGCTCAACTGGGGAACAACCGAGATATTACGCATACACAATCTGTTTATTAATACTGCTTATTGTGCAGTGCACTACGGATCCCAATTAAAGTTTTGTAAAATGTAAGATTGAATGATGAGATTAAAAAAATGATTTACAAATAAAATACTTTTTTTTTTATTGTTTTGTTGGCCGATGCAGCATCACATGAAAGCAAAAGCCACTTTATCTCAATATTCGTCACCCATAAAAGTCAACTGCAAGATCTTTAAGAGAAACAAACTCATGCAAATCTTAGTACTTTGTACTATAAATGAGCAGTACTTTGCATTATGATTTTATTTCATCCGCAGGCACAAATTGGTTTGGGGATCCTGGTTTGCAAATTGCATGCTGTGCTTATCTGTTAACGGGAAGCATTTACGGGAAAATCAAATTTGTTTGCTCTTTCCTATGCTCTTTGTCTCTGGTCAGAATATTTTATCAGCGGACAAACTCTTTTGCTTGTTACCTTTGCTGACAAGCATTAAATATTTAGCCTCGCAGACAATATATCTGCACATAATGGAGAGACAAATCAATATCATGGATATTGTGTGGTGTACAACATAGTGCATGCGGTTATTTTGCTAATCCCATTATGTGTTTATTCAGTACAGCCGACAGTTACTTTATGCAAACATATAATACTGATAGTGTACAGCAGCAGATCACCAGATTAAACATAATGGCATGGCAATAACCCCGAGTGTCAAGGGTGTTTCACTAAAAAAAGTTTGTACTTTATTGATAAAAACAGAATTAGAGAGAAGCTAATAACAAGTGTTTTAGTTTGTGATCAAGCCTTTTCTATTTTTACTATCTTTCATGCTAGTCTAAAAGTCACTTCATGACAGGAAGTCAATCTTCTTTATATATTTAGAAAACTGCTGTGGCGACTTTAGCCTTGTGTTTCTCATCACTTGCTTAAAATAAAGAAATAAAAATAAGCCACCACAAACAGCACTACTGATAGTGTTATTTTGTGGTTACCGTGTTTAACTGTAGTAAAACCATGGTTAATTTTCCTGAGGGGGCACCTAGAGACTGTGTCCTGCTAAATATATGAAAGTATGACACCTTTCCTCTATACCAAACAAATGAAAGAAACCTGATCATTTGTTTGCTCTCTGTAGATGTTTACTGATGGTTAACTTTTAAGGATATTTGTTAGATTGAAATGTTAGTAGACAGTTAAGGAGATGTTGGGGCATGCGTTTTTTTTTCTTAGAAACACTTCACAGGCACGAACATGACGTGTTTACAGTCTAATGTCATTCTAACAGTCGTGAGAAAAAGGCAGGGCTCAATACAGAGTCACACATTGTGTTTAATCTGTGAGAACTCACCTGTTTGTCAAGCTCAAGGTAAACTGCACACGGAGGTATGGCAATGCACTTTTGTATATGAAATGCTGCCATCTAGCGATATGACGCCAGCAATTACATACACACAAGACTTTTGTTATTGTTTACTCAACTTCGTTTGATTGCCTCTTTTATGTATTTTTTTTTCTTTTCTTTATGCATTAATCGAAGTTTGTAAGTGACCATGGCTGTTATTATAGTTAGAAGCACTCGTGCCTGCAGAGGTTGCAGTTTCAGTGCTGTACTTTTTTAAATCAGCGCCAAATTTTTTAACAGTTGTTGTAAAATAAAAACACCTACTGAAAACATAAAATATCACTTCCGGTGGTTCTTCTTCACGTATTTATTGTAGTATTTAGTAAACACTACAACCATGGAGCGAGAAGTGTATATTGGATGACACGCATCTTAAATAACAAGCTGGATGAAACCCAGAAGTTCGACCCAAAAATTTGATGCGCGTGCCCGCGATGTCAGCATTGCTACAACTATGGGACGACTAAAAAAAGTGCAGCCAAATACTATTGCGTCTTTAACAATTAACATTGACCCCTAAATTAATTGATAAATAATTACATTTATTTATTTCTAAAATGATTTATGAAATGTATTCAATTGAAATTCAATTTGACCCTTAACCCTGCTGCTACTCTGAGAGGCTCGCATTACTTCCAACTCACACAATGCAGGTTTAAACTACACTCAGTCATTACACTGTCAGATGTGGGACAGCAATTGCAAAGGCCTTATTTAGAGAGCAAAAAAATTGTAAGATGTGTTTTGTTTGACTTTCTGCAGAGCTGCACAGACCGATCAGCGTTATGACATACCTTTTATGCCTTCAAGGGCCTTAATTTTGGTAGATTTTTTTACTACCGCGCGAACACCCTGAAGTACCCAGCTGTGTCACGAGCTCAGTCCATCTGTCAGCGGCCATCAACAGTCAATTTTAAAGTTCGTAATATATATTTTAGTCATATCGAATTACTAACAACAATATTACTATAAACTTATTTTTATAAAGTAACCAGGAATTAATAAAAACTACCTCATAATTTACCACAGAAACGAAAAAAAAAACTGTCGTCTGAAGACTGAAGAGAACATCACAGAATGCCCGCTGTTTGAACTAATGCGGCGCTTGCCCGCAAATAATAGGTGTGTTCGACTTCATGTGGCGCTGCAAGAACCGACAGGCGGCTGACGTCGAAGTACCGCGAGAGCGATTCGAAATTAGACTTCTACGTGGGATTTCTCGACACGCTCTCGCGGTACCTTGACGTCAGTCACCTGTCGGTTCTCGCAGCACCCCATGAAGTCAAACAAGCCTAATAGAACATAAAGAAATACCATATGTCAAAACAAAATAAAGATGGAAAAGGAAATGCTTCTCCCAGCGAAACACTGCGTCCAGACGAAACCGAAAATTACTGTATTAGAACTCGTTCAACATTAACTATTTCTTTTATTAAAATTAACAGAAATATTGGACAGACTCTTATAAAATTAATTATGTTTAGTTTAGTAACCATAAACAACAATAAACATAAAAAGGAAATTATTTCCTAAGATATAGCAACCAATAATAATTATTTTAAATATAATTATTTTAGTAATTATTATTTTTACTATGATTAATGGCAAAATCATGTGGGCTAGCTAGAAAATGGGGGCATGTGTGGGTTTTCTGTGGGAAGTTAGTTAATCCATATAATAATGTTAACACTTAACAACAATGTACAACTTTACTGTAAGTGTTACAAATTATTGTATTCAAAAACCTCTCAGCATCTTTCATAGATCTGCCTATTACAAGAAGTGAAACAAAAAGTCCTGGTGTCCACTACAAAGGACATCAAATAAAAGTCGTTCAGAATTGTTGTACATTTCTGAAATACTGCTAAATTTTAAGTCTAGACTCTCATGTTAAAAAAAACAATTGATAATTATCACGAAAACATGTTATCTGCAAAAAAAGTATTTCTTACTACCCTTGTTGGCAAAAAATTTGAAAATTGCAATTGTCATTATTTTGAAAAAAGTTTGTTTGCCGTGTAAGACACGTCCCCAAAAATATGGTATTACTAGAAAGCCCAGGATGTCCTCTTCACAGGACAGTAGGAGTCAAATAGATTAAACAAACTGTACTTGACATACCATTTCAGAAACTATTGTCCACTACAGAGACCAAAAATATATTGCTGGCTCTAGGCTATATTGATATTTATTAATTATTACCATTTGACAGTAGCAGAGTAACGCCACCAAATGTAGCAAAATAAAAGTATTTTTTTCTAGAAATGTACTTAAGTAAAAGTACCCATCCTTAAATATACTCTAAAAGTACTACCAAAAATATTTATTCAAGTAAATGTAATTCATTACAACCCACCTCTGATGTCAAGATGCACAGCTGATCATATAAATACATCTGAACTATTCTTATATGGCTCAAATGTTTTAATATTTGTTTGTTTACCCAAAATTAACCAAAGTTAATATTCAAGTTATTTACAATAATCTACTTTATTTATATAAACTTGTTCATGCATTTGTTGAATGTCTAAGTGTTTAAACATGAATAAAATGTCATTCAAAAAACTGTGTGTGTGTGTTTGTGTGTGTGTGCGCGCTCCAGAATTAAAATGAATTGACGTCAAATCAATAATTTCATTAAAGCGTAACTAAACCCCTGGTCAGACCCTGACTCCACCCACTGGCAATATTTGAAAAATGCAAGAAAAGTGGGCAGATCCCAACGGAGATAGAGGGGAAGAACTAAGCTCGTACCAAGTGTGTGGTGAGATCATAATAAGGGCGTGGTGAGCTTGAACCTGCTTACGTCACGAGTTACTTTTTGGACCCAACATCCAATAGGAAAATCCAACTGCAGTAGCCACCGTTCAACCTGAAGAGGGCAGCACTCAGACGTTTTTACACCATATATTGTAGTATTGAAACACTTTATACCCAAATGTCAAAAAACTTACTAAAATCAATGAACAGCACTAATAAACCATCATTCTTACAGATCATTAACTAAAAAAAGTTGGTTAAGGGTTTAGTTACTCTTTAAACAGGCCTAAATGCACTAAATGTAATGATGAGAGTAGGCAGCAGATCCAAGTGCAGGTAAAGTTTATTATAACAAAATAAAACAAGATAATCCAAACCAATCATAACAGAAACAACATCACAGTACTCCACAAAGGACAACTGAAACACAAGGGCAATATATACACCTGGGTAACAAGGAAACAAGACACACCTAGGGAGACAATCAAACATGGACCAATACAACAAAAGAACTACAAAAGACTACAAACATGGCAGACAACAACAAGACTTCAAAATAAGAGACATGGACAGGGGAAACACGAGACAGGACTGTTACACTAAACCCACCTGTTAGATACTGTAGATATTTAGGGGTGATTTCTTGGATAGGTCTCAGTCCCAGACTACAATGCATGTTTGAGCTGCCTTCATTTAAAAACCTCTTGTATTGACACATCTTAACATATATCAGTGCCTTTGTTTTGTCTCAAGATGCACAACAGTATTGTTATTTTGTATGGTATGTTTGTAAAAAATTCTTAAATGTCTTAATACAACTAAGACCTAGTCCTGGATTAATCTAAACCCTCTCCGGAAAACTGCCACTTAATCAAATAAAATGTTCTGATATGTAGTTAGTTGACAAAAATATGACCAAAACTAAATATCATTTAAGTCAAAAATAGAAATGATACATTTTAAGTAAAAACTTTGAATTAAACTGTGTCGAAGTTTATACAGTATTGAGGTTTGTGAGATAGCTGAACAGTGTTAGACTTTTAGGGGCAGTTTCCTGGAAAGCATTTAGATTAAACCAGGACTAGGTTTAGTTATATTAGGACATTTAAATAGTAAAAAAAACTATTCTTGAGACAAAACAATGGCACTGATATATGTAGAGATGTCAGAAAAAAATCTGCATTTTAGTCTGGGACTAGGATAAACCGACCTGTTGTGTTCCTATATCAATGTGATTTTGTGGTCAGAGACAGATGGATCCACTCATTGTGTTTCTGCATCACAGTTCAGGAGCATGTGGACCGTCTCATCCTCACAGTTGCTTCACTTACTCGCATCGATGCATCTGTGAAAATAATAGAAACATAAACATATTTTTACATTAAAATACTGTAAATACTTAAGTATGCACCCATACTTAAACAGAACAGAGAGATTCATTTAAAACAAGACAGTATACACACAACACCAGTGTCAATTAAAAGCTCATTATCAATTTCTGAATATCTTTATGCGGCCGAATGTAGAAATCCCTCTCAGACGAAAGTAAGATGACAAAAATGAATGCAATGCCGTTACAGTCATCGGCGACAGATCCTGGGATGCAAAGTTGAAGGTTTTGATCATCACAGATTTCATTGCTTCTGGTTGATGGCTGCAGTCATCATTGAGCATCACGCTGAACCGGAGCTGAGTCTGGAAACAAAAGCATGAGACATGCAGACAAAACAAACTGATGTTAGTTTGGAGGCTGCTGATATATAATGTACAAGTTTTACAGTAAGATAGATGTGTGTTTGGTTTAGGTCAAGCTCACTATTGAAGCATAAACATGTTTAGGTAATAAATCAGGTGAACGCTTGGTTAAACAGACGAGTCTCGATCTGACTGATCAAGTGTGTCTGACTCCCTAACAAAGGAAGGTCATTCAATAGAGATAAACAATGTACAAAATAAACTTTAAAAAATAATGCAAATAAATCAACTAACAAAACATGTTAATAATTCACTGTATAACACTTCTTCCTTTCTTTCTTTGAATCTTCTTCATTGCTGGAGGTTATAGAGTTATACAGTATTCAGTTATACAGCTGTCTGTCTGTCTGTCTGTCTGTGGCCATTTGGGAACCATGGGGAAGAAATCCTGCAACTCATGACGTCTGCTTATTAGTTAATGTTATTGCAACTGGTGCTTAGTTATGACAATAATGTTAAATGTTATGTTGAATTGTATACCTGTATTTTAAGCTTGTTCACTGTACTCATCTGTAATCTATCCTGTTTACTGTTACTATTATAGAAGAATTGAGAAGTCCAATTTTTTAACATTTACATTTTTCTAATTTATAAGTTTACACACATTCATATCACAGCATCCTCAACAGATTACTCTTATAAACATGGAGAGGACAAAGCTGTGACAGACTTCCCCTATCACCTCGATTATAAAGCTCTCATTTCTGGTCAACTAAGCCTGGTCCCCGAAGAGGTTTTAACATTTAAATTTGTTGATTGACAACAACTACAGGATGAGATTTTAAGATTCAAATAGATCAAAGAAAAGTATTAACAATAAAATCCAGCTTACTGAGTAATCAAAGTATTAAAAACAAACCCAGATCTCAGTTTTAAATACTTGTTAACCAATAATCTCAAGTTTCAGGTGTGTACATAATATTTAATTTGTATTTCAGGATGGGGGGTTGCTTCATTTTTTTTGTCTTCTCTGACAAAACTTGTCTGCTGAGCCAGCGGGGAGGATCTGGTCCTGCCGAGAGGCCGGGGCCTGGTCCTGCCGAGAGGCCGGGATCTGGTCCTGCCAAGGGGGCGGGGCCTGGACCTGCCGAGGGGCGGGATCTGGACTAGCTGAGAGGTTAAAAACAGACAGAGATTTAATGCATGCATATAACACAACAATTCACAAATAAAATTAGTTAAAATGCACAGATATTTAATACATGCACATTAAATTACTTCTTAACTTAAAATTGGCACTAGTTATGATCAGAGCGATGGTAAATTTCTACCTGTGAGACCAGCGGGCAAGAGCTAGACTTGCCGAACGGTCAGGGTCTAGACCTGCCGTAAGGTCGTGGTCTGGACCTGCCGAGCGGTCCTGGTCTGTTCCTGCCGAGCGGTCGGGCCTGGACCTGCCGAGGGGGCGGGGCCTCGACCTGACGAGGGGGCGGGATCTGGACCTGCCGAGGGGGCAGGATCTGGTCCTGCCGAGTGGGCGGGATCTGGTCCTGCAGAGGGGGCGGGGCCTGGACCTGCCGAGGGGGCGGGATCTGGACTAGCTGAGAGGTTAAAAACAGACAGAGATTTAATGCATGCATATAACACAACAATTCACAAATAAAATTAGTTAAAACAAACAGATAGTTAATACATGCACATTAAATTGAACTTAAATTAACTTAAAATTGGCACTAGTTATGATCAGAACTATGGTTAATTTCTACCTGTGAGACCAGTGGGAAAGAGCTAGACCTGCCGGGCGGCCGGGGTCTGGACCTGCCGTACGGTCGGAATCTGGTCCTGCCGAGCGGTCGGAATCTGGTCCTGCCGAGCGGTCGGGCCTGAACCTGTCGAGCGGGCGGGGCCTGGTCCTGTCGAGGGGGCGGGATCTGGTCCTGCCGAGGGGGCGGGATCTGGTCCTGCCGAGGGGGCGGGGCCTGGACCTGCCGAGGGGGCGGGATCTGGACCTGCCAAGGGGGCGGGATCTGGACTAGCTGAGAGGTTAAAAACAGAAAGAGATTTAATGCATGCATACAACACAACAATTCACAAATAAAATTAGTTCAAACAAATAGATAGTTAATACATGTACATTAAATTTAACTTAAATTAACTAAAAATTGGCACTAGTTATGATCAGAGCTATGGTAAATTTCTACCTGTGAGACCAGCGGGAAAGGGCTAGAGCTGCCGGACGGCCGGGGTCTTGACCTGCCGTACGGTAGTGGTCTGGTCCTGCCGAGCGGTCGGGACTGGACCTGTCGAGCGGGCGGGCCCTGGAACTGCCGAGGGGGCGGTGCCTGGACCTGCCGAGGCGGCGGGATCTGGTCCTGCTGAGGGGGCGGGATCTGGACCTGCCGAGCAGGCGGGGCCTGGTCTTGCCGAGCGGGCGGGGCCTGGTCCTGCCGAGGGGGTGGGATCTGGACTAGCTGAGAGGTTAAAAAACAGAGAGAGATTTAATGCATGCATATAACACAACAATTCACATATAAATTAACATTAGTTAAAACAAACAGATATTTAATACATGCACATTAAATTACTTCTTAACTTAAAATTGACACTAGTTATGATCAGAGCGATGGTAAATTTCTACCTGTGAGACCAGCGGGAAAGGGCTAGACCTGCCGGGCGGCCGGGGTCTGGACCTGCCGTACGGTAGTGGTCTGGTCCTGCCGAGTGGTCGGGACTGGACCTGCCGAGCGGGCGGGCCCTGGACCTGCCGAGGGGGCGGTGCCTGGACCTGCCGAGGGGGCGGTGCCTGGACCTGCCGAGGGGGCGGTGCCTGGACCTGCCGAGGGGGCGGGATCTGGTCCTGCTGAGGGGGCGGGATCTGGACCTGCCGAGTGGGCAGGTCCTGGTCTTGCCGAGCGGGCGGGGCCTGGTCCTGCCGAGGGGGTGGGATCTGGACTAGCTGATAGGTTAAAAAACAGAGAGAGATTTAATGCATGCATATAACACAATTCACATATAAATTAACATTAGTTAAAACAAACAGATATTTAATACATGCACATTAAATTACTTCTTAACTTAAAATTGACACTAGTTATGATCAGAGTGATGGTAAATTTCTACCTGTGAGACCAGCGGGAAAGGGCTAGACCTGCCGGGCGGCCGGGGTCTGGACCTGCCGTACGGTAGTGGTCTGGTCCTGCCGAGTGGTCGGGACTGGACCTGCCGAGCGGGCGGGCCCTGGACCTGCCGAGGGGGCGGTGCCTGGACCTGCCGAGGGGGCGGTGCCTGGACCTGCCGAGGCGGCGGGATCTGGTCCTGCTGAGGGGGCGGGATCTGGACCTGCCGAGTGGGCGGGGCCTGGTCTTGCCGAGCGGGCGGGGCCTGGTCCTGCCGAGGGGGTGGGATCTGGACTAGCTGAGAGGTTAAAAAACAGAGAGAGATTTAATGCATGCATATAACACAACAATTCACATATAAATTAACATTAGTTAAAACAAACAGATATTTAATACATGCACATTAAATTACTTCTTAACTTAAAATTGACACTAGTTATGATCAGAGCGATGGTAAATTTCTACCTGTGAGACCAGCGGGAAGGGGCTAGACCTGCCGGGCGGCCGGGGTCTGGACCTGCCGTACGGTAGTGGTCTGGTCCTGCCGAGCGGTCGGGCCTGGACCTGCCGAGCGGGCTGGCCCTGGCCCTGCCGAGGGGGCGGGATCTGGTCCTGCCGAGCGGGCGGGATCTGGTCCTGCCGAGGGGGCGGGATCTGGTCCTGCCGAGGGGGCGGGATCTGGTCCTGCATAGCGGGCGGGATCTGGTCCTGCCGAGCGGGCGGGGCCTGGGCCTGCCGAGCGGGCGGGGCCTGGTCCTGCCGAGCGGGCGGGGCCTGGTCCTGCCGAGCGGGCGGGGCCTGGTCCTGCCGAGCGGGCGGGGCCTGGTCCTGCCGAGGGGGCGGGATCTGGTCCTGCCGAGGGGGCGGGATCTGGACTAGCTGAGAGGTTAAAAAACAGAGAGAGATTTAATGCATGCATATAACACAACAATTCACATATAAATTAACATTAGTTAAAACAAACAGATATTTAATACATGCACATTAAATTACTTCTTAACTGAAAATTGGCACTAGTTATGATCAGAGCGATGGTAAATTTCTACCTGTGAGACCAGCGGGAAAGGGCTAGACCTGCCGGGCGGCCGGGGTCTGGACCTGCCGTACGGTAGTGGTCTGGTCCTGCTGAGCGGTCGGGCCTGGACCTGCCGAGCGGGCGGGCCCTGGTCCTGCCGAGGGGGCGGGATCTGGTCCTGCTGAGGGGGCGGGATCTGGTCCTGCCGAGCGGGCGGGGCCTGGTCCTGCCGAGGGGGCGGAATCTGGTCCTGCCGAGGGGGCGGGATCTGGTCCTGCCGAGGAGGCGGGATCTGGACTAGCTGAGAGGTTAAAAAACAGAGAGAGATTTAATGCATGCATATAACACAACAATTCACATATAAATTAACATTAGTTAAAACAAACAGATATTTAATACATGCACATTAAATTACTTCTTAATTTAAAATTGGCACTAGTTATGATCAGAGCGATGGTAAATTTCTACCTGTGAGACAGCAGCGTGCGGGGTCCGGTCCTGCCGAGCAGGCGGGGTCCGGGTCCGGTCCTGCCGGGCGGGCGGGGTCCGGTCCTGCCGGGCGGGCGGGATTTGGACTAGCTGAGAGGTTAACAACAGACAGAGATTTAATGCATGCATATAACACAACAATTCAAATATAAATTGACATTAGTTAAAACAGATATTTAATTCATGCACATTAAATTACTTGTAACCTAAAATTGGCACTAGTTATGATCAGAGCTATGGTAAATTTCTACCTGTGAGACAGCAGTGTGCGGGGTCCGGTCCTGCCGAGTGGGCACAACACGCTCCTCACGTGTAGGCCAGCCCAGAGGACGCACAACCTGGACTGGTTTGTCCTTACCTCTGCTTGTAAAACTCGGCTGTAAATTAAAGGAAATAGGAAAAATGAATTTAGACCACTTAAAATTGGCAGTAGTTATGATCAAAGATCAGGAAAATTCCTACCAGTGAGACAACAGCGCTACGTGGAGGCAGGAACCGCTGAGGGTGCAGGGTCTGGACCTGCTGAGCCGGTGCGACACAACCCTCAAGTGTGAACCGGCCCAGAGGACGCACAACCATGACAGGTTTCTGCTGTAAAAACAAAAACAATGCATGTAGACTACTTACAATTGGCATTAGTCATGATCAGAGCTCTTGGTAGAGGTTAAAACAAAAAAATATTTAAACATGCACATTAAATTACTTCACTTTAAATTGGCACTAGTTATGATCAGAGCTGTGGTAAATTTCTACCTGTGAGACAGCAGCTGGCGGGGTCTGGTCCTGCAGAGCTGGCGGGGTCCGGTCCTGCAGAGCTGGCGGGGTCCGGTCCTGCAGAGCGGGCGGGCTCCGGTCCTGCCGAGCGGGCGGGCTCCGGTCCTGCAGAGCTGGCGGGGTCCGGTCCTGCCGAGCGGGCGGTGTCCGGTCCTGCCGAGCGGGCGGTGTCCGGTCCTGCCGAGCGGGCGGGCTCCGGTCCTGCCGAGCGGGCGGGCTCCGGTCCTGCCGAGCGGGCGGGCTCCGGTCCTGCCGAGCGGGCGGGCTCCGGCCCTGCCGAGCTGGTGCGACATGACCCTCGAGTGTAGGCCAGCCCAGAGGACGCACCACCTGGACAGGTTTCTCCTGTCCGCTGCTTGTAAAACTCGGCTGTAAATAAAAGGAAATAGGAAAAAATGCATGTAGACTACTTATAATTGGCACTAGTTATGATCGAAGCTCTAGTAAAACTTTACCAGTGATACAGCAGCATAAGGTAAAGCCCGGAACTGCCAAGCGGGCGAAGGCTGGACCTGCTGAGCCGGTGCGACACGACCCCAACGTGTACGCCGGCCCAGAGGACGCACAACCATGACAGGTTTCTGCTGTAGATATTAAAAAAACAGGAAAAATGCATGTAGACTACTTAAAATTGTCATTAGTCATGATCAGAGATCTGGTAAAAGTAAAACTCTAACCTGTGACACAACCACAGACAGACTCCTGCCAGGTTCCAGGGCCTGAGGATGCTCAGGCTGTGCAGAAGCTGATAAGATTTTAAAAACAATTGTGCATATAAGAAAAACTGATAGCACTGCTTGGTAATTGAAATGAATTTTTTTATAACTTACAGATTTCCTCTGCCAGAAGTGGTCTGGAGGACCCATCGCTAGATGTGTCCTCCATTAAGGCGGCTCTACTACGTACAGGCACTCTCGGTGGTATACGTGCCTGTACAGTAGGAGCCACATGATAACCTCGACGTCGCTGTGTAACCCAGACAGGTCCCGGGTGTATGAGAGGACGTACAGGTCTATATATAAACATACAATTATTCAAGGACTACACAATTGCTGTTTACATATTTGTTTTAATAAACACGGCTAAAACAAATATGGCAAATGATTAATAAAACAAAAGGTTAATAATAGCTGAACTCACGAAGCGTTAGATCTGGGTGTTACACGTCTAACGGTCACTCCCACCTCCTCATACCTCTCTCTGACAGGCCGCTGTAAATATAACAAACTGAGAATTAACAAATTATCATTAAACTACTTTTAACTTAAAATTGGCTTTAGGTATGATTAAATTTGAACCTGCGCGATGTCAGCAGAGCGAATCCTGCCAGGGTCCAGACGACGGAGGACAAGCTTAGGGTATACAAAACCTGATAAGCAAGAACAAAAATTACAAGTTTAAGAACAATTGTGAAGCCCTCAAATGTAAATAAATATGTATCACAAAATGTAAAACTTACGCATTCCCCTAGCTTGACAATTTGTGGAGACATTACGGGACTCAACTAAAGAACAATCACTTCGAGCATGCAACGGCCTTGGTGTGAACTCCCCAAAATGTGTCCGACTGGGCTGTAAATGCAACAAACAGAGAATTAATATATGCATTCAACTACTTTAGTTACTTTGCACTAGTTATGATCAGGGCTCTGGTAAACTCTAACCTGTGAACCACAAGTGGGACGCATTTGAGGAGTCACTCTCAGAGATCGTGCAGTACTCCGAAATGAAGGTCTGTAATAACAAAGAAAAAACAAACGTTTCCTTCAGCACTCATCTGAATCATTACAAGCCCACTGACATTATCACACAGGGGTACCCAAACTCGGTCGTGGAGGTTGTGTGTCCTGCAGAGTTTAGCTCCAACCCTAATCAAACACATCTTAATAAGCATACTAACTAGAAACTGGGCGAGTTGGAGCTAAACCCTGCAGGACACACACCCTCCACGACCCAGTTTGGGTACCCCTGCATTAACAAGTTCATGAATTTCAACTGATTATTCTTTATATTATTTACTGTGAATGTTTTATGTTACCTTTTAGTGCGACAGCCGTTTACTGTCCCAGACATCCGCTCCGAAAACCTCATGAGAGGTCTTCGGGGTTGGGCATCTGGACCTGTATATGAAAAGCAGTTCATAAGTTTTACAGTACAAGAGTAAAGGAAAACAACAAGATAGTTCTTTCTTCCTGTATATTGTCCAGAAGTGTCCATATGAGATTCAGACAGGTGTGAGAAGGACATTCAATGTCAACAACATTAACAACAGAGTTTTACAGTCAATTTCACTATAAAGTGCCTTTTGCTGTCCTCAGAGTCATCACAAATATAATCCAAAATAATGAAATTCTGAGGTTCATTTATAAATGACCAAACATTTACGTACATTCAAGTACAATGATCTCTTGAAATATGTTTTTGATTGAATGTATGCGATTTTGGCATGCCCCAGACACTGCTTAGCTAACTTTAGTGAGTGTTAAAAGTGAATAAATGACATCATTTTTAAAACTTTTTGATTTTTCTTATCGTCCGGAACAAGTATTTTAATAAAAAAAACAAGTCATTTTTATAATTTATATTCAATTTTCATTATAACATTGAGCATTTTGCACGGGTTCCTGAAATTGCTGTCCACGCTGTCATTTTGGGGTAATGTAGCTTAAAGGTGCAGTGTGTAATTTTTAGAAGGATCTCTTGACAGAAATGCAAAATAATATACAAAACTATATTATCAGTGGTGTATAAAGATCTTTCATAATGAACCGTTGTTTTTATTACCTTAGAAATGAGGCGTTTTATCTACAAACACAGAGGGTCCCCTTACGAGGAAGTCGCCATTTTGTGCCACCATGTTTCTACAGAAGCCCTTAACGGACAAACTTTTTTACTAAGTTGTCTCAGACGGTGACATGTTTTTCCGGTGGCGGCTACCATAGCGTATGCATTTTAAGAGCAAGGGGTGAGCAGTGGACTGAGCCGTTGGTTGCAATTCGCAACCTCACCACTAGACGCCGCTAAAATTGACACACTGCACCTTTAAATAATTCTAGTTGCTAATGATATAATATATCTGAGAGGAGTCTAAATCCAAATGATAAAACTGGTTTCACAAATAAATTATAGCATGAGTCTGTAGCATGCCCTGACTAAAATTTGATTAAATTATTGTCTGAAGAAATACATTCACTATAATTGTATGAACAAATATAATCAACTTTCATTTTTAACAAGTATTTGGGTTATAAATTTGAACAGAGAATACCGTACAAATAAAACAAACACTGCATTTCTATAATAAATAACAAAACAATTACAAAAATCACAATATCTTTATAATCTGATACACAAGTTTATATTAATTTAATTTCCATTCAGACAAGTTAACGTTACACAGATAAAAACCAGCCAGCCTGACTATCTTAAACCAACTAATATCATCCTGACCAACTAAAACCAGCCAAAAAAAGTGTTCAAAACGAACCAGCATGATAAACCAACTATGACCATGCTGGAAGACTAGCTAGAGCTGGTTTTTTCAGCAGGATACTGACTCACTTACAGTTCATGTCAAACTCTGATCAGCACAAATATAATAAACACATCTCGTTTTACTGTATAGTTAATAACAGAAGAAATTAGTTTACTTACAGGTCTCCAGCGCGGTGTCAGGTGTCAAAACGGGGCATTCAACACGATGAACCGGGTTCACCTCGGACCCCACAGCGAGCATCGGTGGACGCTCGCTACAAGGTCCGAAAGCTCCCTCCGGTTCACCGAGTTCCTCCCCGTTGTCGCTTGTCTCGGGCCGCGCGAACCCAAAAAAGCGCAAGACGCTCCCAAACCAATTAAAGAGACCAAATAAGACCCGCGCGATCAGCCCGCCAAAGAATGGCGGACTGACCGCAGCGGGCCCACTTGGTCCTCGATAACTCTTCATAGTAAAAGAAAAATCGCTAACAAAAAGTCGCTATCAAAATCAACAGCACTCGCCTAACAACAAACCCACGAAACTATGGTAACTCGCGCGGACTTATATAGGGATCTCAAGTGACGAAATAATCACCAAAGCGCTCTGTCACGGTTACCGTGAGTGACATCACAATGTGGACGCTAATAACGCTGTGCAGAGTGTGACAAACTATTTACCCCAATAAAATACATTTTCTTGTTTATTGTATTGACCACAAACAAAAAGATTTAAAAAATATATCTAATGCATATAATTTGCCACAGTTTTAAAGAGTTTGACTTTTATTTGCATGCACAAAATATTATTATTATACACACTATATATCATATCACGTGTAATGCAGAAACATGGAATCAGGCCCTTATGTAGATGCATTTAGTCCAGTTCCACTTGCATATTTTGTAGTAATATGTAAGAGGGGGCACCTGCATTTAAATTGCGTTTTGCTTTAAGTTCAGAATAATAAAACACGTAAAGGTACTCAAAGAAACTACATTTTACACGGAAAGGGGTCTACATAATCTTACTGGTAACATTTTAACAAATACACTGTAACCAATAATTCACCGCAGTCTCTGCGCTGTTTTCTAATAGATAAAGAAACCTTATACAAATGTGGAAACACATTATACATGTATTCATTTGACCAGGTATTGTCCAGTATCACACCATGCATTTTTCTGACAAGTTTATTTACCAAATTAAATTTATGAAACCTATGTGCTGACTGTTCATTACATCCAGAGCCCAATATACTGCAAAACCATGACATTTACCATCTGTTCATTATATCACTGCACAAGACCCAGAGCTGATCATGACACTTTACATTTTAGACTCTAAAAGTTCTAGATCAAGAGGGAATTCATTCAAAGCGAATGAATATATAATAAAACTAAAAAGCATTAAAACACTGTAATGTAGTAAGTGCTGAAAGTACCATGTTACATCGTGAATATAGTCACAAATAAGGGAGACTGTTACACAAGACTTAAATGCAACTTTAATTTACAATTTACTGTTTCAACCCCCCTACAAAAGAACTGCACAGTAGAAGTAAGAGAGCAGTGAAGGAGGAGATGGGGAGGAGGAGGGATGCCTGAAAAGTGAAAATGGTTTTGATAAAATATATCAAAATATTTTGGTATTGCAAATAAACTTGTATGTATTTTACATTATGAAATAGAAAATAAAATGACTGAAAGAGAACAAATGTGTTTTACCCCTATTTAAAAAAAATTTAGTGGGTCTAGGCTAGATTACACTTGTCTAATAGGTTGTGGAATGAAAAGCCCTGTTTTACACAACAAACGTCTCAAATTTTAAATTAAGTTGTTATAGAAATGCAATTGACAGACATTACATGAAACTGATGGCTGATGAGATGTGGGGATGATGCTGGGTCAGAGTTGAATCTGTGCATCTTAGCAGATCAGAGTGGTTCATCCTAAATGCTGCATGAAGAAGAGAAAGGATTTAAAAAGATGCTAAAAAATTTATTGTATCAGAAACATTGAAATATTTCTCACAAATCAACTTTGGACTACCAACCCCAAATTAATAATAATGCAATTACATGCAAACAAACCTGTTTGTTTACATCAAGTTTGATACATCAAGATTCTCACAAAATTTTAGGGCTAGCTTAATGGTACGTTTACACCAACCGTGTTTCAGGCGTCAAATCACGCCTAGTTTGCCGCATGAACAGTTTGAATGCATTCGCGCGTGTAGAGCGGAGTAGACGAGCAAAAAGCAAGCAGGTCAGAGGCAAACTCCGCTTCTTGTGGGAGGGGCAAGTGCTATGCGGTTGTCTGTTTGCAAGATGACTGATGTTGATCGTGGATTTATCGATAGAGTTACTAGTTTGTATTTGGTAACCTTACTATAGGGGGATAATAAACGGCGCGGGTCGATAAACGGCGCGGGTCGATAAACGTCACGTGACTCAAAAGTGAAATGTGTATTACGACTTACCAGGTTGCCCAATGTCCGCACTGACACTCTTCCAAGCAAGGTCCTTTTTATTCCTGTCTCTATAGAAATAAGAACTTGTGTCGTATAGCTCCAGGTGACTACTCACGGACAATATCAAGCATTACTTCATGTTGAATAAGTGGCTCCGGGCGGGGCTGCCACCACAGCAGCAAGCAGGCTCCTGATTGGATAACGCGGCGCAAAGTTACGCCAAAGTAAAAAATTTTCAACTCGGGCATCAGCCGGCAATTCGCGTCAAACACAAAATGCACAAAAAGCTCCAAAAGCACCATTCGTGCATACAGCGGCAGACGCTAAATTCGCGCAAACTAGACGCGCGAATATGGCGGAAACGCATCTTCCGCGCCAAACGCCCCATCCGCGCCATGAGACATCCATATGCGTGTCAACGTGTCTTCACATTGACTTAACATTGAAATCACTCGCGCTTCACGCCTCTACCGCGGTTGGTGTAAACGCAGCATAATACCACAGTTCTGCCTATTCTTCATATTCTGTGTGGGGTTAGTTTGCAACAGGGACAAAAATTCAATTTTCATAAACATTACCATTCGTTCACTTGAACTGACTTTCAAGAGCACATTTATCTAACACAGTCTAATGTTTTTTTTTACATTAAATATATATAGATTGATATATTTTTATTTTGGAGATATAAGGACAAATGTCTACTTGCTGCCTTCATCCATGTGATTAATCAATGATTGTGTTAAAAACATGGAGGTGATAATCAGGTGATATAAATATGCTGCATTACAGACAACTCGGATTTTGGATGTTATGTCATTATATATCCTGCCTCCGACCTCAATTCGTTCCAGTCAATCACGTATCACATTTGCATGTTAAGCACATAAGACGTCAGAGGTTCGGGCACTTGTGCCAATTATGGCCGAAAACAGTTACTGGATATTTTAACATTCATGTTCATATATATTACGTGCTGTAATAGTTTAAAGTTTGTTTGCGGTTCATGTAAGGCTGTGAAAGGCTAGCCACACCTTGTCTGCGATGTCAAATGACACATCTTGCTGAGGTCGGTGTTGATCGATCTGTCCCAAGTTGAGAGGTCGGATACCCAACTTAGTTTGCCGTTCTTTCGGGTTTGAGGTTGATAAAATCCAACTTTTAAGTTGTTTCGAACACAGCTTTTTTTCACAGTCTCCAGTTCAGTTCTGTCTGTAACAACATAACACAATAGGAACATCGTCACATCAGACAAAGTATATTGTTTATATTAATTGCACATAAAGAAAAACAAAACTATGAAAAACATAAAAGATCAAAATCAAGATCAAAAGTGGACATGGTCTTTAAATAATAAACCCAAAATGTCTCTTTGTAAGAGTTTTTGATATCTCCACCACAGTTAGAATTCAATACTTTCTCAACACTTATACATTAAAGTTCAATATTATGGTTGTAATCAATTAAATGTGATGCACTTTTATTTAAAGATCATATCCCATTTGGGTTTAAACGAAGATTTGGATCTTTCATGCCACGAAGGCATCATGCTAAAACATCTGTCCTTGTATTGTTTGATTAGAAAAACAGGTCTGAGCACCTAAAGCTGGAGAGCATGGTGAGGGTGTTGATTGAACTAGATCTAATGAGCCCTAGATCAAATAATTAATAATTTTTTTATCTGTCCTCTCCTATTTCCAAAAAAGGCACCTGCAACTGCTATAAACGCGTTTGGTGTGGTCGGCCCCTTTGAAAACCAACCAGACTCATCCGACATGTTACAGCTGCAATTCGCAACACAGCTGCCCTCCAGTCCGTAACAGAGGAAAAAGACCCTGTGTTACTTTTTGGACCCAGTGTTAATTTCTGGGCTGCAGACTTTCTTTTATCCTGGTACAGTTAAATTCTCTGTATAGAATATACAGTCATCAATGTTGCAGTTAAAAAAGATTTACCTCATAGTAGAGACAACTGTAGCATAATGATGGTCTTCAGAAGACCACTCATGCTGGCCTTGATTCAGAGGATGAAGAAGACTATCAAGCATCAGAGCCAGCTAACAGGTGGATCAAACATCAAGCCAGATTTCTGCATGAGTTAGGTAAGCAGAATAAAAGACACTTTAAATAAACAATAATAAAAGTTTAATACTTTAAAATTTAGGAAACTTATTTCTTTCAGAATCTTTTGACGATATTGCCAAATGCAACAAATGTAAAAAAGGATGCTTTATGACAGCAGAACCCAAGCAGTGACTTTTTCCTGGGTAGACGAGAATTTTTTTTTTGTGAACACCCATCTAACAATTAAGGTATAAGATAAAGTGTTGATCCCTTCATTCAGGTTAAAGTATGGGGTAAGTTGACGGTTCTACAGGTGGCCATCTTAGACGTGTCCTTCTGAGATTTCGATGTTAGAGTCCTTCTCAAAAGCTAAAATGAGATGGATTAGTTTGGTGTCCATGGCAACATTATAATGGTTTCCGCCCCAGTGGTCATGGCATGAAAACTTTAAAGAGAGAAGTTGAAAATAAGCAATGCATCACTACAAAAAAGGGTATTACAAAATTCCAATACTGCAGTACAGTGAATAAAAGTCTTTACAACATGAGCAGTTTAACCTTACGTGATTAAATTAAAACAACAAAAAAGAAAACAAGCAGATTGAGATGTCCTTCGACGATACTTGATGACGTAGCAGCCGAGACATATGCAGCCCTCCTAGGACGCAGCCTTATGTTTTGGATATTTGTATAATGTACCCCCTGACTGTACTTGTATTTCTTATTATTAAAAAAAGGAAAATAATTTTAAAATGAAGTAGCTTTCCGTTTGAGAAACACCCTACGTCGTGGCGCGAGGTCATTTTTAAGTCACGTGACCACAATATTTTTTTTCTTCGCAAATATTTTCATTAATAACCTGTAACGTTAAGTAATAAAATGTTTGTACACATTACGTTCCCTTTCATTTTGTAATAGTATAATTTTGGTTAAGATATTACTAATATAACTAAAACAATTAATAAATTAAATGATGAAACCGCTTTAATAAAACAATGTTAACGGTTTTGAATGGTTTAAAAAACAGGCCTGACTTACAGTAACGTTATGCCTACATAGGCTACGGGCCATTTTACAGATCATAAGAACTTAACTTAACCAAGTCGGGGCGGGGAAGGTTTGAGACATTAACTCAATTAAACTGGCTGGTTTATTTTTTTACGGTCTATGGTTTATCCCCACCAGCGCTGAAAAGTAAGGCGTTAAAACGTGGCTTCGGGACTTTGCAGCGGCCTTGATAGCATTGCATTGATAAACGTTAATAAGGTTTAAATCAAGTAAATAACATTAATATACGACGATCATTCTGTTGATCGACTAACGTGCATGCATAACATATTTTCTTTTAAAATTGTTGCCTTACTCCGCAGTCAGCACCGTTGCTTCACCCGTTGGAACCTCCAACTAACGTTAGTTAGTTAGTTAAATCACACGATGTCAAAAATCGAGTTGGAAAAGAACAATAAAACGTTTTGCAATCGTTCGACACGACACCCTGAATCTGCAAAAAACCGAATGAGCTTACACCTGAATGAACGCAACGTTGAGTGCAGGCAGCCCACGCATCTCTCTCGACGCGGATCTGCGCGTGACATCAAAGTACCGCGTGTTCAAACCGTTTCCGGGGCTTTCTTATGACTCTCGCGGTACTTTGATGTCATACCACGTGCCATCTGCGCATCTGCGGTGTTAAGTCAAACACACCTGAATGTGTTTGTTGGCTGCACTCCCTTGCGCTCAGTAGGTTTAAGCGCGTTACGAAATAAATGTATTAAATCTTTATTATATAAATAAATAAATATTGTAATAAAGATCTTTACAAAATTACTAGCTGTCATAAATAAATTAATATTTGATTTGAAACATCAGTTTACTAAATTTCCCTCAAGTCATAAATGCCTAAATAAGATCAAAATGGTAGAAATACAACAATGTATATTTGACCAATTCAGCATTTATTAACTATTGCCTTTTTAAATTGTCTTCAGAAAGTTATCTACAGCCACACATGTAATGTTAACCAAAGTTATGATGATGAAAAAGGATTGACAGGTCAGTAAACAAACAACAAAAAGGTAATGTCTTAATAGATTTCTGCTTTTGTTACTTATTCGTTATACATCATTTGAATTACATAGGTTAAATCAAACGTTAATAATTATAGAGTTCCAACCAGGGCTTGACATCTATTGTTTTTCGATAAATGCACGAAATGAGTAAACAGTGCTCTGTTCAGATTGTTGTCTCACTTAAAGAGCACCTATTTCATGACTAAAACAAGGTTATTTTGTGTATTTGGTATAATAAATGTGTTTGCGTGGTTTATGGTTAAAGGATTAGTCCATTTTCTTAAAAGAAAAATCCAGATAATTTACTCACCACCATGTCATCCAAAATGTTGATGTCTTTCTTTGTTCAGTCGAGAAGAAATTATGATTTTTGAGGAAAACATTGCAGGATTTTTCTCATTTTAATGGACTTTAATAGAGCCCAACATTCAATACCCAACTCAACATGTAACAGTTCCTTTCAACGGAGTTTGAAAGGTCTACAAACAATCCCAAACGAGGCACAAGGGTCCCACCCAGCGAAACGACCGCCATCCTTGACAAAAATAAAAAATATGCTCTTTCAAACCACATCTTCTCGTCTAGGTCCGGTCCAGCGCGACCTAACGTAAATGCGTAGTGACGTAGGGAGGTCACGTGTTACATATATAAAACGCACATTTGCAGACCATTGTAAACAATAAACTGACACAAAGAGATTAATTAGTATCAGTTGACATACAACAACGTCGGAACGGTCCTCTTTCAACACATGTAAACACTGGGGCGGAGTTTCGCGTTCGTCTTCTGTGACCTCTTGACGTCATGATGTATTGAGTGGGGTCACATCAAGCATCACGACCGTATCTAGACGAGAAGTTGTGGTTCAAAAGTGGACACCTTCTACTTTTCTTGTCAAAAATGACAATCGCCTCACCAGACAAGACCCCCACGCCTCGCCCGGGATCGTTCACAGTCCCCTGAAACAAAGTTGAAAAAAAACTGCCAAGTGTTAAGTCAAGCACCAAATGTTGGGCTCTATTAAAGTCCACCAAAATGAGTGCAATTGCAAAATTACATTGGTTGGACTCAAACTAGAACAACGCTTTTATTGTTAATCTCAATAAAACATGCCCTTAAATCTAATGGGGAAAATATGTTTTACTTTTAAATTTGTTTGTGACTCTCATAATTCACATTTCTGCTTCATATTAAATAAATCATCAATGTATCCTTATACATCATTATCGCAATACTTAATGTAAATTATCTTGTCAAGACGAAATTAAATATGACCCGGACATGTTCTTAACAAGCTTTATGAGATCAACCCATCATATGTCAATCAATCTGTTAAAGTTAATAAAAATATCAGTAAACACCACCAGACGGCACCATTTGCCAACTGAACGGTCCGCAGTAACAATGGCACAGCGAACATCATGTTAGTGCTTGTTAAAATATGACCTGACAGAAACATAGATATTAAGCTTTAACATATTTAAAATAATAACAATACTAATAAACAGAAAGACTTAAATGTAACATTACTGTCAGTAAAAAACATTAGTTTTTGTTAAATATATGTAAAATCATGATATACTGCTCTAACATGATATATTAGTACTTAAAAAGGAATAATTCACCCAAAAATGAAAAATATGACCTTTATATCATTATTTTGTTGTTGCTTTTTTGCTTTGGGCATTATTATTGTATTTACTGTTATTTTTATCTTGGTTCTTACATGTAAACCGCTTTGAGGAGTAGCATTGAAAGTCCCTATATATAAAATGAAGCAGGAACACTTTACTTGAAGGGGTGTTCATAATCATGACATGACACGTGCCATGAACATGAAGGAGATTTTATAGACGTTTATAAGTGTCATTCATTCAATTATGTCATTTTTAATGCAAAGATGACATTGCTCGAGATGTCCCCGTCCCGACAACTTGACATAAACCAATACATCAAAACTTATCATGACAACATAACTGACCACTTTTTTACCAGTGATACAAATTTAATTTGTCATTTAAATGTCATTTAGTGTTAATACTCTGTCATATAGTTTTATAACAGCGTCATGAATATTTTTCTTGACCTCCACTACAGTGGTAAAAAATAAGTCGAAACTTCAGTCAAAACCGTTCCACCTCATCACAAACAATCCGAAAACAGGACCCCAAGTGCAAAACACCCAACTTGTCCCTTAATATAATTTTAATAGGTTAAGTTTCCTTCATGTGTTTAACAAATAAAATGAATCATTTAATAATAGCTAATAATAATAATAATAAATAAAATTGATAAAATTATATTTTATTGCATTTGGAGACCGATTCACCTAAAATTAAATAAAAACAGTACTATAATGCAGGTTCCATATCGCTGGAAAAATAGTAAATTACATTAAATACATTAAATTTCTTGTTAGTTTTTTCTTCTATGATAGAAAATTTCAGAACCCTCTGTGTGAGGAAGAACAAGTTCTGTTAGTTGTCAGTTTTTTATGTATTTGGCATTTTGTTAAGGTTTTTAAAATTATTTGACAGTATTAACACTTAATGACATTTAAATGTAATGTTAACGCATAAAGCTAGGTAGTTTCTTAAGTTTGATAATTATTCTGCTACGTTTATGACAGATTTATGCCAAGTTGTCATAACAAAGAGATCTCAAACAATGTCATATTTGCACCAAAAATGACATTACCGAACAAATTATACTTAATGACAGTTGTCATAAATGTGCATAAAATCGGCTTCATGTTCATGACACGTGTCATGTCATGATTATGAAGGTGTCATGTTAGTTTTATGAACACCCGTTCAAGTAAAGCGTTACCAATAAAGATTATTATTATTATATTATTCACAAACAATATCATTATTACATGGAATGTAAAAGAAGATTTGTCTCAAAGCTATTTCTGTACAATTTAACATGATTGTGTCTTTCTTATAAAAGTAAAATCTTTACAAAATCTCACTGAGAGAAAAGTTCTTCAGTGAATAGTGACTTAAATTTGAAGAGTTTAGTTCCAAAACGTGATAAACAATTGTTACAGACAAAATCAGTATTGTGTCAGGTCAGTATTAAAAAGTAAATTCTTCATTTTACACAAAATCTGATTTCCACCGTGTTGTTTTTCTCCCTTTTTTCCAAAACGTGATAAACACCACTCCTCCTTCTCTGCAGAATGCAATAAATCCACTCAACAAATCACAGCGCACCATTCCACGCATTGTAAACAATAATGGTGGCGCTCACGAAATCCTATTTTCCACATCTACTTTGTACTTTGTGATCAACAAACAAACAAAAACAAAATAGTAATTTTGATAGCACTGATAAACCTGTGGTGCTTTTCTGTGACATAAAAGAAACGTAAACCATCAAAATCTTATAATTTACAAGATGCATTCAGGCGAAGAAAAAATGCCGGCTGTTGCTTGTTCTCCCGACAGCATCAAGCTTCTGTCATGCTAACACATTGATCTTATGAAAAACTTTCCATTATTTTACTCGAAGCCAACAAAAATCGAGCAGGACCAACAATTTTACAGCTGATCGCTGTCAAAATAGTCCAGCGACGATGTCCCAAGTATAACAGCAGCAATGACAGTGTTCTTAATATGACAAAGTAAGTGTTTTGATTAATGCCATTCATGTTTATTTTTTAATCCCACTAGTCAACTAAATGAATATAATATGGCAAAGATGAATGCACATTTATATATTGATTCAATATAGATTTATAGCATTTTGGAAAAAAAACTTGGTATAGAAAACTTGTTTTTACTGTAATTAGTAAAAATGGATTTATTGCGTTTTGGAACCAAACTCTTCATTTAGTCTTTTATAAACTATAACTATAGAAACACACATTTTTAGTGACAGAACATTTTTGGGTGGACAATTCCTTAAAATGTGACCCTGAAGCACAAAACCAGTCATAAGGTACAATGTGAAAGCTGAATAAATAAGCCTTCCATTAATGTTGGACAATGTTTGGCCGAAAAGTCTGAAGGTGCAAACAAACAAAAAAATTTGTAAAAGCACCTCTAAATGTGTCCTTAACGTGGCATATTACTAATGATAAAAACATGTTTTATATATTTACATTTGGATATTTACAAATATCTTCATGGAACATGACCTTTAACTTATATCATAATGATGTTTGGCATAAAAATTTAATTTTGACCCATACAATTTATTATTGGCTATTGCTACAAATAACTGGCGACTTACAACTGGTTTTGTGGTCCACAAATATCCTTCAAATGCCAGAATAAAATAGAAAATAATTAATGTTATCCTATGACACATGTTTAAAAGCCTACAGAAGGTTCATCTGTTGGCCTTTTTAGTATAAATCTGTCCAGCACACAATATGTGGACAACCTGTTTGGCTACATGTAATCTTCCAAACCACAAATACTGTTAATATAATGCAAACGAATGTCACCACTACTCAGGACAGCATTACATACTGCCATCTCTTACATGAAATGTTTTTCCCTTTTGTTTATGAATCCTTTACACATACGACACCTGATCCCATGATTCATGTTTAGCTCCTTCATTATAAGCATTTGATATTCTTCAGGTCCACGGTGGACTGTTTTAAAATCCATCCGTTCTGGAGGGCTCAACATGGTGTGATTTACAAAAACTGGACCACAGATGAAAACCAGTGCAGAGGCTTGCCAAAATCTTCATGGTCAAATAACAGAAATGTGGCTTATCTTTTCCAAAACTGAAGTATTTGAGGTAACATGCAAAGCCAGTGCAGAATTCCTCTCTATAGCCTTGACCTCCGTGTTATCTCTCTCAGTTTTTGAAGGCCCCATGGCGACTTGCTTTGTTGATGAAGTTCTTCAGCAGGTCATGGTCCATGTCTGTGAATGCCTGTGTCTGCGTGACGGCCGTCAGGTGGTTAACGCAAAACTTGAAGCAGAACTCCTCCAGATCCTGCACATGAAGAGTGGGTGGACTGAATCAATGAGAAAGAAAACCAACACTAAAGACCTAAAAATAACAGGGGTTTATGGCTCGGTACCAAAACCTAATGAGCGGTTCACCTAGGCAGCCGTTTTAGGCCACCCATGTGCTTCTCCTTAACTATTTCACACACTGTTTTGTGTGTTTTAGTACTTATATCATGCCTACTTGAGTATTATGCCCTTAGCTTAGCAACACACTGACAGGTTCACATGAGTATTGTTTGTGATGTAAGTGATCACTAACGGTTGATTTCAATGTTCTAGGTCAGTTGAGATGATGCCTTTGAAAGTAGTTGCCTATGTAGACAGAAGGAAAGGTTTTGGTACAAAGCCTTTAATTAAAAAGGTCTTCTGATGACTGTGTGATTATATATGCTCACCTGTGCCTCGTATTTGACAGCAGCTGAGAGTAGTGTTATAGCGTTATCTTCTGTAATGCCTCGCTTTATGGTCTCCTGACACAGTCGCTTCAAACGGCTTTCACGGTAATATGTGGCCAAATCCAACAGACCTTCACAACAAAAAAGCACATTATTTCTTACCTCTAGTGGATTGTGCAAGAGGGGGGAGCTCAAGTTTTATTTTATCACCATACTTGTGTAACTACATTCTTTAAATAAGGAAAAACATGGAAGTGTTTGGTGCCTTCTAAATTTATCCCTGTTTGGATCCTAAGGAATGAATGGGGCTAGGCTAAATGCTAATACATTCACAACGAGCTGTACAAAGAATAAGTGCACGCGTTGAATAAAGATAGCTATGTATTATTTGTCTAAGTTGAGGTAAGAACATAGTAAAATATTGAAAAACGGTGGTGTTTTCCTTTAATTAAGCATTGAAAGAGCGTGGATTCACGGGAATCCTTAACAGTTTATATAAATCGGTCAAACAAGACTCACAAATCATTGTTATGGATAATCCGATCGGTCTGTGCCGTGTTGTATGAAGTTAAAATACACCTATGGTTTCTATCGCAACAAAAGCGAAAACTGAGTTAAACGCGAACGTGACACCATTGACAAGCGACCATATGAACAGGAACAGAACACTTTTTAAAACTGGAAATTTAAACATTTGTTGAAAACCTTTAGGACATTTTAAAGAGCCCCTACTATGCTAAAAAGAAAGGTGTTTTGTGTATTTGGTGTAATGAAATATGTCTGTCTGTCTACCATACATTATTGTTGGTCCTCTACGACTTTCTGAAATGTGTCGATTTGTACAAAGCATATCATTCTGAGAAAGTGTGGTGTGCTCCGACTGGTCAGCTATTCAGTGTGTTGTGATTGGCCGAATACCTAAAGCGAGTGGCGGAAATGTGGCGCTCCTTACCATATCTGGAAGATCATGTCTCATGTAAAACCATTAGACGGTGGGCCGAGGCTCCGTATCTGCTTTACTTTTCGAAATGGATGATCCCCATGGAGGGAGAACCTGAATTTGTAAAGTTTGGACGGTTGTTTTATTCTCAACGATATGAAAAGTGTTCCCCCGAAATGATAAAATGTCCCCGTAAATATGCAGGCAAACGCGGTTGCCTACTATATCAGTCGAACCAATAGTTCGGCAAGATACTGACAAAGGATTATTATTAACCAATCAGACGTGGGTTAGTAGAACAGCTGTTACACGGATTCAGACACGAGCTGCAGCGGAATTGACCATCGCCAAGGACATTCTTTGTGTGATTGTAAGTATTCATTTGATTTAATTGATATCTATTTAAAATGTTTGTTGTGTACACTGGTTTGTTCAAACGTATGTATGCGTCTCGTTAGTGTTGTTTTACGTAGGCGTAGACTAACGTTAACCGTTCCGTACAACAACGATGTTCCGTGCATATTAACTTTTACCGCCGATCGGTCATACACAAAATATGTATATGTGTCGTCTTCATTTCTCTTACATCTCCGTTTAAGAGAGACACACCCCAGCCGAATGTTCTAGTAATATTTCATAAAGTTTGCGCCCACTGCGCTTTAAAATGACCGGTGGGCAAGCCACACTTCGACAGCTGCTGGGGTGTGTAGACAACTAACGTTAGAGCAGCGAAAATGTACATTTTTATATAATTTATGCTTTTCACAGTATTATAGTTTTTATAAGCTGCAATGTTTACTCCCTCTGTTTCTTCCACAGTTTTTTTAAAAAGTACATTTAGCTTTGACAGTCAAAGTTCACGTTGTTAACAGCCTCTCCTCAATGACTGTTTTGCCGAAGTGCTTGTAACGTTACCCATTTGCATATGTTAGTTAATGTTCTCGTGTTTTTGTGTGGTGAGGTACCGGGTATAATCTCGATAGCACCCTTACGAAAATTAACCATGGTTTTATTGTGGTAAAAGTGTAGTAACCAATGTATTTTGTTGTATTGATTACTATCAGCAAAACTATGGTTTTACTACACTAACCACGATTTAACTATAAAACCATAGTTGTCAAAACAATAGTTATTTTGTGATTACCATGGTTTTACTATAGTAACCATTTTTTTAACTGTAGAAAAACAATGGTTAATTTTTGTAAGGGCAGGTGAAGTGATACCTTGTTTTATACTGTTAATTTTATTTTAACCCCTTTACTGCTGTTTTTCTGAACCTTATACTTCTTATGTTTGCAGATAATGCAAGGTGTGGGGCCTGCTTGGATGTGTAAAGACCATGGGCTTAAGACCTTAGAGCCTGTGTTTTTACTGGCGTTGCCTCGCCATCCTCTGCCTCTAACACTAAAAAAGTGCAAAACAATAGGTTTAGGTTCTGCACATCACTGATTGAAGAAAAATGATTTGTAACTTTCAGCAGTGAAAAACTCATGCTACATATATTGTTTCCACCTGTTCCCTTAAGATGGGTAATAAACCAATTTCACATTGTTTAGGGGTCTCATTTATAAAACTGTGCGTAGGATCCTTACTAAAAGTCTACGTACACACAAAAGCCAAAAATGGCATACGCAAAAAAATATTAAGACCTATAAAACAAAGCACTGTTCCCTTTATAAATCACAGATCACCTGCAAGTGTTCATACATGAATCATCCTCAGGTCCCACCCTGCAAGCCCATCTCTCATTAAGTTTTTTCTTTTATAGAACACAACCTTTGTGTGGGAACTGGTGTACGCACATTTCCAGCCCCGTTTTGTGCATACGCCAGTTCCCACACAAAGGTTGGGATCTATACAAAACCGAACTTAATGGGAGAATGGGCTTGCAGGGTGGGACCTGAGAATGATTCATGTATGAACAATTGCAGGTGATCTGTGATTTATAAAGGGAACAGTGCTTTGTTTTGTCTTGGTGTTTTTTGCCGTGTGCCATTTTTGGCTTTTGTGCGTGCGTAGACTGTTAGTAAGGATTTATAAATGAGACCCCAGGTGTCTGGTTTTGTTGATAATAACGATGCCAATCATGCCATAATTGAAAAGGAAAATTTTGTAGGTTGTTTTTATTATATTACTGTTAATACACTGCATCTACATTTGTACTACTCTTATAGACCCCTTCACGGTTTACGTCACAGGCTGTTCCCACTGCGCATGTCGGGGTCAGAAAAGTCATTACAGCAGATTGAGTTGCGTATTATTCGGTACCGTCAAAAATGCCTACTTACGTCGTGGGCTGTGAAAATCGCACCAGGTCTTCCGTTAAGTTTTCGCGATTCATGCAGAATCTCATAAAACAAAAAAAAATACAACATCTGCGTCTGCAAGCAATTAACGTGCAGACTGGGACAATGCAAAGATCAAGAGGCTTGTGTTTGTAGTGCTCACTTCATTTGAGGTAAGTCATCATTTTTCAGCACTGTTAGATTAAATTATTAAGCCTAAATGGTATGAACAGTTCGACCCCGTGCTGCGCGCGCACCCGATAGTCATTCAATGTTTACAAACCTTGAAGGGGTCTATACTTTTACTACACTGCACATGTGTATGTATTTGCACTGTGCATGTTGCCACCCCCCAGCGATTTTCTATGTAACTGTTATAATAATCTTAAACCATTTGTCTTTGATGCAATTTTGCTCTGCTATTTAAAGGCTACTGCTAAAACATTGCATATTTAATTTATACTACTGTAAACCATGCTACTTTCTTCACTGCATGTCTATACAATATACTACCAACCTTCATTTGCAGTTTCTTCAATAAAAACTTCCTCTCTTCTCCTTTGTGCACTTTTTATCTTTGTGATGTTTGTGAAGTGGCTGTGGCACTGCCTGTGGAGGCTTGTGTTGGCTAGTTTGATTGGCTTGTTTGTCGGTTCCTGGCAACTTGTGCCTGTGAAGGGAATGGTGGGTCCACTATCCTCAAATACATGCATGCAGCACTTCATTTTTTGACATTTCTTTCCAGTAAACATGATAAAGCAGGGAAAATAATTGTCTGTCTTGCTTTATGACGTTGTGTTTCCAAGCGATAACAGATATCAGAACGGTGTAAAAAAAATAGAACGGTGAATTTATTAAAGATTACAAAAAAATGACAGGACATGACAAAGATGGTTACATAAAATAAAAACAGTAAGAATGGGCAACGTTACCTCTACATTCACATTTTGTGTCAAACTGAATATTAAAACTGCATTAGTGGCTAAAATTAGTTAACAAGTTCAATCTTTCCAGCGAAACTCGCCAGTTTGTTGACACGCGTCATCACTTTTCCACGCACGCTATTGGATGAAGGCAACAAATACGTCATGAACTTCGGACCCCAAACGTAGCTGCTTGCTCTATTCGCCGGGAAAATAACCTGGAGAAAGTTACCGATATTCTAGTAATGTGCAAGGTGTGTAAGTGGCAACAATTTTTATTTGCTTTGTTGAAAAGCGTAGCGGTTACATAAAAAAAACTGGGTTATCCATCACAAGAGATCGTCTGATAACACGAAATCTCCCCTCGGCCCACCGTCTACATGTCTGCATTTGTGATCATAGAAACAACAAATGCTGCTCTACACTGCTCAAAATTCATGTTTGAATCATGGTTTAAATAATCAGTAGTAAATTCTTTAATTATGAAAACATAGGCTACTTACAGGCTGTGAATCATAAACCGGAATTATGAATTAATGTGCATCAAAAGAATTATGATAATGTCCATTAAGTCAACGTCAACTGTCTACTAGGGGTGTGATGAGATCTCCTGCGATGAGATCCCATGAGATTAAATATGTATCACAAAATTAATTATGTCACAAGATTTCTCATGGAGGTGAAATGCTGGCTGTTTCTCAAACAAAAGGCTGCAACCTTTGGAGGTCGCATTTGTAGACTACATACATAAAGACTTATTACAGAATATAAACAATTACAAAGTTGACTATTATGCTTATTTAATCGTAAATTGTTGTAATATGCTTATGACTTGCAAATGTAATGATCAGTTAACTGAAATAAACCAGGCTTGATGACGTATTCAGTGTGCATATGCAACCTCCGGAGGATGCAGCTTTCCGTTTGAGAAACGACCAATATCAGCATAAAGTTAAGTTTCTGGCTAAACCTATATGTGAAAGCATTATATTCAGTCTTTTACTGCGTGTGCTTTTTTGTTTGGGTTTCCAATAATGTTCGTCTAATACGCGTTTTGTTTCTCTCAGTGTCAGATGTGAAGTGTCTTAAACCCTCACTCGGAGTTTACATGATTTTATCTCTGCTTGTTCTTAAATAACAGTGACTGTATGATTTCTGTTGTGAAGAATTAGACAAATAATAAAAATTTAAATGGATTTAAACGGTGTTTGGCTAAAAGCAAGCATCTTAAGTGAAAGTAACAGAAGCTGGTCCGTTATCGCCCCCCCCGGCAGGCTTTTTAATAATAAAAAAGGCTATATGTGTGTTTACTTGTTTTCATATTTTTTTTTAACCAATTATTATTGAATCATCATTATAACATAATTTTAGAGGTTTTGCTCACTTGGGTGTACTTTTATTACCAAAAAATATCAAATTACTTCATTATCAATTAGTTAAATAATTGTTAGGGATAGTCCTAGATTGGTTAAAACATTTCAAAATAATGTGATTTCAGTTTCCCTTTCATTTATTTTATCATTAAGGATTTCTTAAAAAATCTCGTCTCGTGAACCCGATTAAGTGTCTCGTCTCGTCGATTAAGTGTCTCTTCACACTCCTACTGTCTACCTTAACTAGTAAACTGTTGCCTACAATCCTTGCATTCATTTTAGTCCAGGAGATGATAACTCGTATAATCGTAGACTTTGGGGATTGTAACTTTGCAGATTACATGTACTAACACACATTTACACAGCAAAAGAAATGTAAAATCGTGAAACTGAAAATAGGGGCTCTTTAGTGCAAAAATCTTACATATTGTGCCTTAACATAAAACAGCCATTTTTAGATCTGAAATCTGATTTGATGAGCTACAATTGAAGCCATTGTAAAGTAGAAAATAAATTCTTTAAAATAAATAATAGTTGTAATGTTACCTGGACACCATCAGTGGCCTAGTGTAGGGTAAGGTTAGGATTTGGTTAATCTAATAAAAAAAAAGGTTCACCTATTGCGTCCTCAGGTGGGAGGTTGATGGTATCAGTATACAGGTACTCCAAGAAGGCGCGGTACACCAGATAGGAGAACTGATGAACCTCTATGGTTTCTTCATCCGTCTCGTTCAGCAACGCCCGGAAATGCTCACACCTAACACACACACACACAAGAAACCAACCTGTAAATAAGACTGTTGTAAGGCTTGAACTGGCCTGGAAAAATGTCTGATAAACATCCCTGAAATCTTCTGTATGTTTATGAAATGTCAGTCTTTGTTGTGATTCAGCAAAACAAAACAAAAACACCACAGGGAAATAAATGGCACATTGTACAAGCACAGCATAAATCCCTGCCCTGTTAGTTATAGGATGTGTGCATACTACAGTTTGGCCCTGTACACACTTCAAAATTTCGATAGTGACAACCGCATTTAAATGTGGGAGTGAATATCCTAAATGTTCGCTCCATGTCTGTAGGAAACACGACTTACGCTGAGTCTGAAGCCGTCTACTTCCATACTATACTGTATATCATGTGCTGAGTAGTATGTTCAAAATTCATAGTATTGGAATAGCTGCAGGTGAAAAGTACCTGGATGACCTACTACTTCTGGCAAGATTCTGAAGTTTTCATTTGATGGACACTTTACTATTGGAAGGACACGGTCATGTTCATGATGAATGTTTAAATACTTCATCAAAAACTAGTTGTTTTTTTCGGTCCTGTACACACTACGCAGAGTTTCTGTAAATGTGGTTGTCACTACCTGCATTTTTGCAGGGGTTAACTCCAGAGGTGGAAAGTAACGAAATAACATTTACTCACGTTACTGTAATTCGATTACTGAATTGTGTGTGTACAGAACAGGAATAAGCATTATTATTAAATATCATCTGGATAAACTGTGCATTTATACTTGTTATTAAACTGCTTTCTAATGTATTTGATTCTGATTGATCAATCCCTGCATTTTAGTATAATGACCACTAAACAGCACATTACAGTACTTTTTTAAAACACTTAAATAAAAACATATATGAAACCATATTATTGACCAAACTGTAATAAAACATTTTTACTTTTACATCGTTTATGTCCAAAAACACTGTGTGCTTAAGTTACGCAAGCAAACCCATTTATGCCCTTTTATAGTCTTTCTGTCATGTTATCAGACCCGGAAGCATCTTCATGTGCTGCCAGCTTATAGGAAAAGCTTTAAAATTCCCCCAGGTTGGTTTACACGGTGTATTATTATACCTAATTTACACCGTGTATATACCAGCCTGTACTTGCATCAGTGATTTTATGGAACGCTGTTCCGTTTCAGCGTAAAAACAAACAAACTTTAAGCTTTAAATGAAAGACCCTGTCCATTAGACACTGATACAACACATACACACATGGTTCAATACATGATGACTGTAGAAACAACAAAAATGCTACTTATGCACAAATCCATATACTACTTTATATGCAGTCAGCTTTATGTCTGTACATGCTTGGGTCAACAGAGTTCAGTTTCCGGGTGTAGATAATATCTCAAGAGTATAATGGTGGGAATGAAACCAAGGGGGAAATAACAAGACATCTGCAGAGAATCCACAGGCTATTTTGGAGATGATATTATCAAACTTTCTTATGTTTATAGGAAAGACGAATGACGCAGTAAACCCAGATAAGATTAAACTTCATACACATCGTATAAGAGGAAAATTAGAAGTTTAGTTTACATCCACTGATTTGATTGCAGGTTTTATGCTACCTGATTTTAAGTAGAGCTTTGTGCACATGGATGCACTTCCCGTCAACCAGGAACTTGAGATCGGAGATTTCTGGGCTGTCGAACTCACGCTTTAGTGACTGGGCGACAGTCAGATAGTCATCTCCATCTGATAAGCAGATAAATGCAAGTAAACATTAAATTCGTCCAATTTTCCTTCAAAGAGATACGTGTGTGTTCCTGTTAAAACTAAAAACTCAACCGAGGGGTTCAAGAAATAAAACCACCATTCAAAAACTTCAAACTGATATTTAGGGATGACATAAATCTTTTTAAAGCTTCAGGGCAACGCTGTACACTGAGGATCTGATTTACAGGTATGTCAAAAATGAGTGTGATTTCAAATTAAACAAAAGGTTTTATTGCCTAATTCTGACAAACATGCAATCCTGAAGCAAGATCCATCAATCAGAGAAATTGATAATAGAGTTAAACTGGAAACTATGCCAAAATGGTACACTTCTGCAGGATATGTAGTGTAACTTAATAGCATCAGCTAATATTACCTACAAAGATAGATTTGATTGTTATATCATTCACACAAAATGTTAAGTATGTGTTTGGGTTTGCTTAAGAGGAAAATTTCATTGTACAGAGATTTCTCTTTAATAGTTTAGGAGATTCTCAAATTAAACGTCAACTTAGGCTATGTTTACAAGGCAACAATATAGTAAAAATTGAAGATTTTTGCATTTTTTTTAAATTTCCCGTACGCACAACATTCACACTAGTTGGCGATTTAAAGAAATATTAAGCATTAAAGAGCCACACAAAATCAAAAATAACATTTATTGCAGTGTATCATGTAGCTGTCCGTCAATGTAAACGATGTGCAAAGTAGTTAAATCAACAGGTAGGGATGTCCCGATCTGATATTCTGGATCGGTATCGGGGCCGATCAGGGATTTTTGGCTGGATCGAGGACCGACAACATGACCGTTCCAAATCCGATACTGTGCATTAGCCGTGGTTGTAAATGACAAGCTATTAAAAGGACAAAGTACTATAAAAGCACCATAAACGTTTTATGAACTATATTCAAAGTCTTTTAATACACTCAATAGCTTCATGTGAAGAAACAAGAGCGAGGATTCCCATGAGAGGATGATTCAAGGGCATCAATTCTGCGCCCAGAAAGCCCATAAACGTAGCGTGTATATGATTTAGGTGCATCAATTCTGCACCCGGAATGTGCATAAAACGTCCGGTCAAGCGCATAATCCTATGCACACCAGTGGCGAACCGTGAGTACTTCAGCTGGGCCTTCAAAATATGCAATGAAGTGCAAATGCCTCTCCATGCGCAATTACGCATGGCGCAATAAATGAAAGTCACAAATTTAATAGATAGGTTCTACTTACTACACCGCCTTAATTCTTAAAAACAGAAAAATGGAGACAAGTGAGCATGGGGGAAAAAACACCAAAATAAATTGAGAGTAGTTTGTTTTTCATAAATTTTAAAATTCAGAATATAATACTAGGCTATTCGTATTTCGTTAAATCATACAGTGAACGTGTAAAAATTCTGAGCACGCAAAGTTAAATTACAGAATAGGCATCGTTTGCCTTTAAATGCAGTTTTAAAGTTTAAAATTACTTTAATCTAACTGATAAACACAAATACAGACTCTGCTGCTCTGTAAATTTGCATTTAATTTTTGTTTTTTGTAAATATATATTTAGCTGTAGTAGGATAGCTTGTTAGTCTTTTTTCATAAGGGGAAATATAGCACCCTGCGTTCTCAGTGCACCTCCTTGTGGCTTATAACTGTTATATTTTGCGGGCTCGCAAAATCCCTAGCCCGAGCCCCGGTGAATGTTTTTGCATTCTCTGAGATTTAGTTAGGTAATTATATTGTATGTAATTCGGCGTCGCCTGCAGTCATTACTATCCTCAAGTAAAACTGTCAGGAAGTGAAAGTATAATTAAACCCATTATTTTTCTCGTGTTCACGTCTGATATGCGCAGCTGCACGCGCATCTCTCGGCTGTGCTCTTCACGAGTACCCGCTTAAGTAATTTCGTTTTTACCTCAGCCCTATCAAACTAGCCACAACGTCAATCACGTTTTCTGCCATTTACCTCAACCACTCTCACCGCAGAGATTCGGGCCATTAGACGGTCTATGATTAGGACTTCTTCTTCTTTGGTGTTTTACGGCAGCTCGCATCCAGCTTGTTGCATGATTAGGACTTCATGAAGGCTTACAATGCTTTGTTTTTTACCCGCCCACTTGAAATCAAAGCGTGATTGGTCGATTTGCCCGTCACTCTCCACACCAAAACACATAGCTTGGCCTTCCTTGGGATTCTTGAAGTCCTAACCAATGAATGAGCCAGTTTACCGGGCCTTAATAGAGACAGACGATTCTGATTGGATATGAACCTGACAGTAAGCTTAACGTTAGAACATAGATGAGAGAAAATATATTACATGTATTAAATTAAATTAAATATAAATTTAAACATGTAAAAACATATTTTTATTGAATACTTTATTATTTATTAGTATTATTATAAAAAATATTTTTATTAATTTTTTTAGGCCTTCTCTGAAGGCGTAGAAGGCCCTGAAGGTTCCCCACTGATGCACACTAAAGTTTTTTACTATGAGAGTTTTACGCAATTAAGAAAAATATTTAGCATACTTAATTAATCAAACATACCTATTACAGTGCCCTCCACAATTATTGGCAAAAGCGATCAAATTAATTCTTTCTTTTTTTGCAGAAGCATAATCTCTAACAGAATTTTTTTTAAAAATATACCCTTTAGCACAAGTTAATAATAATTTTTAAAAAGTCCACGAATTAGGAAAAAAAAATATATATATATATTATAAAATCACATGTTCCACAATTATTGGCACCCGTAACAATTCCTATGAAAAATAATTAAAAAAAGTTTTAAATATATTTTTCTGTAGTTGCTAAAGTTGGTCAGGGTATCTAGGAAGTTATAATTAGTAATTCATGACTTCCTGTTTCCTGGAGTATAAATATGACGTGACAAAGAGGTCTAATTCTCTTACCCATTTGTCATCATGGCAAAGACAATAGAACACACCATTCAAGTAAGGCAGATGTGTGTCGACCTTCATAAGTAAGGCAATGGCTACAAGAATTAACTTGCCCATATTTACAGTCAGAGGAATCATTAAGAAGTTTAAAACAACTGAAACAGTGACAAACAAGGCTGGAAGAGGTCCCATGTTTATCTTGTCACAACGCACGGTGAGGAGGATGTTTAGATTTTTCCTAAGCTTACTGTCACATAATTGCATCAAAGAGTGGCATCTTGGGGTTACAAAGTCTCCATAACAATTATCAGAACCTCTATACATGCCAACAAGCTGTTTGGGAGGCATGCACGGAAAAAGCCTTTTCTCACAAACATAAACATCTGGAGATTGCTAACAGTACTGGAACTTCAACTGGGATCATGTGCTTTGGTCAGATGAGACTAAGATTGAGCTTTTTGACAACAAACACTCTAAGTGGGTCTGACGAAAAACAAAAGATGAGTATGCCGAAAAGCACCCCATGCCCACCGTGAAGTATGGTGGAGGATCTGTGATGCTGTGGGCCTGTTTCTCTTCCAAATGCCCTCAGAACCTTGTTAGGGTGCATGGCATTATGAATGCTTTGAACTACCAGGACATTTTAAATAAAAACCCGAGGGCCTCTGCCAGAAAGCTGAAGATGGGTCGTCACTGGGGCTTTCAGCAGGATAATGATTTAAAATATTTGGCAAAATCTACACAAAAATGGTTCAGCAGTCACAAACTCAAGGTCCTCCCATGGCCATCTCAGTCCCCAGACCTCCGCCCAATTGAAAACCTGTGGGGCGAGCTAAAGAAGAGAGGACCCAAGACACTGGATGATCTAGAAAGATTGTGCAAAGAAGAATGGTCAAAGATCCCTCTCTCTGTGTTCTCCAATCTTGTGAAATGTTATTGGAGGAGATTAAGTGCTGTCGTGTTGGCAAAAGGGGGTTGTACAAAGTATTAATATCAGGGGTGCCAATAATTGTGGAAGCATGATTTCAAGTTTTTTTTCTAAATGTGTAAATTCTTTATCACCAAAGTAATGTACTTAAATCAAAGGTTGGATTTTTGTCTTTTTTTGCATTTGGGTTCTATGTTGTTTAAATAAAAAGGAGAATTTTTAGAAGTCCACGACCACATATTAAACAGGGGTGCCAATAATTGTGGAGGGCACTGTATATACTGCCACGATTAATAATTACTAATGTTTCCTGTAACTTGTAAATCATTTTAAATTATTGATTTTTACATTTAAAATGATACTAGTTAGTGTTAATATCATAGCGAGAAGAAATTACTTTTTTAAGGAGGGATTTACTAAAGGTTTGGCAATGAAAGATGGTTCAGTACCCACTTTATTTGGAACAACATGCGTCTCCTAACCACAACCTTTAAGTACATTATGTGTTTATTTTCCCCCGAGTGTTCTAAAATGTCTAGTTTACTGTAATGTCTCATCAGTTAGCCACGCTACCACCGCATGTTGCAGTTAAACTACTGTTTAGATGTGGCCCAGTTAGCTTACATACTTCCTTAAATGAATGTTAAAATGTTAGTGTCGTCGTTTGTATTGCTTGGATTAATTATAAATGATGTGTATTGATGTCAGTGATTAAACTCTTAATATACTGTCAGTGAGTCATGTTAGCAAGCGGCTAACACGTTTCTCTACTGTTTACAGATTTGCTATGGCCCAGTTAGCTTACTTACTTAAATGAGTCTAAAATGTTAGTGTTTGTTGTCATTTTTATTGCTTGGATTAATGATGAATGATGTCTTGTTTAAACTCTATGTACTGTCAGAGTCACGATAACAAGCAGCTTATGCTGCACTTACGGGTTTGCTATGACCCGGTTAGTTCACATAAATGCTTAAATGAGTGTATGTAAATGGATGTAAATGATTAATGATGAATGATGTGTATGATGTCGCTAATGTCTTGTCAGTAAGTCATGTTAGCACTAGGTCAATGTTGCACTATTGTTGGATTGTGCGGAGACTCTGTCAGTTGACCAATCAGAGCAGAGTAGGCTACCGAAAGGTGAGGTTTAGGCAGACTGAGTCGTTTGAATGGCTTCACACAAATCGTTTGGGGATCTCTGATAAATGAGGTAATATTAAATTTATATTTTGAGAAAATTACAGTGTTTTTTGACCTTGCATGCATTTAAACCTGTTGTCCGGCACTTATAAACAGTGACAGGATGCTTAAAATTGTCATCTTACTGGCTTTTAAAGAAACTTATGCATTTTTTCACAAAGCGATAAATACAAACAATCGACATTGCGTAAACATCAAGCAGTTTTGTTTAGATGGACAACGAGGTAGGTTTATTACAGGACCATAAAGCAGCAAAATTTGCTAGAGAAGTGTTAAAAAAAACTCTTAAATCTTAAATGGCACAAACATAGTCCTGTAGGCCACCATTGTTGTTGTAGTTCTCCAGTATTCAAGCATGCCTGTAAACTAGGGTTGTGACAATTAATTGGGCAAATACGCGTTATCTCAATGAATGAATCTGAATTAATTACAGTAAAATGCCGCCACATTTAAAAGCCAGAGGGCGCTTTCGTGCAGAAACTCCATCTGTGCCACAGAAGAAGTATCATCACAAACACTATTCAGGGTTTCCCACAGCACATTTTAGTTAAGGCGACCCGCCTAAGCTTGGAAACCCTACCGCCTTAACTAGGCTGTCAAAAAAAAAAAAAAAAATCGATGCACAAAAGGCCATCAAGTGCATCTCTGAGAATAGGGCGTACGCGCATCACACCACGAGCGGGGAAGCGCGCCACACAGCCGATATGAGAAAGACGTGGTCCGGACCGTCATTGTCTGGAGGATAACTAGCCAGTTGATAAAACATCTCGGAGAATAGCGCAAACGCGCTTCACACCGCGAGCGTGCACGATCGCCACACGACCGAAATGAGATAAAAACGTGGTCTGTCATGTCTGGAGGATAGCCAGTTGATAAAACGCGTGTCCGTGAGAACTGTAAGTGGACTTATGTTTTGGTGTTATTTAAGCCTGTAATGGTATTAGTCTATAGTTCTTGCTAATTGAAAGTAAGTTAGCTGGTGATTTTGTTGTTTGAGCAACCTGCTAGCTAGGTTTCACGTGCCTGTTGATTAGATATAATTGTTGATCGCTCTTGCTCACGCTATTTATGTGCATTATTTACATGCTACAGTAGTTACACTCCTTTAAGATAATGTTATTAATAGTGGGAAATAATCAGTTTTTTTTATTTTTGTGCCATCTATCATCGTTCGCCAGACGTTCGACAACATCTGCTTTAGTTTGTGTTTATTAACCCCTTTAGTTTCACTTCACCACGCAGCTATTCCCATTAGAGTTAAAAACATTTAATTCATTAATAATCTAGTATGTGTTCATTTTTTGTCATAGTTTCTTCAAAATTAAGTTTTATTTGAGTGTTTTAAGTAAAACTATTTTAATTTTCATCATAACGCATACACCCCGACCCTTTGATTGCCACGTCCTCGGACCCGCCCAACCTTACCACCTTAACTAACAAATTTTCTGCGGAAAACCCTGAAATTCCAGGAAATATCTAGAGGCATATTTATATCGCTGTTCTTCAAATTGTTTCAGGTATTTTCATGATGATAGAGAATATTTTGAATGATTGTGTTTGACGAGTGTTGCTTTTTTAAATGCGCGTTATAAACGAGTCAAACTCGTAGTGATTTTAGATGGATAAGGACTTCCTACTGATCACAGAGCCGTAGTACACACACAAGCTGTGCATGAAACACTGAATCGGAGCCTTACGATTATTATAAATACGAATAATTAAAATATTCTAATTGTTTTGAAATGTTACTGAGGAGAGATACATTGCTTGTAAATGGTTTTAGATTTTATTAAACATAGTTATGTAATTCATTGCAATAGATTTATGAACTATTTGTGAACTATGTAGCTTCTGTTACACACTTTGCATTAGAAATACTATTAGTAAATAGTATGCAGAAAGTATATAGTGTTATGGATTTGAATATATTTGTGAAGAATGTTTACATCATCTTTTACCAGAATAGAAAAATATTTCTCATAATTTTTAAAATATTTCTCGTAGTTCTCATAATTCATACGAGATTTTTGAAAACTGGTTAATAAATGTTAATAATTTATGCAAAGAGACAATTTGCTTTATTAAATATAGATGTGATATACAAATGGGGGGGTTGTGGGGCTTTTGCTATGTTTTGGGGGGGGGGGGGGCTTACCACTCTGAAGTTTGGGAAGCTCTGCTTTAGATGTACTTCTGCATGCATTTGCATTGAATAAATTATCATCTAAGAATTTTTAATGATCCTGTAGTAAAACTCCCACAATAATAATACCCATAATGCAGCGCTAATTGTGGAGTAATGCACTCATCCACAGACAGGAGATGCCAGGTGACAGCGGGCGTAGCGAAGCAGGCGAAAACGTCATCTGTGCTGGTGAAATGTGTGAGGTGAGGGTATGCCACGGCCTGACCCCGACACTGACCCCACATCAGCACCTGACCGCTCTGCGTCTTTGCTGCTGATGTGTGGCTAGTGTGACATGCAGCCACCTCCACCATTCTGCAGAAAAGGGTACAGGGACTCATTTCTGGACCATACACAAAACCAATTGAATTAAAACTTTTTAGATTATACCACAGCAGCTTTGTTTGTCATGCAATCTAGTCTTGTTCTGCATAAATCCGGTTACACCACAATTTACTTTATGTGGTGAAAATGCTACCCTGTCTCAGCCTCTGAGGTTTGTGATTCAAGATGAATATATTTAAAAGGCTATGAGTCAATTTTGAAGAATGGGGTCAGATTGGGAATACTGTGGAAATAGGGACATGACTGATCATGAATTTCTTGGAAGTATTTGAAATATTAATGAACACAAATAACAAACCTCCCTCTTGTGTTCGAAACAAAAGATAATATGCATTTGGTAAACTGTAAATTGTGTAGGAAATATTAGCAAACATTTAATCAAAGAGAATAAAAAAAATACATAATTGTTTCAAGCTGTTATCCTTTTTTTTTTTGCTCACAATACAGCGGCTGTCACAGAGGAGTTCACGTGAGAAGTGATGGTTTCTGTTCAAGTCTTTGTTAAATGGTTTAAGGAACTCATGACAGGATCTTGCCATTCCAGTACATCTAACCTGTCACCCAGATGCATTTAAAGCATTTCACAGACGTGTCACCAGGCGAGACGGCAGGCAAATTATTTCCATCACATCAACTGTTTATGATCTACTGAAGCAGACAGACAGAAGACGACGATCTGGTTCTTACCTTTCTTTGTCCATGTTGATTAGGGTGGGCACGGCCTGGTTGCTCTTGTTGCCTGTACCTAGCTGTCCGTAGGAGTTTGCACCCCAGGAGTAAATAAATCCTTCATCTGTAAGTGCCAGCGTGTGTGCGTAGCCACATGCAACCTATTTGAGAAAAGCTGGTTAAAGGCTTACGACAGGTGTAACACTAGTGATTTCTGTTATTTACCGCCAAAAGGATAGTTTGCGCTGGGGCAAGCTGTTAGTAAATCTGGCACTTAATCTCATGTTATTTATTTATGATTTCTTTGTGGTTAAAACAAGCTGTGAAAATGTATTGTTTTGAAAATTCAAAGCTTAGTGTGGTTAATTTTTTGTTTGTCTAAATACATATATTCATGTATTAATCATAGAAAGTGTTTACCATACCCTAAATGCAATTCAACAGCAAGAAAAGGTGAAACATAAGGTAAATAATGTGCTGTACTATTTTAAAAAATAATTTGGTCCTCACCTGTACAATGTTTATTCCCTGTAACGCAGCAATTCGACAAGGGGTTTGCTGGTTGCCGTTGTTGCCCAAACCGAGCTGTCCATTGCAGTTATAACCCCAACCATAAGTCTGTCAACACAGAGCTTTAGTTAAAACCGAACATAACTTTTTATTATAACTAATAACAACAAATGTGCAACTGCAATTATTCCTATGATTATTATAAAAATACAAGGGAGTATGGTGGGGTAAGATATCACTGATAAGACACCAGGCCCTTTAAAACATGTATTAAAATAACTATTATGCATTAATACTGTATATACATAAAAGCGACAATATAGATAAATCATGTAATCATTTGATCACAGTACAGTTTCTCACGGTATTTGAGTAAAGACACAATTGTGACCCTGGACCACAAAACCAATCATAAAGGGGCTCAGCGCCGCGCTGCTCAAAAAAAAATATCGAACGAGTTGTTTTACTATGAGTATACGCACACCGACAGATGGCACCTGTCCGCAGCACCCAGCTACGAAGTTGCTCAAATCCCTGTCGTGCCACAGAGCGCCACTCACATAGTTTAACATTAAATATCATCATATTTGTCCCAAATCATTAACGATTAACATATATTTTGCATTTTAAAATAGACGCTATCTGACTAAGCCCGCCCTATTTAATGTCCTAGACGCTGCACTGAGCTGAGCTGCATGTCCGGTGTGCGACCCCCTTAAAAGTACTTTTTTTTTAAGAAATAAGATTTCAATTGATGTATGTATGTTTTGTTGGGATAAGACGACTTTTGGCGAGATACAACTACCTGAAAATCTGTCATCTGAAGGTGCAAAAAAAATCTAAATATTGAAAAACAAACCGCCTTTAAAATTCTCCAAATGAAGTCCTTAATTCATAAACATTCTTAAAGGAATATATAATTTTCTTAAAAGAAAAATCCAGATAATTTACTCGCCACCATGTCATCCAAAATGTTGATGTCTTTCTTTGCTGAGTCGAGAAGAAATTATGTTTTTTGAGAAAAAACATTGCAGGATTTTTCTCATTTTAATGGACTTTAATAGACACCAACAATTAACACTTAACTCAACACTTAAAGGGATAGTTCGGCCAAAAACGATATTAAACCCATGATTTACTCACCCCCACGCTGTCCGAGTTGCATATGTCCATCGTTTTTCAGACAAACACATTTTCGGATATTTTAGAAAATATTTTAGATATTTCTGTTCATTAAATGTAATGTTGCGGGGTCCAGCAATAGTCCACGACCTTCAAGTCCAAAAAAGTGCGTCCATCCTTCACAAATTAAATCCAAACGGCTCCAGGATGATAAACAAAGGTCTTCTGTGGGTAATCCGTGCGGTGTTGTTGTAGAAATATCCATATTTAAAATGTTATTAACTTTATAAACTACCTTCCGGTAGGGCTGTCACTTTTCGTTCGAAAATCGATTGCACAATCGATCGGACCAACCAAAAAACGTTTCGAAAACGAAAATAGGCAATCGATTTTAACCAAATATGTACACTATTAATTTTAAAAGAATTAAACAGTTAAAATATAGATGTAACAAAACTCAGAAACAACCAGAAAAAGAAAAAAAAGAATCCCGAAAGTGCAGTAGGTGTGCGAAAGCTAGACAGAAAATACCCAGCAATTTTACGCACCTATAGTTTCACGCTTTCAATAGCTGCATCTAGTGTTTTGCAAAGAAAATGGAGGACAGCGTCAATAAACCTGTACAACACGAGACAGCGTCAAAATTGTGACCTTACAGGAGATGATGAGTTATGACAAGGAGCCACCCTTGCGAGCTGACAGCGACCCGCTTTTGTGATGGAAGATTGGCAGTACGAAATACGCAGCTGGCAACGAAGTACCCGAGTTTCCCTGGGACATCAGTGCGGTCGGAGTGCGTCTTCTCAACAGATGGACATATAGTGAATGAAAAGCGCTCTGCTCTTGACCCCTAAAATGTTGATCGACTTGTTTTCCTGACCAATAATTTGTAATGGCCCTAGTCTTTTTGCGCATTTCATTATGCCTGCCTAGTGCCGCCTAAGTGTCGGTTACGTTTAATAAAAAAATACACAGCATGTTCTCAACTTCAAGTAAGTCTATTTAAAGTTTCATTTTTGAACAGTTGTTTGAAATGGATCAAATCATTATTTTAAATAATTTTTGAATTGCCTAAATCATAAATGCAGCCGGTTTGAAGCCTGCAGTAATGTTTTTCATTCATGGCAGCAGTCCACTGTGCATATTTTTTTAGAGAATGTTGCACTACTGTTGCTGTTTTTTTTTCTGCACAAAACTTAATGACAATGAATAAGAAATATTGCTGACTTGTGCGTTTTAGGCGCTCTCTTTGCATTTGTCTGTTATTTGGCGTTAAATGGAAACGTCTTTTTTAGACATGGAAAATCGATTTTACAATCGATTCAATGAACACTTATATATTAAAAATCGAAAATGATTTTTTCACAAAAGTGACAGCCCTACCTTCCGGTAGCGCCGCCATCTTAGACTCAGGAGAGAGGATTAGCGTAGTGTACGCACTTTTCTTAGTGACATATGACAAATTCGGAGGGCGGGGGCACAGAGCAGCAGCAGAGAAACTCTGTACGCTGCGTAAGCTCTCATCCTGAATGCGCATCACTCCAAAATGGCGGCGCTACCGGAAGGTAGTTTATAATGTTAATAACATTTTAAATATGGATATTTCTACAACAACACCGCACGGAATACCCACAGAAGACCTTTGTTTATCATCCTGGAGCCGTTTGGATTTAATTTGTGAAGGATGGACGCACTTTTTTGGACTTGAAGGTCGTGGACTATTGCTGGACCCCGTAACATTACATTTAATCAACAGAAAGATCTAAAATATTTTCTAAAATATCCGAAAATGTGTTTGTCTGAAAAACGATGGACATATGCAACTCGGACAGCTTGGGGTGAGTAAATCATGGGTTTAATATCGTTTTTGGCCGAACTATCCCTTTAACAGTTTTTTTCAACGGAGTTTCAAATGACTATAAACAATCCCAAACGAGGCACAAGGGTCCCACCCAGCAAAACGACCGTCACTCTTGACAACAAAAATAACAAATACACACTTTCTAAGCACAACTTCTCGTCCAGATCCGGTCGTGATGCGCCAGGTGACACCACGCAATACGTCATGACGTCAAGAGGTCACAGAGGACGAACGCGAAACTCCGCCCCAGTGTTTACAAATGTGTTGAAAGAGGACCGGTCCTACGTTGTTGTATGTCAACTGATACTAATTAATGTCTTTGTGTCAGTTTATTGCTTAAAATGGTCCGCAAATGTGCGTTTTATATATGTAACACGTGACCTCCCTACGTCACTACGCATTTACGTTAGGTCGTGCTGGACCGGACCTAGACGAAAAGTTGTGGTTTAAGGGGCCAGTCACACCAAAAGCGCTTTAAACGCTTGCAAACGCAAGGCGCGACGCACTGCCTTTTTTAAAAAAGAGCAATGCGACGCGGCTTTTCATATTGCTAAGCAACCACCGAGTCAGCTGTCTTGTCAATCAAATATTGAAGCGTGAGCGCTCTTTTGCTGTTAATATTAGCAGAAACTTTATAAAAGGGGACGCTTGCTCTGACCTTGTTTGAGGGTGAGAGGTGCACAAACACACAGGAGAGAGTGAGCGAGTGGAGTCCGGTTCTTCAAAGCAACTGTAAACTTCCCTCACCACAACGTAAGGCCCGCCTCTCCCCTCATTCGATTGGACAATGGAAGACGCGAATGACGTCAGGTGCTTCTCCGCGCTCAGCGCTCCTTCAAAAACGCGTGCGCGGCAGGCGGCAGAAAACCGCAAGGCGCGCATAAACAGCGCGCAAACGCGCCCTGCCCATAGAATATCATTCAAAAAAGGCGCCTGCAACTGCCATAAACGCTTTTGATGTGACTGCAGCCTTAAAGAGCATATTTTTTATTTTTCTTGTCAAAAATGACAATCGTTTCGCTAGATAAGACCATTATGCCTCGTTTGGGATTGTTTATAGTCCTTTGAAACTCCGTTGAAAAAAACTGTTACGTGTTAAGTGTTAAGTGTTGGGCTCTATTAAAGTCCATTAAAATGAGAAAAATCCTGCAATGTTTTCCTCAAAAAACATAATTTTATCACAACTGAACAAAGAAAGACATCAACATTTTGGATGACATGGTGGTGAGTAAATTATCTGGATTTTTCTTTTAAGAAAATGGAATATTCCTTTAACATTTATAAAGATCAATAAAGTTCTGCTATATTTACGGTAGGAAATTTACAAAACATCTTTATGGGACATGATCTTTACTTACATTTTTGGCATTAAAAAATCTATAAATATGACCCATGCAATGGGTTTTTGGCTATTCCTACAAATATACCTGTGCAACTTATGACTGGTTTTGTGGTCCAGGGTCACAATTAGGTAAAAAAAAAGTCTCTCACAAATCAAAACAATAAGAGAATGAAGCCTGACATCCTGACAGTGTTGCCAGATGTACGATTATTATCGTATTTGTACCATAATTTTGACCTCTGTACAATGTACGATCAATAATGAAATCCCATAATGTACCATATTTCCACATTTTGTGACACTTCAAATGGTTGTTGCAATCATAGGGCTTCTACACTTATTGATCTATCTATTGATCCTACGTCTACCATCATAATTGTGAGGAGAAGGCAAATGCATATAACACATGTCTTCTATCTCTTGGTTTTGGCTAGAAGGGATACAGCTATGGCCTAAATCTCACAACATGTTGGATTAAGGGTTAGGTTTGGAGTAGGATTAGAATAAAAACAGCGTTCATTCTGCAAGATTTTGTGATTTCAGCAGTTCCTGTTTCCCTTCTTGCAACAATTCAATCTCTTCTTACGTTATGTCTTCTCAGCCAATCATCGTTGAGAATGACTCTTTATTTTTTTCTAGTGGTTTTGAATCTCCGACTAAGGTTCACTTAGTCATTTATCTACTGAGAAAATCTAAAGGCTATCAAAAGTTGTTTGTCTCGATAAAATAGCTGTATTCTGCACATTTACTTGTGTACAATCATTTTCTTCCAAATACCATTAACTTGAGGTTCTGGTACGATACTTGGACATTTCCAATCTGGCGACACTGCATCCTGAGTGCATGCCAACCCCTAATTCATAAATGTCACTAAATGAAATGACATTTTATTAATCCTATACTATTCAATTTGCAAAATGACACAAAGGTGTTATCTCGAAATGTTTGTGTCTATGGGATCACCTCTCCATTGTCCAGTACAGCCATAGAGCAGAGCTGTCCACAGGCAATGTTGACTACCACCTTGTTCTGCAGACAGCTGCTGACTCTGCGAGGGGTGGGCTGGTTGGCTGTTGAGCCCGAGCCCACCTGTCCGGAGTTATTATAGCCCCAGGCGTACACCTGAGCACAAGAGAGGAAAAGGCACAAAAGATCAGACTCAAATATTGGCGCTTTTCCATTACAGAACTTATAGCAGAGCACAGATGACAACATATTTGCTCGAGACAGCGCAAGCTAGCATGAAGGTAAAGCTAATCTTTTACATTATAGCGATGACACTAGTAGTGACGATTCTCACAGACCAATCACAGACTCTTCCTCACACATGTGCGGCTCTGATATTTCCTTGTACTAGAGAGGTTGTTAGCATGCAGAGGGTTAAAACCAACGAGTGTGTTGTTCCCGTTCCCTGGCACAGAGGAAATTTTAGAGTACCTGAGCTTTTCTGGGCTCGGATTAATGGCTTTAGTTTTAAGAAGGTTGCGGTCATGACAGTGTTGCCCTTGGAGTAAATCACTTGTCATAAATGAGTTAGAAATTAACAAATAAATAAACGAGTAAACTACTGCCCGATACTATTGTGTATAGGCGATCTCACAGGCTGACGATAGGACGGATCTCAAAATGGGGCATATTGCCCAAAACTAACTAAAATCAAACTTTGATGCCTCTAATCTATTAATTTTACAAACAGGATTTTACAAACAGGGTCACATATGTGGAAAAATAGTTAAATAAATAGTTAATTTTAAGTCTACATTTAAATGTAAAAGCCACACTTGCTTTATATTTCAGGGTTCCCACACCTTAGCTAACTTCAAATTCAAGGACCTTTCAAGGACTTTCCATGTCCAAATCCCCCTCAAATTCAAGGACTAAATGTGGGGACACATTTCAAGTGAGAGCAAGGTTACATCGTGTTACCTTTTAAGATATATTGTTACAGTTCTCTTTTGAGGAAACACGTGCTGCGTCACTGAGGTGACACTTTGGGAACGCCTCCAAGGGTAAGTGCGTATGAATGTGTATATCAAATTCAAACGACAATTGCTTAACGACAAAGACAGGGTGACGAGGGAGCCAGGAAGTATATCGCTATCTGAACTATTGCCAAAGACGGCGTTACAGGGACACATGAAGTATGGCAATTGGAATGGAAAGTATGGAATTATTATGATATTATCCTACACTACACAGGGAATAATATTGATTTGTTTTCCAGAAAACATCTTGCAAAAAATAGATTCAAGCACTTTCAATGACCTGTATCTATGTATGTATATTTTCAAAAACTTTCCAGGGCCTTGAATTTTTTTCCCCAGATTCACAAACTTTCAAGGATTTAAAGGACCCGTGGGAACCCTGAATATTTACTTACTGTACTTATTTTAAATGCATTTCTTTGCCTGACTTTAACTTAGTATTGCATTACTCTACAACATGAATAATGTTAAACAGCTTCACACAACCATGTCTTTAGATGTTCTTTATGGCAAAATTGTTCAAGCCTAATTGAACAACAATATTATATATTATGTTATATATACATATATATGTTTTATGTAAGAGACAGCGTGCCTTTTTAATGACTAACTGTTTTGATTACGAACCCTGGGCAAAAGCCAGTCAAAAATTAGGGACATCAGTTCCTCAGAATCACCTCAAGCGTTCAGTGTTGGAGGTCAGCCAGCCATGTTAAAAGTCACACCTGCTCTTTCTTTTCAATCATATATCTCTGTGCTTGGAAATGTTTCTATGTCGTTGTGGAAATGTTCATAAACCTGGCAACACAAATGCTGTAAATGTTCTTGGTGTTCCCAGGAAGCCTGATTCTGGTTTTCATTGGAAATGCATTGCCCAGACATATATTTCCTTCCCAGATGTGGATATTATATTATTATTTCCTCATGTTGCTTTGATTTAAATGTTAGTCATTGCATCAGTGTAATGGGGTATCAGTGTACCTCTCCATCAGTGGTGAGTGCTATGGTATGGTGAGAACCGCATGCCACCTCTGTTACTCTCTTGTTGATAAGGTTGGTGGACACCAGGGCAGGGGTCAGACCGTGATTGGTGGTGCCGTTTCCTAGCTGACTGTAGCCATTGTGACCCCAGGCATAAACCTCTCCATCTACAGATATGGAAAAACCATCTGTTAGCGTATTTATACAGCCAAGTTAAAGCTGCTGAGAGACTAACAGATTTAGGAATTATTTGGGTTATACAAAAACAAGTGGTTGAAAGTGTTTACACATGTTAGTGTTTAACAGTTCCACAATAATATTTGGATTGACCAATAACATCTTAATATCATGTGTATATAGGGCCTAAATATCTTAAGAGTCTAACATGAAGGACAATTTTTGAATATAAAATGCAGCACCAGTAATTCACAATGTCAAAATGAAACCTTTTATGGTTTAAACAAATAGCAGTGTTTGTGTAAAACATTTAAATGCTTTTATTGTAAGTGTGAAACAGGGTCAAATCAAGACCTCATGTTAATATTACAAAACTTTCCTGTTTAAAACCATAAACATTTTATAAACACAGGGGTGTTGAGTAAACGTTTTGTAATAAAAATAGCAATATTCTTATAATATATTAGTTTTATATTGATTCTAAAGAATGTGAACCAATCAACCAACTAACTTTAAAACTAATTAAGATTAATTATTTCAAACTTGGAGGGGAGGTTTCCGGGACTAGTCCCAAACTAAAATATATATCGTCACATATATCAGTGCCATTGTTTTGTCTCAAGATGCACACCTGTATTGTTTTTTTTAAGGTATGTTTGTAAAAACTACTTAAATGTCCTAATAACTAAAACCTAGTCCTAGATTAATCGCGATTAATCGTTTGCAGAATAAAAGTTTTTGTTTACATCACATTTGTTTGTGTACTGTGTACAATACTTATGTATATATAAATACATGCACACGCTGCATAACGATTAATCGCGATTAATTGTTATGCAGCCCTAGATAAAAGCATCTGCCACATGCATAAACGCACTTCCGCTGCTTAGTGTCCGAATTCACTCACTTTGTTTTTATTCACTCATTCAAGTAAACTATATTAGTGATCAAATTTAAGGAATAGTAAATAGGGGGCTATTTCAAACACTTCTCTTTTCTTAAAAAAAATAAATAAATAAGGAATACACTGTTGGACTGGATTTGCAATTTTGTCACCCACAAATAGAAACAAAATATCAATACATTTCATATACTTAATAGGAAACAATTTACTCCATTCAAACGTATCTGAAGAAGATAGCCACTCCAACCTGCGGTGGTGATGACTATATGTGGTCCTGTGCCGTAGCTCAAAGAGATAATTTTTTTGCCACATAAGATGTCGATCCGCCTGGGTTCAATGGTGCTCTGTGTGTCTCCAAGTCCCAAGCAGCCATAGCAGTTTGTCCCCAGTGCAAACACCTGCAGACACATTTACAGCAATCAGAAGGGTTCAACATCTGACAACATCTTATAATTCATTATGCCATATATTAATTACTAACTGATATTGCTTGCTTGCCATTCACAGCCTTCAGCTGTACACAAACGCAGCTTTCGCGTCTTTCGCGTTGGTTGATGTTGAGCCAGACGGACGAGCTCAGCGCTGTCATATATCAACACTATGCAGTGTTTTCAACCTCATAATGTTTATTTTAGATATCAGACAATTAATACACATAAGCACTGGTAAAACAATAGCCTACATTTAGTTTGTAAAATACACCCTGATGTCTGTGGACGCAGCAATAAAAATCCATTCAAATAAGTTAATAATTTGCAAATAATAAATAATAATTATTTTCAAATGATAAAAATTTGCCGACGTGTGTGATTTATTTCAGAAAAACACAGTGGAAGTAACTATAAAGATTACTCTATTGTTATAAAAGTTATAATGATACCTGTTTGAAAGACGGGGATGTGCACCTGTCAATCAGCGAATACATAACAGAGCGAGGCCAGGGACGAACGTGCTCTTAAACAGGAAATAAAATATGGAATAATTTGTGCATCTTTGAATAACCATAAGAATTTCCTTTTAATATAATTTTTGTCATATAAAGTTTTAAGAGATAATAATGTTTTATCCAATTTTATTGTTTATTTGAACTTGCGGTTAACAGAGTGTTTGGCGCATTTACATCAGAGTTTATATCAGTAGGCCTAATATTGCTGTTTTTCCGGTAACAATAATACAATTTACATGTCAATCCTGCTTCCTTCTCTGTTTATTAATTTCATTATGCTGTTATGTTAAGTTATAGCCTATGTGGATATTTATTGCCATATGAGACGTCCATTGCCGTTTTATAAATTCTCTCGTCTAATATTCAAATCATATGCGGAATAATGTTTGCATCTTTGAATAACTGTAAGAATACAGTCCTTTGAAAAAAAATTTTTTCAAAGTTTTGAGAAATAATGTATTTAGGATATTTATTGCAGACTTTATTGCCGTTGAATACTCTCGTCTATAATATGGAAATCACATACATAGGCTATATAATGTGGTATACTGCAGAGTTACCCTGCTACTTTTAATTTTTATGTGGAGATAAATAAACCTTTGCAAATCTGCTGATTTAATCCATTCATGTCCTGACCACAGGCTAGAGATTTTAAACACCCTTAATTCACACTTATTAGTCTATCAAATAATATCTCATGCTCTATCATCATTAGTGAGTTTCTGGTTACCTGTGCTGTGCAGTTGCATATGAAGTGTTTTATGGACCGCTGCATTTAAAAATATGTCTTTTCAAAGCGAGATCTTAGTGTATCATTGATGGTATAAAGTTAAGCCACCTCAACAATTGCACATGCCCCCTCAGTCATTTCATCCTGCAGCCGGGCCTGTTCAGATACTTGGCAGAAGATTTTTTTTTGTTGCCAATGTCATAAAAAAATGTAATACAGTACTAAACATTGGGGTAATATATCGCTATTGCCACTATTTTATAAACAGCTCTGCCTTGGGTGGGAAAACAACTGATTTACAAAGCCTCTAAATTATTAAATCTATTGTTATACATTGGGTTTTTCAAGACTAAACTAAGACTAAAAGTACTTGAAACTTGAAAAGTTATTGCCACAACAAACGACCCATGAATACATCTCTCAACTACTACGTGTTCTTAAAGTGTGTAGTATCAGGTCGCACTCACATTTAACTTTATTATAAAAAAACCATATTCAAATGCGATTGTGCTAAGCCCCCGACTCCCCGAGTGGCAACATATTTTAATTTAAAGGGGCCATGTCACAAGACTTTTTTAAGATGTCAAATAAATCTTTGGGGTCCCCAGAGCACACATGTGAAGTTTTAGCTCAAAATACTGTATAAATAATTTATTATAGCATGTTAAAATTGCCACTTTGTAGGTGTGTGCAAAAATGTGTCGTTTTGGGTGTGTCCTTGGGTGTGAAGTTATGTACTTCACAAATTAATTAGAAACTTACCGTTAAGACGACAATGCTTGACTAACTGACAACATACTGATGTAGGCTTATGTTTAATGTCCTGCACAATGTTTTTATAACATGAACCTACAGTGTTCTGTCGGGACTTTAAACATTTATAAAACTTAAGCGTCTGCTCTGCGCCTCCTATTTAGCGAGGGTGTAAAGTTGCGCGAGCTTATTTAATCAATTGCTTTCAAATGAGCATGTTCAGTAACAACACAAGCAGCTGTACTCCCACAGACTGCGTGTCAGTTTAAGCGTGTCCTTTCTCCGACTCGCGTCATTTCTTCCGCTTGCGTTTTAAACAACTCGCAAGTGGACAAAAGAGACGAATTAAAAACACCAAATGTAAACAGGAATGTGTCTCTCTCGTCCACTAATAATCCAATCGACCAAGCGCGTCTTAATACCAGGTGTAAAATGTTGTGAAGAAACCGCGTGACTGCCGCCACCTGAACTGACTGGGAGACTGACTGAAGTGAAGGGGAGTTGGCTGGTGTCACTCTGGGTCGCCATTAGCAACCAATAGGGCGCGCTCTGCTGGACAAACAAGTACCTACATCTTTCAAAAGCATTTAATGTTTTCTGTAAGGAACGTTGATATCGGCTGCATATCTGCGGCTTATACGCCGATACAGATATATCTGCGACATGCTCATATCGGCCGATAAAATCTGCAAAACGATAAATCGGTCGGGCTCTAATTTTTATATTACATAGGGATGGGCAATATAAACGATATGCAATATAAACGATACAAAATTGGCATACGATAGAGATTTTAAATCTATTGCAAATCTATTGTGTTGATGACGCAATCTACCCGCGAACTTTAGAGCCACGAGCTGCAGCCGAATAAACATGGATGAAAGCGTCAGCGAAACAGAGGAGCTCGTGAAAAAGACTGATGCAACATCTATTATTTGGATTTAAGCCGTCCAACAAGCAGCAGGAAAATATACTCTGTAGAGCAAGGGTGTCCAATACGGCAATGCTGGTAGATCGCACGCAAGTTAACTGCTGCTCCACGCGCGAAATTGGCATTATGGTCTAGTAATTGTCAAACATGCAGTATATATATATGCAGTATAGTCCTCACAAGCATTTAAAGTGTTTAGTATTATAAAAATAATTAACTGTGTTTTTTTAGCAGATAGATCTTGTCGGCTTTATCATTTTAAAAGTAGATCACCAGACAAAAAAGTCTGGACACCCCTGCTGTAGAGTGTGTCAGGCAAAAGTTCCAGCTAAGAGAAGTAACAAGACTAATCTGGCCATAATGGTTTACTTTTACTTACTTTTTTTTAGCAGTTTGGCTTTTCTAAGGGTCTATATAACCTGTTCTGAAATTAGTCTATTAAAATTATTATATCGCAATACATATCGCTATCGCAAGAGGCTGCCATGTATAACGCAATATGAATTTTAGGCCATATCGCCCATCCCTAATATTACACAACATTTAATATAAATATGTCTTTTGATAACATATCCGGTATTATATTTACAAATGACTAAACCAAAAACAGTCATGGGCAAAAGTTTTGGCACCCTTCGTAAATATGAGAAAAGAAAGCTATAAAAAGAATCTACAATGTTTCGTTTTTAAGCTTTAATAAAACAATATTTAAAAAAAAAAATCACAAAAATATGATGTTTCATTGAAGTAAAACAATTGAAAGTGGTGGGGGGATTACATTATGAATAAATGTTTATCTCTAATACATTGGACACAATTATTGGCACCCCTAGAAATTTTTATGAGTAAAATACCTCTGAACTTGAAGTATATTAACAATTTCTTAGCAAACCATGGTGACTAGAAACATGATGTTGTCCAGTCATGGCTTCCTGTTTCACAAGAGAATAAATATTAAGTAACACAAACCCCAAGTCCCCATAATCATTCATCACAGTGGATAAAACCAAAGACTCTAGTTCTGAAAATTTTCATTACCGCAACGTATCCATGACTGGATTTGGGTTCTTCAACATGGAAATATTTATAATAATAAAAAAAAGCTTCAGTGCATGTTATACTATAAACATTTACAGTAAAGAAACATGTGGTATTTGTTGAAGAGACAATAATAAGAAATATAAATGTGTCCAAGAAAAATTTTCTCATCCTCCGCAACAATTTTCAATCATTGTTTAAGTCCTCAAGGAACTAACATTTTCCAAAAAAAAAAAAAATAGTTGGAAGGGACATAATTGACTGTGACCCTCAAGATGGCTTCCAGGTAAGCAGTAACTTTTCATTACCGAAACATGAGTTTGTAAATGCATATATTTAATGTAAAATCATGTTGCGGTAATGATAATTTTTGACTATGATAATCTGAAAAAATGTAAATAATTCTATAGGAAATAAATTTTTTAAATCCTCTAAAAATAATGGTTATAGTAAGTTCAGACCTTAAAGGTGCAGTGTGTAATTTTTTAGAAGGATCTCTTGACAGAAATGCAAAATAATATACAAAACTATATTATCAGGGGTGTATAAAGACCTTTCATAATGAACCGTTGTGTGTTTAATGCCTTAGAATGAGACGTTTTATCTACATACACAGAGGGTCCCCTTACATGGAAGTCGCCATTTTGTACAGCCATGTTTCTACAGAAGCCCTTAACAGACAAACTTTTTTACTAAGTTGTCTCCAATGATGATATGTTTGTCCGGTGGCGGCTACCGTAGCTTCTATATGTGTTTCAAAAGCAAGAGATGAGCAGGGGACTGAGCCGTTGGTTGCAATTCACAACCTCACCACAAGATGCCGCTCAAATTTACACACTGCACCTTTAATCTTATGTGCAAAAAAATGGCTTCAAGAGAAGAAAAAAAGCCTCTGGTCTCGTGCAAAAACAAACTCCAGTATATTTATTTGCTGAACTGGAACTGTAAACAGGACTGGGTTCTGCGGCCATATGGAACATACAGTAAAAGAGTTTTTGGCAGCAGGAACACAAGATGGCTTTGGTGCACACAGGAATTAAAAAGTGCTCTGTGTCTACAGTTAAATATACCACCGGACCTTAAAGGAATAGTCTACTCATTTTCAATATTAAAATATGTTATTACCTTAACTAAGAATTGTTGATACATCCCTCTATCATCTGTGTGTGTGCACGTAAGCGCTGGAGCGCACTGCGACACTTCAATAGCATTTAGCTTAGCCCCATTCATTCAATGGTACCAATCAGAGATAAAGTTAGAAGTGACCAAACACATCAACGTTTTTCCTATTTAAGACGAGTAGTTATACGACCAAGTTTGGTGGTACAAAATAAAACGTAGCGCTTTTCTAAGCAGATTTAAAAGAGAAACTATATTTTATGGCGGAATAGCACTTTTGGGAGTACTTCGACTTTTATCTTAAAAATAATATATAGATAATTTATTATAGCATTTTAAAATTGCCACTTTTGTAGGTGTGAGCAAAAATGTGTTGTTTTTGGGTGTGTCCTTTAAAATGCAAATGAGTTGATCTCTACACAAAATGGCAGTGAGGTAATTTGATAGTGCAGATTAAGGGGTGGTATTATCCCCTTCTGACATCACAAGAGGAGCCAAATTTCAATTACCAATTTTTTCACATGCTTGCAGAGAACGGGTTGATCTTTTATACATTTTACAAGCACTGGGGACCCAATTATAGCATTTAAACATGGAAAAAGTCAGATTTTCATGATATGTCACCATTAAAAGAAGAAACAATGTAGATTTTTTTATAGCTTTTTTTGCTCATGTTTACCAGAGAGCAAAGAATTTTGGCATGACTGTAGTTAATGACATTTAAACGTCTTGTCTTATCTTAAAGTCGAAAGTAATCATGTTTTCCTCATAGAAAGTCTGTATTTGTTAAAAACGAGCAAATAAAATATTTCATTTAATGCTCCTTACCTTACTCATGAGGTAAAAATAGCCATGTAATAAGCAGGATAATGTACTTTACATTATTCCTTACGTATCGACTATTTGATTAGCTGTTGCAGTTCTACAAAAGTTTATCTTCCCATAATATGTTTGGAACAACGTCAGGGTGTCTAAATAAACTACAATGTCTGTTAAACCACCAGAAGAAAACAATTTAAAAAGAAGGTGAGCATGCACTGCACAAGAGCTCTTCTAACGAAAACAAACAAAGCTTGTGTTAGTATTACAAACCTATATATAGCCTCATTCTATCTGCTTAGCAGCCCAAGATCAGTCCGTCAGTGTCTTTAACACTTTCCAATGTGGGTGTGTGAGAAACAAGACCTCTACCCAAACCAGATGACTATTTCCCAGATGGAATGATTCACCTGAATGTGTTTATCTGTCAATGCAGATTAATGGTTCAATACCTCATCGTTGACTGTAACATAGATGGCTTCACTGGCAGCATTGCCAAACACACAGGCTTGACGGATGAGCCGCAGCTCTTCTGGGGGCAGGAGAGCAAACACTGGCCACTTTCCCACGTCAAGCATACTTTTCTATGAAATACAACAGACAATATATAATGTAAGAAGAATACACATGCTGTATTTTAAACCTAGAGCTGCATACCTAGCATTTATTGCCATCATTTGTTACCAATGCAACTATGGGACTTCTAGTAGTCACTGCCATGTTTGCATGTATATTTTAGACTTTAACAATAGCAATATCAGTTTTCTGATACATGCACCATAATTATATTTGGGCACTCTTTGAAGTACTATGGAAATGAATATGACATGTTTCAGTTTCACAATCGATGACAGCGATATATCGTAGTAACACAAGACTTCTTTGTAAAAAATAATTACTGTAAATTGCATTAGAAATAATAAAGCTGTCGTTTTTTAAATACATTTCCCTTTTCAGTCAGGTTAACTTAACAAAAACAATATATTATACAAAAATACATACATCAATAAAAATATACATCTCTAAATGAATAATAAGGTGTAACGAGACAAATACGGCGGTCAATTTAGTCATACAAACATTAGCATTAGCTGACAAGTCTACGTTAAATTGCTTTACGAAAAACTTTCTACTGTTATTACTCGTCAGCTAGCTAACAAGCTAACCACTGTTTACAGTTGTGACAAGTCGTCTGTTTAAAGATGCTAAGAGATAATAATCCACAAACCTCCATAAGCGACATTTTAAGATGTTGTTTTAAAGTCTTAATAGTTAAATATCAGCTGTTATTTACGTCGAGTGTTTGAATGATTAAATGCAGCTAACGTTAACTGATGTTAGCCGGTTGATGTCACACAAAAGATGCTAATTAAATGCACTGCCAAGATGTTTATGGATAAATAGCTCTCGTTGTTTACCTTGTATTACCCTAAACTCCACATTCGTCATGTCTTCGTTTATATTAGAGGATGACAAAGATGTGTTAAAGCGCTCGGGAGCGGACTTCTGCTGTCAGTGCAGTATCAGCTGGCAGTGTGTGTCGCGTGCGTGGATTTAACCCACCAATGACTTTAATCGACTTACAAAATAATGCTTTATTACGGAGCCCATAGTTTCCACTAAACTAATATAGTTGGTGTGTCAATATCACCATAAAGTGATTTTGGGTACTTTAAAATGTCATAAATAAAAATCTATATTTTGCATTAAAATGTATTTGTTGTATAAGAAGACCCGGGTGTTAGAAATCCATGTTAGCCAAGCTCAAGTACATTTTATAAATGAACTGCAAGTAGACAATGTACATGTAAACCTCAAAGTAGAATAAATACATTTTCATAAAAAAGTGATTATATAATGAAGATTTGCAAAAAGATCACGTGTCCATTTTTCCACAACACATTTGTTAATCCCTTACGAAAATTTAGCATGGTTTTACTAGTTTAAAAAAAAACACTGTAGTAAAACCATGGTATGGGAAAGTCTTTTGATATGAATGAAATTACTGCCAAAACATGTAATGCCTATAAAATATTCAATGCGCAATTTTTTTCTTAATAAAATCTAGCAACAAACATATTTAATCAAAATTTCAAACAATACTAACTGACCCTCGTTTGTTAATTAAACAATCAAGAAATCACACATAAGGTTTTGCTAACTTTATAAAATAATTTGTTTATTTTCATAACTAATGATTACAAGGTGGACAAAAATTCCAAATATCCCTGCTGAAAAAACAAACAATAAAACCATTACAGAAAATTCTAATGGTTTCCATTAAAACGCCAATAGGAACCTTAGCTTTTCCCATTAAAACCACTACACTGTAGTGTGTTCTGGGCCATATTCCATTAGAACCAATACATAGAACCAATAGAACCAATAGATACCATTAGAGACCAACAAAAACCAATACACTGTAGTGTGTTTTGGGGCATATTCCATTAGAACCAATAAAATTCCCAATAAAACTAATAGAATTTCTGTGATGGTGTCTATTGTTTTTTTCTCAATCTTAACTTCATTAGACCAATTCCTGTTAAACTGAAATATTTCACAGAATCCACATTACTTTGATAACATCCCTTATAGTTATACTATAAGTATAGCAGCCATAGTTTTCCTACAAATATTACTGCTAAAAAATTAGGGGGACTGAGTGGTGTAGTCTACGTGATACACAGGTGTATACCCACTAGGAAAGGTCCACGATTTCTGTATACCCACTTAAAGAGCATCTATGGTCCGATTCACGATTTTACATTTCCTTTGGTGTGTAAGTGTGTGTTAGTACATGTTAAAGTACTTATCGTCTCCAACGTAAATCTCTTTTCTTGGACTACAACACACACACAAATTGTAAGCAACAGTTTACTTCCTGGGATTGGTGATGTAGAGAAGACCGTCATTATCATAATTCCTCCCTCTTCGGTCTCACAACCTGTAAATTAACTCCTGCCACATTTACACATAGCCGGGTATTTAGAGAAACAAATATTTTCCCGCCTCCGTTTTCAATAATGACATTGTGCACAAAACATCAGTTTAAAAAAACTTGTCATTTACATAACCCACATAAATACGCCGTCGAGTGCCATAATAACTATGCCAAACCTATAGGCGGCAGTGTAGGGAGAGGAATAAAGCCATACAAGCCGATCATTTTCATACTGTAGGGTGCTCACGTTAAGCATTTTCTGGTGATTATTGTGATACCTAAAACCCTGTTTCTCCCGGTTGATACGGTTTAGAAATAATAATTTTCTGTGATAAAAACATGGTTTTCGTGTAAATGAGAGGCCAAACCGCAGGGAAATATCTGCGTTTTTCTTTTGTGTTAATGTGGCAAGTCTGTAATCAAACAGTTCATGTGGAGAAAAGTGCTGAAACATAAAATCCAGAGAGTTAACAACGCACGTAACAACATAAATCATCAGTCCAGTTTATTACTTTATCTGGAGGTAAGGATCCACTCATGCTCTAAAAAAAGATCCTGATGTTTTTTTTCATATGATTTACTAGCTGCCTTCAGTTCCTCTTTCAGCATGTTTGCTTGTGCTTGGAAATGTTAAAGTGTCATTCTTTATTTGTGGTGGCTAGTGGTGTCTCTCTACTTTACAACAGTTGAAGTAAACTTTAAATAGCAATAAATTATCAAATGTTTCCATGTTTGTATTCAATTCGTGCACTATTAACAATTGTCCATTTTTAAAATACATATTTGAGTTTGAGAGATTGCATTGGTAACAAAATATACAGTTCATGTTCCTGCCAGACCTCAAAGAGGTATCATGGATTGTAATTGCAACAATATAACATTTTTAACACATATGATATAGTTGTATTGTGAATATGGATTTTATTAAACATGTTAAATTTTATTAAATTGTTTTAATATTTATATTGTAATATTTAATATTTAATGTATTTTGTAATATTTAAGAAAAAATTAGTGTCCCCCAAATTCATGTGGTGTAACAACAATGGTTGTCACCCCTTTAAGAAAGTAGGAAATCTATTTGGACTGCTTCCTGTGTTTAAAGGTCATTGCAGGTGCTGGTTGATCTGAGGGGTGGATGGTGATTGCATTCTTTCTTATTTATTTTCTTAAAGTCAGCTAAATTTCTGACAATTTCATGTGTTGCACTTTATTAGTGGCTGTGGTGTTATGTTTATAACTTGCAGATTTTAAATATTTTAATCAGAATTATATTAATATTTCCTAAATGTCCCCTGATCCTGTATTTTAGAAACCGTAGAATTTAGGCTAATTTGTCTGTGGTGTTACTGTCTTTTTACTGATCACACCTCAGACATACGTTAAAGGGGCAATTAGGATAAGTGGTTGAACATTGGCAAATGCTGGAAGAGGCAAATCTTGAAGATGCCTGAATCTTCTCTGTAAAGTCTCTACAGGGTATGACTGTTTAGCAAGACCTAATCTGCTGGCAGAAAAGGCATTGGAAACGGTATACTTCTTGTTTGTGTTGTCAACAGAGGATATTTCGAAGGTAGCAGAAAAGCCCTTAAGTGAAATAGTATCTTGACGTACAGTTCTAACTACTAAGGATTCAGTTATCCCGTTGAGGCCTAGAGTTTCAGATGCTTGAGACAGTAACATAGTACGTTCGGATCCATCATCTAGGATAGCATAAGTTTGTAATGATCTACCTTTGTAGTGGAGAAGCACTTCAACAACTTTTAGTAGTACCTTGCCAGGGCCTCCAAGACAACTAAGATAGAATGTACCTTTATCTTGTTCATGGCAGTTGATTTGGGATTGGCAAAGTAGGGACTGATAGTCCTATTGGCTGGGAATACTGAGAAACAGCATACTGAGTAGGTAGCTGTGCTGTTGTTGCTTGGGGAAATGAATGAGTATGAGTATGAACTAATGACTGGGAAAAAGAGCTACCTGGTACATAAGTAGTTTGTTGTGGTGAACCACCATGATGTACCTGAGGAGTCTGCAATTGAGGGGATGGACTGTTAGAGGGGTCTGGAACTATTATAGGCTGTATCATGCTACCTGATTGTGGTGTATTGGTTACATTGGCATGTTGAGGTGGACTACGTAACAGTGAGGAAGGAGGGAGAGGCAAAGAACTAGGTCAACTGCCATGAAGTATACCAAGATGTTTTCCATTACATTGTGGACAAGGTTTTTTCAGGTCACAGTTGGCAGCTAGATGGTCCACATCTCCAACATCTTTTGTTTTCTCTTATCCATGCACTCTTGCCGGTGTCTTCTAAGGTTTTAAAGGTGGGACATAGGCCAATGAAATGCTTCTGGCTGGAACAATATGCACATAGATACTTGAAATTCTGTTCCCTTTCTCTTAAGTTCTGGAATTGTTTATTAGTGGGTCTTCGTACAACTGGAGTGTTGTTAGCTCCATACAAGACTGTTCGAGTGTTGGAGTAGGTCTTTGGTTGAAGTTTCATTTGAGGTGGTTTTGGAAAATCACAGACTTGATCAGCCATTGATTGACATCCGGCCTCTTCTTGTAGCCAGGCAGAAAAGTTTATCAAATTATAGCTTTGACCTTTCAGGACTGTACGAGCATAACGGGCAAAATTGGTCACCTGTTCTGTGGGCAGTTTGCTGAGCAGTTGCTGTACATGAGAAGCACAGGACAATTCAGATTTGGCATGGTCTTGACCCTGAGATTGAAGCATGCCAACCAAAGCTTGAACCTTTAGTGCAAAACTACTAAATGCTCTGGTGTCACCTTGTCTCACCCTGGGAAGAGCTAGAATGTCTTTGATTTCTCTCAGAACTAATTGGTGAGGTTGTCCAAATTTCTGCTGTAGTGCCCAAAGAGCCATAGTATATGGTCGAGGGTCATTAGCATAAGCTAAAGCTAAATCACTAGCAGGAGAGAATTTTAGGTGGTCTAGCAAAATATGGTACTTGTAATGTTCTGATTCGTGAGGTGACAACAAATTTGTCAAGGCTAACTGCAGCATTGCAAATTCCTGTGGGTCCCCTACTGAAAAATCCAGCTAAGACCAGCATAAGCTGGTGAGCTGGTTTTAGCTGGTTTTGCTGGTGTAGGAAGCTGGTTTTGCTGGTGTAGCAAGCTGGTCTAGCTGTGTTTTGGTCACATTTTAAGCTGGTCTAGCTGGACATGCTGGAATACCAGCTGGCCCACCAGCATGACCAGCTTTGTCAGGCTGGGAGGACCAGCATAAACCACTTTAACCAGCTAAAACCAGCTACCAGCTTATGCTGGTTTTAGCTGGATTTTTTAGTAGGGTCATCATTAACCAAAAAGGGGAAGGTAGGCCCTTGAACACGAGAAGTAGAGTATGGAGAAACTGGGTAAGGTGCATAATATGGCTGGGGATATGGATAAGGATAACATGAGGCTGCAGTTGACTGGGCAGTAGGGGCAGTTGATGGAATATAAGGGACAGTTTGCTGCACAGCGAAATTCCCTGATGGACTGACTGACTGAGGTTGAACTTGTATTTACGGATGGATTTGGGATTGGCAAAGTAGGGACTGATAGTCCTATTGGCTGGGAATATAGACTGTATCATGCTACCTGATTGTGGTGTATTGGTTACATTGGCATGTTGAGGTGGACTACGTAACAGTGAGGAAGGAGGGAGAGGCAAAGAACTAGGAAGAATTATCACATTCACGTGCAGATTTCTGTTTAGCCTTCTCAATACATGCACACAATTCTTGAACAATACTTGTATTAGCCAAGGTAAGCATCATCATCATCATCATCATCATAGTCATCATCAAAAGACTCAAATAGTTCAGAATGTTTAGAAGAAACTACTAAATGTGACATTTTAGACATAATCTCGTTAAGCATACCCTTCAGTCCCAGAATTTCTTCTTTAACGTCCATATCACATAGATCATTACGAGACTGTTCATGCTGCAGAGATGATCATGGATTCTCCATTTGTGTTTGGTGATGATCACTTACAACTGGTGTTAGTGGGGGAGGAGGAAGAGGAGCACGTTCTCGTAGCATACAGTCCGCATAACGAGCAGGAGGCCTTCTCATTCTTAGGCTACGCCGGACTGCAGGTCCTAAATGGTAATCCATTTCCACCAAATTACTACAATCCGGCTCGAAGGACCATTTGTTGAATACTAGATGTTAAAAGTATCCAGGGTTCAGTGGACATGTAGTACTTGGTGGTGTGTTTTGTTAAAACACGGGACAGATACCATTCCTTTGCTTTCATTTATTCTTGTTGACATTAAAACTGGATGCACATTACCCAGGATGATAAAGATGGTTTTCTGGTCACTACAAACAATACAATAAAGAAATCAGGCTCAAATAATAATAAAGATGGAAACCATACAACATCAAACATAATATCAATAAACCTACTAATGACAAATATACAGCCCATCAAATTCAAATAAACAATACAATAGAAAACTTACATTACACACCTTGTGGAAAAGACTCAAACAAGCATGATTGAGTGCTCAACTTCAGGCCCACACCTCACCAATACAAAAGAACAAAGAAAGGAAATGAGGTCTGTTTATAGACCTCAGCTGGGAATTATGGGTATTGAAGTACACTCAAAATGGTGATGCAATGTAGTATAAAGGGTAAAAAAAGGAAAAATAGTCTAATTCACAACAATGAAAATCTGACTTTTTCCATGTTTAAGTACTATGATTGGGTCCCCAGTGCTTCTATCAACCTAGAAAATGTGAAAAAGATCAACCCAGTAACTTAGTTTTGGTAAACCATTCTCTATAAGCACATGAAAACATAGGTCATTTAAATTTGGCTCTCCTTATGATGTCATAAGGAGCTCTTATTATAATAATACCGCCCCTTAATCTGCACTATCCAACAATCCAACCACAGCACTGCCATTTAGTGCAGAGAAAAGCGAGAATTGAGTTTTAATTGCAACAAACCACCATCATTGTGATCAGTAGCTACGTTTACATGGACACATTTTGCCTCCATCGGATTAAAATCCTTCCGGTTAATAAATCCTATCATAGCGTTTACATGAACACTTAATAATGTGATCGGATTGATGTGCGTGTTTATATGACACAAGATTTACATCAGATTTGATCATTTGACATGCCCACATTGCACAAATATAGTTTCACGCTGTTTCAAGATTTGCTTTGTGCCTCACTGATTATAAAGCAGCAGCAAAAACACCCACTCACGTGTGCCCAAAAAGCGTTTTTACTTCACGCGGTGCTGCAGGGACCGTTCGCGAGAGCAAGTCCAAACACACGCGTTTGTGGATCAGAGAATAAATCATGGACTGACCGGACAACGCTGTCTTGTATCACTTTATGGGGAATTGGACGGATAATAGGAACAAGATTAACAAGACAATCACTTCTTGTGACTTCCTTCAGCAAAACATACTCGAGTTATTTGCGTCACATGTCATTGCGGCAATTCTACGTCATTGCATGTGTGCATATGCTCCACACTCCCGTCCTGTAGGTGGCGGAAATGCACCTTTCAGTGCGTTTGCCAACCGCCATTAAAAAAAGAAAAGATAGCACATGCGCAGAGCCTCCCAGTTTCAGTTATCCATCCGATCAAGTGTATACATGTCATTTTGAGCGGATTACAAACGGTATAAACCACCCCTAACAAGCGGATTCGATTTTTAATCAGATTGGCACTTTTTAGTCCGATTGAGGTGTTTACATGGAGCATTTTTATTCAGATTGATCATTTAAACGGATTACAAATGTCCATGTAAACGCAGCTAGTGTTTGAATTTCATCAGCTCATTTGCATTTTAAGGGACACCCCAAAACGCCACATTTTTGCACACACCTACAAAGTGGCAATTTTAACATGCTATAATAAATTATTTATATGGTATTTTGAGCAAAAATTTCACATATGTACTCTGGGGATACCAAAGATTTATTTGACATCTTAAAAAAGTCTTGTGACATGGCCCCTTTAATGTTTTGGCAGTTTTTTATTTTTAAGAATTATTTTAAATTAACAATGTTATTAAGCTTAAATTTGAATGGATATAGTATATTAAACTAATTAAAAATACATTTTATTAAAGAAAACAAACAAGCATTTTTAAAATTTCTGCCTTTTATTTGCCACCCCAATTGAAGAACCTAAATTTCCCTAAATGTGTTCATTTTTATACACTGCTTGTATTATATGCAAAAAAGTAGCTTTTTATATCAATGACTATGCAAATGAGAATTAATTTTTGGTCATAATTTATGGGCATGTACACCATTTAATTACTGAATGGTAATGGTAAAGTGGATATTTTTTTGTCCTTTCATGCATGTGTTAGCCATGGTTTGAAGATTGTAAACAGTTTATTAAATTCTTGTAAATTTTGGCCCTGAGTTAGATGTTGATTGATTAACAATAAACCAGTCTAAAAATCAGTCCAGTTTCCCCAGCTGTAAATGCCATTGGCCGTTAATGTCTTTTCTTGCTTATAATAAACTGACATGTTGATAACACATTCAGTTTATGTGTTTATGAGTACACTTTCAGAATGCTCTCAATTACATGAAAATGCATACTGTGCATCGGGGTGTCACGCTGAAATGAGTGACAAACACTGAAAAAAATTATTCATTCAATTTACTCAATTTTTTTACGTTAAGTGGTTGCAATCAATTTGTTTAAGCTACATATAAACAAAAGTGTATTGTTTTGTTTAGTTTTTCTCATTTTTTTAGTTTAAATGTAGCCTAAATAAATTGATTGCGAACACTTACCTTAAAAAATTGAGTAAATTGAATGAATAATTGTTGTAGTGTTAAATGCGGCTGAAAACGCCTGGAGGACGCCGAATTGCAGCTGTTTTTTCAGTTGAGCGCCAGCTTTCTTCAGCTGAGTCCTAGATATGTACACTAGATGTCGCCTTGGGGTTCTAAGCATGCGTCAAAACCGCCGCCATCTTGGAACAGGAGTCTTAGCAAGTAGCTAGGTAAACTGCTATCTCCGCCTTTGAATTCATGGACAATTCTGGACTTTTGTGCTGCGTATGGATGTTAGGGCTACTAGCACTATGCATTATAGTTAGAAAAAGTAGATTTTTAAAATATCAAAACATAATTTTTTCTGTACTCAATGCTAAATACATGTCTGACTGTTGGAACAAAACCAAAAGAAAACCTATAAAATCACATTCATGACGAATTTATGGTGATTTTATTTGCCTACAATGATGCTGATGCAAGGCTTCCCTGTTTCAAGATGGCGGCTCTATTTGACGCATTCGTTCCAATGAACTGCAGTAGCCAAGGCAACATCTAGTATGCAGCTGAGCACTTTGGTTGCTGTGATACTTCAGCTGTGAACCGGTTGGTTACTGTTTTAATGTCCCGCCCCTCCTCTAATGTGATTGGACGGCCGTGTGAGAACTGACAATGACAAGCGAAGCTTTTCATCTAAAGTTGAATCTCTTTCAACCCTCAGCGGTTATCTGCGCTGAGCGCCGGCTTTCAGCGTGGATAAAAACCGCTAGCTGTTGGCTTCTTTGATAAAGCTGAGCTTCCGTGTCACACCAAAGCTTTTAAACGCAGCTGAAAACGCCTGGAGGACACCGAATGGCAGCTGTTTTTTTCAGCTGAGCGCCAGCTTTCTTCAGCCGAGCGCTTTGGTAGCTGTGAAAATTCAGCTGTGAGCCGGTTGGTTGTTGTGATATTTGTCCCGTCCCTCCTCCACTGTGATTGGACAGCCATGTGAGAACTGACATTGACGAACAGAGCTTTTCACCCAAAGTTGAATGTTTTTCAACTCTTGCTGCTGAGCGCGGAAAACCACTGAGCGTAAAATAAACGCTAGCTGTTGGCTTAAAAAAAAAACCCTGCTGAGCTGCCATTAGAAACAATTGAAAACATGTGCTGGTCGCGGGTGTAAAAGCTTTGGTGTGCACACCCCCTTAAGGGTGAGAGGGAAAATTCACAGTACACTTACTACAAAATAGACCCCTTTACGGTTCACGTCACAGGCAGTTCCCACTGCGCATGTCGGGGTCAGAAAAGCCATTACAGCAGATTGAGTTGGTTATTATTTGGTATCGTCAACAATGCCTACTTACGTTGTGGGCTGTGAAAATCGCACCAGGTCTTCTGTTAAGTTTTCGCGATTCATGCAGAATCTTAAATACAAAAAAATACAACATCTGCAGCTGCAAGCAATTAACTTGCAGACTGGAACAATGCAAAGATCAAAGAGGCTTGTGTTTGTAGTGCTCACTTCATTTGAGGTAAGTCATCGTTTTTCAGCCCTGTTAGATTATATTATAAAGCCTCGATGGTATGAAGAGTTTGACCCCATGCTGCGTGCGCACCCAATAGTCATTCAATGTTTACAAACCTTGAAGGGGCCTATAGACTGACTGACATTATAGAAAATTTGTGATTACTATAATTTTAATATATAAATACCATCAGTAAACGGTACTTAGTCAAACCAAAGTTAATTTCACATGGGACTGTATTTAACGTGCTAGGGATATAAAAAGAAAAAAATTTTCTTAATAAAATAGAATGTAGATTCAAAAACAAAAAAGAGCATGATAAAACATATAATAAAAAGATAAATTATTTTTATTTACTCATATGCTCAAACTGTGAGGCAGACTGCCTATTTTTCATGACTTAATATTATCCGGTATGTCATGTCAGTGCTATGCACCACTAAAATAGTGTATTTGTTTTAGTGTTCTCAGTTTCAGGAGTACACTGTAAATTTTTTTCATCTCTGCACTGAAGTGTTTACAGACAGGAATCCTGTTTATCTTGGACCCGATACAATAATTTCAACCCAATATGTGTGGATTACAAAAGTTTTTTAATATAGTGTATCTTAAAAGTATCAGTGCTGAACAATATTTTTATTTACTAGTACCAATAACAGTAAAGCATTTTATACAGGATATGTTATATGCATAAAGATTCAGATACAAGATGAATAGGTGTGTCTTGAACATGAAACTGGAGAAAGTGAATTAGAGCTTCAGAGCTGCAGCGTGTGCGTAGTCTCTATACAGCTTTATATGCAACAGCACTTATCTTTGCATGCGTCTCAGTTTATATTTGTGGACATTAAACTCTAAGGATTTTGTGCTTCTTGGTTACTCTTGACGGGTAAGTGCATTCAATGTTTTGAAAGACAATGTAAATATTTATTTTGAAGTTTTTGTATACAATGTTTATGTTAAAAGTTCAATAATCAATTGATTTATGGATTTTTTCAACACAGTGTTTTTATTAATGATCAAAAAATAATGGTATAAAAATCAATTACAAATGTATGTAATACCGAAGATATCATTTTTATCAAGCTAAAATATCTCACTTGCTATAGTTTGGCCATATATATTGTAGAGATTTCTTTCATTTCCTTTCAGAAATATTTTAAAATTGTAAAGATAAGTATCAACAAGTGCAGCCAGACCAACAAGGATGTAGTTGGATGATTTGTTCCACTTTCTTTCAAATTAAAACTTGATCTTATCATAATAAAAAATTCCTAACCTCACAGACTGGGTTATTTTTAACAAACGTTGGGTCAAAAAGAGACGAACCCAACATGCTGGGTGGTAATTTAACCTATTGTATCCTGGGTTGTTTCAACACATATTGCTGGATTGATTAACCCATTGTTGGGCCAATATAAAAATTTTCTGAGTTTATTTAACCCAACGCCTGGATTTGTCCCTTTTTAACCAAATGGGCAAAAAAATAACCCAGCAGTTTTTAGACTGCCAATAGCGTCCTCGTGCCTTGCAATGTTTATTTATGTTTACTCCACACATTCCAACACATGCTTTCTTTGCATATCAGTGTAAATGTGCAGTTTATGACCACCTAGGTTCAGTTTGTAAAAGTTTGGTTTCATGCATTTGGTAGTCTAGGAATAGTTACATCTTTATAAAAAATTCAGGGGTTTGCATCTCTGAATTAACTGAACAATCTGATTAACTGGTATTAAGTAATTGTTTCTGTATCATCTTTCATCTAACATTTGCAAGGCTGTATGTCAAGACAAAAGTCAATTAAAAGTTACTTCAAAACTCTCTAAGATTCACTAACTGATTCACTACATGGGAATCAATGATTCGCTAATTAATAATTTACAATTGATTTACTATACGTGGACATTTATTATTCCTGTTCGTCTAGTTCCCATAAATCCAAGACAAATCTTAATGACGTTAAAATCCATTGGAGTGGAAGTCTTGTATAGTCAATAGTCTTGTAGGTACACTGTCAGAAAAAAGCTACAAAACTGTACCTTTTCTGTCACTGGGGTGGCAGCCTAACCTCAAAGGTTCATTTTTGTACCTTTATCGCGCATTGATTTGTTGTACATTTTGTGGTACATTTTTATACCCTAAGAACCTATTGTGTACCTTTAGGGAACAATTTTGTACCAGTAAATTTTTTTTTAATGAGTTAACTGTACCTTTAACGGTACATTCACATGGGGCGAAACCGTTAACGCTTCCCATTCACTTTTAATAGGTGACGTCATGCATTGCTGAACTGAATTGTGACTTTGTCGGCGCCGTGTCACTGCCGTTGAACATTTCTCAACTTTTCAAGCGGCAATGCAAGCGTCAGCCAATCAGATTGCCTTATCCAATTACGTTTATGGAAGACCAGAGCTTGTGTTGCGGCCACTGTGATTGGCTGTTGGCTACGCTTCAGACAAGCCTTCCGTTAAGTATTAACGTTTATGCCCCGTGTGAATGCACCGTTAACGCTTGACAGAAGGCTTGTCTGAAGCGTAGCCAACAGCCAATCACAGTGGGCGCAACACATGCTCCGGTCTTCTATAAATGTAATTGGCTGGCTCTGCCTAGGTTATTTGCATAAGGCGATCTGATTGGCTGACGCATGTGTTGCCACTTGAAAAGTTGAGAAATGCTTAACTTCTGCCGTCGAGCAACGGCAGTGACGCGCCACAGACGGATCCACAATTCAGTTCGGCAACGCATGACGTCACCCATTAAAAGTGAATGGGAAGCGTTAACGCTTACGCCCCGTGTGAATGTACCGTAAGGGAACACGTAATGTACCCAAAAGGTACAACATTGTATTATGTTGTAACTTTTTTCAGTTCCCATATATTGTTAAACTGTACTGTAAAGTGTGGATAGAAATGTTGGTCTGGGGTTATAAGGATTAAAACAATCCATAACCAAGTTTGGTATAAAGTAAATTTGTCATTTAAACTTGAATTCCTCATTTAGCTCAATCCTGTTTTCTCTTTGTTTTCTATCCAGTTCCCGATTCAACAATGAAGCACTTGTGGAACACCACAAACAACTGCTCCATCACCGAGTTCAAACATACCATCTATCCAGCTACATATTTGTTCATCTTTTTCCTTGGGCTTTTTGCCAACCTCATATCTCTATACTTCTTCATTAAAACATGGAAAACAAAGAGGGCTTTCTCTCCAGTCAACATCCTAATGGTCAATCTCCTCATGTCCGACCTGATGATGGTGTGCTCGCTACCGCTTCGAGCCGCGTACTACCTCATGGACTCCCACTGGGCCTTTGGAGACGTCACCTGCCGGATCATGGCCTACGTGTTTTACGTCAACATGTACGGCAGCATTTATTTCCTTATGGTGCTGAGCATAGTTCGCTTCGTGGGCATTGTGAAGCCATTCACATACATGCACTGGCAAAGCTCTCAGAGAGCCTGGATAATTTGCATCATCGTCTGGTTGATCATGTCCGTAGCCTCAATTCCACTTTTGAGAGCAGGAACTTCTGAGGACCAGGATGGACATATAAAATGTTTGGAGCTGGACTCGTCCGTGTTGCAGACCATTATCGTACTGAATCGCAGTGTCTTGTTTGTAGGCTTTGTAATGCCTTTCACAGTCATTTCTGTTTGTTACATTTTTGCTGCGTTGTATTTGTTAAAGCTGAAGAAGGCTAGAAAGAGATCTCAGTTAAATCACAAGAAGTCTTGCTCTCTTGTGATCATAGTGCTTCTCATTTTTCTCACGTGCTTCATGCCGTATCACGTGGTCCGAACTATCTTCTTAGAGGCTGAGATGGATGTCCAAAAGAACGGTTACGGAGACTCCTGCTTTTACATTCAACGCCTGAGAGAGGCTGCGGTCATCACACATTGTCTGGCTTCAGGAAACAGTTGCCTGGATCCACTGCTTTTCTTTTTCGCGGGTGAAAACTTTATTAGCTTTTGGCGTGAGAATACATCAAGGCGGCAAAGCTGTACAATAGACCAGAATGTAAAAGTTATGGTGAAGTGCCAGACACTATCAGTCGGTTAAGACTGGTTTAGTGTGTTTGGGACCTGTCGGGACTTGAGGGGAAAGAAGGTAGATTCCCCAAATTCCTAAATGGCAGACAATATATGCAAGAGTGATATCTTCCTATGGGAAAGAAAAATCTCAATCTCTTAAAAGTGGCACAGGGAGATTATCTGTTTGTCCTACCAATGGAAGATGGAGGGAGCGATGAAACTTTATGTCTTATGTCTTTTTGTTTATGTCACGTTTGAGACAAGGCAGGCAAGGAAGCAGATCCAAATGCAACTTTGTTTATTAAAATAAACAGGTATGGGAAGAGATAAACACAGACACATAACCCAGCACATAGACATAAACAACGACTGACAAAAGACAAAGCCAACACTAGTAGGGCTATAGGATACACTCAAAGGATAACAAGAAAACGAGAAATACATGGGGAACAATCTCACAAGGCCCAATAAAACAAAAGAACTACAAGGAACTACAAAAATGGCAGACAGAAACATAACTTCAAAATAAAAGTACAGGACCAGGAACACAGAACAGGAATAAACTAAAAGTCCAAAGACACAGAGACAGGGCCGTGACAGATTAATAACAATTATTGTTTTTGCAATGTTGAGTGATGCTGCAGGAGTTTCACACATATTATGTTGTTTCTTGTAGACACAAATGAGTTTCAGAAGAGATCTCTACCATGTCTGACACTTTGCTCATGCACTTTAAAAAAAAATAAGGTCTGTGATTTCAAAATAAACTGAAACATTTCTAACAGAAGACCAAATGATCTGAGCGCAATACAAATTTATTTTATTATTATATTATTTTATAACTTTATATTTCTCTTAAAGAATGCATTTTTCCTGGTAATGTAATTTTAAATTTTTGTAAATATCAGCACATTGCACGTAGTTGTCCAGTTGTGTATTTCATGTAGACACTGTAAATTAAAATTGTCTATATATAGTTTTGTATAAAACAGTTCCAGTCCTTGATTTTGATTGGTCAATAGCTGTGGTTTATTTACAATAAAACACAGCTATGATCGCTACACCCAACAATTCTGTGTTTAACCCTAACCACGTAACTCTTATTAGTAATCACCATTTGCAACGTAAACATATTGGGGTGGTTTCCCAGACAGGGATTATCTTAAACCAGGACTAAGCCTTAGATTAATTAGGTAATATAACTACTTTTAACAAACACGCCTTACTACAAACATTGGCGTGCATTTTGAGGCAAAATTAAGGGCACTGATGCATTTTAGGATATGTCAGTGATGAAAGTTGTTTTCAGTTTGGACAGCTCTTACATTTATTTTAGTCTAGGACTAGTCTAATCCGCCCCATTATGTGAAATATTCTTTTGCTTTTCACAGTCGGTCAGGGACAATTTTCCCAGCGAAAGAAAGGCTCTTAGTTAATTCATGCAAGTAGGGATATAATTTTTTTTTGCTTCCATTTTTTGTGTGGTAGTGCTGCGTTGTGTGAATAAATCACGACTGAAGGGAGAATGTACCGCATGTTTTTAAATAAATCTATCATTTGTAAGTATTGTAGCATCTGTTTCTGTTTGTGTTGCAAAGCATTATGGGTAGGGTGGCCATTCATGCCAGTTCCGCCGGACACATCCCAAACATGTTTTCGGGTTTGTTCTCCGGAAGTCACGTTGGTCGATCGCATACGTCAAGGTTTAATATTTCGGGTTTAATTTCAGAAAAGCAACCGTTACATTTCAAGATAATAATGCAACTACAATGATTGTGTGTCTTAAAAAAAAGAAATCTTAATTTTCTAATGTATTTTAATTGAAATGGGAGAACCTCGATGACGTATGCGGTCGAGCAACGTGACTTCCGGAGAACGCACCCAAAAACATGTTCGGGACTTGTCCGGCGGAACTGGCACGAATGGCCACCCTAATTATGGGTATATGTTATTCTGAATGTAGGGCTTTCAGCAGGCATTTGTGTTGGTCATTTGTATATTTTTGTTTTGTAAACTTCCGAATAAAGTTTTATTATTATTGGAATAGGTAAAGATAGACAAGAATACTAATACACATATCAATTCCTTTTTCTTCCAGTTAACAACTACTAAGGGTGCACACAAACCTGAACAATCACAACAGAATAAAGTGTTTTTATCAGAGTTCATTTCTCTTGTGAGTTATTAAATTACACTGAATTTGCTTAGAATTATTGAGTACTTGTAATACTATGTTGAAACATATATTTCCACCTCTTAAGTACTTTTAAAGGGCACCTATTATGGCTTTTTACAAGATGTAATAGTTTCATGTGTGCCCAAAATGTGCCTGTAAAGTTTCAGATCAAAATACCCCACAGATAATTTATTATAGCATGTCCAAAATGCCCCTATTTGGGTGTGAGAAAAAACGTGCTGTTTTAATGTATGTACCTTTAAATGCAAATGAGCTACAGCTCCTCACTTCATTACAAACAGACAGTGAGTGCTTTCAGGTAAAATAGATCTGATTAATACAGTCTGAGACAATAGTATCTAGTGGACAGATTACAACTTGCTGAGGATGGAAACTATGGCAATGCAGGACTGTAAGTGGGCGGAGCTTTATCACTGTGACCTCACATTGTTAAGAGAATCAAAAGGGTATGTCTAATGAGACTGCTTTGGTTTAATGGGGATTACCAAACAAGGATTTTTTTTCATCGTAGGGTGGTTGTGTTCACACACTGCCAACACACATTATGTCCAAACACCTTGTAAAAGTGGATTTTGCATAATAGTTGCCCTTTAAAATGGTCTGATCCTTTTGCTACTTAGCCCCTATAAGCTGTGGAATGACCTTCCCAGCAATGTTTGGGATTCAAACACACTCGATCATTTAAGTATAAACTAAAGACTTATCTCTTTAACCAAGCATTCATCTAATTCAGCTCCTAATCATACTTGTGCCACAATAGCTCTAAGGACAGATCCATTATACTGTATGATTGTATGTTGTTAACATTACATGCGAGGGCTGTCTATGCTAATAGCACCTTGGTTCACAGAGGACATCTCAATTCCAGTTTGGGCTGATGCTCATCCCATCACTGATCCGCCTGATGCCCATCCTCATGCTGCCAAATAGATGACTGGGACAACTGACCACTTTCTGGTGCACCTAGCTCAGTTAAATTCTATAATATAGTATTCACTATATTATATAGCATATATTTAGTATAGTATATACTAAATTCTATAATATATAACTGTAACAGCAGTATTGTAGCTTCAATCGATAACACTGTGTATAAATGATGATGATGATGATGATGATATTTTGATAAATGATGATGATCATATTTTGATAAATGATGGTAAGCAACGGTACCCATTGAATTCCATCACATTTTTTATTCCTACTATGGACGTCAATGGTTACAGCTGTGTGCTTTACCATAATTTATCAAAATATCTTCTTCTGTGTTCATCAGAAAAATATTCACACAGATTTAGAACAACATGAGGATGAGAAAATTATGACAGAATTTTCATTTTTTGGGGTGTACTATCCCTTTAAATTGAATAAGGCAAACTTACTTAATTCAAGGAGAGGTGGTTTACACGAACCTGTGGCCCCCTCTGTCGGCTCAAAAGGGGAAAACTGAACCTCAACTTTTGTGTATATTTTCTCGACAGTACGTAACGTTACCAAATCTTTCTCTTGGAACGCGAAATGATTAATAATTAAATATAACACCGCAGTTCACGTGCGAGGATATAGACGTAACCCGACTTTTGACACACCATAAAACCAGCAGGTCAGTTTTTGCTTCGAGTGCACTTTTCCCAGTCAACAACATGTCTGGAAAAAACACATTGCATAACGAAAGATAACACGGAGAAGAATAGGAATGAAAGTTGCTTTCGGTGAAAACGAAACGCGCTCGTGATACGCATGCGCAGTGACGTGTACGTGTGTGTACATTCTTGAGCGGAAAATGATGGCGATTATCCAGACGCTTCAAGAGCCTGCGCTCGCCTATGGATGGATGTGGCCGTGAAAACTAACAACACTCGCGGGGAAAAGTTGTTTGATCAGGAAAACCGCGGTCCCTCTCAGCCCCTGGACATTTTCTGACGTGGGGAACGGCGAGTGGATGAGGGTTGACGCTATAATCTGGTGTAATATTGAAGTGTGAAACAGCCACGTAGCTTATCCAGATCACATACACTGGCCTAGTACTTTAAAAACCCTCGATACACAGCTACATAGCAACCTATAAAGGAGTGATCTCAAGTGAAGAGTGGATAAACCGCGAAACGAGCTGCGGGTGAGTTTGATGCACTTTGTTTGAATTTGCCAAATGTGCATTTCCTTACGTTCAATACAAGAGATTGTGGCTTTATTTACTATCGCTCTTTACGTGTGCTAACGTTAGTTCAATGTTGACCTATCTGTAACCACTTCCCATGTGCATTATTGTGTTTCATCTGCATATGTGTTTTAAAGTAAAGGAAAAGAGTAAGGCCTAAATTGCACACGTCAACGTCATCTGATCATAGAGCTGCAGATTAAATACTGCTGCAGTCACTATTCACACACTCACGCTGGCTGTGTCTCAAAACCTAAGGTGATGTCTAAATAGACAGCATGGGCGCGTGCATTGATGGACGAAAGTGTTTTTGGATGATGAAAAGAAACGCTCGTAAGGTGCATATGATTATGTAAAAAAATGCTCGGTGGAGAAGCCAAACAGTGTTTTGTTCGATCATTCGAACTCGACTCAGTTATTCGATTCATGTGATCCGAAGCGCAAGTAATGCACAGAAACGTTCGAATCAGACGTTTAACGAAAAACGTATTGTGTTCATTAAAATATCCAAAAATATTAGCACTGATGGACATAAATATTTGATTCGAACATGCAGAAATTCACAAAAATGTCCTTACAGATGTCAAATGTAACTTTTTTTTAATGTGCACCGTGGAGTAGAGGTAGACGGATTAATCGGCACCGATAGTTCATTAATGGGACAATCGGCTATCGGCAAAAAATCCATGCAGATTATTATCATCGATCTGCATCCGTTTATATCCAGCTGGTTTATTTTATTCATGAATTATCCATATTTTAAGTTAATAACCAGAGAAAGCAAACTATAGAGACGGTTTCAGCAGTAACCACATAAACAAGCGGCTGTCGTGGTCTGCATGTAACTTCCGGTAAACTCCGCTAAGAATAAATAACAACAAAGTTCTTTAAACGTATAGTTTATTTATATAACAAGCAAAAAACAACACAGATTACCTAGGAAACCAAAACATTTGTTATTTTCGACGAGACATTTGTTCAAGAGATCAGATTAGCAACTAGACCATTAAAAAAACGAAACCGGAAGTATAGTTTGGATCCAGATGTTTATCGCGCGTGCGTCCGATGAAACCGTTTATATGCAGCTACATAAACATAAAAAAACTAAATCTGAATTCAGTTCTTTTTTATCAATGCTGCAGTACATATTTGTTATTTTGATTAGATAATCATTAAATGTTAAAATAGAAGCAAGACTACATATATAATATAAAATATTTAATACAGTATTTACTTCAATAATATAATTGATATATTTTTACTCATACATTTGTTTCATTTTGTACGTTTTTATGGTTCAGTACTATTGTTTTATTACTTTTGTAATACATTTCAGCACTGTTTCACTTTTAGGGCGATTAATCGGTCGATTAATCGGTTATCGGCAAGCATGGGACCAACTTAGTTTTCGGTAAAATCGGTTGACCTCTACTGTGTAGTATGGATTTCTAATGTTCAATTAGTGCTACATGTTTGCTGCTATTTTACAGTTTGCCACCAGATGCCAGTAATGTTCAGAAGTTAACTCACAGATAGTCTTGTTTCCTTGACTTACATCTCAGTTTTATTGTGAATTAAAAATGCAATGCCTCTGATTTTTTTCAACAAGCGCAGAGCTATACTTTTTAAGTGCAATTTTTCTAAACGTTTGCTTTCACTTTATCACCAACTTTAAATTTAAAGCCAAGGGTTAGATATTTGTGTTGGCTCTTGGCTCTTGCTATATGGGCTTTATTTAACATTGGTTATTTATTAATAGATCCATGGCTAATAATTGTGCAAACATCATTGCTTGTTTTAGAAGTTCATACTGGGCTAAAATTTCTAGTTCTGTCTTAGTCTCAGACACCTGTATCTGTTTTCTTAAACGAGTCCATTTTTTTCTGAAATATTATTCTTATGTGAACCAGCATGGACATCACCAAGAGTCAGTGCCAGATTTTTTGTTTTATTTTTTATCAGTGTCATGCATCACTGCTTTTATAATTCATCTGTGATCCACCACAGTGTGTCGTAAACTTGTTTTTCTATTTTCATGAACGCTTTGTTTTGGAAAATCTGTATTCCCAGCATCCACGCATGCATGCCGGATCAAATTGCACCTGATCGTCACAGGTGCAAATATTCCAGCGATATGCCCTATGACCGGTTATAGTGAGAGTCTTAGATACCGCTGTTCACATTAATTTTTTCCTGATTTGCTTTTCACTGTTTGTTCAGTGTTTGAGACCCAGGCTTATCACCTGCAGCTTACCAGCTGCGCAAAGCCAAACTGCAACTGAAACTCCCCGGTTTGGACAATCTGAAAACGAATGCGCAAACCACTGAAACTTAAATGCTGACTCACAAACAGAAAGTTCTAGAGAACATCATGCAGCCCTGACGTATTGCCAGATTTCTTAAGAAGCATTGTGTGTGTTCTTGAATAATTTGCTATTTGGTGTCAGTTTCGAAGGCGGTTCAGATGATTAGATAGAGATGACTGATTAGTGAATAGTTAAGCAATGAACAAATAAGTTGCATTTGCAAGACCGTCTTGTGCTTGAGCGCAATGTAAGTCATGTTTTAATGTAACTTCAACAGCTCGAGGCACATGAACAAAATCGACAATCTCAGTGGCCGGCCAGTTTTTAACGCGCCATGTCAAACAACAAAAAAAAAAAAAACGTGTATGGGACGTTTTTCTGAAAAGTACGCTTTTGCGCCTGGCGCTTACGCGTGGGTGTGCGCACTCACATTGGCGCTCGTTCTTGAGTCACGAGTCGTTAAACATCAACGAAAAACGTTGCGGTGTGTAAAGACCTTTACACTTTCTCCCTAAAATTTAGAAATCATCTATTGTGCCCTTTTATTTCTCTTCTGTTTTTTCTATCTTTAATTTGTACATTTCATTCTTGCATCTGCATAAGGGACTTTCTGAACAGTCTCCAGGTTGCTTGTTTTTTTAACTGAAATGCAGATGTAGTCATGCATGATGTTCTTTCTACCCGTGCATGATTTTCACGGTTTCGTTTTGTTTGACCTCATACCTGCCGACCGTTTTGAACTCTAAGCCGATTTCGCAACACTGATGGGAAATCTACAGTATGGTGCAACACAGAGTCTGTGTGTTTTTCTCCTCTGCCTTTCATTTATTTTGCTTCTTTAGAAATCCCTTTTTTGCAGGTATTTTTATTTTTTTTGCAGTGAAACGTCAGTTCTTATTCACGGGAAAAACTGAAAGGCCACAGAAACCATGGGAAGTCCTTGATCTCTCACAGTAAAAATTGGACTTTCCTTTCTGAGTCTTACCGTGGCAAGGCTTATTTTTTATCAGCTGTAATCACACTGTAATCACACCATGGTGTCTACTATTAGACATCATAGTTTGAATTGAAGCGTTTTTATTATTGCTATGCAAAGCTTCGCTATTATATTATCCCTGATCTTTTTCGCCCCACATCCTGTTAGAGACCTGAAAGAATGATTCAATGAATATCAACCAGCTTGTTGAGGTGATATGAATTTTCTGTCAGGTTTAAAAGTTTAATTTTTGACAAGAATAACATGAAAAAGTCCTGAGCCACATCTAGGGACCAGAATATCATAGGTTGGCTGTTTCTGAGCCACTAATGGCGCTTTTCCATTGCATAGTACCCCACGGTTTGGTTTAGTTTGGGTCGGGTCAGCTTACTTTTGGGAGCTTTTCCATTGGGATCACTTCGTAGTACCCGATACTTTTTTTTGTACCACTTCGGTTGGGGTTCCAAGCGACCCGAGCTGATACCAAACGTGACGCGTAAAACACTGTAGATCACTGATTGGTCTGAGAGTATCGTCATCGGCGTCATCCTATTATGTAAAATATTAGCTTTAGCTTACTGCTAGCTTGCGCTGTCTCGAGCAAACATGTTGTCATCTGTGCTCTGCTATAAGTTTCCAAACACCCTTTTAGCGATGAAAAACATCCACAGGTTGTGAATCAAGAACACATAAAAGTTTTTTCCAGACTTGCAGTTTGTGGCGGCACATAGTCAGTATTATTTATGTTTTAATGCAACTTCATTGAGGCTCAGCGGAGCACCGTCGACTGACGCCACGGGTGTTTGAACAGAAACTGTTATGTGAGACAGAGGTAGTTATAAACGCGATGTGCAAAGTAAACTTCTATTTGTGGTGGCCAATTTTAATTTTGTGGCGGCACATTCGCGACGTGCACGTCGGTATTATTTATGCTTTAATGCAACTTCATTGAGGCTCAGCGGAGCGCCGTCGACTGACGCCACGGGTGTTTGAAGAGAAACCGTCATGTGAGACAGAGGTAGTTATAAACGCGATGTGCAAACATCTATTTGTGGTGCCCAATTTTAATTATGTGGCGGATTGATAAATAAATAAATGTATGGGAATGTACAACGACGCTCTCACTTATATGATGTCACAGCCGTATGCAGCGCAAATATAACGACACGCCTATAATCCCTCCCACTGCGAAGTGATACTAAACTCAATGGAAAAGCTAACCACGCCAAAGTGAGGTGAGCTGTCCAGACCCAGGCTGGACGAAGCCGTGGGGTGCTATGCAATGGAAAAGCGCCATAAGCCGCCACGTGGCGACCACCCATGCCACACTAGCAAGTATATAAAAATAGGAACCACACTGATGTCATTAATGTCACGGGGAAACACCACTCGCATTTTCTTGTGAATTAAAAAAAAATCCCTATAAATTCCCAGTCATGTCCCCTGAAAACACAAACACAGAAACCTGGAACTGATTAGATCGCCTGAGACTATGTCCAAAAACAGTGACGTGGATCAGGCTAACCCTTCCTGTTCACGATGCTCTGTTGCTTTGTCATTTGTATTGTTTTGATTGTTAAGTGCTGTGCTGCTACTACAGTAATAACTCTTATCCATCTGCTCTATTAGGCAGGGCCGGAGGTGTTCATCACTTAAAATAATTGCAGTGTGCAAGGGTACGTCATGCGACACCCCCTCGGCATCTTCCGGTTACACGTTCTAATAAGATGCCATCACCTCCAGGGTTCGACCTTTTGGCCCTCCAAGAATTTAAGTTATTTGCACCTCGAGGTTGCTAGTCTCCACCATTCATGTCATGCACGCTTTGGCTGAGAGGAGATATTATTAGACCACTGGAAATCATTCAATTGTAGCTCTCACTGCTAACTTGTTGCTGTCTATTTAGCCTCCCACTGTGGCCTGCCTCATATTACAGTGTCCCGGCAGGTTTACAACTGATAGAAACTGAACGTTATGCCTCAACTTCCTTGTTGCTCAGCAGAATCATTGTGAAGTGTTGCATAAAGCGACAAACCGATAAACAGATAGTATCTGTTTTATAGGTGGGTCTTAAAGGATATAAATATTCTCATAATTTAAAAAAACACATTGAATACAATAAAAACATCTAATTAATTTTATTATAGTGTGAACTATTCATTTAAGAAATATTTGTTGTAAAGTTGTCACGATACAAAACATTTAGGAGTCAAATTCTTGATAACAATGGGTCGCATAGAGAAAACTAAAAGAGCACCAATGGTCCGATTCACGATTTTACATTTCCTTTGGTGTGTAAGTGTGTATTAGTAGCCTACATGTTAACGATATGCAAAAGGTACAAACCCCAAAGTAAACGATGACGCGAGTTATCGTCTCCAACATAAATCTCTTTTCTTGTTGACAAGTCCGACATTATCATAATTCCTCCCGCTTTGGACTCACAGCCTGTAAGGGGCTGTTTACACTTGGTATTAAGGTGCGTTTTCGTCGATCGGATCACAAGTGGACGAGAGAGACACATCATGTTTACACCTGGTATTTAAATCTGTTTCTTTTGTTCACTTTCGACTGCTTACTGTGAGGGGGTGGTCTGTCGAGACTGTGGCCGAGTCTCTGCTGTCATTTAAACGCGGGCGGAAGTAATGACGAGTTTATATGGATGCAAACTAATATTATGTCAGAGTCCGCTGCTTGTGTAGTAATTAAACATGCTGCACAGTGTTTTGTACATGTATATGTTAGAGCTTTCTCTGAATTTTTAGCGCAATTGATGAAATAAGATTGCGCAGCTTTCACACGCTTGCAAAATGAAAATGCAGAGATCAACTGCTTTAGTTTTATCAATGAAAGGCTAAAAATAGCGCTGTACACTAGGGATGGGCGATATGACCTAAAAAAAATGTATCACGGTAATTTCAGTTGTTTGTTGCGGTGACGATAAATATGACGATAAATTATTCTCTTCTGTAAAATATCAGATTACGTTATGTTTAAGTTGTGTTCCACTGTGACTGTGCTGAAAAACATCACACAACAAAAATTACACAATAATAATTCAAATCAATTACAAGTTTAAAATGTAAACACAGATTCTGTATTTATTTATACTCTCATGGTGCAAAAATAGTGCAAACAGGAAAAGTAACAATGTCTTTAGATGTGTTTCAAAAGTACAACTGCAAATAAACCCTGATAAAGTAACAAACATGTTAAAGTAACCTGATAAAGCAAAGAAGTTTAGTGTGGAACAGTCAATAGTCCCTTTCACACATACAGTCTTTACTGGTAATTTGCAGTTAACAGGTAATGTGTAAACAGAACCTTTCAGGTAAATCAGTACTCCCAATTTACCAGTAAGACTGGTCGTAAGATTACCAGTAATTTACCAGTAAGTGCTATTTGTGAAAGAAAAATATAGGATTACCCGCATTTAGAACAGACAGCGCTGACAGCTTCGGCTTCGGGCCAATCAGAACGTTTTTTTTTTTTATAGATGACGCGTTTACCCTCGCACTGTTTACATGTGCTGCAATCGAGCACACCAAGTCAACAGCCACATTTCTTCAGCAAAGTGGTTTTAAACAGCTTACCTTCTATTTGCCATATTGCCGACGTCTTTAGCACACCCTTTGTGATTTGCAGACGGCCCCTAAAGCAGCCTAGGCGGATATGCAGCGAATATCAAACCTAAAACCAACTTTACCTCGCTCCTCTGTGAAGCTTAATGTGCAAACGCAGGTTCCATTTGATGCCGCCTAACGCAATGTTGTTTTGTCACGAGCAACTTCGCAACCGTCAGCGTTTGCCACAGATGTGTAAACAACAAAATACGGACCGCGGATATTAAGTCATAACCCGCCATTGTTTACAAATACGACACTGAGCTCACCGGCCGCGCGCCACAGGTAACTTCCGCTTTTTCTCCGAGTTTACTGGTATTTTGATATGTGTGAATGATGTCTTACTGGTAAAAAGACGGAACGTCACTGCATGTGTGAACAGCACGTTTTTGTATTTACTGGTAAATGCATTAAATTTATGGAAATAACAACAAGCACCTCCTCAGCCTCACGTCCGCCTTCCGCTATGTTTGTTTTCACTCCGCACGCACGTGAACAGTGAATTGGGCGTGCACAAACTACCCCATCAACTAGATTTATCGTGAGGCGACAGATTTTCACCGTGAGGACAAATTTTGGCGGTATATCGCAAAGGAAGTTATTGCCCATCCCTACTGTACACCGTGTGTTCATGCCAGACGTCAGAAAAGACGTAAAGCATTGTGTTTAGTACCTCATATTAGATAAATGGGTGGAGAGAAGGCGGCCTGTCTGTGTGGCTGTTCGAACACATTCAACCACATGTGTGTTTACACTACAAAAGCAATCTGATCTAAAGGGTTTTCGACTACCTCTGAATGTGGCTGAAAGTGGAAGAGCTCAAAACTTTTTGAACACTGTTTACCCAACACTGTTTACTTAAATAAACCCAAAACATAAGTCCACTTACAGTTCTCACCGATACGCGTTTTATCAATTGGCTAGTTATCCTCCAGACAGTGACGGTCCGGACCACGTGTTTCTCATTTCGGCCGTGCGGCGCGCGTGCCTGCTCGCTGTGTCAGATGCACTTGACGGCCTTTTTTGTGGCGAAATTATTTTTTTTTGAACGCCCTAGTTAAGGCGGTAGGGTTTGAAAACTGCTGCGGGAAACCCTGCCAACCGTGATCCTCAGTGTTTTTGTGTCACATTTTGGTATCAGCTCGTGTCGCTTGGAACCCCAACCAAGATGGTACAAAAAAACTATTGGGTACTATGTAGTGCACCTAGTGGAAAAGCCCCCAAAAGCAAGCTGACCCAAATCATATTGTGGGGTACTATGCAATGGAAAAGCGCCATATAGCTATCTGATCAGAGAAGTGACCAGGTGTAAAAGGCCGTAAAATGTCATTGTTAAATAATAAAAGTTAAAGAAAATTGTTTGGTATTCGGCCTTCGGCTGAGTGTTTTATTTTGGCTCGGCCAAGAATTTTCCTTTTTGGTGCATCCCTATTTGCCTCTAAAAAGAAAAGACTCACGGCTGCATGCGCTAATTAATGTGTGCTGTGCACTGGTGTTCATAAGCAATTTATAAGTCCCCCACCCAGTGAAACCGTTATTGCTGGGTTCTTCACATGTCGATCATTTCTTTGTCAATAAAAGAAATTACGTATTTATAATATAATTACACTTTACAGTTATATTATTATAAGCAATAGTAAAAAGATAAAAAAAAAACGTTTTACAGAAAAATGACACCAACACCCATGGAACATTTCTCAGCCAATCAGAATAAAGCATTTAACAGTCCCGTGGTATAAATGCTGCTAATAAACAATGTGGTAATGGCAGAGAGCTGGGAAAAATAACAACAACTTGTGCTTACAGCTTATTGACAAGTCTACGAGACTCAGTGGCCAACTCAATAAAAAGAAATGACTGTAATTTTCTAATGGGGTTAAGAAATAAAAAGATGTGCGCTTGAGTATTAATCTTCGGTGTGTAACTACTCCTAAACCGTTTACGTTACAGTTCTGAATGATGCTTCAAATTAAATCTCAAGTTGTAAGGCTTATTAGCAAGCTTGCTGTTATGTGTTTGATGGCTGGTAGAAAAGGTTTCCCTTCTCTCTGTGTGATATATAAACATCACAAATTAATTACGGAGGTTAAAAGCACTAACAAAACACCAAAAGCATGGTGACTTGAATCGCCAAGCACCACTGAATGTTTTATTGTAGTATTGACTTGGTCCTGAAATGACATCATTGGTCTATTTTAAGAAAGTAGTCCCAATTCATCAGGGGCTGGATTCATCTAAATATCCTTTAGACAAAAATTAAGAATGTTCGTAAGATACATTTTAAAAAGATGCACCAAATGTTCTTTAAATGAAACTATTAGGCTAAAAAAGCCGAAAAAGGCATTTTCGTTGTTCGGCCGGATAAGTAAAAAGACTGAATAAATTTGACTGACTAATGACATTTTAGATGACGTAATCAAACAGCAACCTGCGTCGAGTGAGAGACGTGTATGTTTTATAAATGCAGCCATCATGTCAGCAGTGTGGAGGAATATTAGTGTCCAAGAAAGGTACATTTTATGTAAAAAATAGCAGTATTTTCTTGAGAATATTTTCTAAATGTAGTCCCAGGTTTTTGTCTTTACAGTTATTTGCCCATGTCTGAATTAGTTAAACCCCAAACACTATTAATACTAGACCAGCACGTGCAGGTGGTCTCATGTGCCCTTCTTCCTAAAGCCTGTGAATGCTGAGGAGCCATTTGTTAAGTCTTAGCAGGATTCATCTTATTGAACATCACCCCCATAACCTGACTTTGTGTGTAGGTTTAAGCAGGGGACTAGCTCATGGATTATGCTGATCATTGAACACGCATGCGCTAGACTAATGAGCTTCAAGGACACATGTCATTTCCTCCTTATTATCTTTCTGCCTGTGACTCATAGCGAGTGTGATGTATTGAAGAGAGAGAGAGAGAGAGAGAGAGCGAGAGAGATCCACACTGGACCGAACTCTTATGAGTTGCCCTGATTAGTTCATTTAAATTCGTTTCGGAGCATGTGCCGACGTGGCAGCAAAGAACTGACGCATTTTTATTCATCTGCTGTACAGAAGCCAGGCAAGGGTCAAACAGTCCCTAAATAAAGCAAGCAGTCTAAAATAAGCTTTTTTTTTGCTTGCGCACAATTCTAAAAAAAGCATCTATTGTTTAAGAGTAGCTGTTGGTGTTTGACGTCCCACACAACCACGACTGACCCTGACAGGATGAATACATTTAAATAAATTGCTAAAGTGCAAGAGCATAAGCTAGTCAGTGGAAATACTTGCCTCCCCCATAAAGTTCGTAAAGTTGAAAATAAAACTCAGGCCATATGGGATGTTGGGAACGTTGAGGGTGTGAGGTTAACAATGACCCTGTGAATCTTTATTTTTGTTAATAACAAGTTTTACTAGTGTTCATGTCATGATTTACAGGGATATGAATACGTGTGTGAAGATCATGACAGCATTTTTATTTTTGGGTGAACTGTCCCTTTAAATGACTGCCACATCATATTGTGAATAGTTGCCGGGTTGTTGCTATAGTAGGTTCCTCTGAGGTTTTCAAGGGTTGGTTGCAGGCAGAGTGCACGATATCTGAAAAACAATTTGAAAAAGGGAGTCGGGCCGACTACCAAAACACACATGTAGCCAATCGGAAGTAAGGGGCGTGTCTACTAACCGACATCGTTGCGTATGTGTGGGACGGGTCTATCAACAGAAGGTCCAGATTCTAGTGGGGTAGGGGCGTGTTTGTTTAAGTGATTTCAAATGTCAACATTGGCTTTCAGAGATCATGCACCCTGGCTTTAATCTTGGCCCATATCAAAAGAGTCTGATCCAGAAACTGCCATATTCTGGTCTGTGTATGATTTTTGTAGTGCAGTTGGTAGAGGATTGATTTAGCAGGTCAAGATTGTAGGTTCGATCCCTAGACGTATCAAATAAATGTTTAGCATGAATGCACTGCAAGTATCTTTGGATAGAAGTATCTGGCAAATGCATTAACATTAAAGGCGGAGTCCACGATGTTTGAAAGCCATGTTGATATTTGAAATCACCCAAACAAACACGCCCCTACCCCAATAGAATCTGGACCTTCTGTTGATAGACCCGCCCCACACATACGCAACCCGGCATTTGATTTGATTTGATTGGCTATTAGTGTGTTTTGGTAGTCGCCTAGTCGGCCCGTCTCCTTTTCCAACACGTTTTTCAAACATCGTGGACTCCGCCTTTAAAGGAAGATGTAAGTAATTTTAGTCATTATTGCAATTTAAGTCAGATTTTTGTTCTTTTTGTATACGAAAAGATTTGATGTTTTACCATTCAAAAGATAAGAAAAGTAATAGCCCACCTGAAGCTATGTTTATACTCGCTGCGTCCACACGGTCGCCTTGATGCGCGCGGCAAAAATGACGTCAACGCGGAGTGGGCAGTCGTGCGTGTTGGGTGTATGAGACCCCATTTCGCATGAAAGTGTGCACGGCATTTTTGTAACTGTGCGCGCGGCTCCGCATCCGAAAATGACCGAACTCGAGCCGATTCTGTCCGAGCAGGCAAGCCTGTGATGTATCTCTTTGATCAATTCAAGCAAAACAATGTATATATTTATTTGACACTCTGGAAGTAAAGTATGGAAACTTTGCAGTTTAAAACACGAATTATTTTACATGATTCAAAATGTTTGGCTTATATTTGTATTGAATGAACCACTGGACGAGGAATAAAATACAAACCTTAAGATGTCTGTGCTGTTTAAGTTAAAAACGTCAATGAAATGATAATGTTTAATAAAGACATATTCAATTATTCATGTTCTCATATTTATATGTCACGCTCTGATGTTACAACCACCACGGACGACGACTTCTATTCTCTTCTTTGTGTTTTTTTTACTTGATTGCTCACGTCACCCCCTGGCAGTTCAAAAAATAGTGCAACAGCGAGCGCGTCAACTATAAACGCCTCGTCCGTTTGGTGAGACGCGCGCGGGATCCGTGGAGGCTTGCGTTGCGGACCAAATCGCGAGTATAAACAAAGCTTTAATAAGCTTCATAGGTTAAAGGTGAGTTTTTAAACCTAACGGTACATTCACATGGATCATAAACGTTAACGCTTCTCATTTACTTTGAATGGGTGACGTCATGCGTTGCAAACTGAATTTTGGATCCATCAGCATTGCGTCACTGCCATTGCTTGCGGCAGAAGTTGCGGCCACGTGTGTATCAGCCAATCAGATCGCCTTATGCAAATAACTTGGTGAGGAGCCAGCCAATTACTTTATGCACAACCAAAGAACAGAGGAGCACCTGTTGCAGCCACTGTGATTGGCTGTTGGCCACGCTTTAAACACGCCCTCCGTCAAGGGTTTACAGTGGCGCCCCGTGTGAATGTACCATAAGGGTTAGGGGCTTGTTCAAGTAGCCCTAAATATGAGCACAAATAATATAATTTTATAATACTGTGAATGTTTGTCTTACGAAATGCATGACAAAAGAGCTCAAAGCCAAAGGGATCGTTTGCCCAAAAATTGTGTCATCATTTACTCACCCTCAAGTCGTGCTAAACCTGTCTAAATTCTTTGTTCTGCTGAACACAAAGGAAGATGATTAGTCATCATTGTTTGTAAATAAACCGTTTTGGAGCCCAATTTACTTCCATATTTTCTACTATGGAAGTCAGTGGTGATCCTGCTTGATTAGCAGAACAAAGATATTTAAAACTTGAGAGTGAGTAAACGATGACAAATTGTCTTTAATAATGTAAATTTCAGTCATCGATTAAGCCTATTTTTTTTTGCGATTGCGGAAGCAAGCAGTGCCTCTTCTATAGTGTGAATGAGGGAGTCATGGCTGACCACACCTCCCCGCTGGAGTCCGGCCAGTTACTCAGTCCAGACATCCCAATACTCACCTCTCCGCCGCCTTCTCAGCACCAGCCCAACATCGTCAATGGAGACGGACCGCAGCAGGTAAGATAAATCATCTACGATCATTCTCACTCACTTCTGTCTTCGCTGCCAAGTCCTTAAGCTATATTCCACATAAAAGCAATTTTCTGCACAGCAGACTGCTGAAATTTTTGCTGACATAATTCCTCATGACAGATCATATGGTTCTGCCGAACCCAGAGACCAAGCTGAGGCACGTCTGTCTGTTTTTATAATAGAGGATGAGCAAGTGCTGAATGATATAGCGGATGTTGTAGTTATACCTTTATTTTATTCAGCATACTATTTATTATGCATCAATAAATTTGTATTTTATAATCGGACATTGGTCAAAAAAGAATTTTTCTTTGCCAGCCCAAAAAGAACCCATATTCTTGGCAGCTTTAACGATACGCAGTACTTGTACTTATCAGATGCTATTAGCATTTTTTGAGTATTCTGAACGCTAACAGTGTTAGCATTCCATCATAGTAGATAGTAGTAGGACTCCCTAGGTGTCGGCATCTGGTCTTGTGACTCTGGATGTGCGTCGTGTCATAGGCCCTGACCTGGCATGGAGAAGTGTGATGGGAGTAAAGGCCATGGAGAGGAGCTGTCCGTTCGCTTCCACTTCCTGGGGCCATCACAGAGAGAGTGAGTGGCCATGACAAGGCCAGGTGGCACCGCTGTCACTCTCACGGACATCAAGCTGATTTTGCTTAGTGACCATGACTGCCGTTCCCAAGATAGGAAGTCGTAATGCAAGTTTACCTTGTTTACGTCAAATATGTTGGTGTGTGTGTGTTTTTTGGTGAAAGGCAGCTTACTTTAAAGTGCAGTCAATAACTGTACACTTGTAGCTTTGTTAAATATATTGCACTCATAGTGAAATCCTAATTTGAGGACATTTTATTCACCCACGTATCTAGGCCTTGTTTTTAAACGTCATTGAACAGCTGTTGACCTTGTGGCGGTCACTTGACAAGACCTACCTTATCATCCCTATGGTCTACTGAGCACTTAAAGCAAGCAAAAAAAGGTCTTACCACACTCCTCTGTTCAAATGTTCAGTTTCATCCCCATGCGTTTGCATCACCTCCTTCCTCATTCATAAAACCACAGGCTGCAAAATAGCACCTTCAAGCCAACTCATTCATTGAAATGACTTTTGCTCTATGTGAACTTTTTGGTGTCAGAATGCAAGATTATGATTCAGAAGCTTTCTTCAGTTAGTGAAAAGGTAGGTGCCATCCATCAAGATCCAGATGCACAAGAGATAGCGTGATGGGTGTCTTGACACGTCTCCACCGCAGCCTAAGAATACTAATTCATTTAACTGGTATAAAAAGCCACGGTTACCTCGGTGTTAATTACCACGCATACGTGTGCGCGCCTACGTGTTTGTTTGTGCCCTTGGCATTTATCTTCATGTGTGGCCTTTTACGCCTACATCTAATCACTGTGGCGCCTCTCCAGGTGTGCATTTGATGTTTGCGACAGAGGGAGCTCAAGGTAAAATTAGTGACTAAGTGACTCCTGGTGTTCACTGGTCCACGTGTCAGTGGAGATGTGCTTGTGCATAGAGCCACGGCACGCATGAGAACACGAATGTGACTGCAGGAGCTTTTTAACAGACTTAAAGGAGCCAAAAAGATCTGTGGCTCAGGCGGAGTTACACATCCTGCCCGGAACATGGATGACAGTGTACAAAGATGGTTTACCCTTCTGTTCTGACCTTTCCCACTGGACTCTCGCTCTGCATCCTTAGGGGCTGATCACACCAAACGCGTTTATGGCAGTTGCAGGTCCTTTTTGAATGATTTTCTATGGGCAGTGAGCGTTTTGCGCGCTGTTTATGCGCACCGAATGCCTTTCGTTTTTTTGCTGACTGCGTTTTTGAAGGTGCGCTCAGAACGGAAAAGCACCCGGCGTCATTCGCGTTCTTACATTGTCCAATCAAATGATTGGAGAGGTGGGCTTTCCGTTGTGTTGACGGAAGTTTACAGTTGTTTGGAACAACCGGACTGCACTCACTAAACTCTTTCCTGTTTGTTTGTGCGCCTCTCACCCTCAATCAAGATCAGAGCAAGCTCCTGTTTTTTAAGTCGCCATGAAACTGACTTTTTTTCTCCCAATGGTGACGTATAACCGCTTCTGAAATGAAATAAGGCAGGGCTGGATTTGAATTCGTCCATCAATAACTGATTGGATCATTTGAAGTTGGGTTGCTAATTGCTAATCGCTGCGATCTTTTCCCAGACCCCGCCCACCTGCTATACCTTATGACCGGAAGTAAAGAGAGATCGTTTTGAGGAGGGGAGAAGATTTGTGTTTTGGATTAAAGATTATGTGCAGGGTCAAACGGAATCCGCGCCCGCAGATTTCAGCAGAGAACTCCACAGAATTCCTCGGATTTAATGCCCGTGCTTGAGCGTGTTTGTGACCATTAACTGTCATTGACAACAAGCACACACATAGCCTCGCGTGTTTGAGCGGCATTGACAAGTACATTAACCCTGTGCGCGCTGTTTGCTGTGATTGTTCTTAATGATACAAACCATTTAATATTTGAGATGAAATAAAACTTACCGCTAAATTAAGCAGATCTTACTTGTCTCTGTCGTCTATGTGACGCGACAGTCAGCACTCGGCACATCATCATTTGAAATCCATTTACAAGATGAATGTTCTTGTTATGTTTAATATAAAGTTGACATTGTATTGTAAAAATAATGAAATTATCTTCATACGTGCTGAATTCATAATGAGAACGTATTAACACAAGCTTTGTTATTCTGCTATAATATATAACACTATAAACAATAATATATGTCATTTTATATACAAAATATAATTCTATCTTGACATGCACATTATCTGGTACATGTTGGTCCAGTTTAATTCAGAAGACTCTGTTTGAAGAATGGGTTTGGTTTATTCATTTTCATTGTAAGCCTTTAAAAAGTAATTATTTAAGACGCAATTTTGTAATATTTATAGCTTAAATTCTCCAATATCGTCTAAAAACATTTAAAATCATTCTGCAGAGTTTTCAAAAAATTTCCACAGAAAAGCAAAAAAGTCTGATTATGAGGGCACTTTAATTTTTTTTAAATAATGAAGCTCACAGATAAGTCATTTGTAAAAAAATATTCTAAAACAAATCTAAATTTTAAAATGTTAAAAAATTATTTTCATGGCGATTTTTAAGTAAAACACGCCTTGCATTTTCAAGTGTTTAAAACACGTTTGGTGTGATTGCCCCCTTAGATGGCTTTCTCCCTTGTTTTTGTGCCACCCTGGATTTGTACTGAACTCCAATTGCAAGGGATGCTAAATCCTCCTGACAAAAACACTACTGCTATTTCATTAAATGAAATATGTGCATAATAATTAGCAGTTTCTACTCATTTGTTCAAGGCGACTTACGGCGCATTTAAGCTCAAATCAAAACCATTACCTCCGCACTACTAATGCCGTGCTGTACCAGTTGAGCTACACTTGAGTGGGTAGTTGTTGTGTGACTTTATCAACTTCAGAATATTTCACACTGTTCGAAAAAAATGTAACGTGCCTTATTTTTTGTAATTGTTTTAATGAAAGTTTTACAAAACTTTTAGGCCTGGGCAGTGGTCAGTACGCTTGGAGAAGATAAAGGTGATATGCACACAGGACCTTTCAAACAGTTAGATACAGCAAGACTCTGTATAGAACAGATTGTTGGTGTTTTAATTCGTGTACTCCTGGATGCTGTCTTAGTGTGATTGGCATGATATGAGACCATTCCTCCTTCCATGTACTCTGTTGATTATCGGCCCTCCGTAAAATGCCAATCAGGCCATCTCCGTTTCTTCTCTCTCCTCCCTGTGGACTGCCTGACTGGTTATCTGTGGTACAACCATGAATCAGACCTTGTTTATCATTACTTACCTAATAGCCCATGTGCCCAGCTGTTCTCTTCTTTGTAAAGATCTGGTGAAACCTCACGTCCCCCATTCTCCGGCAGAGCTCTGCCTGTAAGCACTGACGTCTGCTCTTTTACGCTTTCATTTATTTGCCTTTCCTCCCTTGTTTCTGGGTTTTATATGGTCTTCAAACAGTTTGTTTTTTTTATGTGCACAAAGCTTTTTGAAGCAACAGTCTGGCTTACCTTAAGAGCAAAGACTCTAGGCAGGGTAGAATAGACTTCTCTGCAGGAAGTCTAAGCTGAATAAGAACAGGGTGCTGTTAGTCGTGCTGAAAGGCCCCTTGTATAAATGGCCCTAAATCGACCAGAAAGCAGTGATGTTTTTGATTTACTCTCTCTTTGATCTGGTACGCTCTTTCTTGTTAACATTGTACTTGGAAGGTAAACTAAACTAGGGCTGGAATGACGCGTCGACGTAGTCGATTACGTCGATTACGTAATTACGTCGATTTGCCGGAAATGCGTCGATGCGTCGCATTGTTTACGTTTTCAAATGAATGCGGCTTCAGCTCCGACCGGATAATACAAGTGTTATACCAAACAGCCAGAACGTGATCAAAAGTGTGGGAATACTTTAAGCAGAGATCAAATAAAACACATACTGTGTAAAACTGAAATGGCATACCACAGCAGCGCAACATCTGCGCATGATCATCTTAAAAGAAAACAACCTGGAGCTCTCCGACCTCAAAATGACTCGACGGCAGCGTAAGTATTTGAATTTTTACAGTAAGTTTTTATACAACAATAGAATCAATGCAGGCATATATTGTGCTTAATACAGCTGTGTTTACATCTTAGTTTAATACGAGCTGCTTGACGCCTGACAGACACGACATTGCATCGCGTCTGGGCAGTATGTTGAAACAGTAAATAAAGAGCGGGACATGTTTAACTTCTTATATTAAGAAGTTATGAAATAATAAGTTACTGTTACACTGAGATAGGCATGTGCCCGCGTGCACTGAAAGCCAGCTGGCAGCGCGGAGTTCCCATAGCTTATTTTTTTTGCTATGTGCGCAGATATTATAAAAGCTCGTCTCGTCCTGACATGCGTTTATTTAAAGTAACAGCAGTGTAAACGCCGTTTATAAAATATTAGAAGATCATACTAACTAAATTTGTATTTACCCGAGACTTAAGAAAAGTTAAATGTTAAAGTTGATGCTAAATGAGAATGCAGTAACGTTACTACTGATAGTAATAATATTAACAGTAATAATATAATGGTTACATTTTATAATAAGGGTTCATGAATCACAATGAACTTATTTTTACTTCAGTCTGAACTAATGCTGAGTAAATGCATAAACTAATGAAGAGTCATCATTAAGTACAACATGACATGTTTTTTAGTTAATGTATTAATAAACAATGATTTCATGTGAGTCATTTTGTAGTTAATGATGACTCTTCATTAGTTTATGATTAGCACTAGGGCTGGAACAATAAAGAGCGGGACATGTTTTTATATTAATAAGGAGTTATTATTCAGTTTGATTTATTTTTATTTTACTTCTTTAATAATAATATATTTTATTTGTTTAAGGTGAATAATGCCCCTTTTGCACTGTTTATGTTAGGCTGAATTAATGTTGGACTTGTTTTTATGTAATTTGTTATATTTTCCTTGGCACTGGCACTGTTTGTGTATTTGTTTAATTGAGAAAATGCTTCAATAAAATGTTGACATTAATAGCAGATGTTACATTTATTATTTGTAAAAAAAATCTTTAGACTATTTGATTAATCGAAAAAATAATCGATAGATTAATCGGTTGAAAAAATAGTCGAAATTTGCAGCTCTAAACTAAACCAAGAGGTCGAAGCAAAAGCCAGTCACATCGCTCATCATGCGACTTCTACGCAATTAATGCTGTGCCGTCATATATGTGATGTGATTATGAAAAATTGAACAAAATCATTTTTATTTTCATTTATGATTTAAAAGATCTTTATATGACACATTGATATCAGAAATATCTGTAAAACGTTTCCGTTTTTAAAGGACAAGTTCGGTATTTTACACTTAAAGCCCTGTTTTCAGATTGTTTATGATGAAATAGAAAGTTTTGACTGAAATTTGGACATATGATGCTGGCCCGAGAATTTTCGGGTGTTTCTTGTATCACCTCCCACCTCTATAATGGGTTTATAGGTGCACTGGAACAATCCTTCCTAAAATGCATTAAACTTTCATTTACAAAGACGTGAAACTCACCGAGTGGTCAGGGGTGTTCACTGATATGTTCACACAAAAATCGCCGCAAAAGATGCTCTCCAACAGGTTTTTCAACTTCATTGACTTGTATTAGATGTGCTGTGAGGTACGGTATTACTCCGTGCCGGGAACTTTGTTTGTATTCTTGCAATTGGCAATGGCGGATTATCGCCACCAACTGGGCTGGAGTGTCTATTATTCAAGCTCTCAACTGAAGAATATACGGGTGTGAGGCGTTTGGAAAAATAGGTCCACAAGTTTACAACGAACGGTAAAACACTTTAAGTGTAAAATACCGAACTTGTCCTTTAATACTTACCCTTGTAGATCGGAAAAAGATACCGTCTTAAACACTGATTTTATGTACTTGCTCAATAACCGATTTTCATTTTAAGTTTGAATAATAAAAAAAACATGTATATGTTAATATGTGACATTTCAACACTGGTCCGAAGCAACAGGTTACCTAAATAAGATGAAACCCTAAATCTGCCCTTTCGCCAAGTTTCTCTGTCGCAATACTGAACAAAAAATCGAAACACAGATGTGCTCTCTCTTGTGGACATGCTGAGTCTGTCTGATGCGTTTTGTGGAGTTTTAGATGATCCCAATTATTATACTATGATTCACCGCAATGTATTGAATCGTGAGGTATCTGGCAATACCCTAAACGCAATATTGTTTATGAATGCATTAGTCTACCTCATTAAACGCCTTTTTGATGCCTCCTTCACAAAGAATTGACTCCCACCATGTTGTGGATAATGAGACTCTTCTTTTCGAGTGAGTCAGTCGGGTGACTGCGCCACACCCCCCCCCCCACTTAACGCCAACCATACGTGACGAACGAGACAGCGGACACATAGCTGGGCCTAGGGCCACAGTCGGGGGTGGATTCATGTGTCGTGCCTGTGATACCACACCGTGCCTGAGTTACGGCTGTTCATCCAACTGTGCCCTCTGAAACCATAAAATGGCTGAACCGAACATTAATCTTTCCCTTTGTCCCCCCCACACGTTACTCCTTGTGCTCATTGGTGATCTAAGCAATGTTTCCATAGCAATGAGTTTCTGTCTCTCTCCCATTCTCTCCCTCTCTCTCTCCCTCTCTCTCTCTCTTGTGGGTTTCTCACTTATCACCTAATAGGAGAGAAAATGGACAATTCTCAGTAGGGATGACAAAGTCATCTCAAGTAACTGTCTTCCATTCACCGATGTGGAGCAGAATTCTCACTGTTGTCAGGGGCATCATGTAAAAAGGGTTTGATCAATAAGGCGAGGTTGCTTTCCCATAATGGCTCTCGGCAATGCTGAACCTTTCCTATTCACCTTTAGTTCAGGCTCTCCTATACAGGGTGATACAAAATACAAATTGAAAGTGGCGGCCCGGCTTTGATGTTAGCAGGCTTTGTATTGGGGGCACATTTTCTTTGTAGTCGCTCCAAGAATTAGGTTGGCTTTACGGCATACCTTGTCGAAAAGGTTTTTGCCTCATATTGATTCTCATAGAACTCTGTGTTTGCATTTTTCTTCACCTATGTAAGATTTTTTGTAAGCAGTTTTATTGTGAAGGGATCACTTCAAACAACATTTACATTAGATAACCAATGATTACTTAAAAGAACTGAGCAATGGTTTTAGTTTATTTGCATTGAGTTCCCCACTAACATCTTTTATCAAGCTGATAATATTTTCAGGAGTGTCTTTGTGGCATGAGAGGTGTGAGAATAAAGAGTGACCACTAATTGCTGAAGGCCATTTTGGACCAACAGCCCCAAACATCTTTACCAAAAGTGCTTTTGGGAGAACCAACATCCCCAGTAGGCACCAGTGATGATGATTTTATGGGGCTCTAATAAATGCTAATATTAGTGACACTGTGACTGCAAAGGTCTCTTAATTTCCTACAGTAATGCAATGCACCCTAGTTTAGTTTTTTTCTTCTTTCTAGCTCCAATTGTAAGAATAATTGCAGCCCATCACATGACTTGCAGCGCTTCAATACAGACACTTTGACCTCATAAAAAGTGTTGTAGATTGATTCACCAGAATCTCACTATATTGCTAGTGGGCAAAACAAAGCGAGATGATGAACAGCGAGAACATTTTTGCAGACAAAAAATGTAAAGCATCAATTGCCGAATAATTAGGGCATAAAACTCCAATTGCATTGTGCATAAAAGGCATAAGGAAGTACGCCACCAGATCTTGCCTAGAATGCACTGTTTGTCATACAGGACACAAATGAAGTTGTGTGACTGGCAAGTCATTTACCTGAGGCTACATGAGCTTCATTTTGGGTCTCATTCATTTTGAATTGCCCAGATATCCACAGGCTCTTTCTTCAACGTCACATACTGTTTCCTGTCAGCTCAGCTGCTGTGCCACGTTGTCACACGGTAAACAATTAAAGAGGAACAAATAGTGAGGAACCTGAGCCCTGACTCATCGGAGGAGACGTCAATTTCTAACAGCCGCGAACACAACGGCAGTGCTGGCCCATCTCCAGGGTAATAAAGCCAACGCTAACCACTGTAGCTGTGTTTGCTAATCACTCTCGCTTTCTTCCCTTTCTCATGGCCTTGTGCCTAAACCCGGCAAGTTCAGCTCGTCCGTGACGCATAAGAGCAACAGTGTTTCCATTTCTAATCTTTACTCATGCAAATCATTGTCATTCAACCACCTGGATTCTAAATCTCTTATCTTTGACATTTTACTACCTGAATTTATAGTCCTAACATATTAAAAGAATTGGCCGCCAGTTTTGCTAAATGCGTACCTACGTGAATAGATAAAAAATGTTTTAAAGGGCAGCTATACCAGGTATGTGTCAGGATGATTGACGACATTGACCCAGCAGTTGATTTACCATGCTAACAATATTGTGCTTGTCTACACTGGTAGTGAGCGTGTATTACATTGCATACTTGCAGTGTAGAGGTTTATGAGGAGAATGTCAGCACTGTAAACTGGTGAGCTGGTGGGTCCTTATTCATCCATTTTTAAAGCATCATGACACCTATTTTGTTACAAACTTGCTGCCTTCAACAAATGTTGTGACTATTACTGTCGGAATTTGAATCGTTTACTGTAAGTATACTTGTTTTATACAACTTGGCCTTACCCTAACAAGAGCAACAAGTTGTTCAGTGAACCTTTTGACTATTTTGAAAATGTGTACACTTTACATATCTACAGTCCACTTATTTTGGCTTTAAAGAAAGCAGATCTTTTGTTTAGAGTGGCTTGGATTTTATCATTCAGGAAAGGTATGTGAGAACTGCTAAATATAGTACCATATCTGCTTTGTGACTAGCAGCGTATGAAAGAATATATGCTGCCTCAGGGCTTTCCCATCATAAGAGGCGTTTTCCTAACCCGGGAACTTGCTTTTCATGTTTTCTGTATTTTGAGAAATGTCAAAGAAACTTGAGTCTTTCTCACTCTTTTCAGCTTGGTGAATATACAGTACAGGCTTAACTTTATATCCATATTTTCCTGGTAGGTTCATTTTTCCTGGCTGTCACTGCTGTTTATGTATCTGACTTTCACACCTTCCTTCCATCTCTCCTGCGAAGACACAGTGCTATAATAAAGGCAAGGGCTGAGTTTCTCCTTAAAGTTGTTGCATTACCTAAATCTCATCCTAGACACCAGTGATAGTGTTAACAGTACCACCATCATTCTGTGAATGAAGGCTAGAAAGAACAAGACACAGAGGTGGGAGGGAGGATTTGCGTGAGTGTCAGTCAGCGAACAAGCATGTGTCGCTCGACACTGTCGTCGTCAAAGCAAAACAAAGGAGTCCATGATAACTTGAAGAGCCCTATCATTGGTTTTAATTGCTAGATCAATGCCAGCCTAATACTTGGCAGTGCTCTGAAAGTGCGTGTTACAATTTGGATGACATCCATATTTGCTTGCGCTCGCCACAAAGCAGACAGTCACGAGTCAACGCCGGTACAACACAGAGGGAGAGGTGCGAATTACAAACCCTCGGAGGAAAGAGCAATTGCGTCCACTCGTCTGTGGCCTTCCTCCCTCGCTTCTTTTCGTTCTTCTCCTCCCCCCGTGAGTGGAACGCCAGCGATTAGCTGTCCACCTCATTGGTGGTGCGCTGCGGACATTGCCAGGGCTTATTTGTTGAAGAGGTTGCCGTGGAGACTGGCTGTGGTGGTGAGGGAGAGTTGGAGCCGGGAAGAGAGAAACGAGAGCGAGAGAGTCATCCATCTACTGCAGAGAGAGCCGGAGGAGAGATAACAAAAAGAGAGAGCGCAAACATGGGCTACGCTCCTGTTATCTTGTGAACGCCTTCCAGCGAGTGCACTTAGGCGAGACCTCCGTCCTTCCACCCACCTGGGGTTCGCTCAAAAGGGGGTGAAGAGTTCACTCGGGCCCCCATGTGTCGAACGCAACGTGCTGCACCTCCAGTCTCATGAGCACCGGGTGAAAGCCAGAGAAGGGTGGCTTGGACCCCCCGAGCGCTGGGAGGGTACCAGATTCCTTAAAGAAATAATCCAGCCTGTTGAAGCAGCTGTGGCTGTTTAAGAGGGAGATGCGGGCTACAGTAAGTCAAGATATTGTCTTTTTTCACACTTACATGTGTTTACACAAACTGCATGCTGCCAGGGACCCTGGAGATGTGTCAGTAATGCAGTGTGAGAGAGATGGAGGGCTGTGTCAGAAAGAAAGAAAGAGGTAACCAGCTGCGTTGCAGAATAAAGGAGTGAGGAAGGGTGAGTGGAACAAGTAATTGTGTGCAAGGAAACAACGCAACAGCATGTAGCTGCTTGAACATAATTCAATAAGACCTCCCTCAGCCACCCCCATCAGCGTGTGCACTGTTGCTCATGCATTGCTCTTTGCGGCTGCACATGTGGCTGCGCGAGAGCGCGCTCATGAGTGTGTGTATGTGCGTAGCAGCCGAAAGGATAGCTGGTGATTCTCAGTGGTACTCATGAATGGGAACAGAGAGTGAGACGGAAATACAGAGGATGGCTGTGTTAGGGGAGACCCGCAGTTGGAGCCTCAAGCCGTGGGAGTTCAGGCGCTATCATTGTGACTTCCATCACAAATCTGAGGTAAAAGAAAAGCACTTGCTGACAAATTTATATTCAACATGATGCATGCCGGAAGAGAGCGCGTAGTGCATGTTTGCCTTTCGTTAATGATACTCACTGTGTGCTTGTCTGTTAAATAAATAAATGGTCCTTATGGTTCCTAATTGTGGAAGGCTAAGGATGTCAGTTTTAAGTACAAGATTTGTGGTTGAGATCGTGGTCCTTGCGTTCAGTCGGTTTCTACCTCTGGATGGGCTGTCAGCTCTTAACCCACAGCTCAGGCGAGAGCCACATGTTCCTGTTGTTTTTGGCATGGTACATTATTTGCACGGGTTGTGCTCCGGTTCAACTCTTTTGAGAACAAATTCGCAGTGCTGCTTAAAAGTGGCGTCTGAGGTCTTTTGACATTAGTCTGTTCGATCTAACACTACTTTGCATGAATGAAAGAAATAGTTTTGGTATTATGTTCACCATTAATGTTGTTCTCAGAGTCAATTTTTAATAGTTATTTGGATGTTAGAACAAAAAATACTGACTTTTCAACTAGTGTGATGTTTTATGTGCTCTGAATCTTACTATTCTTCTACCTGTTGACTGATGGAAACACTTTCAATTCTGCTGGATTATTGGACAGAACACATGTTGGGTTAACCAATAAACCCATGCTTGGTTGGTTGTTTCAGTGCAATGCTAGGTTGTTCCAACACATGGTTTGGTTAACAACAACCCAGCATAGGTTTATTTATAACCCAACATTCCCAATATTTACCCAGCATTGGGTTAAAAATAACCTTGCAGAATTTAAAGTGAAAGTGCCTTTCCTTGATCTCAGTATAACATAAAACATGGTTCATTTGCACCCACTTCATTTCATGTGAAACACTTCATTGTGTATTCACTGATTAAAACCAAAAGAAAGCTGATGAAGTGTTCATGTTTTTAAAATCAGCTAGTCAAATGACTTCCTGTTGAAGGCTTTCAGATCAGGACCCCCCTCCTCTGCTGAAACAGATCAGCGCTCCAGCTTATCTCCAAGACAGATGTGTCATCAATAGTACCTTAATAAAATCTCAATGGAAAAGTGACTCGGAGTGATTTCATGGAACAAGTGGTACTCTGATGAGCACCGAACCTGCCTCACCATCCTCATATCAGAGCCATGCCTGTGACGTGGGTTTGAACGTCACAGCCACTGATGTTGTCCTCTCCACTTCACCATCATTCATCCTTGAATGATCTAATGTCAGTGATTTGCACAAGGTTTATTGAACTGTGGGCTGTTGCCTTGCCCTTCTTTGTTGTGTGATATTAAAGTGGGTTCCCTTTTATAGAGAAGGATTTTTCTAGTGCGTTTATTCTTTTTTTAATTTTTTTTTTTAAAGCTCATTTGGAAAAGAAATCATCACTTTTACCCGCACTTGGTTATGTTTACTTTCACATTTAATTACTTGGCAGACAGATTCTCTTACAAAGCAATTTGAATCACTAATATAGCACAGTTATGCATGTGTGAAAACAGACAGAGCATTATTAATTAATTTATTTCATCAAGAACGTTTCAGAAGCGTATTGAGGATTTAGAGGATTTTCTTTTCTGCTTTTTTCCTAGTTCTTTATTCAAACTGATATGTATAGATGATGTTTTTGAATGCAATAGCTTCTACTATTTTACGAATCTCAGGTTTCGGCTCACTCTAATCAGGAAAAATTGTTTAGAAAACATGCAACACATTTTTTAAATTTTTTTGATGAACGGTATATCGACTTTTGTCAATCCCCAGATTTGGTACTTTTCCCCAACAGAAAACAAGATGAGACAATACTGTCTATAGGCGGTTTTATCGGACGCACGTGACGCGATACACGTCTGGATTAGGCTTGCCGCGATATTTTCGTGTAATTAAATCATTTAGTTTCGTTAGAGAGAGCAAACGCTAAAAACTGAATGTGTCTGCTGCCTGATTTCAGCGGAGCTGAACGCGCGTCACGTCACAGAGCAGCAGGTGTCAGGTTTCATTTATTTCTGTCAGTGTGCGAGGCGAGCTGACCGACCAGACAATGGCAGAAGCCGCGTGCTTACTCGTTTTTGTTATAATATACAGATGTTTAATATAAGCGAGATCGTTTTGTTGTTGTGTTTTTCATCCAGAAAAATAATAAACCCATCATTCAAGCAGTGCTTTATGGAGGAGTAGCCGGTTGTTCTGCTTGGGACTGGCGGGTTATGTGAAAATTTCCTGCGCACATTGACTCAAGCACTTAATTATACCAGCTGTTGCACTCGCATTGCACGCAAATTCATACACGATTTAGCGCAGCGTGCGCAAGTGCTGCATTTAAACAGTTGCGCAATTCAAAAGTGAAAGTAAAATGCACACGTCTGCATGCGCATTTATAAGCCCCTCCCACCACCGGGTTTGTCACGCGCCGATTAACCGGTGGGGAAATTCTGTCACCGCAGCAACCCTAGTCTGGATCAGAACTTCACTTCCGGTTTAATTTTTTTAATGGTCTGACTAGTTGTTAAACTGATCTCTTGAACAAATGCCTCGTCGAAAATAACAAATGTTTTGGTTTCCTAGGTCAGTGGTGCTCAAACTGGGGTCCGCGAGATGGTGCCAGGGGGGCCCCAGTTTTATGACATTTTATAAAATACATTATTTATCATGAATTCTGTGAAATTAAACCTAAAAAATATAAGGCAGCACTACTTTGTATAATTGACTGTTTTGTTTAATTAAAATGTGAAGTTTTAGAACTGTTTTTTGTCATAAATTTTTTTTGGGGGGGCCGCAAAGGAATGCACCGTGCACAAAGGGGACCGCAACCACTGTCCTAGGTAATTTATGTGGGGTTTTTTTTGCCTGTTATATAAATAAACTATGTTTAAAGAACTTTGTTGTTATTTATTCTAAGCGGAGTTTACTGGAAGTTACGTGCGGACCACGACAGCCGCTTGTTGTTACTACTGAAATCGTCTGTACAGTATCTTTATGGTCTGATCCTCATTCTTTGCATAAGAAACTATGGCAAAAATGTAAATAGAGGTGTTTAACTAAGTGTGTGTGCACACCAAAACATTTACGCATGTTTTCAATTGTTTCCAGTGGAAGTGCAACGTTTAAAAAAAAGAGTCAAGAGTTTAAAAATATTCAACTTTCAGTGAAAAGCTCACATGGCCGTCCAATCACAGTGGAGGAGGGGCGGGACAAATATCGCAGTAACCAACCGGATGAAGTTTGGTCAATCTCACCCATTCACTCTGTGGGATTTTTTTTGTCACTTAGGCTAGATGTGTTTCACTACTGTTACACTACAATCATTGATCGGACATCTGTAAGAGTTTGGAGTAGCTCAAAAATAATAACAAATCCATTTTGATGTCTCTCTCGATAGAAACAAAAGCATGTTCCCTCAGCCTATTTTTCCTAGAAATACTCTGGAATTGGCAGAGTATTGCCGCCACCCAATGGTTGGTGTGAATAAAATAATGTCCCCTCCAAAAAAACTGTGTTTCCCCCTCCTATTTCTGGGAAACGGGTAATGCGTCACAGCTGGTAAACAAGACATGTTTTCTATTTTCTACTGCACTTAGAAGTGGATGTGTACATTTTTATCTATTTGTGTGTCGGTTACGTATAACCACATGAAAATGAAGGTAATAGATGAATGTTTTTGTGTAGCCACATGGCGGCCACTTTTGTGTCTTGATGTATTATCCTGGAATCAAACAGAGCCGTGTGGTTTGGTCAAGATGAGGGCAGCAGGAAGTTTAGTATTAGATTTTACTCGCATATCTCTTACAGCTAGGACCATTCATTGACTAGTCTATATATATACTGGTCAGTTGTATGAAGTTGGGTGAGTGTGTGTAGCTGTATTACTGATTTGAAGTCATCTGAAAGGTTTATTTTTACTAAAAAAATTTTGTCTCGCTTCAGGTAATCTTGGTTCAAGTAAACCCAGGAGAGGCCTTCACAATCCAGCGAGATGATGGTCAGTTTCAGTGTATCACAGGTAAGGCCTTTCTAACCACCTGTTGTGTTGAAAGATGTTTTTTGTGTGTAATTTAGTCTACATTAGTCTACAACTGCTGTTTCTTTTCCCCAAATCACAAGTTCAGATGAACGCTATTACCGCTTTGACACTTACTCGGTAATTGCATGCCGCTAAAGTGCTGTTTAATACCTGTTAAACTTCCTAATTGATTGAAGAAATGTAACTAACTCGGAGGACACCAATGTTTTTTTTTAAACGGTTGAAATAAATAAAGCATGTTAATGCTTGCATGTCCACTGATGCTCCTATAAAGGTTTTAACTGATTTGTGTTTGTAATCTGGTGTTTATATTTACATGAAATACAGCTAGAATGAACCAGATACAACTTTATTAAAGGTTTAATTTCTTCGATGTTTAAAACTCTGCAGAGGCAATTACCATGAAAGCATTTGCAACTGATCAAAAGTCATTAATTTCTATGAAAATTCATGACATGTTTGGAGACAGCTGGCACGTTAGCAAAGTTTTTGCAAAAGCAGTGACGTTATGTGGAGGCTGCCAACAGAAGTGCAGCCTGCAAAGCTTGCGTAGGCTACTTACAGCAACGACTGCATGCGGCAGCAATTTAAAAAAAAAGTTAAGCCAATTTACCGTCATTTGAGCAAAACTCTTTATGTCGTAGAGGCTGTTTACAACTGGTATTAAGATGTGTTTTTGTCGATCAGAAACGGGGTGTAAAACGTTTACTTTCGAACACATTCAGAAATAGTCAAAAACACTTTCGCCCGAATTGCTTTTGTGGTGTAAACGCGCAAACACAGTGTGCGCTATATTTAGGCTTTCATTGATAAAGCTGAATTTTTTTATTCTTTTTATTTTGTGAGCGTGTGAAACTTGCGCAAGCTTATTTCATCAATTGCTCTGAAATATCAGATAAAGCTCTTACATACACATGTACAAAACACTGTTCAGCATGTTTACTAACAACACAAGCAGTGGACCTATAATAGTTTCCGTCAATTTAAACCCGTCATTTCTCCCGCTCGCATTTAAGCAGAGGGACTCGCCCACAGTCTCCACAGACCGTCCCCTTAAAGTAATCGGGACAGAAGCGGTCAAAACTGGACAAATGTGATGGATTTAAATACTAGGTGTAAATGTGAATGTGTCTCTCTCATCCACTTATGATCCGATAGACAAAAACGCATCTTAATACCAGGTGTGAACAGCCTCATAAAGTATATATAAATAAATGTTTTCTGTTAAACATTTTATATTATGCAGCAATATGCATCAGGGTGTTTTTATCACCTCAGTTCTGTAAAGCATCAAGCAATACATCAAGAGTCCTTGACTTTTAAATGCATGATTGTTATAGAATTAGCAATATAAAAACAAACACATGGTTTTCAAGGCACTAAGGGTTTTAAAGAGTTTTTAAACAATGTTCAAAATTATTATTATTATTATTATTATCGATTTATTTGATTTATTTATACATTATACAATTATACAAATTATATACAATTATATAAATATATGTATTTATATATTTATACAATATATAATTTTGTTATTATTATTAGGTTAGTATATAATTTTAATTAGTTAGTTTTTCTGATATTTTTTCCATATCAAAGCTGCTTAGAAACTCTATATAAATAAATGTGATAATATTATTTTTTATAATAATAATAATAATTATTATTATTATTGTTTTTATTTGTATTATTGTTCAAATTGGTGATATGAAAAGTATTAATATCAATATTAGTCATATTAATATAAATATTAGTAATATTAATATCTATATTAATTATATATATATTATTATTATTACAGCACATTGTTACATAAACCACATGACCCTTTTTCCCAGCCTTTATTGATAAGTCAAGCTTTTTTCACAAGATTGCACCCTGCCGAATTAAAGCGACAGTATGTAGATTTTCACAACTAGATGTCACATTTGTTACACAACAACAAATGCTTAGCTTAATGACATTATAATGAAGGGGGTATAACATTGGCAGATGTTGTTCTCACTAGAGGAACGACCGATATATTGCAGAGGCCGATTTATCGGCCGAAATTTGGCCATTTTCTATTATCGACCTTCGACGATATATATTATTCGTTTGGCCGATAGATTTTCTGGTTGTGTCACGCTAGCGCATTAGCAATGTGTTCAAAGATAAATACACTCAAGCTACGCAGTGACCCACAGACCGGTTGGGTGCTTGCGTGCGTTCGTGCGTGTGTGAGGAGGACAAGACATCATTCTGTTTTGATGCTACATTCCTCTATCTAAGCAAATATATAACTTCAGCTGTGCAATTGTCGTGTTTTGTATTATTTTTACAAAGAAAAAACTAAGAGCAGGTACAAATCTTTTTTTGGTCTAATAATATATTTTTAACTTTAAGAAAGTGAAAAAAGCTCTTACTGGGTATAGTAACATAATGCAATTTATTTGGTAATATTAAGGAATTAAATACTGTTTTTGTCATTAATTATACATGTTACATGTTATCTTAATCTATAAGCATTAATTATTAAACCTCATTACAATTTTACCTCATTACAATTTTTTTTTATTAGAGAATATTGCATAAATATGCAAAATCAATGTTTATTTACTATTTAGTTTTACTAATTGTTTGTATGTTTCTCAGTTACTATAATGAAATATCGGCCTTATATCGGCCAGTCAGCCACATATTGCTTTCTTGAAATTGGCATATTGTTCGACCTCTAGTTGTCACCATTCAGAGACGTATGGAATTCATTAATCGTGTTCATGGATGAGGTAATGAATTAATGTTTTATTACCTGTATATTTTTTCATATTATTTTATGTTATTGTTGTGAATTAACTTCAAGGCAAAACAGCTGTGTGTTAAATGCTGTATAACCGTATAACCGCTACTTCCGCGTTTTTGGGATAATGTAAGAACACAGCTGGATATTTCATTATAAAAATCCTTTATTTTGTGGCTTTAAAGATACGTTGCATTGACAGTCTAATGCCTCCCCTAAACTCTTTCCCAGACTTCATCATGACTCCCATCTAAATGAACACATCCTCATTCACTAAGAGAGCCATCCAGTGTTGGGTCTAATTGCCATATGTGTCGGAAGCTCAGTCATAACACTCAGCTAGAGTTTGCCGGGTCTCGACGGGGTAGCAATGAGATGTCTTACACCCTCCCTCGGTGTGCGAGGAGCTCTTTTGTCTGCAGCCATTGTGTGGGACAGGGCGAATGCGCTACAGACCGCCAGCGTCCCTGATTGGCAGTTGCTGCAATGGGAAGTCGAGTGCGACTGTAATTGAAAGATTACCGGGCCTTGGGAAGCTATTGATTAGAAAAACAATAGCATGTAACTCACTGTATGCAGCATGCCGGATTGTTTCCCCATTAACCGGCCTGATTAGTTTGGCTGGGATTTGAACGTGTGAACGTAAGCAGTCGGGTGCGTTGAAATGAGATTGACGCGATCATTGGGCATTAGTGTTTTATTGAAAACCCAATGGAAGTGATAACCAATTCGTTCGGAAAAACCTAGGGCTGTGTTTTTCTTGCGTTTATTAACTCGTCCCTAATCAAGGAACGACACTGACACGGAAAGTCAGGTGATTGCCCAGCCCATACAAAAATGCAGAACGTCTTGTTTCTTAGTCATGTGACAACCATTAAAGTATAAAAACTATGATGCCACAAAATGTCTCTACTTATAGGATTAAATGTTATTTTTGGATATCAATGAAAGAAATTTTATGACACAATGTAAACCATGCTTTATCATGTTGTGCCTGGTAGGGTAAAGTTTGATTTGATGTAGCACCTTTGAAGCTGTTTCTATATTAATATGGCGAGTTGTGAAAGTTGTATACAGCCTACAGCTTGGAAATGAGTCGGTATGTGTGCTCCCTTGGAATCGAACCCATGACCTTTTGAACGAAATTATTCGATTTAAAAAAGTCTTATAGAGTGAGTCTTGCGTTTTAACACACGCCGAAAGGTCTTTGTGGGACAATGAATACCTTTCCGTCACAAAGCATGGCTAAATTTACCCTCATGCTTCAACCCTCTTCGAGGAAGGAGCTGATGAGGAAGAGTAGCTAGAGGACCAGCGGTGCTGATGCACACTGGGCTGTTACTGGGAGCCGATGCCTGTCAGTGACGTGAATGGAGTGATGACTCACTGTTGCGGGAGAAGAGGAAAGTGTGTGTGTGTGTGTCTTTAACCTCTAACCTTACAATAAGCCGGAGGTAATGTTAAAATCCGCAGCATGTCTGTCCCTCTCTTCCTGAATGTTTTGGTCCAGATGGGCATTTGGTATATTTTTAAGTTCATTCATGTTTAGCTGGACGTACGTAAATAGCACATGCGTGCCACGGCGCTTTGTATGTCTCAGTTTAATATGAAACGACAGCCTCGCGAGGGGAAGAGAGAATTTAATTTAAGACATCCCAGACAGCCGGGGGTGAGCTGCGGTCGAGGACAATGACATCCGAGGGGGAGCTTATTAACACGGCCGTTTAACGTCCTGCTGTTAAAATGTTTTCGTGGCATTGCCCGCTCTAAATGTGGGCATTGGTGGTCGGCCTGCAAGCGCAATGTCAATTCGTGTGGTGGGCTGAACGGGAACATATTTGTCTATTTACATCTCGCAATTACTCATGTAGGATGTTGTCCAGGAGGTTCGTTTTGCAGACTCTCATTTGCTGTCTTAACTGCTAATAACAGTCTGGTAATGCGTTGTTATTTCATATTATGTGCTAAGTCAATCACTACTATTAGTGTTGTTTATATTTGGGTTTGGATTTAAACATACCCCCAAACTTAAGTATTAAACTTAAGTGCTGTCGAATAGTGACACTTTTAAAGGAGGGGTGTGCTATTTCTTTTTTAAAGTCCCCCTGTGGTGAAGTTTTTTTATTGTTGTTTATATGTCTGTGTTATATTTTTGATATGCTTTAAAGTATGAGACAGTTTATTCTCCGCCTCCCTCTTGGGTTGCCAGACAAATGCAGGAGCGTGACAGATGATGGGAAGCATATGTTTATTTGATCAATTTTACAGTTGCAATGTTTTTGACTACAAATTAAAAAAGCCCCTCGTGTGGATATAATTATCCGTTGAAGAGGTTGCATAAATAGATCCTTCTAAATTTTACACATTGTCCCTTTAAGCTATTAAGCCGTTTTTGCCTGGTGGACGATGTAAAATTGTATGCATTTACATTGAAAGAGAGACCTTGGAGCTTTTTGACTTAGGCCATCACCTAAAACTACTTCGCTTAATGCGTAAAACCACTTAACACCTTAGCAACCCCATAGAAAAAAACACCCTAGCAATTACATCCATCCACCACATTCTAGCATCGCAACTGTATCCGTGGGTTCACACCAGCCGCGTTTGAGGCATCAAAGTCGCGTCGACCGCGTCTAGTTTGCCGCTTGAACATTTTGAGCTTACTCACTTCATTCCTGCGTGAAATTCTAAGCATCGAGAAAAAAATCGATGTGGTGCGTTTTTCCGCCAAAGTTCAAATTTTTCAACTTGCGCGTTTCCCGTGGCAACGCTTAATTCGCACCATTCGCGCGAACTAGACGCCCGTCTTTACATTTGACTTTACATTGAAATCACTCGTGCTTGACGCCTCTACCGCGGCTGGTCTGAACGCAGCATAAGGTTTGCATCCAAGCGCTGCTTTCTACAGAATAAGTAAGGTCTACTTTTTTACTGTTTTTCTTGTTTCTCTCTTCAGTTTATTATCCTTCCCTCTATTGCTTCATTGCCCTCTCTTTTACTTCATCTCTCTTCACAAACACTTCAAGTGGTTGTGACGTCCGTTTCATGTGCCGGGTCACGTCTTCAGCCTGACACGTTACCACACTGACATTCAGACGTTGAAGTGCAGACAGCGAGAGTGTCACGAAAGCGTGTCCTGATTCACATACTTCAGGTGACATCACACACTTTAGAATTGAATCACTGAATGTTTGTGCGTCAGTGGGCTTTGATTTGGTTTGGGTGAGTGTGATATTATTCTGGAGTTTGGTTCCCTTATGATACAGAATGAAGGGTTTTATGCGGTTTTTATGGTGTTCTGCGTGGTTTTAGGGATACATATACTGTCAGAATTGTTTTTTTATTTGCTGTCCCTAGGGCCAGTATCCTTTAAAACAATCCTTATCTGTACCTAAATGGTGTATATATATATATGTGTATACATTTGGTACCAGTATGTACCTTTTGAGGTACTAATATGAACTATTTCTATGCCAAGGTGTACTTAAGGGACCCTGGTGAAATTTTTTTCTGACAGTGTTCTGACCAAAATTTAAAGAGCCTAACCCCCAGGTCTTGCAATGCCTTGAAATGTACAAAGTAGGTAAAAATATTGATTCATCAATGCATTGCAATTATTTGTTTCTCAATTCAATGTCAATTCATCAAATCTTATGAATCGATTCAGCCCATCGGCCACGGCTCCCTCCCTACCCCTCTCTCTCTCTCATGTAACGTGGAGCGCCTCAACAGCGTGCGCCCCCTTCCCTCTTGTACACCGCGCCTCTCGCGCATAAAAAACAGTGAAAAGTATTTTAAGTCCGCGTCCCTCCATGTACTTTCTTTTTCGCGTAAACGACAATAGTCACGGATGTTACTGACAGAGAAGACGGATGATCGAGTTCATCATGACTTAACGAAAGGTTAGCAGTAGTGTTTCCCACACATACCCATTCTCTTGTTGTGAGTCTGTGTGCAAGCAACAACACTGATGAGAAGAGCAACATCAGTACAACCTCAATGTAAATGTATGGTGATTTTGTCAGACGATGTCCCGTTTTTAGCAGCAGTTAAAGAAAGAGCTGATTGGATTAAACAAGGAGTTACTGGGTCGTGGGTCGTTACTGGGTTGTGTTTAGTCACTTTTTTATACAACAGACCAGATAATATGTAAAAATAACATTCAGTTGTGTTAAAATGCAATATAATGTGACAGATCAAAGAGTAAAACATGACAAAATGATGTCACATATATGCTAATCGGCGTGTGACGTCATCACCGCCACAGTCTTTCAAAATCCTGTGGGAAACACTGTAAAAATATACTCGGGTACTTAATTACTTGTGTATTTTCTTATTACTGAATCGATACCGAAGCAAGAAAAAAACAACAACACCGAATCGAACAGAAGCATCAAGAATCGAAATCGAATCGAATTGTAAATTCCTAACAATACCTAGCCCTAGTACAAAGGTAAAAACAATAGTAGGGCTGCAACTAACGATAATCTTTTATAATCATTAGCTGTGCGATTATTTTTATGACTAATTGATTAAAAAATATTTTTACATTACATTACCTTCTTTTTGCACATAGCACTGGTGCTACAGAGGTAGAAAGTTTTGTGCCACAGGCCAATTTGTTGTAGCGCAAACATAAAACTTCATCATTACCATTAAGTTATCATGTCTGTAGACAAACACAAGTAATGAAGTTCATCACTTTTAAGTTGCCATACAGAGCGCCAAAATACAAACTATTATAAAAAAATTCTTTATTTTATCTATGAATGTACACACACACTTGCGGCATCTGATGGCGGCTGTGACTCTGGACCTGGATGCTGCTTAAATCCCTGCTGCGCCACTTACATAGTTAAACATTAAATAACATATTTGTCCCAAATCATTAACGATTGACATAGGCTGCTAACGCATATTTGGACTCTGTCCAATGAAACTTGTGCTATTTAACATGCAGTTTTCCTGTCAACACGCTAAACTACCAGCGGTGTAGAAATTATGGGTGCGTTACTGGGAAATGTAGCTGTACGAAATGACTTAATGCAACAGGTACGTGAGTTTTTTAATCGCACAATAGACTACAACTACCATGTATAATAACAGTGCGCCGTCAATGTCACGCGCACACACACAAACAAGCACAAGAATATCACTTCACACACTATTAAGCGGCTATTATAAACATCAAAACTGTACTTTCGCACATGTGCTACAATGGAAAATGTATTCATCGCACAGACCAGTTTTTTTCATAGCATGTGCTACATATATATCGCACTGTACAGTCCTGAAGGGCATTCACACGTAGAAGAGTACTTTTAAAAGTGCAAAAGCCACACACTACTACAGAGTTTTGCTAATATAATCTTTTGATTTTGATATTTTAATAAAGTTTGTGCAGCTTTTAAATAGTAAGCCATATTTAAATGTGAAAATATATAAATAAATAAAACAAATCGAGTCTTCAGGGATGTTCTGGTGAATACATTTTGCCACAGATTATTAAACTCATTTTTATCTTCAACTTTATTTAATAAAAACTTGAATTTCCCCCTTACTTTAAAGCAAATGCTTGTGGTTCATTACTATTTTTATGAAAACTCAACATCAATTTAACAAATACAAACTTACTTATATTAAAGGACGAAATGAAACCTTTGTTAAGCAGCGTTCTTTGGCTGTGGACCTGGCAACACAGCTTTGTTTTTCAAATGCTGGTCGCGCGGTTATAAAAAGAAGCGCCTGATAAACGTGCAGCTTGCATTGTATGAAAAAAAGGGCCTGATAAGCGCAAAGCTTGCCCTGTATGATGCGGACGCGTGTCCACTAGGGCTGCACGATAAATCGCATGCGATACATACCACGCGCATCACGTCAGTAATGCCGTTCCTTGATAAGTATTAAATCACCATCAGCTGTTTTCAGATGGCGCGACATTAACTGCACAGAGCCGTAGTTCCCTGACAATTTGGGCCATATCGCAGGCGATACGTCCGCGATAATTAATGCGAAATTGCCCCGATTGTCAGGGAACTACGGCTCTGTGCAGTTAATGTCGCGCCATCTGAAAACAGCTGTTGGCGATTTAATACTAATCAAGGAACCGGCATTACTGACAAGATGTGCGTGACTAACACATGCGATTTATTGTGCAGCCGTAGTGTACGCACTGTCCAACTAATAATAATTTCATTATCGATGATTATCAGTTTTATCCTAAACAAAAGTGTGATTGAAAGTAATGGCACCCTTTCCTCAGTTACAGTAATTACTGTTATCTGTAACAAATGAGCAAAAGAGCAATAGTCTGCATTTGCAAACTTTAGTACTTACCATGATATTACTATCTGATATCATCTCTGCCACAATACAGCCACAATAGTTATTTTGTAAGCTTTTAATAGCTACAATGACAAGGTGTACAAGGTGTTGCATCTTTTTTATAGTTTCGGTTATGGTCATATCAGCTCTCTGATGTGTGCATGACACGATGGCCATAGTTTGTTATTTTATTCTGGAAGGCACCATAGCCTGTTTTTTTCCGAACATTCCCTGCGACTGAACGTTTATGTGGGCGTATTTATAGAGTTACTCACTGGAGCCACTCGGATTGTGACTAAGTCCAGTGGTCAGGTCTGGGTACTATGACCCTATCCATTCATTCATCTAAAGAACCTCTTATTTATTTCAACCTGTCTAAATACGCAGCATGGCTTTTAACAGATAGTGGCGGCCTTCTCCATCCCACGATATATAAGTGGCAAGATCACCTTTTTCAGTCTAAACGGAAAAATTATTGCAATGTAGGCTTACATCAAAGGGAATATTAATGTACATTTTTCTCTTAGTTGAAACTAAACACAGAAGATTGTTTGTCTAAAAGTGGACATTGTGGGCATATTAGTCTTTTAGGTTTAGTTTAAGCAATATTAAAATTCCACCAACAGCTGATCATTATTTTATTATCGCCGATAACTGATGGTAACTTACGTAAGGGACAATATACAGTCACTGTCACAAAGTAAATTAGGGTTTGTTTCAGTCTGAACTGATAATGTCTATCAGTAAATTATCCTTACATGCATACATGATACTTATGTATGGTGTAAAACAAGAGAAAAGTTAGTTGGGTAATATAAGACAAGCATTCAAGACACATACATAATACACAGTACTGTACAAAAGTCTTAGGTCATAACCAGCTTTGTTTATTTAAAATTAGTTTTAATGACCATATATATAAATATAAATACACAACTTTCAGAACAAAATGGCTGCTTCTAGTAAAAGCAGGTACTCTTCATTTTTTTGTAGCCCGAAATGAATATAAGTAGCCCGAAAAAAATGTAGAATTGGATTATTATACATAGATCGGATTATATTTCCGATCAGAAAAGTAGAGGCTAATAATAATGTCTGCACATGTGAAAACGCGTTCTGATGATGTACTGGTAGTGCAAATTGATACTTTTTCGCAACCTTGACCAAGCGCCCAAGCCAGCGGGTCATCACTAATATCAGTTTATAGTGCACTAACTCTTGAGTTTTATGGCCGTTCACGCGATCTCGCTGGGTGAGACTGTACTTCATAGTTTTTATAGTTTGTAAAGTGCACGCCACCGCGGGTCACACTGTAGCGTCAACAGCCCTAGAATCCACACTTTTAGACATGTTTAACATGAAGTTTACAAAGGTTACCTCAGCAGCGCGAGTGTTTTCTTTGTAAACAGTGGCTCAATGTAATTAATATTCATGAGGTAAGACATATGGCTATTTAAAGTGACCGCTCCTAGTGCTTTGCTTGTGCATCGCATCCGGTTCCTTTTAAAAAAAGATTCTTGGGGTCTCGGTTCCCAACCCTAGTCCTATGTGAAAGCCGCATAAGATAGTGTGACGGACAAGGCGGAGATGCATTTTGGTAGCCCTTGGTTGGTGTGCGTGTGTGCGCGCTCTTTCGGTTAAAGTGCCCATATAAGGACTTCCACTGTACTTCCTACACTGAAATTGATCATAAAAGAAATAAAGCAAGAAAGTTTAAAAGTTTGATTACGTTTAATTTTGAATTATATACTCCCATGAGTCTATAGCGCAAATCAGTCAAAATTTTACCATATTGTCCAGTTCTGATGTGCCAGGATCTTGTTGTTTCTAACAATTTTATTAAACAAGGCTCAGTGCTTATATATGTGGGGGTTCTTTAAAATGATACGTTATGATACGACGTTTTAATTCATAAAATTGGATCTCCTGCTCTCTCTCTCCTGCACACACGCTTCATTCACTGCATCTGCAGTCTTTAGCTTTCGGAATGAATGAATCGATGACTCATCCCACTTAGCTGAACCCTTTAGGGATGGAGAGAGAGAGAGAGACGGAGAGAGAGAGAGGGAAAGAGTAGGGGAGGATGAGAGATGGTAAAAAGAAAGATCCAAGTGGTCTTTCTTTATGCACTGATAATCCTTCAGCAATTAGCTAGGTACAGGGTTCAACAAGCACAATCAATATTCTCATGTTATATCCCACATGCATGTACATCCTCTGTCTTTGATGATGTATTAGCATAACTCATGGGGTGACACAGGCTCAGATAAATTTGTGTGGGCTGCCGGAATTATCATACCCCGTTGAATATTGTCCAAGAAACAAGCGGATTATTCCAGTGAGCAACCATTCCCTTCATATTATGTTTTTCTTTCGAGCATCCCAAGAGAGGACGATGGGAGGTTGGCAAAATAGAAACACTTGTTTTTATTTAAATGCCTAATTTTTACATTATAATAACCTCAGAGTTCATCTTATGTTCTTTGATTTGAGAAAGGACTCAGTAAATTATTATCGTACTATCCATTCACCAGACTCGCGCATCACCTCTCTGGACACCATCTCGCTAATCCGTTAATAGAGTGGTTTAGGTCTTTCTCAACCAGTAACGGTCTGTTAAGCGGATAAAGCCCTCAATACACCTATACAAGAAAGGAAAATTTGTAACGGTTGAAAAGACAAAGAGAAAATTAGTCAAGCCAGTTTAGAGCTGGCTTAAATTGATGTAATTAACAATTAGCCCAGATGAGTGGTTAGTGAGACTGCGTTTAATTGGATTGTATTAAGGACAATTGTAATTGGACAACAACGTTGTGGTTGAGTTCATAATATTTTAGGTTAGATTAGCCAAAAATACGGACAGGGCTGTCCTGTTTTGTGAATCTTTCTCTTTTTTCATTATTAGAATACTCAAAAGACCAACGCAGTTTTTCCATCCTTGAAAAAAAAATTCTAACCTTATAGACCGTTTCATCGGGCGCGCGTGCTGTGACGCGATTGCGCGTCTGGTCTGAACTTTATTTCCGGTTTCTGTTACAATAACAAATGTTTTGCGTTCCTATGTAATCTACGTGTTGCTTATTTTGCTTGTTATATAAATAAACTACTTTTAAAAGGACTTTGTTGTTATTTATTCTTCGCGGAGTTTACCGGAAGTTACGTGATGACCACGAAAGCCGCTTGTTTATGTTGTTACTGCTGAAACCGTCTATAAGCGAATTGGATTTTTTGTTTGCAGTAAACTTGATTGAAAATATATTTTATACATGACATACATTTTTGCTTCTGTAAAATAATCTTGTTTTAGTTTTTTTTACAGGAAAATGAAACAAAAAGCATTACATGTTGTAGTAAAAAACGTAAAATATACAGGGTTTAGTTTATACCGTCTTTATCTTTAAAAAAAGTATTTATTGGAGACAAATTCCACTGGTAATATTAATGATTAAAGATTTGACTTCATAAGATAAATAATATTTAATCTTTAATATTTTAAATATTCAAGTGTATAATAAAAAACATAAATAAATACATTTAATTATAAATTAAATAAATTATATATAGCATTTTTTATGAGTTTAATGCCTTCCAGAAAATGTTCTTCTTTAAGTATTTAAACATACAATATATCAAATGAAAGAATAGACCCTCTGCTTTCAAACTAAATCAAAAAAGTCATCATATCTTCATTTCTTCTCTTTTTTTATCACCTATCAAATGTGGGTATGTTTCTTGAAAAATACCAAGTTTTGGGCAAAAAACTGAGATAATTGCATTTTTGTGAAGGATTTTTGATAAAGATCAGATGCAGAGCGATGATCAAAACATACACAGAGTTCTTACTGTTTGCCCTAATGGGTTGCTTCCGGGTTTTATAAGTTGTGTAAGAGCGCCACCTGGTGGATAATAGTGGAAATACGGATTTGACGGAAAACTCGTCATTGGCAGGGAAGCGTTTACTCTTAACTGAAGAGTTAAATGGTCAATGGTGAGGAAAGAGTTAAGGAGTATACAAATCTAAAATTTCTAAATTTGTATTTATTGTTTTGTTTCTTGGTTGTTGTGGGTTCAATACATAATGATGAAATGTATACCTTGTAATGCACAGTAAATCGCATAGAATAAAATCATCTCCCAAATGCATAAATATGAGTACATTTTAACAGTACGTTTTGAGCACCTAGTCTACACATGACGCTCCAGATAGCACCGACTGGACTTGTGAGTGGTAGTTAATGTTTAAACTTGTCGAATCTATCGCTATCAGAAACACACACTTCTAGAAAAGGTTAACTGCTATTTATTCTCGGAACAGAACGTCTGTTTGGGGTTATTCTTGGCCTCGTGCGTGTGTTTTTCTTTTCCACCCCGGGTTTGTTGATGTTTGCTCTTGAAGGCTGGCACCGAGGGTCGACGTCAGCAGAACAGCGGACCGCCCGTGTTCTTCATGGACGGGGAGTCTGAAATGAGAGCGAGAATGAGGAAGGGGGGGGATATGTGGCCTTTTGTGTCTGATCTCTGTCTGTGCTCGTGCGTCAGTCTGATGTAAAAGGGTGGGTGTTTTTTCTCGTCCTAGCCCATTACTTTTCATCCCCCCATCATTCATTCATCATTCAGCCATTCATTTATTCATCATTTTTCCTGTTACGTTGCCCTCCTCTGATCAATTTGCCTTGTGTCTCCCTGTTTCTAAGTCACTCACTTCTTATCACCTTGCACCTCCTTTTATTTTCTAATTTTTATAGCTTTCAGGCACGCTTTTCATCTTTTCTCAATTCATTAAGATGTCTTTGGGTTGAATCTGACAAAACCTATCAAGAACATGTGCTGGTTATCTTTAAGCCTGAAATCAAATCAAATGTCCCAAGTTGACTTGACAAAAAGTAATTTAAATTTTAATAGGATTATTATTAAATTATTAATTAATTATTTTTTTTTAATTATATTTAAGGATAAGTCAATTTTCTTAAAAAAAATCCAGATAATTTACTCACCACCATGTCATCCAAAATGTTGATGTCTTTTTTTGTTCAGTCGAGAAAAAAATAAACATTCCAAGATTTTTCTCATTTTAATGGACTTTGATGGACCCCAGCACTTAACAGTTTTAGTGCAGTTTGGAGTTGCAGTTTCGAAGGGCTCAGAGTGATCCCGGACGAGGCATAAGGGTCTTGTCTGGCAAAACGATTGTCATTTTTGACAAGAAAAATAAAAAATATGCACTTTTAAACAACAACTTCTTGTCTATTTCCAGTCCTGTGACGCACCAGTGCGACCTCATGTAATTGCGTAATGACGTCGAAAGGTCACGCGTTACCCATGTGAAACGCACACTTGCGGACCATTTTAAACAATAAACCGACACAAACACATAAATAAGTATCATTCCACATACAACAACGTCTGAACGGTCCTCTTTCTCCACACTTGTAAACACTGGGGCGTAGTTTCGCATACGTCATCCTTGACCTCTTAATGTGGTGACGTATTGCGTGAGGTCGCTCTGGTGCGTCACAGAACGACGACGAGAAGTTTAAAAGTGGTTTAAAAGTGCATATTTTTTATTTTTCTTGTCATTTAGAGTCCTTTGAAACTGGAATTTTCAACTGCATTAAAACTGTTACGTGTTGGGGTCCATTAAAGTCCATTAAAATGAGAAAAGTCCTGGAATGTTTTCCTCAAAAAACATAATTACTTCTCGACTGAACAAAGAAAGACATCAACATTTTGGATGACATGGTGGTGAGTAAATTATCTGGATTTTTTTAAGAAAATGGACTTATCCTTTAAACATTAATATGCACTCATTTGGAAACTAGCCAATAATTGTTACAATGCAAATACAAAACACTATTGTATTGTATTGTATTACATAATGTAACATTACAATATAACATTAATTGTATTATATTACATTTGTTATATCATATATGTGTATCTCTGTGTGCAAACAATGTTGTCGTGCAGTTTACCCTTAAATCCCATATCCTCATTTGAGCGATTCTCAGCTCACCATTACTACAAGCAACATGTTGCACGAGCAGCTACGAACATCTACAACTCTATCCATCAACGTAGCCGGAAGACACGGCCACAAACGGATGCATCATTAGCATCTATCCACACCCCCGCTAAAGCACGTCGTAAATCAGAAATCGATGGTGTTGCTCTGGGCGGCCTCGTATGTGGATTTCAATCAGGTCCTCCCACAGTGTGATTTGGCTCTGAGGTGACCTGATTCAGGGCCAGTAGTCCAAGTCATTAGTCATCAATTAGTCTGCTTCAGTCTCTCCTAAAGCAGACTTCAAAGCGAGCGTACCACTCCACATCAAAGTGATGAGATAATAGTCCTCTGTGCTCTTTGTAGTACTACAAGACTTATTATGAGACAGGCTAATGAGTTTAAAAGGATGCGCTGAGTAATGTTGTTTATGAGTAGTGCTGTTTTTTAGCATTTCTAAAAATATTTGTTTTTTTAAGGTCTACACGAAATGTCATTACCAACCCACTTCAAACCACATAGAGAATTTCTGATTAAAACAGAATAAAGGCAGAATTTTACTTAAAAAAACATTTATCAAGTTTATCACAGAAGTTTATGACAGAAGTAAGTGTATTTGTTTGATTTGTTTGTCTTAAACATTACAATTAAATATGCCTTTTATTTAAATGTATGCATAATTCTTCACTTATGCTTCGATTATGAAGTTATATACACATTTTCTTAATATGACAAAGTAAGTGTTTTGATTAATGCCATTAATGTTTATCACACTAGTCAACTAAATGAATATAACATGGCAAAGATCAATGCACACTTATATATTGATTCAATAGATTTATAGCATTTTGAAAAAAAAACTTGTCATGGATTTATTGCATTTTGCGGAAAAAGTTTTTATAATAAATAGTGCTGGGAAAAGGTTAATCACGATTTATCGCATTCAAAAAAAAGTGATTTTTTTTTTGCATAATATATGAGTGTGTGCTGTGTGTAATTATTTTGTATATATAAATACACACACATTCATGTACATATTTAAGAAACATTTACATGTGTGTGTGTGTGTGTGTGTGTGTGTGTGTGTGTGTGTGACTGTATATATTTATATATATATATATATATATTTATTTATATGTATCCCAACTTTATATATATATATAGCACCAGCAAAAATTTAGGGCTGGGCGGTATGACGGTATATTCCAAAAATTAAAAAGCACCGGAATAAAATGTCAGACGTAACAAATTTTTTTATTAAAACACCACCACCGTCTATTCCGCGGAATGCATTTAATAAGTGGGCGTGGCTATTTTATTTTATTTTTTGCCCTCACGCTTGTTAGACTTAACAGTTGGTATGACAATAATAATTTAACAATTACAGGTAAAATAATTCACTCATAAAAAATGCAAACGAGTAAAACACTGATTTGTGTAACTTTTATAATAACTGCCAGTGAGTGAATCCACCGCGGGTCTCGCAGCGAGTCTCTCTCTCTCTCTCTCTCTCTCTCATCTCTCTCTCTCTAGATAGGCAATGTTCTCTCTCTCAAAAACATACCTCTCTCTCTCGTCTTCCATGCAGCAGCCGGCCGGTCTCTCGCGTCACGTGTAGAGGTCTCTCTAGGCAAGCGCAAGGAGCTGCGACGCCAAATAAAGAGTTCGGTGTCTCGAACATAATAAACTAATAGTTGTAAAGTTTTGTTTTTGGCACTTTAAGCAAGCTAAGACAAAACTCGCGTTTATATCAGTGGCACGTGCGCTGCTAGAGCGATAGTTTGACGCGCCATTTACAGCTTACAAACATATTTGATCGGAAAGACGAGAAAGAGACGCAAATGTTAAGGTCTAATAAAAACTCGTAAAGGGCGTCAAGTTACATTTGAATCCGGATCGTCGTCAAATACAGTAATAACCTTTGCTGCAATCGGCTCGCTCTCGTCATGCTCGCGACGCGTTCGTCTTTTCACATATCCGCGCTTCAACAAGGAATGACTGACGCTCATATTAGCCAATCTGCGGTCTTCATTAAACGCAAGAACTTAATGGTGAAATTTGATTGGTTATGTATCGTTGGAGAGAACACTACCTGGGACAGCGCCAGCACGCAGGACCACAATCAACTCCTGCGCATCACAACAAAATGGGCAGTCGCACAAATGCTCCCAAATATATTTTAAGGTCGCACAGATTAAATTTCGGTCGCATATGCGACCAAAATGGTCGCAATAGCCCTGCACAGTGTGTGACTGTATATATTTATATATATATATTTATATGTATATTTATATATATATGTATTTATATGTATATTTATATGTATATTTATATTATATATATTTAACTATATATATATTTATATATATATATATTTATATATATATATATTTAGTATATATATATATATTTATATATATATATTTATATATATATATATATATAAAATTTAATATATATATAAATATATATATATATATTTATATATATATATTTATATATATATATATATATATATATATATATATATATATATATATATATATATATATATATATATATATATATATATATATATATATATATATATATATATATATATATTATATATATTTATATATATATTTATATTTATATTTATATGTATATTTATATATATATATATATTTATATATATATATATATTTATATATATATATATATTTATATATATATATATATTTATATATATATATATATTTATATATATATATATATATATATATATATATATATATATATATATATTTATATATATATATATTTATATTTATTTATTTATATTTATTTATTTATATTTATATATATATATATTTATATATATAAATAAATAAAAAATTATATATAAATAAAAAATCTAAAATGGCTATATGTATATGTGGTTGGATATACATAATAATTGCAATCTGTACACACACACATATTATGCAAAAAAAATCACTTTTATTTTGAATGCGATTAATCTTTTCCCAGCACTAATAATTAATAAATCTTTGAAAATCAAGTTATAGATTTGAATTTTAATGTTATTTTAACCTAAAGATGCTATGTAAAAGTTTGTAACAGAAAATAGTGGTTTTCTTCTTGTCACTTATATAGTATAGAAAACACGTTTTTTACCCAAATTAGTCAAAATGGATTTATTGCGTTTTGGAACCAAACTCTTCATTTGCATCAATGTCGAACTCTTAAAGTTCAGAAAGTTCAAGGATGTCGCTTAAAATGTAAATGTCCATGACGTGGCCCCTTTAAATACCTTCATGACAGTGATCTAATTATAGACCTTTATTAATATCATATTTAAATACCTGTTTACCAAGAGCTATTCTGATGCGATCAGATGTTGCCTGTTCAGGTCTGTCACCAACTACGTATGCTCTCCTTTATGAACAGACCCAATCTGACACCCTGATTATACAGCGGCGAAGGCTTACGCACGCCGTAATTACCTCCAGCTAGCACTCGCTGATTATGCGAGTTAGTCTGTTTGTGGAATAAAAACAGATGCGATCTGGTCATTGGGCGGGGGAAGTTCGACACGAGATTCGACAACATTCACTAAAGAGTTCCATGTGCATTTTGATTTGATATTCCCAAAGTACGTTTTTTAAAATGAAGGTTAACCGAATGTCATTTGTAATAATACTTCAAATAATATCACAGATGTTTTTAAAATCATCATCAAAGATTTTAGAAGAGAATGTGTGTAGAGTTTGTGGTCAGGTTGTCTGCCAAAAGTAAAAAAACAGACTTTTTACAAGCACAACTTTTGTAATATAGAGTGAGTTTTGATCATCTAAGCATGACTGAATAAGTGCAATTAGATTTTTGTACAGTGGACCAATATAAAATGTTTTGAAGGTACCCATATGTAGACCATTATTGATGTCTGTAATGACAATGTTTGTTTCCTGCTACGTCTTTTGGAATATCTGTCTTCATATAAAGTCTACTACAGTAAAAATGTAGTCTATAATAAAATAAAATAAAATATGTAGACTGTAATAACAATAAAATATAATACAACTGTAAACTACTACAAAGTAGACTCCCTTTTTCTTTTAATAGATATTTATTTTCAGCATTACTTTGAAAACAACAGATTAAAAAAAGAAGAAAAACAATTTTAAAAGCTTGTGATTAGTTTTTAATCCTATATTTTTAAACGGTTTTAAACACAAAGGTCATGGGTTTGATTCCAAGTGAACACACATAATGATAATATGTATACCTTGAATGCATTGCAAGTCTCTTTAGACAAGGTAAATCTATTAATACTCCAGGTGCGCACATAATTATTTTACAGGCAAAAAATCACAAGATACATTTTTATCACAATTTCAAATGATTGAAAAATTAATTAAAGAGCAACAATTATCCGATTCACGTTTTTACATTTCCTTTGGTGTGTAAGTGTGTATTAGTAAATTTTAACAATATGCAAAAGGTACAAACTCCAAAGTAAACGATGACGCGAGTTATCGTTTCCAAAGTAAATCTCTTTTCTTGGACTTCAACAAACACACGGATTGTAGGCAACAGTTTACTTTCTGTGATTGGTGATGTAGACAAGACCGACATTATCATAATTCCTCCTGCTTAGGACTCACAGTCTGTAAGTTAACTCCTGTTAGCATTGCATTGTGAGCGAATCTTTCAAACATGGTAAAGGAGCGTTACATTTCGGGCTGATGTCAGAGGTATTCACAACGTACAGATTAGCTGGCCAATCAGGGACACAACGCTTTTCAAATCCGTGCGTTTCAGAAAGAAAGTGAAATCTGGAGTTACAGAAATGTACGATATGTGGAAAATAATGTGTTTTTAACAATAAACCACGCGAACACATTGTATTATACCAAATACACAAAATAACATTTTTTTTTAGCAATGAAATAGTTGCCCTTTAAGCCGTTTATTACATAATGATGTTTTGACTACATCTATCATCATGGGTTAACTGAATCATGTTAACCAGGCAAACATTGACCCCCAAAATTGGACTTTTACCTTCTACCTGTGACTAGCAGCTCCAGCGCAGAAACGTGCGAGATACTTTCACTCTAACTATACAGTAGATGAAGAAAAACAAACCTGCTCGCTCACATTCGTTGACTCTTGTTTTCTCTGTTGCTTTGCACTTTTCGCACTTCACTTTTACCATGAGTGAAGTTACCACACCTGCACAACAAGATGGAGGTCTGCGTTTACCTAACTGTGTCCTTTTGGCATTTCTGTCTGTGTGTTTACTCTTCTCTGCGTCATTCGGCTCTTTTCTGAAAGTAACATGTCAGTATGAGGGAATGCATGAAAGAGATGATCTGTTAGAGGATTTGCTGAGTCACAGTCTTTTCTGCACACACGGTTCAGCGCCAAAACTTCCACAGACGCCTCGGTTTTATCAGGTGCTGCACGCCCATTCAGCCCGATGTGTTTCTTGACCAGGTTACTGTAGGTAAATGTCAGCGGTTGTTTGCATTCACATGCTAAATATGCTCATAAACAAGTGGGTAGAAAACTGAAAATCATTTTGGCGTGCTGGGGTGAGCTAGCAAAAACAATAACTGCGACCCGAAACGGCAGATTTTCTTCCCTCAGGCGATTTTCAAAATTCACACTTGTTAATGCGTACTTCAGGATGTATGATTCATCAGTAAACTATGTTTGAAAGAAAAATGTGTTTCGATAAAACGGAATATCATGCAATGACTTTGAAACTACTTATTGGCACAAAGTCAAAATTATTTCAGGCTATGTAAAGCATGCTAAGTCAGTGATGGTTACAAAAGTTGTGATAGTAATTGGATATAATAATAGATTTGAAATGCAACAACTAATTGCTAATAATCGATTATAAAAATAGCAGTCAACGAATGTCATTATCAACTTGTTGATCTGAGACGTCAAATGCTTCTGCACCACCGTCGTTTTTGATGACGGATACGCATTTGCTTCACGCACAGTGAGCTCCGTGCTTATAAAGTTAGTTACGATTTCTTCAAACTGTGTGCCCAGCTTGGTTAAAAGCAATGCTGATGTCATTACAAAATCAAAATGGGCTACAATAGCATGTTCACTTTTGTCACTACAGGATTACATTTATTGGTCACAGCAAAAGTCTTGTGATTTGGGGAACGCATTGCAGCTTATGTTGTATGTAACTTTGGTGTTTTAATTGTTTGTAATGTTTCTCACACAGGTCCTGCTCAGGTTCCCATGATGTCCCCAAATGGTTCAGTGCCTCAAATCTTTGTGCCTCCTGGATATGTTCAACAGGTGGGTCCTTATGGTATTTTGACTTATATTGTTGCAGAGATGCTATTTTCAGTGTAATTTCCTTTAGTGGATCCTGCAAATTTAGTAAGCTGCATGTTTAACTGTGGGTTCACACCAGCCGCGTTTGAGGCGTCAAATTCGCGTCTACCGTGTCTAGTTTGCCGCTTGAACATTTCGAGTTTACTCGCTTCATTCGCACATGAAAACTGCGCGTGAAATTCTAATCATCTAGACATTCATGCGGAAATTCGCGTTGTGGGAGGGGCTTCTGCGACTCCGCTTGCTTTCTGTAATCAAGTCACTACTAGAGCAAGCTCCTTATTGGTCCTTATTGGTTTTTCCGCCAAAGTTAAAAGTTTTCAACTCGTGCGTTTCCTGCGGCAACGCTCAATTCGCTCCATTCGCACAAACTAGATGCGAGAATAAGGCGGAATCGCATCTGCCGCGAGACCTCCAGATGCGCGTCAACGTGTCTTCTAACATTGAAATCAGTCGCGCTTGACCCCCTACCACGGCTGCTCTGAACGCATAACAGGATTTTTAGGTATGATAGATGCACACTTAATGTGAAGTCTGTAGTAGGAGATACTCGTACAAAAATCATTCATGTGTTTAAAAACAGCATTGGAATGGAACACAGAGAACCAGAAAAGTTAAATGAATTTAAACTTGACACGCTATGTTAAAAATGCGTCCACGTGTCCACTTTGTATGCCTCTCTCTAAAAGATATGTTGCTTGGGCCACAATCCCATAATGCAATGTCTCAAGAAGACAGTTAGGATTTAAAACCTTATCTCTCTTTCTGTGTAGATCATTGAGGAGGAAAGTGGAGTTCGGCGGGTGTTGGTGTTACCTCAGACGGAGTTTCATCCTGGTGGGCATTCTCCGCTTCACCATGCGGCCGCTCCACCTCCTCATCCCCATCTGGCGGCCTTTATGCCACACCCACACCCACACATCATGCACCATCCCCCTCACCTGTACTCAGGCATGGCTGGAGGAACTGGAGACATCAGCCCTCAGTACATCTCCCAGTACCACCCAGCACACCCCGCCATCTACTCGGAGCAGGGTCAGTACACACATTTATTCAGAAGCCTTTACAACCAACATTTTGACTGTTTTTTTAACACGACAACAGTGTCTTTGGGGTCCTGAAATCACAAACTATTGAAAATTGTTATTTAGGTGCACGTTTTTGATCAGTGTTGTTATAGTTTCCTTCAAAGGCAAAAATGTAAATTTGAAAAAAAGGTGATGTCATGTGCACTACGTGTTTAGTCTACAGACATCTGTGAGTACTTTGCAACTAGGGTTAATTAATCGCATACATAATAAAAGTTTGTGTTTGCATAATATACGTTTATCTAAAGGATTATTAGGAACACCTGTTCAGTTTCTCATAATTATCTAATCAACCAATCACATTGCAGTTGCTTCAATGCATTTAGGGGTGTGGTCCTGGACAAGACTCCAAACTGAATGTCAGAATGGGAAAGAAAGGTAATTTAAGCAATTTTGAGCATGGCATGGTTGTTGGTGCCAGACGGGCCAGCCTGAGTATTTCATAATCTGCTCAGTTGCTGGTATTTTCACACACAACCATTTCTAGGGTTTATAAAGAATAGTGTAAAAAGGGAAAAACATCCAGTCTGCGGCAGTCCTGTGGGCGAAAGTGCCTTGTTGATGCTAGAGGTCAGAGGAGAATGAACCGATTGATTCAAGCTGATAGAAGAGCAACTTTGACTGAAATAACCACTCGTTACAATCGAGGTATGCAGCAAAGCATTTGTGAAGCCACAACACGCACAACCTTGAGGCGGATGGGCTACAACAGCAGAAGACCCCACTGGGTACCACTCATCTTCACTACAAATAGGAAAAAGAGGCTACAATTTGAACAAGCTCACCAAAATTAGACAATTGAAGACTGGAAAAATGTTTCCTGGTCTGATGAGTCTCTATTTCTGTTGAGACATTTAGATGGTAGAGTCAGAATTTGGTGTAAACAGCATGAGAACATGGATCCATCGTGCCTTGTTACCACTGTGCAGGCTGGTGTTGGTCGTGTAATGGTGTGGGGGATGTTTTCTTGGCACACTTTATGCCCCTTAGTGTCAATTGGGCATCGTTTAAATGCCACGGCCTACCTGAGCATTGTTTCTGACCATGTCCATCCCTTTATGACCACCATGTACTCATCCTCTGATGACTACTTCCAGCAGGATAATGAACAATGTCACAAAGCTCGAATCATTTCAAATTGGTTTCTTGACACAGGGGTCAAACACAGTATTAGTATGGTGTTCCTAATAATCCTTTAGGTGAGTGTATATATCCAGTGTTATGCAGTTAGCATATTATAATGAGATGAGTGGCATGTCTATATACATACTTTTATTCTTTACTCGTTTCTCGTCTTCTATCCAGTTTTCCTGATTTCGCCTTCTATCCAGTTTTCAGGTGCAGTCTCTTAGACCTTTATTCTCATCTGTAATGTTTTTGGTGTTCATTTAGAAGTTCTTTCGCTCTCTCCGTCTTTAATCTCTGCAATGTGTAATGACCCCACACCTTCTTGTGGTTCTAATTGAGATGTGTTAAGTTGTGTTCGACTTCATGCTGCGTAAACCCATCGGTAGATTAACTGAGAGCATGGTGACATAAAAAGATATACGTGGCGTGCAAATGAACGATAAAACCCAGTCACGCATTCAGTTTTTTTGTCACAGGTGCCCTTATATTTTTATTCTAAAATAGTCTAAACTTTATATTGCATTGTCCTTGATGATCAGATGCAAAAATGTGCCGTCCAATTTGCAGGCAAATTTGAGTCAATTCAGATGATTGACTTGTTCACTAAACTAACCCTGTCCCTAAAATATTTTTGTGCATTATAATAATAAAACCATACTTAAAGTAAACATACTTTGTAAGGTGCGCACACATCATGTGACGTGGATGCAATAGACCAATTTAAAGTGTCTTTAAAAACCCATTATAGCTCTTTAATAACGTAATATAAAGGCCATAATAAACAATTTAAAATGGGTTTGTTTATATTGTCTGTAAACACTCCATTCTTCCACGTCAACGTTGACATTTGAATTTGCCTTAATGTATCCTGAGGTCTGTTGGTCAACAAGGAATGGACCACCTACTCTGCTAATGTAATCTTTTCAAGACTATTTGTAAACATGTGCCTGTGTCTAATATGTTGATATTTATCTGTGTAATAATTTAATCGCAAATATTACATGTATATTCCTTTGATTACTACAGAGCCTCACCCGGGACACGGACGTGCACCTTTTCCTCACATGAATGAAAGGACTAGCAAAACTTACGAGCGCTTGCAGAAGAAACTGAAGGAGCGACAGGGGGTGGGCGGAGGTTTGACGCCGTCCAAAGACAGCCCGCCTCCGTCCCCGCAAAAGAACCGTGGGACACCACCTGGAGGAGGAGATCTCCAAAATGGTCTGGCCGGTAAGAGCACAGAAGAGCAAGCGCAGACCAGTGCTGCCGCCACAAGCCTGGGAAGAAGTCCATCAAGGAGAGGGAAAGAGGCAGAGCCAGCAGGTAGAGTGCACTGCAGCCTCATCTTCAGACACATATTAGTTGCGGCCTACATTGATACAGGGCGTCAGCGCTAACACTTCGCATTTACTTTGAATGGATGACATCATGCGTTGCCAAACTGAATTGTGGATACGACGGCATCAGGCCACTGGCAATGCTCGCGGCAGAAGTTAAAATTTCCAGGCTGGGAAACAGAGGAGCCACTGTGATTGGCTGTTGGCCACACTTCAGAAATGCCTTCTGTAAAGCGTTAACGCTGCCACCCCATGTAAATGTACTGTAAGGGTGGACAGGAATGCTGTAGAAATTTCCTAGGACCACAAGAGATTGTGTGTAACAGTGGTTTTACAAGTTAAGGGGTCCTAGCACAGAGTCATGCGGGGTGCCTAAAATTTCAGGCAGTCATACCACAAAACTTTGTTTTTAATAGCCCATTTTTAATCTAGATTTGTGTCTAGAGGCTTATTGCTTTCATAAAACACCCACAGTGGCAAGTAATGTATTAGACACTGATGTCACCAACTTTATTATTTTAAGTCACTTTGACCTAGAAACACATTCAGGGGTGGTTTCCTGGACAGGGTTTAGATTAATCCAGGACTAGGCCTTTTTAGTCTGGGTCTTGGATATACCTTGTCCTGGAATCCGCCCTTCAAAGTTTTATGCACTAAAGGAAATAAGTCCTAGCCAATATTTACAATATTATATCTCAGGAGCGATTTGAAGAAAATGACTAAAATAATATAATTAACCATAGAATTTTTATATTGCACAGATGCAAAATCATACAAACATATAGAGAGACTTGTTGATCACATTTTATACTTGAGTTAAAGGGGACATTTTTTCATGTTTAAGTGCTATAATTGGGTCCCCAGTGCTTTTATCAACCTAGAAAATGTGAAAAAGATTAACCCAGTAACTTATTTCTGATAAACCATTCTCTGCAAGCATGTAAAAAATAGGTCATTGAAATTTGTCTCCCCTTGTGATGTCAGAAGGGGATAATGCCGACCTCTAATCTGCACTATCCAGCCACAACACTGCCATTTAGTGCAGACATTTTTTTATTTATTTATTTATTAGATTTTTCATCAACTCATTTGCATTTTACATCAACTCATTTGCATTTTAAAAGACTCACAAACCGGCACATTTTTGCGCACACCTACAAAGTGTCAATTTTAACATGTTATAATAAATTATCTATATGGTATTTTGAGCTAAAACTTTACATACGTACCCTGGGGACACCAATTGTTCATTTCACATCATAAAAAGTCTTGTGAATGTCCCCTTTTAAGGACTATTACCTGGTTTTAAGTCAAAATTTGTAATCGTTTGGTTTAAGGCTTAGACTTTTTTTTATTAATAAAATTGAATTGGAAAGATACTACTGCAGCTAACACCGATAAAAAGACTTATTTGCACAATTTAATTGACATGTGGGCACAGGTGGGCACATTTAACAGCTTCCAGTGTGGCTCATCCAGAACTATTTCACAGCTGGTGCTGTTCTATAAATCACATGAATTTCTAGTTTATCTGATTAAGAGACGAACTTACAAATGAACAGACAATTGCATATTTATCACTTATCTCTCTCTCTGTCAGTTTCTTAGCACCCAGATTTACTTGTGAACAATCCCTGATCGTTTTTTCAAAGTGTAATTATTGCGATCAGATATCATCAGTAGTGGACACCATTGGCCCATCAAATTCCTCATCTAATGGTCTCAGGTTGAAAGTAGAAATGATCTAGGAGCCAGTCGGGAGGTGTAACAGAGCTCCCGGTTTTTCGGGTCCTGTGTAAACGACCGAGCCGCTTGTCTTGGCTCTCATTAGCTCCTTCAGCTTTAGGCTTTAGCACATAACATTAGCTGTAATTACCTCTACACTGACTCGGTCATTCATCACTGCTAACTGACTCTCAGCCTGAAGAAGCTCGGCTGTAACTACTGTATGCTGGCTCAAGTTAACGTGCAAACTGAAAATAAATCCCTCGAATATTTGATTAGAGACAGTTTTGAATCCGTCAATAAGTGGGTTGTCTTATGTAATTTGTTTGTTATTATTGTCTAGAACTGGATGAAAAGGCAAAGGCTCTTCAGGAAAGATTAAACTCCATCTGCAAGCCAGTGGTAAGAAAATTATCATTTATTCTTTTATGTATGCGATACAGGTCATGAATTAGCACTTCTGTTAATTTTTAATTTCTTAATGTATCCGTAATCTCAGTCGATCTCAATAATCTCAAAATAACAAAATGTTTTAGATGTATCTGCAAATATATGAAGAGTTTGGTTCCAAAACGCAATAAATCCATTTTGACAAAGTTCGGTAAAAATGTGTTTTCTATACCAAGAAAGTGACAACATGAAAACCAATTTTTTTCTGTTACAAACTTTCACATAGCATCTTTAGGTTGTAATAACATAAAAAATTCAAATCTATAATTAGATTTTTAAAGATTTATTATAAAAACTGATAATTTTTTATTATTTTTATTTTAAAAATATTTTTTTTCAAAATGCTATAAATCTATTGAATCAATATATAAATGTGCATTCATCTTTGCCATGTATGTTATATTCATTTAGTTGACTATTGGGATTAAGAAATAAACATTAGTGGCATTAATCAAAACACTTAATTTGTCATATTAAGAACACTGTCATTGCTGCGGTTATACTTGGGACGTCGTCGCTCAACATTTTTCATGGCGATCAGCTGTAAAATATTTTGGTCCTGCTCGATTTTCGTTGGCTTTGCGTAAAATAATGTAAAGTTTTTCATAAGATCCCCTGGTGTCAATGTGTTAGCATGACAGAAGCTTGATGCTGTCGGGAGAACAGCAACCGGCATTTTTCCATCTCCCGAGTGCCTCTCGCGTAAATTATTCGATTTGGATGGCTTATGTTTCTTTCCCGTCACAAAAACCACCACAAGTTTATCAATGACATTAAAGTATTATTTTGTTTTTGTTGATCACGAAGTACAAGATGAGAAAAACTAGGAGTCAGTGTACTCAACGCGCCGCCATTGTTGTTTACATTGCGTGGAATGGTGCGCTGTAATTTATTGCATTCTGCAGAAAAGGAGGAGTGGCGTTTATTGCGTTTTGGGAAAAAAGGGAGAAAAGGTGACAGAATAACACTGCAGATATTGTATTTTGCGTAAAATTAAGAATTTACTTTTAAATACTGACCTGATATAATACTGATTTTTTTTAAAAATGGCGTTCATCGCGTTTTGGAACCAAATTCTTCATATCTCATTTAATTTAGTTATATACCATACTATTTCTATAACTATTATTACTTGGTATTTTTTCTGATGTGCCGTTTAGGTCCATTCTAGGTCAGTCTATGTTTTTCTTTTTCTTGTTTCTAAAATCTTGACATCCATGCACAATTGCAGTCCCCAGAAAAAGAACCGTAATAGCTCACATGTGTAATGTGCCATTAATGCTTTTGATTCATAGAAAAACGAAATGGCATTGTGCGAAGATCTGACTCAGTGCCGTTTTTATCTACAGTGATTGAAGACCTTTTTTAATATTGCATCCTGCTACACTAATTCTGCTCCTAGACACTAATCTTGAAGTTTAGAAAGTATTCTGACCTCACTGATCATTAATCCGTACCCAAGATATTTATTGTCACAAAATTTTGCCTGGCCAGACTGGCAAACGTGTCGACCAAATTTGGGTAACTCGTCTTCAAAAATAGATGTATTACTTCCACTAAAAAGCACTAAGAGGGAGCAAAGTACACAAGTGCGGAGGAGATAATTGTGACCCTTGAAGCACAGATAAAGAGATTTTTGGCCCAGTTAGTGTTATCCTACTAATGCATGCCAACTTGAGTTATTCTAGGGCAAAAACCGGAAAGGTACATAGTCATGCGTTATAACTAAAGGAGACGGTTGTTTCTCAACCGGAATAAAGCTAAAAATATTCCCTCTTGCATAACGGAAGTTCTCTTTGTTCTGGATGGGAGCACCATGTATCATTAAAATAACTGAAGCATCTCCTTCCATTGACTTGAAATGAGCAGATACGTGAAGTTTCCATAAGATGGGTACAAGGGTAAATATACAGTCAGTTAGCCAGGAAGCAGTTAACCTCCACTGAAATCAGCTGAAGGAATGCTGTGAATGTCTTTAAAACGCAAAAAAGTAAATGGTAGAATAGGGCATGATGTCTGTGCAAATCATGAGGACTTATATAGGACACCTCAAAACCAGCTGGACAGACCACATTTATTTTTTTTTTAAATGTAATCATTTAATTCAAAGGTTGAAATAGGATTTTTTTTCCAAAACACCATATATAAAATCTGCATCATTTTTTGTGTTGTGATGCATACACAGGTGACAGATATTCAGGCCAGAGGGGTCAGTCTTAGTTGGGTGGCCCCATCACAGACAGAAAGCGACGAAGAACCCAAAGAGGCGGAGGAAAGCCCTGTGGAGCCAAGCTTCACGTATGAAGTCTCAGTCTCATACAACGGCAAGGACGGGAAGTACAAGGCCGCCTACAGGTGCGAGCGCATGCTGCGTAGAGGGTTTCGGGCAAGGGGCGGAGACTGTGTCTGCGCACTTGAGGAACTTGCTGTTGTTTTAATGTGGTTTGCTGTGGGGTTTCAGAATTTAGCGATAGACGGAGGTCAGTTCCAGTTCAGTTGTTGACTGTTTCCTGTGACATTTGCAGCTGTTCTGAGAGCAGATAAATATATGAATCTTGATGTTTTGAATATTAGCCTTTTATGCAAAGCTTTACTTTACTTTGTCTTTTGTTTGTTTTGACCCAGTGGTGCGGAACTAAGTACATCTTTACAAGACTTACGACCAGCAACAGACTACCATGTCAGGTTTGTGTCAACACTGCCAGTGTCTTATACATTTGACACGTTTTAAGAAACAGTTCGTTTGAAAATGGAAATAAATCATACAAAATTATTTTGGTTAGTTTGGTTAGTTTTTTTTGTGTCCAAAGTCATCCCCCCCACACCATTTGTTTTATTTTTTAATTAATTTAAATACAGAGCTTGACAGTTACTTAGTTGACAGTGATTAATTCGGACAACAGGAAATCATAATTTTAGCTATACAAGACACTTTTTAATACTACATAAAATACTTTCTAAAATACAATATTTTTATATGACAATGATGAGTACCTACATTTTTAAATCAGGGCTGTCGAAAGATTAAACGCGATTAATCGCGTACAAAATAAAAGTTTGTTTTGCATAATAATATTATGTGTGTATGTGTTTGTGCACTGTGTAATAATTTTGTATATATAAATACATGTTTACATGGGCATATATATTTATTTAGATGTTGAAATATTTTATATTATATATAAATAATAAATTAGGGCTGTCAAAGGATTAATTGCGATTAATCACATACAAAAAATAAAAGTTTGTGTTTGCATAATAGATGTGTGTTTATTTTGTGTAATTACTATGTATATATAAATACTAGGGATGCACCGAATCCAGGATTCGGATTCGGCCGAATACTGGGCTTTTTGACGGGGTTCAGGTTCGGCCGAATCCTAGATTTTTTTTCCACCGACCCCTAGGCTTGCGCTACCCTGGTCGATGTCACGCGGCCGTTGATTACGCACATCGGGTGCTGACGTGGAGATGAGCTTTTGCTTTCGGTGAGCCTTAGGGGCTGGACACACCAAAACTTTTAAACACGGCTGAAAACGCCTTGAGGACGCCGAATGCCAGCTGTTTTTCAGCCGAGCGCTTGGTAGCTGCGATGCTTCAGCTGTGAGCCGGTTGGTTGCTGTGGTAATGTCCCGCCCCTCCTCCACTGTAATTGGACGGCCGTGTGAAAACTGACATTGACGAGCGGAGCTTCTCACTCAAAGTTAAATATAGTTTTCAGCGCGGAGCTGCTTGCTTATTGGAAAAACGAACGTGTTGCAACGCATCGCTTTCATTATGCATAGGCTTATGGTAATTGTCAAAATAGTTTTTCCAACTTGTCATCCTGGCATAATGTACAGTTAAAATTAAATAAAATGAAATGAAAAATACACTGTGGGCGTTGTTTACTTCATTAATGTGCTTTACTGTGTTAATGGAATAAGGATGCGAGTAGGATTCGGTATTCGGTTTCGGATTCGGCCGAATCTTAAACGGTGGATTCGGGATTCGGCCGAACCTAAAAAATATGGATTCGGTGCATCCCTAATAAATACACACATACATGTATACTTTTAAGAAAGATAAAAAGTATATATATATATACGTATATATATATATATATATATACGTATATATATATATATATATATATATATATATATACGTATATATATATATATATATATATATATATATATATATATATATATATATATACATAAATAAACATAAATAAATAAATGTTTTTCTTAAATACATATATGTGTGTATTTATATATACATAATAGTTACACGCAATAAACACAAATATATTATGCAAACACAAATTATTTTATATGCGATTAATCGCGATTAATCTTTTGACAGTCCTAATTAAAATACTTAAAAAAGAAGAAAGATAATCACTTTGTACACCAAATGTACCTGCAATTATGTAATCACCTATAAAAAGTTGCAGTTTACTTACCAGGTACGGTTCGATGTAATTTTATTTATATAGCGCTTTTCACAATTGTTAAAATTGTTTCAAAGCAGCTTTACATTAATAGATACAGAAAAATCTACATAAGCAGCAAAATACGGCAGCTAAGATTAAACCATACTAGTGAGCGTAGTAATAATGTAATGCATAGAAGAGGGTGCTAAGTTAAGACAATGTCAGCTGACTCCCTAGGGTTTGAAAAAACCCCTAGGAGAAAAAAATGGGTACAGCCCTGAATCTAACCCATATACCAGTATTTTGAGTTAGTATGGTGTAAGTATATAAACACATAACTGCAGTATAAAATAAAGTGCTTTTGGTTGGAGCCGATGGTGTAGTGGGCGGCGCTCCGACATGTAGTGCTTTCGCACTTTTGACAACTCCAGTTCGATTCCCGGCTCAAGGTCATTTACCGATCTCATACCCCTTTCTTCTCCCTATACTTTCATGTCCTCTCCTTACTTACTGTTAAATAATTGGCCAAAAATATTTAATAAATAAAGTGCAATTGAAGTCATTTACAGAATAGCCTTTTGTGCCATAGCTTTCAAATCGTATTTAAGAACCAATAACATGCAACATCCTAACTTGATTTAACTAAGAATTTTTATTTTTGTGTGAACTATTACCGTAACCCAGTTGCTTTAATCTGTGTTTAATTTGGTGTTTTAATAGTGTGTTAGTGTACTGATACAGTGTTGTATGATTTAGGGTCCAGGCCATGTGTAACTGTTTACAAGGCGTCCCTTCAGAGCCTGCGAGCTTCACCACCCTGAGCTGTGAGCCCGACATCCCCAACCCACCACGAAAAGCTAGTGGTACCAAAAGCAGCCTCGTCCTGCAGTGGAAGGTGGACACGTGCACACAATCACTTTAACAAATACACACTTATAAACATCTTATGTGCTGATCATTAAAGGAAATGCTTTTTCTGTAGGCTCCATGTGATAACGGTTCCAAAATCCAAAACTATACCCTGCAATGGGATGAGGTACTTGTTTTTTTCTCTCTGTATTTCTGTATAACTGTTGTAAAATTGGTGACCTGGTCATTTTTTTGTGATTTATGGTAAGGTGAGATTTCTGTGTTTGTGTTTAATCATTCTGTTCACTCATCTGTGTATAGGGAAAGGGGACGGGTGTTTTTGAACAGTGCTACTACGGCCCACAGAAGCAGTACAGGCTCACCAAACTCTCGCCAGCTTCCAGATATTCTTTCCGCCTAGCAGCCAAAAACGACATGGGGGACAGGTGTGTATCCAGTGGACTGTGTCCTAGTGTTCGGTTCCAGCCCTTAGGCGATGTGTGCGTGGTGTGAGAGCAAGGAAAGATAATTGTGTTGACGGATGTGAATGTTTTTCCGTGTGTCCGCTTCGCTGAGGTTGTATCTCACTCTCTCTGCATAGCGAGTTCAGCGAACCTGTCACCATCATGACGTCGTGCAGCGTGCCTGCTCCCCCTCTCAGCCCTGAGTTGGTTCAGCCCGGAGTCACATGGCTCTGTCTGCGGTGGAACAGACCGACCGGCTCACCCAAAGAAGACGAAATAAGCTACGTGCTGGAGATGGAGGAGGAGGGCTCAGTAAGTGCTCTCAGGTCGCACACGTTTACAGATGACAGTCAGATCAGACATTTTAACCGTGATTAATCACAAAGCATTATTTGCTAAGAAATGGGAATGATTTGATTTGCATGTGTGTGCTACGACGATATATAAACATTAGAAATGTCTTGAAAGTCTTTACTTTAGTTATTTTTAAACCGTTGTATGTGAGTGTTTCAAAGTCCAGAGTAATCTATTAATTTGTGTTGTTAAGGGTTTTAGGTCAGTTATGTTGATCTATGTACACGTGTGTATGTTTTGTTTTGTTGATGGTTGTGTGTTTCAGGTCAGTTATGTTGATGTATGTGTATGTTTTGTGTTGTACAGGGTTATGGGTTTCAGCCCAGTTATGATGGTGAAGAACTCACACACACTGTAAGAAACCTACACAGGAGCACCACATACAGGTTCAGGGTAAGAACACAATAAACATGCACAAAATTATTGTGTCTCTATCTTTCCTCTTTTCTTTTTTCTGTCTGTCTCTGTCTGTCTTTCGTTCTGTATGTCTTCATTTCTGTCGTTCTGTCTGTCTTTCATTCTGTCTGTCTGTCATTCTGCCTGCCTGTTTGTCCTTCATTCTGTCTCTCTGTCTCTGTCTGTCTGTCTGTTTGTCCTTCATTCTGTCTGTCTTTTGTTCTGTCTGTCTGTCTCTTTGTCTGTCTCTCTGTCATTCTGTCTATCCGTCTGTCTGCCTGTCTGTCTATGTCTGTCTGTCTGTTTCTCTGTCTATCTGCCTGTTGTTCTGTCTGCCTGTCATTCTGTCGGTGTCTGTCTGTCTGTCTGTCTGTCTGTCTGTCTCTGTCTGCCTGTTGTTCTGTCTGTCTGTCTGTCGTTCGTTCTGTCTGTCATTCTGTCTGCCTGTCATTCTGTCTGTCTCTGTCTGCCTCTCTGTCTGTCTTTCTGTCTGTCTTTCGTTCTGTCTGCCTTTCGTTCTGTCTGTCTGTCTGTCTGCCTGTCTTCGTCGTTCTGTCTGTCTGTCTGTCGTTCGTTCGTTCGTTCGTTCGTTCTGTCTGTCGTTCTTTTGTCTGTCGTTCCTTCGGTCTTTCTGCCTGTCTGTCTTTCTGCGTCTGTCTGTCTTTCTGCCTGTCTGTCTTTCTGCCTGTCTGTCTTTCTGCCTGTCTGTCTTTCTGCCTGTATGTCTTTCTGTCTGTCTGACTGTCTGTTCTGCCTGTCTTGTATTTCTTTTTGTCTGTCTGTCTGTCTATCTTTCTCTCCATTTTGTCTTTTTTCTGTTTGTCTTTCTACTTCTATGTTCTCTGTCTGTCTGTTTGTCATTTTGTCATTTTGTCTGTATGTCTGTCTGTCTTGTCTTTCTTTTTGTCTTTCTGTCTGTCTTCCTGCCTCTATGTTCTCTGTCTGTCTGTTTTCTTTTTCCGTCTGTCTGTCTGTCTGTCTGTCTTTCTGTCTATTTGTCTGTCTGTCTTGTCTTTCTTTTTGTCTTTCTGTCCATCTTTTTTTTCATTTTGTTTTTTTCTGTCTGTCTTTCTGCCTCTATGTTCTGTGTCTGTCTGTTTTCTTTTTCTGTCTGTCTGTCAGTGTCTGTCTGTGTCTGTCTGTCTGTCTCTCTGTCTGTCTGTCTGTCTGTCTGTCTGTCGTTCGGTCTTTCTTTTTTTCTGTCTTTCTGCCTGTATGTCTTTCTGCATTTGTCTGTCTTTCTGAATCTGTCTGTCCATCTCTTTGTCTGTCTTGTCTTTCTTTTTTGTCTTTCTGTCTGTCCATCTTTCTCTCCATTTTGTCTTTTTTCTGTCAGTCTTTCTCTCTGTCTGTATTTCTTTTTGTCTGTCTGACTGTCTTTTTTTCTATTTGTCTGTCTGTCTTGTCTTTTTGTCTTTCTCTCCATTTTGTCATTTTTCCGTCTGTCTGTCTTTCTGCCTGTATGTTCTCTGTCTGTCTGTTTTCTTTTCTGTCTGTTTGTATTTTTGTCTGTCTTTCTTTCTGTCTGTCTTGCTTTCTCTCTGACTTTGTTTGTTTTTCTGTCTGTGTCCTTTTCTGACATTCTTTTTGTCGATCTTTCTTTTTTGTTTTTCATGTGATCATTTCCTTTGCTCTTTCTTTCGTTTGAATTGAGTTTTTTTCCTTTATAATGTTTCTTTTTCTTTCTTTGTTATCGGTCCTCACCGGCTGCCTGCGAGGCTGTGGTTGATGAGATCAGTCTCTGCTCTCTGTTGTCTTTAGAGACGACTGATCATAATCGTGTTTCCAAAAACAAAAGTGTATTAATGCGATCAGAACTGCCGCATGTATCCTGATGAGAGAGGCTGATTACCTGCGAGACCACTCGCATCCCCAATTACAGCCAATTACTATAACACATGACAGAGAAACTAAAATCACAACAACACGGCCTCATTCTGTGATTTGGACAGTATATTTCAGTAGGATATCAATTTAATAATGGTTTAAGGGTTTTTTAAAGTCCCTACAGATCTGTAATCCCTCCACAGGCAGTGTGTGAGTGATTCTCAGGAAGAACGTGTCCAGGTCACATATTTTCCTAAAATAGAAGGATAAAGATATTATATTTCGAATTAGTTTTAAGGCCATTAACATTTTTACTTTATTAAGTACAATCTATGACGTGTCTTACACAATTCTCATTACTGCATTATGCCCAGATGTTTAATTTTTGAATTTTTTCCCAATTCTCATTATTCCTAATGATGATTCTCATTAGATTCTCATTACTGTAATACAGCAGAGAAAATCACCCTATCCAGGTGAAATAATTATTGTTCTTAATTAAAAACAGCATACTGTACATTTAAAGAAAGTGCAACCTTGATGTATGATTATGAGTAGCTTATATAAATAGACCTCAACCGTCTGCTGCATTGCATTAATGAGAATTAGGAAGCGGGCTTGTCATGAAAATTGTATTTTTCATTAAAGTTTCTAATACAAGAGACTTTAATTGAAATCAAAGATGCAGCAGTTATCACTGTATTACCATGTTTGCTCTGCTTTTGAACAAATTCAATACTTCACTTATTTGGTATCATCACATTTGTGTCATCACAGGTTATTGCCTATAATGCAGAAGGAAAGAGTAACCCCAGCCTTGTGTCTGAGTTCACCACGGCCCCTGACAGACCGAGCTGCCCCTGCAGGCTCTCAGTGAAGGGAAAACCTCACCCGACAAGCTTCCGTCTGACCTGGGGTCAGTTCAATACACACTGAAAATGGCTGCTCTCTGATTGGTTCTTGCCTTGAAAATGCATCTTAAATGCCCTCTTGGGTACCTTGTTTTGGCCAAACTCCAAGGCAGCGTTACATGCATACTTAGTAGTTAGTACAATCCCATAATGCACAGAGACGAGCTCAATTACATATTTTCATCCAAAATGGCAGTCAGAGAGGTGAAATTTTTATTATAAGGTTATTTTACTCCGCATTAAAGATTTAAAGGAATTAATATAATGCAGACTGTTCAAGTTATTTTAGCAACACGTTAACCTCAAACTTTTGCAATGACTTATTAAGGCAAGGCCAATTTTATACACTTCTGTATCATTGGTTACATTATTTAATAAAGTTATTGGCTTGAAGTATTTATCAGTGTATTTACTTGTTGTAGTTGTTAATATCAAAGATGTTTTTGTCTGTTTAGATCCTCCCAAAGATACCGGTGGTTCAGATGTAACAAAATACATTGTGGAGCAGTCAGATGGTTTAAGTGGTACGTTTCATTCAGATATCTCCTTGTGTCTGCACATTCTCTGTTTGATAATGTTGTTATTGTAAGTCATTGATTGTGTGTGTGTGTGTGTTTGTCAGGTTCCTCCTGGAGTCAGGTGTACAGCGGTTTGGCAACGGAGTGTGTTTGTGATGGTCTGAGCCCAGGATGCTCATACCAGGCCAGAGTCCACTGCATCAGCGCCGGAGGAGAGAGTCCAGTATGTAACGCACACCTTTTTTTACGCTGCACCGGTTTTGGTTTCACCATTTTTTTAATGAAAAAAGAGTTGAAGAAAATTATGTTCAATGTCTAAAACGTTTTAATTTTATTGTTCAAAACTAAGTTTAGACATTTTAATTAAAGGCCCGCTGTGGAACTTTTTGGCCACTAGGGGGGCCTAGACATGTATTTTTCACCTCTAACGCCCCTAGAGGCCACAAGCGCCGCAGCACTGTCGCAAAGGAAAAGAAGACAACTCTTTAGGTCACAAAGTCCAAGATGTGCCTTCCAGCATGTCATATGAATACAATTTCATGGGTTTTATTTTTTTCAAACGCCAAAAGATTGCATAGCTCACATTTACAATCCAGTTTTAATTGTGGTTGCTTGGTTAATGTTTATATAAAAAAATATTGCCTTAAAAAGGAATCGAACCCGGGACGCCCATGTCGTAAGTCTGTGACACTACTACGATGCCACATCGTCAAGTGATAGAAGTCTCTCTCTTCACTCCCCATGTAGCCTCCAGCAAAATTCATGTTCTGAAAAAAAAAATTAGTGTTCGGGTGCCAGACACGACTTATATATGCAAGCAATATAACATTGCTTACTAGTACAAAAGCATCACGGCCAAGTCAGCATCGGTCAGGAACCCCTTCTCCTCATTTAATTCACGCAAGCGAGTGAACGCTGTCCCAATATTGATACTTGTCCTTCCTTTTATTCTGTAATGCTCCCGTTTTCTCTTTCTGGTCTCCTCCGACAAAACCTTAGGTTTCTTTTTCTTAGTTGCTGCTTCAGCCATGACAAAAACATCAGGAAAATAAATAGTTGCGCTCTCAAGTCCGAATTTGAGGAAGTGGAGGAAGTGACGTATGCCGTAAAGCCGACGCTTCGATAGCATTTAGCTTAGCCCCATTCATTCAATGGTACCATTTAGAGATAAAGTTAGAAGTGACCAAACACATCAGCGTGAGGAACTATATTTTATGGCGTAATAGCACTTTTGGGAGTACTTCGACTCGCCTGAAAAGTCCGCTCCCCTTCTCCCTCTCATAATGGGAGAGGGAGGGTGTTACTGCGCCGAGTCGAAGTACTCCCAAAAGTGCTATTACGCCATAAAATGTAGCTGTCGCACCACATAGCGCCCCTCACATAGTTTAACATTAAATAACTGCATATTTGCCCCAAATCTTTAATGATTAAGATTGGTTGCTAACGTATATTTTGCATTTTGAAGTAGACGCTATCTGACGAAGCTTGCGCTATTTAATGTGTTAGTTTATTCGTTTATTAAATTTTTTTATATAAGCCTGGCTTCTTTTATGCATGTTACCATTTTAAACAAAGATAAAACGTATCAACCAGTAAAATAGAATAAAGTCAACAAGTAAAAGAAAAAGTTTTGAGTAGACTTTATCAAAAAATTAGCCCTCCAGATTGTTTTATCCATTGTTGTAGCCCTTGCTCGGAAAAAGGTTGGAGACCCCTGATCAATGGGATTATCGCAAAAAATAAGCTCTATGTTTAGCTAAAGTTTATGACACTTACACGTTTTGTACAATAAGATAGTCACAGATGAACACAACTTTTATGGATATTGAATCCTAAATGCGTTTACTAGAAGTTAAAAGCTAATCTCTAGCTAGGCTACAAGCGAACCACACAACGCCATCACCAGCAAGCCTCCGACAGCTCGTTTAAACTTTATTAAACACATTTGAAAACAAATTTCCTGATAAGAAAATACTCTGGATAAATCTTTGAATGAATCTTGTGTTAACCTAATATCTGGAAACCGGAAGCGCTAAACTCGGGACTCGCTTCTGAGTTTTTCCTACCAAAAATGCATCATCCCTCCGGCACTCTATTGTTGTGCATTCTTGGGCTGTATCTCAATCAGCTCACTTGTTTAGGGCACTAATCAAAGAGTCGGCCATTTTAAGGTTTGTCTTAATCGCAAAATCCTTTCAGTGCACTGGAACGTTCGTTATCTTAAAAATTCCCGCAATGCAAGAATCAGTGAGCATCAATGGTCTCTGTGCTCCCATACCAGAAATCACATGACCTTTTCTGAATCTTTCCAACCAAAATCGATACAACTCAATAAACTTGAAAACCACAGAAAAACTTTTGAAAAGACAAATGTTTGATTTAATTTTAATATCATTTTTAATATAGATTAATGTAATATTTCTTCAAATTTACGCACAGATATTTAAGAGATAGAAATTGTTAATGAAAGTGTTTTTCAAAATATAATTTAAAAAGTGTTTAAAAGTTAAGTCAAAGAGATGTTGATGATGAATAACAGCTGTTCATTTTTACAATGCGCTTATGCAACCAAGTCACAGGAAATAAAATGAACAATGTTTCAATGTGATGTGAGCTAGGATCCTTACCAGTGCCCGAACCTGCATACACGATAAACCGATTCACGACTTTGGAGCTAGGGAGCTGATTGATACACAGCTTTGCTGATGCTGTGGAAATGGAAATAGCGACAGTCATTGATTCATGGATTTCAGGATTATGGGTAGTGCAGTTCTCACTTGAAATGTATCTCTTAAGCATGATTTTTTTTTAATGAAGGTGGCTTTTAAAGAGCAATTTTGAAAAAATGTACTTTTGCTGGATCTTGATGCTGTACTCTATTACACCAGGGCCAGGTTAGCCACATCAGTCAAGGTCGCTCATCTCTACAGACTGTCACACTTATTTTTTCACCGGGATGTAGACTGTTTCACAACACCATCGCTCAAAACATTTCTATTTTATTAAAGAAGACAAGCTTCGCTCCACGCGGCAGAGCAGGGTCAGGTTCTTTCAATCTGTCGCAGTCATCTGCCTCCCGTTTATCGGGTCGCTTCCACTGAGATTGCCAGCTTGTTTCCCCTCTGCCTTCATCTCCTCGCCATCAGAATCTCAACACGCTTTTTATCAATGGGAAGCTTTTGGCATGCGGCTGGTAATAATTTCTTGCTTCCGTCTCCTGATCCCCTGGGTAATGGCATTGTCAGCGCTTCACAGATGCGTATCTGCATGCGGGACTTGCCAGCGCACAGCTATGACTCATGTTGGCAGCATCTTTTCACAGTCGTGTGAGAGAATGCTCACATGGTTGCGGTCTGATGGGTAGATACAAACAAACAGTTCACATTGAATAGATCTATATATCCATATTCAGAGTACAGGGAGTTATAAGAATGTAAGGGTACTAAAATAAAATATAAAATTGTAACAATACCAGACTATCTACAATACATAGGGTTGTACCGAGTAATGAAAAATGCTAAATATGTAAATAAAACTGTATTTACATAATCCTAGATGAATAATAGGAGATTTGCATATGGCAATGACATGACATATATGAGCCTCAAACGCAATTGTTTCCTCTATCTTAAATAAACCTTGTGCATGCAATAGATTGCTGAAAAACAGGTCAATCTAAACATAACGCTGACTGTGATGTTACAGTCGAGATTAGGCTAACCCAACATTAAATTACACATTAAATTAGTCACAGTAATACTAAAAACAAAGTTGTGACTGCTGAGTTGCGTTATATGCTGGTTAAAGGTTCTCTAAGCGAATTCACGCGTTTTAGACCATAAAACATTTTTTGTTACATACAGCAAACATCTCCTCACTATCTGCTTGCTTCCTGTCCGCTGATCAAACTGTAAAAAACGCGATCTCTGTAGCCAGCCCAGCCTCCACAAACTGCAATAATAACAAACTGGCCAAACCTACACCAGAAACCATAACAAAGTATTCTAAGAAGGATTTGGGGGTTGGGTTTGAGCGCGTTCATGATAGCACGGAAGGGAGGGGGGGGAGTTAACTACGCTCAGTTTGTTTGAAAACACATTTCAAAAATCAACACACAGATTCGCTTAGAACGCCTTTAATGCTATATGCTAAAGTTTAGGCTGAAGTTCTACTTTTGATCTTACAGTTACATTTTGCAGGTCCATACTGAAAAAAAAACACAAACTTACCATTCAGAAACATCCATTAACAATCTCAAAACAATTGATTATTCCTTAAGATTTGTATCTTCGTCTGATTCCGGCTAAAACATAAGGTCTGTTTACACACACACACACACAGAGCTACTGAAAGAGCCGCTCTGAGAAACAGCCAATCAGAGCAGATCTCAACATTATATTCATGACCAAATAAGGTAATAATAGACCATTTTTATTTAAAGGACCAATCCTAGGTTTGTAAATGGACATGTAAATGTTTCTGGATAATTTTTGAACTTAATAAAGCCACAAATCTTCTATGTAGATATCAGAAAACAATTTAACAGATTATTTCAATGCGTTCTTTGGCACGTTTAAGCTTCCAAATACATCCAATTTAAAACTATGTGCGTGTGATCCATTATTGATAACTTTCTACTAAACTCTATACGACTGTTTGCGTGACTCTTAGTGAAAATGTCTAAATCTTATTAGATGCTTAAAGGCGTTTTCAGTAGTAGTGCTTTTGAAGGCATGTGAAATTTCACTGCTGCTTGTATTTGACATTTATGGATTGTAATAATTCTGACTTATGTTTGTGTTTTGTTTTTAGTTGTCAGAGGTTCTACAGATCCAAACACCACCTGTTCCCCCTGGCCCCTGTCAGCCACCCAGGGTGATGGGCAAACCCAAAGCCAGAGAAGTTCAGTTACGCTGGGGTAAGTTTTGCTGTCACACATGTAGATAAATCAGTTTGATCTAAACTGTTGTATAATAAACGACTAAGTCATCCAGATAGATGGTACAGTTAGAAAGTTCTCCCAAAACCACAGACATCAAACTCTTAAATGTCACCGGTGCGTTTCACAGACCGAACGGCATTCACATGAATTTGCAGAAATGCGTCAGGAATTACAAACACTGAGATCTCAGAAGCGCGTTCAGATAATGGAACCTACCAATAACCTTTCAGCAGATCTGTCTTTAAAATATATTTCGCCGCCCCTCGCTTATTTTCAGAAGATACTTCACATTTACATTTTTTTCCAATTTACTTACCGAGCAAAGATATGCATGCTGCTTTATTGGAAGTGCACTAACAAAGTTTATATTTTTTGTGATTAATTGGTTTTTTTTCTGAAAAATTTAAAGAAAATTCTGTAAAAATCTAACCTTGATATCTTTTGAATATTATTTGAGTAAGGTCATGCCAAAGATTAAAATCAATGTGAAATCAAACTTTGATCCTCAACATCTCATAATCAGACTTGGATTTCAAAGACTCACAGAATGCACCTTTTTTATATGCATTTGATTTAAGATCGAAATTGACTGATTGTTTTTGAATTTGTTAGCACCCCCTCTGGTGGACGGTGGTAGTCCGGTGTCTTCGTACAGCATGGAAATGTTTGTTCCTCAGGCAGATGAGGGCAGGGAGGTGTACCAGGGCTCTGAACTGGACTGTACGGTTGGTAGTTTACTGCCTGGCAGGACCTATGGATTTCGGCTCAGAGCCGGCAACAAAGCTGGGGTGAGTGCACGGGATCCAAATTTGATGCAGAGCTTTCACACATATTATTTCCTTTATAGTTACAAGTAATCGCTTTTAGTTGTTCTTTTTATAAACAATAACTGTGTATAGTTTTTGTCTGCATGCAAATTAGTCTGTATTTATTGTGTGACCAACAGTACGGGCCATTCTCAGAGCGATCTGAGGTAACTACAGGTCCGGGTGCTCCTGACGTATGTCGACCCCCTCATATCAACTGTAGATCACCGACGTGTGCTGTCGTCAGCTGGGAGGTAAGATACAAACTCTCAATAAAAATAATAATTAGCAAGACATTTTGAAAAGTCCAGTTTAATTCAATAAATCTGTTCAATGAGACTAAATCTCAATTCACTATATTATTTAAGTTGTCAAGCAGATATATCCCCTGAAGTTCTTATGTAGCTTTTTGTACACTCAAAATGCAAAAAATGTATGTCTGTTTTGGTGGTTTTTAGATGGGTTTACCCGATAAACAAAATGACCCAATATTTACTAAACAGGGCAAATTAGCGTGAGAGATCAATAAAAAAAAACGCTGGTGGGATTCGTAATATCTGAGGGGTTATTTACTAAAAAGGCACAAAATAAATGACACCGGCGCAACCGATGTGCAACGTTTTGCTATGTTTTCTGCGTTGGACAACTTCTTTCCTGGAAACGGTGTGCACCGGTGTGGAACAGGTTTGAGATACATTTTCTTTTGTTTAGTGGGTGTGTCAAAAATGCCAGCCTATGATCAGCAGCAACATGATATAAAGCACAAGGTATTAAAGAGACAACCCGCACAATGGGTCCAAGTAAAGTGGTTTACATTACATATGTGTTATTTTTTATAATAGACAGCAAGGGCAGGGACATCGAGTGTATTTTACAGTATTAAAAACTTGTTTATAATGAATTTATCAGTCTCCGAAAATTCTTCAAAAACAACATATAAAATGGCCTTCTCAGCTGCCATAGTTGCAACTTTTGTGTCATCAGAACAGGGTGTTCAACACACCACCATTTCTTTTTAAAAAACACTGTGCAACGTTTTGTCGTAGCCCTGATTTCCATATTGACCAATGCAATTTACTAAGAGCAGCGCAAATTAGTTCAAGGTCGCAATAAGCAGAGGTAATGAGGTGCGAGTGATCTACTAACGCCTGATGCACTTGAGTTCAGCACCACTGACATCGCAGCAGAAAATCTGGGGTGTGTAATCCCAGCTACGAAGCCATAGTACACTGAAAAAAACTGGAGGATAAAAAATGAAGGTTTACAAGAATAAACACCTGTTATTGTGTGACCCCTCTTCCACCAGCGAATTAAAAATAATATTTTTTTGAATATTATATTCCTCTGGCATTTCAAATAAACAATTTCATGTTAAAATCCTCTGCATTGTACCATGCGCTCTCTGATCTATGCGATGCCTCTCCTATCAGCAACAATTGCAGCCATTTCATATGCAAAATAATTTGAGATGCTTTTTTACGTTAAATAATAGCGCAAATACCGAGATAGTCCTCACTGCAGAACACGAGATCCAGGGGGTGGCCTCCCACTTTATATACTTTGTTTCGTAAAATGAACCAGTATATTTGCGTTGTTGCAGCCCGCAATTAGTTGCATCCTGTGGTTACCAACGTTTGCTCTTATCAGTTTAAGTGTACGTTTGATTAATAATATAGTCGAGAATGATTCATAATTTAGTAAGTGATGATCACAGTTAGTGTAAGGGGAACTAAGGGAGATGTTCAGTGATAGCCTATCACTGAAGGGATTTATTTGTGACCCCGGATTGCTGTACATTATCCCACTTATTACACACAAACCATTACACAAATTTATTTGAAATCTTTTATTAGCACATTGAAAAAATGTAAACCATGTTAAGGAAACCTGTTTCCTAATGGCTGTAAGCAAAGACGCGTTAAAACACGTTCAAGATAAACATTCAATTTATTAATTTCTAAATAACTTGCCATATATATGTTAATAATTATGCATATTTATACTGTATACATTCATAGGTATTAAACTGCATGTTGAATGATTACTCGTAGTGCCCGAAATGTTTTAATCCAAAATATTATTGCAAAAACACTTACATTTCACCTTAAAGTCACTACTTTTATTGTTGCCAAAAGTAAAGTTTGTTTTTCTGTCAAAAGAATAACTTAATTTAGTTACGAATCAATGCAGAAATGGTAACGCAACAACACGTGTATGACGTGTCTTGTGGTAAAACTGCCGACCAATCAAAATGCAGTGGGAAGAGATCTCTGGATTTGGATCCAGCTCCGCCCCTGGATCTGAATCCGACCCCACCCCCTGGATGTCGTGTTCTGCAGTGAGGCGCTACTGCAAATACCAGTAATATCACGCGCTCAAACATTAAATTGCGTTGCGTGATCAATTAAATAATCTCCTTCCATAAATTGTGTGTCTAAAAGGAAACTCCTAGAAATGCATATGCAATAAGGTCAGTCGCAAAAATAACTAGACCACACCTTTTCAGCGCTAATTATCCACTGCACGTATTTAATAAATCCCGACAGTTGTTTCTTAACATGGTGGTTTGTGCTGGTGCAAGCTGTTAGTAAATCTGGCCCCAAGTCTTATTTTGTAAAAAAAACTAAAAATGTAAATCATATGAGTTTATGCTTAAAACAGTAAGAAATATCTGCCAGTAAAATAAACTTGAATTAAGATTATTGAATCAAGTTAAAACTTGAATTACGTTTATTTCTTAACCCCACTGGCAGATATTTTTCTTGTTTTAAGCATAAACTCACTTCATTTTAATAATTTTTTTTCAGAAAACAAGATTTGTTTTACGTAATTTTGATTCTCAAGTAAATATGCTATTCTGTTAGTAACATGCTTAGACCATTAGGGTTTTGTTCCATATACTATATATGTGTAGTCCTAAAATACCATAGAGATATTTTTGCCTTCAAACATCTTTGTTGATTCCTACATTTACCTTTTGTTACACCTTACAGACCCCTCACTGTAACGGAGCGGCCGTATCGGAGTATCGGCTGGAGTGGGGGGCTGCAGAGGGCAGTATGCAAATCTGTTACACCGGTGCTGCACTAACACATGAGCTGAGAGGTCTGCTGCCCGCCACCAGTTACTTCTGCAGGGTGCAGGTGAGAATACACTCATTTTAACTAAGTGAGCCATTTATGGATCTGGCTTGTGAAATAAACCAGCTCTGATCTTGCCTGCACTTCCTTTAAGCCAAATCATTTAGATGATGATTCATAAAGATGAGATGAAGCGGTGTTTGCCAATGTTACGTTGTTGGCGCCACCCAGTGGTTATCAAGGGTTTTTGCATAGGTTGTAATATTGCTCTGTATGACTGTCATGAGATCCAGAGCAGTTACCTTTTAAGTGGTGCTTGCCGAGGCATAAACTGTCCCTTGGTGTTTGTGCTGTGGATGATGATTTTAAATTGTGTGATTTGTTCAGGATATCTGAGCAATTTGACTTTACCGTTTGTCAGACGTTAAATGGATGCTCAGTGAAGTTCAGGTCTGAGCTTTGAAGAAACTAAAGTTATTTGACTACTGCTAATGTATGGCATAGCATTTGTCCTAAAGTTAAGGTGCTTAGCCAGATTCATTACTTAGAATTACTATAAATGTGTCGTGTACCGTTGGGCATGTAATGTATTATCTGTCTTGTTGACTTCCCGTCCGGCTCGGATAGCATCTTTTAAATTAAAGATTTAAGATTAAAGATTAATTCGCCACTCCTGTCGGTCTTGTTCAAACTTTATTAACTTTCTAACCTGCATGCGTTTTCCTACAGGCGCTAAACGTAGCCGGCGTGGGGCCTTTCAGCGACGCTGTGCACTGTCAGACGCCCTGCTCGGTGCCTGCGGTGGTCAGCGGCGTCCACGCCCTCCGGGAGTCAGAGATGAGAGTGGAGGGCACGGAGAGAGGCGAGGACGACGAGGATGAAGATAGCGAAGAGGCCGCCCCGCTCCTCTATTCTCCATCCACATGCCTGGGGCTGCGCTGGGAGTCGCCGTGCAATCACGGATCTGAGATCACGTCGTACCTGATCGACCTGGGAGAGAAACAGCCCATCCTTACTGGGCCTGTAACCAAATATATCATCCAGAACCTGCAGCCCGACACCACCTACAGGATAGAGGCACTGGTTACTTGTTAACACAAAAGTCAGTCACTCCGTAAGCTTGGTACGTATTTTTGTTAATTTACAGTTGATCTCATGATTTATGAAATGTGTTTGAAATGCATGAATAATAAGGGGGGAAAAGCAGCCAATGAGAGCCCAACATAGATCCAATCCACTGTTCTAGGCAAATGTGACTAGACAACATTTTGGATTTATTTGACACATATTTCAATAAATTCATAAAGTGTACTATTATTTTAAAATGTAGAAAAAAACATAGCTATTGCTGAATTGTTTATTTTATTATGGCTGGCGCTGTACTGGCCAATCAGAATCCAAGACCTGACTTGTCTTTTTAACGTTAAAATAGTAAGACTGACTCGTGTGGCTTGCGTTGAAAAATCCGCAGTGTTTAATAAGCTGCTCAAATTCATATTAATAATAATAATCTAAATGAACGCTGTCTCTCAAGCAATTTAGACTGCTCACAGTCGCCAGGCAACACGGGCATCGGGTGCATTTATTTATCATTTTACAGATGCTTCAAATGCGGTTTATCCAATCAGGATCTGTGCCATCTGCGTAAGTGCTCTGTAAGACCAGCTGTTACTAAAGTAATGATGTTTATATGTTTGCAGGATAAGGATCCAGGCTCTGAACAGCCTGGGCGCAGGTCCCTTTAGTCACACCTTTAAACTGAAGACCAAGCCACTGCCACCCCTCCCTCCACGTCTGGAGTGCACTGCGATCAGTCACCAGACCCTCAGGCTCAAGTGGGGCGATGGCCCGTCCAAGGCCCAGCCCACCGACTCTATACAGTACCATCTCCAAATGGAGGATAAACTTGGGAGGTTTATATTGCTCAAGCTTTATTTGACATCCTAACCAGCCGTGACATGGCAAGTTTCCAAGGTCAATTACTTCTCAGTTGAATGCACCAAATGCACAGACGGTTAACACGTTAGGGCCTTTTAACACCTGGTCACTTCATGTGTTTTCGCTGATTGTTTCATTTACATTAGGCCACATAAATGCGTCTTGGCAAAAAGGATATAAATCCAATCTTCTACTCTCCTTTGCAAAATGCAAATACACTATTGATTATTCCGCCTTAAAAAACTTAAGATGAGGCTTATGCAACAAAAGGCAGCACTTACTATATGTTGTACTGTATGATGGGTAGGGGACGTGTGTCTCCTTGCTCAGCATGAGCTGGAGCGTCCAGTACAGAGGAGACTGAGAGCGTGACAGTGTGATAACTGATAGGACTATGACGGGGAAAAGCACTTCTCAAGTTTAATTTTTTGTTTAATCTAATTGAGTTTGTCATTGGACTATTTTATTGGATCCACTGTAGTCACTCTATAAAGCAATAAGCGTGTCGTCTTTTTTGGATCTCTTCCGGCTAACTTGCGAGTGACGTGCTTAATTGGGAGAAGTAAAGCGCTGACATATGTGGTTTCATCAACTAGATGTATTTACACTTGTCTAGTTTCATCTGAAATGCATCCCAGACCAAGTGGTTTGAGCGATCATATTTAAATCCGTCTCGGAAACGTTTCGGAGGGCATTTACACCAAATTTATAAAATTGTGCATAGGATCCTTACTAAAAGTCTACGTATGCACAAAAGCCAAAAATATGCCAAGACTTCTAAAACAAAGCAATGTTCCCTTTATAAGTCACATATCACTTGCAAGTGTGCGTACATAAATCATCATCAGATCCCTCCCTGCAAGCCCATTCTCCCATTAAATGTGTTTTTTATAGATCACAAGCTTTGCGTGGGAACTGGTGTACGCACGTTTCCAGACCTGTTTTGTGCATACGCACGCTTTATAAATGAGACCCCTGGTCTTTTTACTAGGGATGTGCCAATATCCCTCAATACCAGAATTCAGAATATCAGCCGATACTGATGTATGCCCGATACTATTGTAATTAAATGTGTGTAGTGCTTTCTGCTACATCTAGTATCATTTAAAATGTAAAAATCAATCATTTAAAATGATTTACAAGTTACAGGAAACATTAGTAATTATTAATCATGGCAGTGTTTAGGGGAACATATAATAGGTGTTTGATCATTTATGTATGCTAAATATTTGTTTCTTAATTGCAAAAAACTGTCATAGTAAAAAGCTTTAGTGTGCAGATGGTTATTTTGGGAATTATGCGCTTGACCGGATTTTTATGCACATTCTGGGTGCAGAATTGATGTGCCTAAATCATTCTGTACACTACGCTTATGGGCTTCCTGGGCGCAGAATTGATGCCCTTGAATCATCCTCTCATGAGAATCGTCACACCGCAATGGAAAGTTTATAGCTGTTAAAACACTAAGAGAATAGATGCATCGTGTGCTCGGGACAAACTAAATTGCATCCATCCAACGGCTTACTGAGACTTTATAAAATCAAATCTTTAAAATGGTCTACAGTTATCAGGGTTTCCCGCAGACAATTTGTTAGTTTAGGTGGTAGGGTTGGTAAGGTGGTTGGGGCAAAGGGGGTGGCAATCAAAGGGGGGGCGTATGCGTCATGATGAAAATAAAAATATTTTAATAAAATAAATAAAATATTTTTATTTAAAACACTCAAATAAAACTTAATTTTAAAGAAGCTATGACAAAAAATGAACATATACTAGATTATTAATGAATGAAATGTTTTTACCTCTAATGGGAATAGCTGCGTGATGAAGTGAAACTAAAGGGTTAATAAACACAAACTAAAGCAGATGTTGTAGAACGTCTGGCGAACGATGATAGATAGCGCAAAAATTGTAAAAACTGATTATTTCCCACTATTAATTACAATATCTTAAAGGAGTGTAACTACTGTAGCATGTAAATAATGCACATAAATAAAGTGAGCAAGAGCGCTCAACAATTATATCTAATTAACAGGCACGTGAAAACTAGCTAGCAGGTTGCTTAAATAACAAACTCACCAGTTAACTTCCTTTAAAATAAGAAGAACTTTAGACTAATACAATAACAGGCTTAAATAACCCCAAAACATAAGTCCACTTACAGTTCTCACGGACACGCGTTTTATCAACTGGCTATCCTCCAGACATGACGGACCATGTCTTTATCAGTGCGGCCGTGTGGCGCGCGTATACGCGCTATTCTCAGAGATGCACTTGACGGCGTTTTGTGAAGCCCTGGTTATCTTGTGTGTGCGCGTGTTGAATGATGCATTTCATCTGTCCGCTTCACCAGTGGATTAACTCAGTGTGCGAGTAAGTTACAGTGTTTCTGTGAGGTAAAATATCTTTAAATGGGCATTTGTTCTTTACATGAAGCTATTGGGTGTATAAAACGTTTATGGTGCTTTTATAATACTTTTTTTAATAGCTTGCCAGTAACAACCACGGCTAACGCACATATCGGAATTGGAATTGGTCATATTGTCGGTCCTCGATCCGATATCCAGTCCAGCCAAAAAATCCCGGATCGGCCCCGGTCTCGCATATCGGATTGGGACATCCCTACTTTTTACGATCGGATAGCTATCTGATCAGAAAAAACGCATAAAGTGACCAGGTGTAAAAAGCCCCTTAAATGTTTTAGGACCAACAAGATTTCATGATGGGATTAATTTTATACATAAAAAGTAAAAACATATTGACACTTGGTGCTAGAGACAGGTTGTAATTATCCGAGTTTGTTATCGATGCTTTGTTAATGTCACAAATTTGCTTTCTTTTTTTAATTAAAAAAATTAGTATACTCTTTCCCCGCAATTAATGGGTTATCTCGTAAATTAAGAGAAAACACTTCCTTGCCAATGACGAGTTTTTATGGCAATCCATATTTCCGCTATTATCCACTAGGTGGAGCTCTTACCCAACTTATAAAACACTGAAGCATCCACTGATCCAAAAGCAGTAAAAACTCAAAAAAATGTTTTGATCATCACTTCGAATCTGATCTCTAACAAAAGTAAAATAAATGCCTACACGTAAATATAATTGTGTTGAATCTGGTTTAAAACTGTGTTAATCTGCTCACTAAATTATATGCAAATTGTGTGTGTTTGTCAGTCGAATTTTAAGTAATATTCTACGTTTTGAACACGAAAGAGATGAATCTTTCGTTTTATTGGTTTTTTGGCCTCGTGAGAGTTCATCTCAGTTAACAGTATTCTTCTCTGTCTGCTTCTCTCGTTGTGTCTTTTTAAAGGTTTATATCCTTGTATAAAGGACCCTGCCACACACACAAAGTGCAGAGGCTAAATGAGTCTACCTCGTACACGTTCCGCATGCAGGCCTTTAATGAGGCGGGCGAGGGTCCCTTCTCAACTGTTTACACCTTCACAACACCCCGCTCACCACCTGCGCCCCTCAAAGGTACCCCATTTAGGAACTATTTGTGTTATAAAGTTAAAGAGAAGGCTGTATATTACGTAATAACCTTACAAGAATTGCCCCCAGACCTCAAAAGTTAATTTAAAAGCATATGGAAAATATGATGCACATTTTTTTATTACAATAATAGTGTCATCTTGCCATAACTGTTTTTCTGTCTATGTGTGCGTTTAGCCCCTCGTGTGGAGCGCGTGGACGATTCGTGTGAAATAAGCTGGGAGTCACTGCCACCTATGAAAGGAGACCCGCTCATCTACTGTCTGCAGTGCATGCAGGGAAATTCTGACTTCAGACAGGTAACTATCATTTCTTATTCAATTTGTTCACAAAGGAAGATTTTTTTTAAGGAATGTTTGTAACCAAACCGATCAGAGGTCCCTTTGACTTCCATAGTATTTTTTTCTACTTCCTTTTTGGAAATGTAATAGCATACCTCTTTTAAACAAGCCAACCCGTTGAATTAAATATATTGGGTTTGTCTAAGTGGGAACCTAGGTAATAGTGGTGCTTGATTTGGTCAAATAAAATGCATAAAACAAAATGTGCACGTGTATGTGCAGTCATACTTTGTTTTTATAGTTTCTTCCTTTGGCTTTTACCTCAGAGGGCGTGTTTGCTAAGTTGTCTATTAAGAAAATAAAATGAAAATACCATCAATACTTCTGTTTCTAAGGAATCTTTAACATAAGAGGTCTCTTTCAATGCAAACCATTGAAATAAACACCTGGCAAAGTTTTATGTCATTTATGTGTGAGCACAGGTAACGCTCCTACGGGATGGCAGGTGTTGGGTCCGGCTGTCTGGATGAATAGTAATATAGGATAATGGTGATCCAGTTAGTGATGGTTATTAGACTTAATGTGAGGGCCAAATCAAATCCAGCCACTGAAATGTTTTTTTCTGTCATCATATGTTTTGCTAATGGCTTTGATAATATCTGTTTAGCAAGGCCATCAAAGATGTTAAAGTGATACCTAAGAATAAAACGTATGTCCCTGTTTACTTATCCTTATACCACAGGGCTGTTGAATGCTTTATTCCTATGGTTAAGAAATGTTTTATGGGTATCAGTGGCTGCCTTTTTTGAAACGCACGATGCGAAGTTCGTCACAACATGTATGTAGCTTGTCATGTGTGTGGTTCGTCATTTCAAAATATGTGTTCTGCGCTTTGAGAGATCGTGTGTGCATCACGTGTCATGCCAAAATAAGTGCCTGCTGCCTTGAACTTGAAAGGAGACGCTAGCGTGTGCCAGATACTCTCACAATCTCATGCGTAATCAGAGTTTACTGTTAAGGGAATGTCTTGCGTATATTTAGGGAACGTGAGCGTCTCTTTTATCATAAACGGTTTTGACGCGTCTGCAGCAGGCACTTATTTTGACAAAACACGTGATGCACACAGGATCTCTCTACACGCATGACACATATTTTGGAAAAGGGAACCACACACGTGACAATCCGAACACTTATTTTGAATTAGCGCATCCTTGGAAGAGCAGTCACGAGCCGCCACTGATGGGTATGCATTATTTTTTGATAAACGCATACATGACCTGTCAAATGTCTTAAAGGAAAACACCACCGTTTTTTTATATTTTACTATGTTTATACCTCATCTTAGAAAATTAATACATCCCTATCTTTTTTCAATGCGTGCACTTTTAATCTTTGTACAGCGGTCGTGAATGTGTTAGCATTTAGCCTAGCCTCATTCATTCCTTAGGATCCAAACAGGGATGAATTTAGAAGCCACCAAACACTTCCGTGTTTTCCCTATTTAAAGACTGTTACATGAGTAGTTACACGTGTAAGAATGGTGGCACGAAATAAAATGTGATTTTTTTTTAAGCAGATAAAAAATGAGAACTATGAAGAGCACTTAACTCAGGGCGCAGCAACATCATCAGTCCTGACTACTCCCCCGAGGTCGAAGCGCTGCAAACTAAGCATAGGGACTTTGAGCTATAGGACACACAACCACGCACCATTTTACAGTAAAAATCTCTTTAATGTTGGTCCTAAGGGACCCACTGGAGAGCCAGGTAAACAAGCTGACCCAGTCGTTTATAGCAGTGGTGTTGTGATGCTAATAGTGAGTTTCACTAAAGATATGATCACTACACCCGAATCTCAGACGGGAGTAAGTCGAACTGTTTGATTTAACTGAAAGGCACTCTGGCGTGAGTCTTTGAGTGACTTTAGAGATGACTAAACCCACACTCTATAATGGAGGGGTATAGCAGTCTCACTGGATGCCTGACTCATTGTGTCTTGCTGAGAGACGGCAGGCGAGACAGGAGACTTGTGTGTCTGTGTTGATGTGACCCACACACCATGTGTGCGTGTGCAAGCATGCAGGAAGTTATGTACATATAGTCTTTAAGCATATCCTTGCCTACACATCTGCATTCTTTTTCTTTAGGTTTTTGTTAAACAATTACAATAATGCTTAATTTCATTTTTTTTAAAAGTGTACCCCAAAGCATTTAAAGCCTGGTGCTTTTTTTGGGCAAAGCGCTTTGGTGATACTTTTGCTTTGTTTATCAGTCGTTAAACGCTGCTCTGGTTGGTTGTTGTGATATTTGTCCTGCCCCTCCTCTACAGTGATTGGATGGCCGAGGTGGAAGTGACGAGCATTGAGGAGTTTTACACAAACAAGAACATTTTTTAAGTCTAAGCGCTCTGCGATGAGCGCAGAAAAAGCGTTGGTGCTCAGCGTTGACACAACTCGCCAGCTACTGGCATTTTTGAAAAGCGCTACGCTTCCATTGAAAATAATTAAAAACGTGCGCCGGCCAAAGGCGTAAATGCCTTGGTGTACACGCCCCTCTAAATCTTTTTTACAGGCAAATTATTTATATTATTGCTAATATTAAGTAAGAGCCTTGGTATTGCGACCGATTAAATTCTTATTTATATGATTTTGAATTCTTACACATTAAGAATCAATTCAGGGATTTCCCGAAAATCGTTTTGTTACACTGAAGATCAAATAAAATTAGAGTGTATTTTCCCCAGCTGTAATATTAAGGCCGAAATAAATGTAAATATTTGTATATTAAATATTAAGTCTAATTTCATTATGCCTCTAGGTACTAAATGTATCCCAATGCTCATGCGTGCACGTTATGCTTCGTTCACACCAGCCGCGGTAGAGGCGTCAAGCGCGAGTGATTTCAATGTTAAGTCAATGTGAAGATGCTTTGACGCCCATCTGGAGGTCTCGCGGCGTGAATGATGCGATTCCGCCTCATTCACGCACCTAGTTCGCGCAAATGCCGCAAATTGAGCATTGCCGCGGCAAACGCGCAAGTTGAAAAAATTGAACTTTGGCGGAAAACACGCCGCATTAACCAATCAGGAGCTTGCTCTAGTAGTGACGTGAAAAAACCCCCTCCCATGACGCGAATTTCCGCGTGAATGCCTCGGTGACTAGAATTTCAAGCGCAAATGAAGCGAGTAAACTCAAAATGTTCGAGCGGCAAACTAGACGCGAATTTGACACCTCAAACGCGGTTGGTGTGAACCCACGGTAAGAGTCAAATAAACTATGCTTTGCAGGGCTGAACTCTCGACCATGCATGTACGTTCATGTACACGCAAAAATGTACCATACTTTGGCCTTAATTTACCCTGTCTGCCACAGTTAAATTAGTTACACAAACTGAAATAATTAACTTCAAAATAACACAATCCCAAAATGTGTTTTTTCTGCATTTCGACAATGACTGCGCCCCTGCATTTAGTACAGACTGCAATTTCACAACTAGGCTATAATTTAGAAAACACTATATAAACACTATATAAAATGTAAAAAAATCTGATAGTCGTGAGATGCAGCACTAATGACTAAAGATATTTCAAAACAATGTGGCCAATACATTCTTCTCTTTCTGCTCTACAGATCTACAAGGGCTCGGCCACCTCCTTCCAGTTCTCCAACATGAGTTCGTCGGCGGAGTACCGCTTCCGTGTCTGCGCCATCCGCCAGTGCCAGGACGCTCCTGAAATCATCGGCACCTACAGCTCCACCGTCATCCTGCTCCCACCTCGCGTGGAAACCCCAGGGACCTCGGCCGCCACCGGGTCCAAAGCCTCAGAGGCCCAGAAGCCAAAACGCAGCCTGTCGGACGAACAGTTTTCTTTAATAATCATCGCCCTGTTGGCCGTGACCTCCATACTCATCGCGGTGGCCATCCAGTACTTTGTCATCGAATGAGCCGTCGCACTCTGGGCCTGCGTAGTCGTCCGAGCGAATTTTTATTTTCTGTTGATTTTTCCGTTTTCAGTTCGTTCCGTGTTCCGGCACCAGCGACGAGTAGCTGCGCGTGAAGGGAAATAATGAGAAAAAGAAATAGTAGAATTATCTCAGTTAATCGCTATCATTCTGTTTCTCTCGCTCTCCGCTGTCCCTTTTTTCTCTCAACGCACGCTCTCGAAAAGAACGGCTCTCTCTGTCTCGTTGGGGTCGGAGGCGGTTTATTGAAGGATCAGCAGTGAAGCTTAATGCTCAACTCATCGTACCACTCACGTTTTTATTTCTGTAGTCGTAGCCTTTATTTATACCTATAGTTTATAGTTGTAAACTGTCCAGCCTGAGTTTCGATCAGCGTTCCAAACTAGCTCGGAGGGCTTGGGACTGAGGGCCAGTGACTACGCTTTCGTGAGGGGGGCGTCTCTCTCATAAGCACATGGGAGAAGGCCCCGCCCGGGGTCTCGAGGGACCGAGCATTCCCTGGGAGATTAAGTCTTCGAAGTAAGGAAGGGGGCGAGGCGAGACGGATAGCTGAAATTAGCAAACGTTGGTTTAGCACTTTCCTCAGAACTTTTTTGATGTTCAGAATGTGTAAAGGATGCAAAAATATCTAGAGAAATGTAGGTATATTTTTGTACAGCGTTGAGGACCTGTTCATTGAGAAACCGGCGTAGTATGGAGATTAAGACTATGAATACCAAACCTAACAGCTTAATAGTTATTTTTACTATCATGTACGTATACTGTAGCTTGTTTTTACAATCAAGCAGCTGCTTTGCTCCAAAATATTGTCGTTCAGCACAAACAATGTAAGCTTCTCGGAAAACCTTTCCTTCGGTTGTTACCTTTGCACCTTAGTGAGAAGAGAAAAAAATAAGCCTACGTATTGAATGCGTCTTGATCTTGTGATGCGTTTTATGGAACATGTTCTCCAGTCGTGCAAGCCCTCGATGTGTTTTGGCTGTTTTAAAATTGTAGTGTCACATTTGTTTTTGAAATGGTAGATTCAAACGAAAAAATTATTCACCTAGTCGATTCTTAATTTCTCTGACTAATTTTTTCGTTTATTTTTTATAGCTTTAGAAAGCAGATTATGGCATTGAGTTATCAGTTAATTTTAACGATACAATATTATTTTTCGATGTAATCTCGCGAGTATTGAGTATAGGACTATATATATATATAATTTTTTCGTTCGAAGAACACACATTTAAGCTTTATTTTTTATATTAAAGAAACCTTTAACGTTTATTTCTGTCCGGCAGAGAAATTAAGAAAAGCGCCAGAAACTAAACGCAAACAGCAGTAATGAATTGTGTTGATCTTACATGTACTTCCTGTGAATTGAAAACTTTGCCTTTTTCTCTGTGTGTTAAGTCTTGTGACTGATTGCCAGTGCTGCATGTTGGCATTGTGACAATCCGGTCGTAGGGTTTCGTGTCGTGCTTGGTTATGGGCATACGAGCGCTGTCGCAACCGCAAACGGCTACAGGTACCTTGCAAGAAGTCTTGAACGAAAATGAATTACATGATTTGGTCTAATAGATATTCTTCTGTTTGTCATTTGAAGAAAAAAATCTCAAATTCCTATTTTTGATAGTGATGAAATGTAATTGCAAAGTGTGCCATTTTAACATCTCCCTACCATAGTATGCCTCTACATTTTGGTTCTTGGGAGAAAAACTACAAGAAAAAATCAATAAAATATGCACAAAAAATGAGACCATTTTTATGTAATTTTAATGTTTGCAGTTACCTCATACACCGTACATTCCAAAACAAAAATTTGTTATAGTAAACATCCTACCAAACATATCACTTAAAAATGTTCGTTATCAGTTAGGAAATGTGTAATCATATATATGTATCTAAAGGGTGTCTGTATAATTATGATATCTACATACGGATACATGCACAATAAAAGATTTATAATTCTTAATTGTCTTGAAAATGTTTTACTCCATGATGCAATGTACGTCATTCTTGTCGTTTGGTGGTTTTTAATAGTAAAAAAAGGTTTATTATTATTATTATTATTAATTATTAAAGCAAAGGTGTGGATTGATTTATTCAGACTTTGCAGAAAGCTTTGAGGTAGTATACACTCACCTAAAGGATTATTAGGAACACCATACTAGTGCTGAAAGAATTCTTTAGAAATGTTGGCCCATATTGATAGGATAGCATCTTGCAGTTGATGGAGATTTGTGGGATGCACATTTAGGGCACGAAGCTCCTGTTTCACCACATCCCAAAGATCTCTGTTGGGTTGAGATCTGGTGACTGTGGGGGCCATTTTAGTACAGTGAACTCATTGTCATGTTCAAGAAACCAATTTGAAATGATTTGAGCTTTGTGACATGGTGCATTATCCTGCTGGAAGTAGCCATCAGAGGATGGGTACACGGTGGTCATAAAGGGATGGACATGGTCAGAAACAATGCTCAGGTAGGTCGTGGCATTTAAACGATACCCAATTGGCACTAAGGGCCCTAAAGTGTGCCAAGAAAACATCCCCCACACCATCACCAGCAACCTGCACAGTGGTAACAAGACATGATGGATCCATGTTCTCATTCTGTTTACGACAAATTCGGACTCTACCATCTGAATGTCTCAACAGAAATCGAGACTCATCAGAGCAGGCAACATTTTTCCAGTCTTCAACTGTCCAATTTTGGTGAGCTTGTGCAAATTGTAGCCTCTTTTTCCTATTTGTAGTGGAGATGAGTGGTAACCGGTGGGGTCTTCTGCTGTTGTAGCCCATCCGCCTCAAGGTTGTGCGTGTTGTGGCTTCACAAATGCTTTGCTGCATACCTCGTTTGTAACGAGTGGTTATTTCAGTCAAAGTTGCTCTTCTATCAGCTTGAATCAGTCGGCCCATTCTCCTCTGACCTCTAGCATCAACAAGGCATTTTCACCCACAGGACTGCCACATACTGGATGTTTTTCCCTTTTCACACCATTCTTTGTAAACCCTAGAAATGGTTGTGCGTGAAAATCTCAGTAACTAAGCAGATTGTGAAATACTCAGACCGGCCCGTCTGGCACCAACAACCATGCCACGCTCAAAATTGCTTAAATCACCTTTATTTCCCATTCTGACTTTCAGTTTGGAGTTCAGGAGATTGTGTTGATCAGGACCACACCCCTTAATGCATTAAAGCTACTGCCATGTGATTGGTTGATTAGATAATTGCATTAATGAGAAATTGAACAGGTGTTCCTTATAATCCTTTAGGTGAGTGTATAAACCCATTGTATCCAAAAATTGTGGCATAAAACTACTTTTGCATAGCAAGTAAGAATAAGTGTAATATAAACACATCTCATATACAGAATTTAAAAGTACTTTCTAAAGAACTTAGAATTTTACTTAATGGCCTTTATCGCTGTAAAATAATGGGGATACTTTCACAGGAATTCCTAAATATTTTTCAAGGTGGCAATTCACATTAAATAATATGATTCAAGTCGTACAAAAATATATGATCACCCCTAACCGGGACTTATAAGGGCCGGGTATACTTTCTTTCCGTGTCCACGCAGCCGTTAAAGTATACTCGCTGTGGCCACGCAGGGATGGCCGTGTTCGACACGTACGCAATACAAATTATTTCTTAATCAAATTTTTTCTTATTCAGTTTACAAATTTTATTTTGCCCTCAACACTTATATGATAGTGTGGATGTTATTCTATTTAAAGGGAATAAAAATGTCAAAAGATACTTTAATACAAAATATGCTGTTCCAAATTATTAAGCAAGTTGTAGTTCTCATACAATATGGACATGAAAAAAGATCTTTCTAAAGACAAAAAGTGTGCATTATCTTAAAAAATTATTTCCTATAAAAAATTATATTTGGTGGACCTAAGCAGAAATCATTCAACTACTATAAGATTCATGAGTGATTCACAGTACAGAAAGATTTCACCATATAAAGGATTTTTAAAATATATTTTTAGGAAAAGTCAGCAAATAAAAAGCCCCCGTTAAGAAGCAAACATGTATTTAAACCAGCTGATGTCTCTGGAATTCCAATAACCCCTTTAATGCAGGTTCCTTTAGTGCATAAAGCTGTTTTTTACCCCTCCACCAAACCAAAACTTGCAAAAATTAAACATTGCTGTGAGCTCAGAATACAAGAAGACTATTTATTCATTAACATGCCATAATACACTGAATAATGTAGATGAATGCCATTCTGGATTGTGGGTGAATTGCCACTATATTCAAACAAGACTGTAACATTAGGGAGAGGTGCCAGAGTAATGATTTGGGCTGGAATATTGGGAAGTAAGATGGTAGGGTCATTTTAGGGTCCCTGAGGGGGTCAAAAGGACATCTAGAAGATATGCAGAGCTCCTTAAAAGATTGTTTTTCACTGTGGCATATTAAAGGAATCATGTCTTCTGAAATGAATTTATTTTCATGGAGGATAATACACCATCCCATACTGCAAACATCACTGACTATTTAAATTCATATGGGCATAAAATAAGAAAGAAATTGTAAGAGCTGAATGGTGGTGCCAAACCCTGACAAAAGGTATTTCCTGAAGCCAGCAACAAATGGCTGAATCCACAGGAAACCGCTTCCTAATTCCTTGTTGAATTATCATCTGAAACCCTCCACAAAGAATTCACATCTACCCCCCAAGACAGTTACCCCATGGTGTGGGACAGAGTCACACCCGACCACACTTTCTTGTCCCCCTCTCCGCATGTTTTATAAAAGCAATACATTCTACATGTACAAAGAATGTGAAACTGGTTTTGTTTGGTGTTATATGAAGTGTTTTAATGCAAGTGGTACATTTGGGTTTATTAATATGACAACAGGATTCAAGGTTAATCTGTGACAATAAATAAGTAAACTTTATCTAATGTTGGGAGACAACTCCTAACTTAGACATGTTGACCAATCACCCACTGCATGTATATTAGGCTACACCCCTGATTTTACAACAACCAATCAGTACCAAATTCCTATATGCTTTGTTCTCTGGTTATTTAAGGAGATGTGTAGAAGATTTAGACGGGATTTTCTATATCTAGAAATGCACCCCCATGATGCTGTCCTGGCACAGCATCATGTATTTTATTTTATGTTGAGGAATCTGTAACAAGATCTTCATCTCATTACCAGGTATGCAATGGTTTTTCGTTTGATTTTCGTATTTGAATTGGAATGTAAATTGGCTTCTGAATTATGTTTTTCTTACCTGGTAAATAAATTGTTACATTTGCATTCATTCTAATCTTCTCTGTATCATTGACTCTTCTAAGTTACAATAAGTATTACGATATCCTTTGTCACCATAAATCTATAACCGGGGTGTAAATTCATGCTAATGGTCTATACCGATGAACTAAGATGTACAGCCATTACTTTACTATATGTGGGCTATCAGATGATAAGTCAGGACCTCTAATCAGTATCTCTACTATAATTATAGTTTCTGAGTTCTGTATTAAGTTGTATATAGTTGGCTGGGGTTGCGTAAGTATTTTATAATAATAATGAAGGGCACGCCAGCATGGGGCAGTTGCTTCAACCATTTCCTCTGGTTACACGGATAGACTAATTATTTAACCCTAACTAAGTTGTGTTTAATTGTGATGATTATTCGAGGGCTATATAAGTCAGGACCTCTGGTGTGGTTAAGTTTATGTTTCAGAACCCGCACAACGGCCGATGTGGGCTGATATGATATTGGTAATCGAAATGAATGAGTTCAATGTTAACATGAGTAAATGGAATGATCAAATGTTTATCCAAATTCTATATTTATATCAATTTGATTCATATTACAATACGTTTCATATCTTTGGAGTCAGATATTAAGTTGCGTAATGTTAAAACCGGAAGCACCGGAAAAGACCGCTATAAACCGGCCATGCCGTTTGGATTCCGTCGTTGGGCCAAACGGATGGATGGGGTCATTATTTGGACCCCTTACAAATCAAGGTATTACCACCATCATCCTCTGACCTTAGTCTTATTAAGAGTCTGTGGAGCATCATTATATGAAATATCTGTGAGGTGGACAGCACTATAATTCCAAACATCAACTTAGGGATGCAATACTAGCGTCTTTAAGTGAAATAAAGACAAAACCTATACTTTGTATACTTGTAAGTTTAATGAATGGGAGAGTTAAAGTCATGTCAAAGATATTATTATGTAACTTGTGTAAATACATAATTTATTTTACATTGCATTTGTTTTTTGGACAATGTTTGTTTTGTGTCTATGCAACACATTTGACACATATCTGTTTTTGGATCATTTTAGTCCATTTATATCATAATAAATTTGGTTAAATTGCATTCTGCATTATAATTTGGAACAGCATATTTTGCATATTTTTTCAAAGTATTAAAGTATCTTTTGACCTTTTAATTTAATTTAATAACATCCACACTGTCATATAACTTTTGGGGGTAAAATAAAATGTGTGAACTTGCTGTCTGTGTTGGAGAAATGAACAAAAATGGCATGTGCATGATCATTTGGACCGCGGTGTATATGTGCACTGTCCACACGGTCTCAAATTTTGGGCTGGACGTGGACAGACCGCGGACCCTCCTGATGAAAAAAATGACGTCATGCGGCCAGTGTGCGTATGTGGACGGCCTTAGCATACCTTCAGCTTTCCTGGTCACTGGCATGAAAGCAGATCATAGTAAAATGTATGAATAAGAATGCATACGAATTAGCCACCTTGTAAATATGGTTACAAATTGCCACGAGATTGTGTTTATTGTGTATACCCTATACCTCAGACATTCACTGGGGGAGTCTAGTTTGGGGGGGATTTTAGATGACTTAGATGGGTTCAAAATAACATAACATTAAACATTTTTACGTTTCCTCTTAAGTATATTTTCTTGAGTATTTATTTAGTCACACAAACTTTTAACAATATGTTTGTCCTCAAATTAAAGAAAAAATGGTGAAGTGTGAAAATTTGATGTATGATTTCTCTTATTTAAAATATCCATTAACTAAATATCCAGTCATGCAGTGCCACTGTGACTGTGAAGTGTGGTGACAAGCTTGATAATATGTTATAAAATAATAGTTGCAATAAAAAACCCTTAATGGGGAGTCATTTTTAAATGCTATTATGTTAATTATAACTCCTTTCCAATTTCACCATTTTAAAAAGTCTAACCTGTTTGAAGTGGAACTCTGAAATTCACTCCCCAGACTATGTCCCCCCAGGCCCCCCCTAACATCCAGCCATGCATATTGACTTTAAGCTATACAAATAAATCTGTTGTCTTTTAGATATAAACAAACGAAGACATCAAGCCTTTCACACCAGATAACACACAAACCATTGCACTGTTTCTTCAATTGATTTTATACAGGTGTTGCCACACACGGGAATGGCAATGACAGAGGTAAACGGGTTCACAAAGTGCACGCAGTGGATATAACCTATAAAATAGTTAAATGTCAAAGCACAAGATGTTATAATCAATATGTTAGTTGATATACAGTATATATTCTGCCAAAAGAGTCCACCCCTTAATCTCTATTAAGGGCCATTTGAAAAAAAAACATCTTCCAATGTTGGTCTCAATCTAAAGCCCATATCACATCACACACACAAAGTCATCCTACTGTATGAGTGACTGACTTACAGTATAGTAAGGCAAAGCAAACTATTTTACACTCCAGAAATTACATCCTTTTTTGGACCACCAAGCTGAACTTTATTGATATGAATCAAGAGGTCTGTGGTCATTCATATGTGCATGTCTAAAGCTCCGCCTCTTCTATATTGTCCTTGTATGTCAATGCTGTCTCCACCTCTTGTGATCTCAAGATTTAATTAAGAATCGGACTAAGTGATGTTTTACAGGCACACAGTCGAGGTGATGCCGTCTCCGCGCGTGTCTTTCCAACAGAGCACAAGAGCTGTAGCCTCCACAAGCTTCATTCATCTGAACTCTTCAAACACACCGCCTCTTTGATGATGTTCAGCCAATGAGCCATCTGATCTGACTTTCGCATTGTCTTGTAAAAATCTTTTAGTGCTACAAAGCTACAACCTACAGATTTCCATCAATATGGAGGACCACCATTGCGGAGACTCCTTGTTCCCAACTTCCACCCTCATTCCGGTCACCATCATCTGCCTCCTCCTTTTCGTCGTGGGTGTGACCGGCAACACCATGACCATCCTCCTCATCCAGCGCTTTAAGGATATGAAGACAACCACCAACCTTTACCTCTCCAGCATGGCCGTTTCGGACTTGGTCATCTTCCTCAGCCTGCCCTTTGACCTCTACCGTCTCTGGAAGTACGTCCCGTGGGTCTTCGGCGAGCTCGTGTGCCGTCTGTCGCACTACATCAACGAAGGTTGCACCAACGCTACCATCCTTCACATAATGGTGCTGAGCATGGAGCGATACTTGGCCATCTGCTTTCCTTTCAAAGCCAAGGCTGCCATCACCAAGCGTAGGGTCAAGTATGTCATTCTTGCACTGTGGGGATTTGCGCTGCTCTCCGCCGCACCAATGTTCTTCTTGATGGGTGTGGAATATGAGAACGAGACCATGCCTGACCCAAATACACGCCAGTGCAAGCACACGCGCTACGCCATCGACTCGGGACTTCTTCACACCACTATCTGGGTGTCAACTGCATACTTTTTTTGCCCCATGTTCTGTCTGCTCTTCTTGTACGGGTCCATTGGCCGCAAGTTGTGGAAGAGCCGTCACGAGCTTCACGGGCCTAATGCGGAAGCCAGGCAGAAGGTTCACAGACAGACCGTCAAGATCTTGGGTGAGTGTTTGCTTATGGATTGATGACAGACAAGTTGTTTATTTGGTTAGGATAGCCTTACTAGTAGTGGGTTGTTTTTATAACCCCAGGTATTGAATTTTGGAATAAACATTTATCTTGTCCCTCCATGTTTGTGCTGCAGACTTAAGTCCAGTCACATTTACTTGTATAGTGCTTTTTACATCGCTAAAGCATCTTTACAAGAAGGACAAAAAAATATATAGTATATAAAATAAAATAGTCTTTAAATAAATGTTGTTTTTATTTTTCTAGCTGTTGTTGTGTTAGTCTTTGCAATCTGCTGGCTGCCCTACCACATCGGTCGATTTCTCTTCACAAATGTAGACGACTACCACTCGGCCCGGCTCAGTCAGGATTTCAACGTGGCCTCCATGGTCCTGTTCTACCTCAGCGCCTCGATTAACCCCGTTCTCTACAACCTCATGTCCAACAAGTACCGCTCCGCCGTCAAACGTCTCTTTATGCTGCCTCGTAGACTCCATCGCAGACCCGACCAGAGACATCTCTCATCTCGTGATGACATCACAGCCTGCACAGAGACTTTCACCGGGATTAAAGAGACCATCATCAGTACGGTGTCTCATTAAGGAACCGGCTGAAGAGGATTACGGAAACCCGATAGATATATATATATATATATATAGGAACGTGTCAGTGTCGTGTGGCTCTGATTGATGAGATCTGGAATATTGTGTGACTGAATAGAGAAATGACGAGTGTAGGAAAGACTGTAAGCGTTGTGGAGGAAGCTGTGATTGATAGTGCTGATATGACTCATAAATTAATTATTTACTGTTTTGATTTGGGGGTTATTACACACGGAAATGATGGATGACTGCTTCGGTGGTAATAAGTGAAAAACATGCCTAGAACTATGTTGTGAAATTTGTAATATAGATTTTTGTATAACCTACTCCATCAATTAGATGTTTTATAGCTGTGGTTATTTAAAAGTATACGGCATAATATTGAGAAAAGTTGATTTTTTTAGTCTGGGTTGGTTACTAGATCTGACCCAAGTTATAAACTCATAAACCGAAGTGGGTTTTTTTTTAAGTCTTTAGCAAAAATCCTGGGAGTTGTAGTTTTAACCATGTGATTTGTATTTTGGAACAAGTTACACACACAAGTTTAATACTTGGAGTTTTGGTCAAATGAATAGTAGTGACATCTGCTGAAATAGTGCAAGACTTAAAATTTTGATATTGTATTTAAAGAAGTTGATTTTACTTGTAGTTTAAAAGTGACACTGTCCATTTAAAATCACATGATGTCTTTAAAAGTTAGAAGCTAGAAACTAAATGAATGCATATGTGAATACAGTATGTAAATCAGTTTAATGTTGTTTTTCTATTGAATGTGTTGCGTGGTGCACCTGAGCCCTGTAAATGAGATGTATGTACACGTCTTTATTTGCAATCTGACATCACTATTGTATTACAAAGGCTCTTTAGGCACATTACACCTTACGTAAACCGCAATCCAAATCTTTCAATTCAAATTAAGCCTGTTTATTATTCAGTGCATCGCAAAAGAATGATTCCTTTCGTCATTACCACTGAGTTATGTTAATATAATCTTGTTGTTTAACCTGTAATGTGCCATTTGTATCATGATGTTATGATAAAATAATTTGATTGAATCCGAATGGTTGTCATTTCCTTTCACTTATAGTATATCGCATAATCATCATGAATATATACTGTAGATATTATGATAATGATGATTCTTTTATGGATGGAATTTGTTTATTGTTATAGTTTCACATTCTTCCTCAGGATCTCAGTTTTTGTATTTATTCGTGTGTGCATGTGTTTGTGGAGGTGGGTGTCTATGTGCAACTGTTGTGTTAGCATCTAGCCTGTCTTACATTTGCTGTGCTCTTACATCTTATTCACCACAACAATCCTAATTCACCACTTCTGAAAGTATATCCATAGTGTACCTCTAAAACACTAAGGATTTAAAATAAATCTGCTCTCTAATTATTTGTTTATGTATTATATTGAGGCACAGAAATCTCAGAGTATGAAATGACTTCTAAAGATTTCAGTCATTGATATTACGCTAGTAAAGCAGCTGTCTTTCTCGTTACTGTTTTATTGATGAATGAAAGCACAAAACAACAGTTAGCCAACGCTGTCACAGCGAAAACACCAGCTACAGTATATAAAAACAACTTCATATTTAAATCTGGTTTATACAATTTATACATCATCTGAATGTTAAATAAATAAACTTTCCATTATGGTTTGTTAGGATGGTACAATATTTGGCTGAGATATACCTTTTGAAAATCTGAGGAATAAATCACCCTTACAACACACATTACTAATGATAAATAAATACATTTTTAAATATTTACTGCACTGCAGGTGAAGTCTAAATATGTTATTCTTAAAAAAAGCGACATCATGATATAACATTAAAGTGTATAATAAAACACAGGCCTAATGTAAACCAGGGGTCTCCAACCTTTTTGTAAGCAAGGGCTACCACAATGGATAAAACAATTTGGAAGGCTGTACGTTTTTGATATAATTATTGTTTTAAATGTTAACATACATAAAAGAAACTAAGCTAATATAAAAATATGTAATAAATAAATATTACAATTTAAGCTGTTAATGGAATGTGCTTAGGGGGACAACTTACAGACTCTGTGCGGGCAACCTGGTGCCCGTGGACGCCATGTTGGAGACCACTGTTGTAAAACTATACATACAGTACTCAACATATACACTATACATTTTAAATTATTTCCTTAGTGGTCCAGATCTGTCAGGTGTGATGGGTTTGAACTTCGTGCTGAATCCAGAACAGCACGACCTTCGTCTGTGATATTACACCTACTTAAGCTTTGGAGAAAAACAACACAGATCAGATTACCTGGACAACTTAATTGTTAATTTTAGTAATCTCTCATATAACCTATTCTCATATTTTTCATATAAACAAATTTATTCATGTAAAAAAGTTTATTATTGGAACTGTATTTTATAACTCAAAATTATTATGAACTGAACTGTGTTATCCTGATTATTAGACAACAGTTTACCTAATACATAAATTGCTCGAATTAATAAATTGGTTATATGAACTGTGAGTGTAGCAGAGCTAGAAAAACTGTGTAAAAGAAACCAATGTACTAAAGGTAATATCAAAAGAATTGCATTTAAACAGACAATCTTACCCCAGTTTCTCCAGTTTACATTGAGGATTCTTCAGTAAATCAGAGAAAAGCTTCACTCCTGAATCTTTTAGATTATTATTAGACAGATTCAGATGTGTCAGGTGTGATGGGTTTGATCTCAGAGCTGAAGTCAGAGCAACACAACCTTTATCTGTGATTTCACAAGAACACAACCTGTAGAGAACAGAGACACACAGTTTGTTCACACGCAGATCAAAGCTACAGCGAGTTGAATTTGTTTCTCTTCTTGTGATCATTTAGTGGTTATTTATATTTTCATTTTATTTTCATTTATGTGTGTTTTCTTAAAATGGACAGGGATTAGACTAGTCCTAGACAAAAAAAATTAAAAGCCGTCCAAACTGAAAACATCTTGCACTGACATACAGTCTTGTTCAAAATAATAGCAGTACAATGTGACTAACCAGAATAATCAAGGTTTTTAGTATATTTTTTTATTGCTACGTGGCAAACAAGTTACCAGTAGGTTCAGTAGATTCTCAGAAAACAAACAAGACCCAGCATTCATGATATGCACGCTCTTAAGGCTGTGCAATTGGGCAATTAGTTGAAAGGGGTGTGTTCAAAAAAATAGCAGTGTCTACCTTTGACTGTACAAACTCAAAACTATTTTGTACAAACATTTTTTTTCTGGGATTTAGCAATCCTGTGAATCACTAAACTAATATTTAGTTGTATGACCACAGTTTTTTAAAACTGCTTGACATCTGTGTGGCATGGAGTCAACCAACTTGTGGCACCTTTCAGCTGTTATTCCACTCTATGATTCTTTAACAACATTCCACAATTCATTCACATTTCTTGGTTTTGCTTCAGAAACAGCATTTTTGATATCACCCCACAAGTTCTCAATTGGATTAAGGTCTGGAGATTGGGCTGGCCACTCCATAACATTAATTTTGTTGGTTTGGAACCAAGACTTTGCCCGTTTACTAGTGTGTTTTGGGTCATTGTCTTGTTGAAACAACCATTTCAAGGGCATGTCCTCTTCAGCATAGGGCAACATGACCTCTTCAAGTATTTTAACATATGCAAACTGATCCATGATCCCTGGTATGCGATAAATAGGCCCAACACCATAGTAGGAGAAACATGCCCATATCATGCTCCATGCTTCACTGTCTTCACTGTGTACTGTGGCTTGAATTCAGAGTTTGGGGGTCGTCTCACAAACTGCCTGTGGCCCTTGGACCCAAAAAGAACAATTTACTCTCATCAGTCCACAAAATGTTCCTCCATTTCTCTTTAGGCCAGTTGATGTGTTCTTTGGCAAATTGTAACCTCTTCTGCACATGCCTTTTTTTTAACAGAGGGACTTTGCGGGGGATTCTTGAAAATAGATTAGCTTCACACAGACGTCTTCTAACTGTCACAGTACTTACAGGTAACTCCAGACTGTCTTTGATCATCCTGGAGGTGATCATTGGCTGAGCCTTTGCCATTCTGGTTATTCTTCTATCCATTTGGATGGTTGTCTTCCGTTTTCTTCCACGTCTCTCTGGTTTTGCTCTCCATTTTAAGGCATTGGAGATCATTTTAGCTGAACAGCCTATCATTTTTTGCACCTCTTTATAGGTTTTCCCCTCTCCAATCAACTTTTTAATCAAAGTACGCTGTTCTTCTGAACAATGTCTTGAACGACCCATTTTCCTCAGCTTTCAAATGCATGTTCAACAAGTGTTGGCTTCATCCTTAAATAGGGGCCATCTGATTCACACCTGTTTCTTCACAAAATTGATGACCTCAGTGATTGAATGCCACACTGCTGTTTTTTTGAACACACCCCTTTCAACTAATTCAACTGGTTGCCCAATTGCACAGCCTTGGGAGCGTGCATGTCATGGGTGCTGGGTCTCATTTGTTTTCTGAGAATCTACTGAACCTACTGGTAACTTGTTTGCCACGTAGCAGTAAAAAATATACTAAAAACCTTGATTATTCTGGTTAGTCACATTGTACTGCTATTATTTTGAACAAGACTGTATCTTAAAATACATCAGTACTCTTCGTTTTGCCTCAAAATGCACACAGGTAATGTTTTTAGTAAGGCATGTTTGTTAAAACTAGTTATATTTCCTAATTGAACTAAGGCCTAGTCCTGTCTTAAATTAATCCCTGTCCAAGAAACCGCGACATTATGTTTTATGTTTTTGTCTTTTAGTAACAGGTAAAGTGCTGTGATGATTGTTAAATGAAATCAACTTCAGTTATCAATGTTCTTACTGCGACAGAAACAACACTTAATCTATTACAGATGTTATGATCTCTATATACAGTGGTCTCACTATAATCTATATAAAATGTATGTCTGAGCATCAAATCACAATCTTACTTCAGTATCTTCAGTTTGCAGTCAGGATTCTTCAGTACATCAGAGATCAACTTTACTCCTGAATCTCGTAGATTATTCCAGCTCAGATCTAGATGTGTCAGGTGTGATGGGTTTGATTTCAGAGCTGAAGTCAGAGCAACAAAACCTTCATCTGTGATTTTACAACCACTCAAACTACAGACAACAGAGAAACATGGATCAGCTCAATAAAAACAAAAAAATTATAACTGCAATCAGCAATTATGTGGCAATGCAGCCAAAACATGTAAAGACAAATTATTTATTATTATTCATTATGTCTTTCTTTTTATGTCTAAGGTAACATCTTTCTAATAATCATCCTGCTCTAATGGCGAACACTTATGACATAATCTGATTAGATTTATTTGAAACATTTTCATTTATCTAAGATCATAACTGGACTGTTAGCTTCCTCCTGGCATGCAGGTAGCGCCTCTCTCCTGCCTGCTGAGTTTTGCCTTGCCATCTTGAACCAATGTTACCAGTTGTCAGTCGTATAAGCTTGTAAATGTATGGTTTTTGACCCTTTTTGTGTGTTTTCTTTTCCCTTTCTTGTGGAAGCACTGTTTCCTTTAGTTTGGTTGTATTATAACTTTTGTAAAGTTTATCAAGTGATTGAAGATCTATGTCTGTGCTCTTTGCTTCCTCTGCTCATGGATTAGTTTAGTGAGGAGTTAGCTTTATCAGTTAACTCAGTGATATAGTTGATATAGTGATTTAATTAAGAACGTGTATAACTGCATTTATAAAATGACTGCAACTACCTAATCTCAGGTACAGCGCAGTGGAATTCAGCGACCTAGGTGGCGTTTCCTTGACTGATGTTTCAGCCTGCGAGGTTTTAAACATTCATCCCTGAAATGCAACTCCATGAGCTAGTAATGTTGCTATCACTATCATTATCTGAGGAAGACACAAAAGCGAACTGTCTAGGAAGATAAATCAGACTTTATTAAAAACTTTGTTGGTTTATTTATTAAATGAAGCTGCTGGCTGCTGTCTGGGTTAATAACTCCAGTCTTTAGCAAAAATGAAGTAATTGAAATAAGTTTAAATTGAAGCACTGAATTAACTGAATTAAAAATTGAAACATAATTAATATTAATAATATAAAACAAATGTAAATATTAGGACCACAAAAAATAATACAATTACAAAAACAACTAAATTGCTACAAAAATATAAATAAAATACTAATGAAACTAAAATAATAATACAAAAATTAAAAAGCTAATATGAAATATTAATAAAACTAAGGCGTTATTATACCCAGAAAAATCTAATTAGGATTATTATAATGCAGCAGTCTCACATAAAAAAGAAAACTGTTTCTTTGTGAAAAGTAATGAGCAATGCTTTTAAGAACAATGAAACAAATGTTGGGAAAGTTATATCTTTGATTTTTTTACGTACATTTTATGTGTCTCTCCTTTCGGCATTGATGGTACTTCCTGGTTTGTCACTATTTGGCTATTTGATCTCTCTGCTGCCCGACTGACTCCTCACCTGCTCTTTTCTTCGGATTGTTCCCTATTCTGACTAGACTCCCCCAATAGCGAACTGGAGTGACTCTTTCCTCATCTCTTTGCCCTGCTGAAGTAGTTAGCCTGATAGCTTTATTAAGAAATTCTGACTTATCTATAGTTCGGTTTTGTGTCCTGTTTTGTTGGTAATAGTGACAGCGACATTACTAGCTTGTGTAAGTTGCATTTTAGGAACGAATGTTTAAAACAATGCAGGCTGAAGATCTGTTAGAGGAAACACTAGGTCGCTGAATCTTTGTTACACTGATATTTGATTAATTATTCACAGTGGGCGGACGATTAAAGAGTATGTTGAGAGATTTACATAATCTTACTTCAGTTTCTTCACTTTACATTGAGGATTCTCCAGCACAGCAGAGATCAGCGTCACTCCTGAATTTCCTAGATTAATATTAGACAGATTCAGATCTCTCAGGTGTGATGGGCTTGATCTCAGAGCTGAAGTCAGAGCAACACAACCATCTTGTGTGATATCACAATAACTCAACCTGTAATGAGGTAAATAAAAAAACATTTGGTTGAAAACATTACAGTGATAAGAGGGACTTAACAGTCTTTTAAATGACACAAAACTTTTGATAACACAGACTACAGTATATCAACAATATCAAAGTACTGAATAAAAATCTGCTTCTGACGACACTTGCAGTTTTAAGTTTACATAAGAGAAATGAGATCCGTAACACTATTCTGATAAGTCCTAAAATAAGATTTAAAATGGAATCATAAAAATAAATGCCATTATACAGTATATTAACATTTGATTGTTGTTTGTTTTACTTACTGAACATTTCTGGTTTCTTTAATTACAGGTTGCAGTTTCACAAGAACTTCATCTGCTTTATTTTCATCTCCAATAAATTTATTTAGATTAAGTCCATCCAAATGCTGATCAGATGTCAACAACACAAAAACTAAAGCTGACCACTGTAAAAAGGAGAGTTTGGACTTTCCCACTGATTCAAATTGCATACGTTGAATCTCCTGCACCCATGGATCACCCAGTTCATTCAGACAGTAAATCAGATTGATGGATTTTTCTGTAGATTGATTCTCATTCATCTTCTGTTTAATGTACTCAACAGTTTCCTCTTTCTTGTAGGAGCATATTTTTGTATTTTCCAATAGTTTCTTTAAGAGAATCTGATTGGAATCCAGTGAAAGACCCAGAAGAAAACGTAGGAAAAGATCCAGATGTCCATTCTTACTCTTTAAAGCTTCATCTACAGCATGCTGATGCAACTCAGATTTTGAGTCTTGATTTGTTGATTTATTCTTTATTTTTTCCAAAATTTCTGAATAATTACCAGATTCAGGACATTTTTCAAACACATTTGTGTTGTTGTTTGCAAAGGAAAGGTGAGCATAAAGAGCTGCTAGATGTTCCTGGATGGTCAGATGAACAAAGCAGTAAACTTTCCCGTGATACAAACCAAACTCCTCTCTGAAGATCTGAGTACACAATCCTGAGTACACTGATGCTTCTGCTACATCAATGCCACACTCTCTCAGGTCTTCATCATAGAAGATCAGATTACCTTTCACAAGATGCTCAAAAGCCAGTTTACCCAGTTTGAAGATCATGTCTTTATCCTTCACTTTCTTCTCATAGTCCTTCTGATGTTTGATGTTTGTCTGAATGATCAGGAAGTGTGTGTACATTTGAGTGAGAGTCTTGGGGATCTCTCTTCTTTTTGCTTCACTCAATATTCTCTCTAGAACAGTGACTGAAATCCAGCAGAAGACTGGGATGTGACACATGATGTAGAGACTCCTGGATAACTTCAGGTGTGAGATGATTTGATCAGACAGACGCTCATCACTGATTCTCTTCCTGAAGTATTCCTCCTTCTGTGGATCACTGAAGCCTCGTACCTCTGTGACTCGATCAACACATTCAGATGGGATGAGATCAGCTGCTGCTGGTCTGGAGGTGATCCAGATGAGAGCAGAAGGAAACAGATTCCCCTTGATGAGGTTTGTCAGCATCACGTCTACTGAGGTTGATTCACTTACATCACACAACTTCACTCTGCTGTGAAAATCCAGAGACAGACGACACTCATCCAAACCATCAAAGATAAACGTAATCTTGTACTCATCACGAGACAGATCAATTTCTTTTGTTTCTGAGAAGAAAAGATGAAGAAGATCTAAAAGACTGAGTGTTTTGTCCTTCATCAAATTGATCTCTCTGAAAGTGGAAATATGAGGTGGACGTCCTGATTCTCTATCTCTTCAGCCCAGTCCAGAATGAACTTCTGTACAGAGACTGTTTTTCCAATGCCAGCGACTCCCTTTGTCAGCACACTTCTGATGAGTTTGTCTTGTTTATGTAAAGGTTTAAAGATGTCATTACATTTAATTGGTGTCTCCTCTGTTGTTGTTCTTCTGGATTGTGTCTCAATCTGTCTCACCTCATGTTCATTACTAATCTCTCCACTTTCACTTTCTGTGATGTACAGCTCTGTGTAGATCTCATTTAGTAGTGTTGGGTTTCCCTGATTGGATGTTACTTCATGCAAACACTCAAACTTCTTTCTCAGATTTGATCTGAATGTGTTGAGGACTTCAGACTCATTGCTATAAACGAAATTACCAATACAATTCAAATTAAATGCATCATTTGCAGAAGTAGATGTATAGAGCAAAACATCACATTATTTATTACGTTAATGAAATTTGCCAATTATGCCCTTTCAAACACCTAAAAAAAACAAAATAAAATCCTACAGCTTACCTGAAACCAGGGTCCATCTTTTCACTAAGGTCTTGTGGTTTATTCTCAGACTGCTTAAACTTTCTACAGGTTTCTGTTACAACTTGTCTGGGAGTCAAGACTGACCTTCAACATCAGAAAATCAACAATTGAGAAAAGGCTCTAAATGCCACCTCCATTAAAAAAATGTATGATATTAATCGAATGCTCTTGACAGGTAGGGTGAATTGCCCTAATGTGGGACAATTTTTGAATTTCAGACTTCTGTAAAATGTGCTTCCTTTTTTAAGATTCCTTGACCCTCATACATGACTCACTGGACATTTGAGAGGTCACTTGATTTTTTATTTTTGTGATGTCATAGTTTCACTGGCATATATGTTTTTTAGGGGGACCTACAAATACATTAGGTGTCCTACATTAAGGAGTGTCCCCCTTTAGGGCAATTCACTCTATTATATGTTTATCAAATACGTTCACTTCAAATCTGCTTAATCCTGGACTTCATTTTTTATTAAAAACTTATTGTCATCACAACATTAATAGTTCTACAGGTTTTATACATTTGTATACATTTTAACAGTACTTGAGTGCATAATTGTAATAAAATTAATTCTACTCTGTGAATCTGCTCAATGTCCGGTTGTCATGACCAGTCACAAACTGACTGCTCGTGTTTGATAACTGAATAATTTACTAAAATGTATGTACAGAAATGTTATACCTATGTGCAGGCCTTGTTTCTTCATTCTTAAAGTTAAGTGGCCGATTAATAGACCCATCACTCTTCATAGACACACAGCTGGATTCTGGATCTGATCTCTTCTGATGAACTGAACTATTACACAAAACAGATTACAGTTAATCCTGTAGTGAATTGCTGTGTTCCAAAAATTGTATTTATCATTAAAGGGGACATATCATGAAAATTGTGACTTTTTACATGTGTGCTAATTGTGTCCCCAGTGCTCCTAGAAAATGTCAAAAAGAAAAACTCACTAAGTTACTTAGATTTGGTAAACCATTCTCTACAAGCATGTATAGAGACAGAGTGCAGTTATGCAAATTTGAAAACCACTCCCACCGGGGGGAAAACAATTCAACCGTCTTCATTGACTTTGTATTGCGAGAGGCCGCCTCCTTGTCATTTCTGGCTTATAACAAAAAAACTAAATAATGCCTAAAAGCTGCTGTGTGACAATATGTACAGCTAACAAGCCAAAAAACCCAGAAATACGTTTTTATAAGCTGTCAAGCCGTAAAACTCAGCCTTAACGGAGAAAAAAGTTGATCGCGACCCGACTACGTTTCCATAGTGGACGCAGTTCTACTAATAGGAGTACTATGAAAAGTTGCCTGTTTCCCCTTTTGTGTCTTTAAACGCTAGTTTTTTGGGGGGTCAACAGCTTATAAAACCTTATTTCTGGGTTTTTGGCTTGTTAGCTGTACACCTTGTCACACAACAGCTTTTAGGCATTATTCTGTTTTTAAGTTTAATCTGTAAATAAGTTTTTATAAGATGTCGACCCCAAAAAACGAGCATTTAAAGACATAAAAGTGGATACAGGCAACTTTTCATAATACTTAGTAGAACTGCTGCGTAGTATTAGTAGTATTACTCCTATTAGTAGTATGACGCGCTGAACTCTGTCTCTATAAAAATATGTCATTCATATTTGGCTCCCCTTTTGATCTTGAAAGGGGATCTTATTATAATAATCCCTTAATCTGCACTATCCAACCATGGCCATTTTGTGCAGAGAGCGAGAGAGAGAGAGAGAGAGAGAGAGAGAGAGAGAGAGAGAGAGAGAGAGAGAGCACAATAGAGTTTCAGTTTAAACAAGCCACCATTATGGTGATCAATTTTTCCATTTCATCAGCTCATTTGCATTTTGCATTTGCATACACCTACAAAGTGAAAGTACATTTTAACATGTTATAATAAATTATAAGGTATTTTGAGCTAAAACTTCACATACGTACTCTGGGGACACCTAAGGTTTATTTAACATCTTAAAAAAGTCTCATACAATTAAAGAACACTTATTTCATTTACAGTTCATTAATTTGTAAACTTTGACTGCTTTTAATAAATGTGCCTGTGCATTTGTGAAGCGCCCTATAGCTATGTGTCAGTCTATGGGCAAAACACTGTGTAAACAAAAAACAAATCACAAGAATATTTTCTAGCTCAAAATAATACAGAAATGTAAAATTACAATCATTTGTTTTAAAGATTATTTTATATACCTGAGATAAATGCAGGTATCTCCACTCTTTAATGTCACTGTCTGTTCCATAGACCGGTCATTCTTCATAGACACACAGCTGGCCTCTGGATCTGATCTCTTCTGATGAACTGAACTATTACACGGACACATTTTCTACTTTAGATTCGTTTTTCCTTTTTGACCAGATTAAAAAAAAATTACTTTTAATTAAAAATAACTTTAAGGAGATGTAGTTAAAAACACTTTGTCTTCTTTGTTTTCTGAAAACGTCTTCTCCTTAATTTTTCTTGAATATGAAGGATTACAAAAGTTTTTATCTGTACCCTGGAGAAAAATCTCCATCTGTGGATTTTTGTGTTTGGTCCATGGGGCTGCAAGAGCCGAATCTGATCTTCACAACTGATACTGTATGAAAATAACATTTAGACACAAAACAAAATAAAGGCTTTAAAGCTGCGCCACCTCAACAATATAACTTCACACAACATTAACACAAATGCTGTTTTAAGAGTCAGAATGGAAGCAAAAAATAGCGCTCAATAAATAAATTAAAGAATGAAACTAATATAAAATGAACCTGCCCGACTCCTTTTGAAAAACTAAGAATGAGGAAATGAAAGCATCTTCTCTCACCCGAACACTCCCAGTCTTCACCGTCTGACTGACTTCACATTCTTGAAAATCCTTCAGAAAATGTCTCTGTATGTTTTTAAAATGTCTGTTAAACTTTTTGGTATATCACAGACGCAAAGTTATTTGTCGACTTCACCTGTATAAACTGGCGCCCAATAAACAAATACTATACTGACACTTTCACTTTTCATTTCCTTTAGTTTTCTGTGCAATAGCGGAGTCAAATGTCATGGAGCTCTTGTTACAATAGGCCTATAGAAAGCGATTATTATAAGTATTATAGCAAATAACAAATCCATTTTATTAGGAATTGTCAGGAATAAAGATAGATTTATATTTTTGATGGTGTGTAAGATCCAGGGGAATGTTTATTTTATAAGATTTCCCTATTAGGATTTTTAATACAATGGTAAAACCTAAGGTTACCAAATGGTCATTGCCATTTAATGAGATCTCACCATTAGCTTGCATGTGAAATATAGATTTTTTTAATGAAAAATCGCTTAAATTTAATTGAAATTGTTTCTGGATATTGATCTAGCAAAAAATAGCTTTGACCAGCAGAGGGCCATAGAAAGCCATTCATTTAACTGGATATTGCCAACTGCTCACATCACTACTTTTGTGATACATGTTGTGAATTTATGTATTTATAAACATTAGAAAGGACATTAAAAATAAATATTTTTCAAATAGAATTCTTTGTAGTTTTTGATGCATTTTCAAATTTTGTTAGGTCACACCCCTTTATATCTTTTGTTCTGCAGTTGTGGCTGTGTATGTGTTTGTGTGAATCATCATTTTTAATTACATACCTTCAGAACAACCGAATCAAGGCCAGTTTTTTGTGTATTTATAGATAGATTATTCAGGAAAAGTCACCAAATTTTATATCTCTGAGATAAAGGGGACCACTTATTTAACCAATGACATGTTGATTAGGGTCATATAGACCCCAAGGACCAATTAAGGTTAAAAAGGTTCTCTTCCAACCATATTCAAACGTACAAAGTCATCATACACAATTAATTTGTGGGGTAGCATTAAAAAAACTTTTAAAAATAGATTCGATATTGTTTAAAGCAAAACATTGAATTACTTAACAGGCTACAGGTAAAGCAGCTCTTAACGCCTTCTATCCTCTCATAATCGATCCTCATTTATATGCAAGAGACTCAATAATAATCTTTTACATTTTAATCCTTTAATTTTTTATATTTAAAAACATTTGGGTGCTGCATCGCATCCATGTGTGTGATAAGCAAACGCGCGTTATTGTCCAGTTTGTAGGAGCATATTACTAATGCGCCCTTTAAATAACAAAAACAATATTGCGCCATTGACTTTAGTTGCCTCAAAATAACAACGCACCTGAACAAATCACCTGAACACACCTCATTTTCAGACCAGAACGCACATGGGTGCAAAATTGTGTAAACAATGTGGCGCTAAACGTGAAATTATAATTGCGCCAGCAAAAGACACTTGCGTTGTGCATTGCGCTGCATTGCGCCAGGTGTATAATAGAGCCCCTTAGTGTGTTGTCCCTAAACTAACACTGATGTGTTGTTTTTAACACATTCGTTCTAAGAGTGTAACATCATATCCTCTTCATATAGGCGTGTCAAACTAATTGAAAATGACTAAAATATATTTTTGTTCTTACATTTCAACCAAGCCTTTGAACCGATTCACGGAACGAAAACCAGAAACCTTTGATGTTTTGCAAGGAACAGAAATGAAACCAAACTTTCAAAAAATATATATTCTCGAACAGAATCGTTTATTTAAAAAAAAAGGTAACTGGTTAATACCGTTATTTTTTCATTCTTTGAAAATAATTCTGTGCAATATGACTGAGTGAAGCTCATGTCCGGTCGTCGTTGACTCATCAGAGAAATGAGAAGCTTGCAACCAGCCAGTAGCCTACTCAAGCCCAAGTCTCTAATGCTCAATCATAAAGGGTAAATACTGTAGGCTACCATGTATCTCAAGACGTTTGTTAATAATTAGTGGTGTAACGGATCTTAGTTGATCCGTGATCCGTACAGAACATAACACACGGTTCGGCTCGCATGCGATTCACGGATTAGTACGCAAATTTAAATAGGGTGAAAGTTGATTTTTTTTTTTGCACGTGTTTCAAAGGCTTGCAAATGTTAACACTTAAGTGATTTTAAACTATTTAACCACAAAAAGGCGCTTAAGTGAGCAATTTTCTGTACGAACAGACGCACATCTGCTTGAATGTGTCCGGTCCAACTCTATTCAAACGTGATTATTCCTATGACCTTCAAAGATCAGAACTCTTAATGTGTAAACTTGAGAGAGAGTTTCGCTACTGTGTCTCATACTGTAGTCCATTAAATACATTTGGTAAATAAAGCACTGAAACACAACTTTATGTGGAGCGACTGTTTATGCTGCATCTTCCCGAAGCGCCCTTTGGGATTCGTCCTCCGTCTGTGTGTGTGCGTGTGTTTAAGTGCACTCAAAAGTGCATACACGGAGAGATGCGTTTCAAAAAGCAATCAAACATTCTTTCTGTTCTTGACAGGACACATACAAACAAAATGACATCGAACAAATAAAAACATTTGTTAAAGTTGTTTGCCAATAAACAACATGGCAGAAATTGTCCTTGTCTTAATTCATCTTTAATGCTGAAACAAATGTAGAAATGTCAGAACTACAGTTATGCCGCTTACATAATGCAGCCTTTATTAATGTTCAATGACAAGGTAAAGACTTAAGGAAAATTATGTAGACTAATAATTTATGTTTAATGTCCTAATGATCAGCCTACTTATTTGTATGTCTGCAAAGCTGCCATGGAACCTTATTAACCGGTTCTGGAACTTTATTTTTTTTTTCTAACCGGATCAGGAACGTCAATTTTAGGGTTAGCCTGCTGCACCCGTTTGTGTGTTTTCTCAGTACAACGTGATACAAAGCTGCTAAGTCACACATGCAACACAAGCTTAAGTGTTTTTTTATTACTATCTGTCCAATCTTATTTAGCCTATACTGTAGTATTTTTCATTTGTAACCATTTATATTGTGCATCAGAAATGAGAGGAAGGAAGCCACTTAGTAGACTGTTTGCTCTTTTTTAATAACTGCAGGCCCGGCTACAACCTGCATCAGTCAAAACACAGAACACATCACTCCCAGAAAATCCCTCCGCCTCCAAGCGGCCACTATTCAACATTAGTATATGTGCGCTATACAATATACTACATATACTGTTTGGATGTAGAATTGTTGTCTTGTGAAATGGAAACTATATTAATAATGTATCTTTTAATCCTTCAATAAATTCCTAATTTTAATAAGACTGATATAAACCACGTGAGATGACAGCATACTCTAATGTGTTTGCTATAATGTAATGTTTGAAAGCTAATACAAAAACTGAAACAAATAGCAATGCAGTACTGTGATTTCCCCTATAGGGGGAGACATACTAAACATAAATTAATGCTGGACTTACATTGGTTCCTCTGATTTTACTGAAATAACATTTATTTAACTTTTGGGAGGTGAGAGCAACTTTCTTGGATAAAATAAAGTTTAAAACAAAATTGTGCAGAACAAAGAAAAAATCATGGTTTGATAAGCCAATTACATAAATTATACTTTAGCATCATTTGGTTAAAAATAAACGTATACAATTTTGATGTCATATTTACTTTAACATCATTTTAATTTTAATAATTTTATCACATAAAAGGGGCTCTTCAATCCAATTTCTGTTCATGTTTTTAATATTCTGTGATATATTAACACTCACTGTACATGTATCAGCTGTTTTAATTTAAACCCTTTAATCCAAAGTGAGAATAACACAAGAAGTGAAAACTCTATACTGTATTTTTAAACTTCCAGCTGTTTTTCTCTGCAGACATATTACTTGCTAACACAGTGTGCCTCTAAACCAATCAACAGTATGGGTCTGATCTCACATGACTGATCTGTTATAAAGTCAGGAAAGGACGGTCACACAAAGCGTTGAGACGTCATTTCCTCCTTGTGTTAGGAATGTCCTGGCCTACTTTGTGGCTCTCTTCCAAACAACTTCAAAGCACAATTATCAGACTCAACCCTGTTATATTTCTCTGCAGACGGAGGCCAATCTCAAACTCCACAGGACATGATCTCACTCAGCTGTGCCCATGTTTATAAATATGGGTATATAAGGAGAGGGACAGGGTCATTTGTGGCTACACACTCGCAAATGATGAAACTCTGAATCTGGGTCACCTTGGCACTGCTTTTATAAATGAACTGAACACTCAATGGTGCCTTCTTGATAAATGGATTTATAGAGGAGGGTTATTGTTCAGTAACTGTACTGATTTTATATTGGATGAGTCTGCTAAAATATGTCTAACAGGACCACGGTTGCGTTTAATTTATAGTGAATAATAAAAAAGCTATTTATTCAATGCACAAGAGGGGATTAAGACAGCACTGCTGAGTACTGTAGATTACTGTACATGCTTTATCCTTAAACTTTTTAACTTTCCGCTTTGCCCCCCTCCCCCTTTATCACACACACATAACCTCTTCATATTCTGCTGTCACATGCTTGAGATATAAACTGTGTTGAGAGTGTCTATTTTAACTCTTGGCTAATGCTTCCTCTCTTTTATGGAAACCAGCTCAGGAAATAAACACAACATTTGTTTTCTAATATCTGCCACCTTTCTTCATGGGCATTTATAATACGTACTCAGTGCCAAACTGAAGTCACCCTTTTAAGGATGTGAGTCATACACAATACAGAAGTGTTTCTATTTTATTAAAATGAATGGAAATTACAATGAGGTGTATTAATAGTGGTGCACATATTTGCCTATTAAAATTAGACAAATAAGTAAGAAGATAAACTTATATGTCATGTGTCATAACATATGCACAAAAATGCCCCAAAATACTCTGACAAAATCTTTAAACCATAAGAGATATGCCCCCTCCCAAAAAAAACACTTGAACAAAGCCTTTAAATTGACATTGCGATATCCGAAAACACCCCAACAAAACCCTTGAATGCGCCTGTGATGCCAAAAAACACTTGAACAAAACCTTTAAATTGACATTGCGATGCCCAAAAACAGCCGAACAAAACCCTTGAATGTGCATGCGATGGCCGAAAGTACCCGAACAAAACCCTTGAATGCGCCAGCAAAAAAAAACCCTGAACAAAACCTGTGAATGTGCCTGCGATGCCCGAAAACACCCAATCAAAACCCGTGAATGTGCATGCAATGCCCGAACACACCCGAACAAAACCCTTGAATGCGCATGTGATACCAAAAAACACTTGAATAAAACCATTTAATTGACATTGCGATGCCCGAAAACAGCCGAACAAACTTGAATGCGCCTGCAATGGCCGAAAGTACCCGAACAAAACCTGTGAATGCGCCTGCGATGCCGGGAAACACCCCATCAAAACCCGTGAATGTGCCTGCGATGCCCAAACACACCCCAACAAAGCCTGAAATCCACCTGCTGAAAACACTGGAACAAAACCTTTAAATGCGCCTGTGATGCCAAAAAACACTTGAACAAAACCTTTAAATTGACATTCCGATTGCCGAAAACAATCAAACAAAACCCTTGAATGCAACTGCGATGCGATGCCCAAAAAACACCCCAACAAAACCTGAAATGCACCTGCAGTGCTCGAAAACACCCCAACAAAACCCTTGAATGCACCTGCGATGCACAAAAACACCCCAACAAAACCCTTGAATGCACCTGCGATGCACAAAAACACCCCAACAAAACCCTTGAATGCACCTGCAGTGCATGAAAACATCCCAACAAAACCCTTGAATGCACCTGCATTGCCCAAAAAACACCCCAACAAAACCTGAAATGCACCTGCAGTGCTTGAAAACATCCCAACAAAACCCTTGAATGCACCTGCAGTGCTTGAAAACACCCCAACAAACCAGTGAATGCGCCTGCAATGCCTGAAAACACAGAAACAGAACCTTTGAATGCGGTGCCCAAAAAACACCCCAACAAAACCTGAAATGCACCTGCAGTGCTTGAAAACATCCCAACAAAACCCTTGAATGCACCTGCAGTGCTTGAAAACACCCCAACAAACCAGTGAATGCGCCTGCAATGCCTGAAAACACAGAAACAGAACCTTTGAATGCGGTGCCCAAAAAACACCCCAACAAAACCTGAAATGCACCTGCAGTGCTTGAAAACATCCCAACAAAACCCTTGAATGCACCTGCATTGCCCGAAAACACTCCAACAAAACCGGTGAATGCGCCTGCGATGCACGAAAACACCCCAACAAAACCTTTAAATGCGCCTGTGGTGCCCGAAAAAACCCCAACAAAACCTGTGAATGCCCTTGCGATGCCTGAAAACACCCCAACAAAACCAGTGACTGCGCCTGCAATGCCCGAAAACACCCAAACAAAACCCGTAAATTTGCCTGCGATGCTCGAAAACACCCCAACAAAACCCGTCAATTTGCCTGCGATGCCTGCTAACACTGATACAAAACCTGTGAATGCGCCTGCGATGCCCGAAAACACAGAAACAGAACCTTTGAATGCGGTGCCCAAAAAACACCCCAACAAAACACGTGAATGCACCTGCGATGCACAAAAACACCCCAACAAAACCCTTGAATGAGCCTGCGATGCTCGAAAACACCCCAACAAAACCCATTGAATGCACCTGCAGTGCTTGAAAACATCCCAACAAAAACCTTGAATGCACCTGCATTGCCCGAAAACACCCCAACAAAACCGGTGAATGCGCCTGCGATGCACGAAAATACCCCAACAAAACCTTTGAATGCGCCTGTGGTGCCTGAAAAAAACCCAACAAAACACGTGAATGCGCTTGTGATGCCTGAAAACACCCCAACAAAACCCTTGAATGAGCCTGCGATGCCCGAAAACACCCCAACAAAACCTTTGAATTCGCCTGCGATGCCTGTTAACACTGGAACAAAACCTTTGAATGCGCCTGCGATTCCCAAAAACACTTAAACAAAACTTTTGAATCTGCATGCAATGCCCGAAAACACTCAAACAAAACATTTAAATGTGCCTGTGAGGCCAAAAAACACTTGAACAAAACCTTTAAATGTGCCTGTGATGCCAAAAAACACTTGAACAAAACCTTTAAATGTGCATGCGATGCCCGAAAACACTTAAGTAACCTAAACTTTCCCTTTTAATACAGTTCACTTCGCATTGCGTCAGTTTGCTTACACTATGGGGGAACATCATCCCATCACGCCGTGCCCTATTGGAGAGAAGCTGAATGGGGCCCGATTACCAGTCTATACACGGCTTCCTTGTGACACCTGAGTAAAAGCACCACACAAACATAATGACACGCATACGGGTGAATCCTTTAACGCACCGTGACGCGTCATGTAATAATATACATGCCGGCGGGTTCCCAGAGCGCGCCGCATTTGTATACATGTAACTAAAAACATGTGTAACCGTGACGTGTAAGCTGTAAAATTTGACAAACGTAGACAGTGATGAACAGCCGGCCGCGTCGCAAATGGCAAAGATGGAAATCCCTGTAGACCAAGCCCAAGATGAAGCCATACTCCGTGTAAAGTGTGCTCTGACACCGAGTGTGCATTGTTCATTTAGGGAGGGGTACACCAGAGAGATAGCCCAGACGATTCATTTAGAAAGCCGCTGTTTAGTAACCGGCACCCATAGAGTGATATGTGAAGCTCACAAACAGCTGGTTTGACTTACGAAAAGCGGCTGAGCGGTTCATGTAAATTCTTAGTGCTCTGACAGGGCAGAGAGGGTTAGGAGGCTATTTGCCGTCCATCGGTGGGAGAGCGAGTAGAGAGACCACCTGAACTCTTAATGGCGTAGATAAAACTTTAGGAATGTAACCTGCTCTCGGTCTAAGGATTGCTTTGCTATTGTTAGGACCGAATTTGAGACAAGATGGGTCGATGGGGAAAGCGTGTAAATCGCCTACTCTTTTAACCAATGCCAAAGCCAGAATGAGAGCGGTTTTAAACGAGAGGGCTCGTAGGTCCGCCTGTTCAAGCGGCTAGAAGGGAGGACCTCGTAAAGCTTTCAGGACCATGGATAGAGGGCGGAACTGTGTGTGGTCGTGGCGGGTTGGGCCGACGGGCGCCTCTTAGGAATTTAATGACGAGGTCATGTTTTACAATCATGTTATCCGTGGAGTCTGCAGCTGTAACTGCCAACCATGCATCTCTACTGCGTAGACTTTGAGTTTAGAGGGCGCGCAACCGTCATCCAGTAACTCCTGTAGAAAGTAAAGGATGTGTTTTATGTCACAGATCTCTGGGTCTAAGCTTTTAACTGTGTACCAATCAGAGAAAATAGTCCATTTTTGAGCATAGAGGCGCGTTATGGATGGGGCCTTAGCTTCCGTTAAAGTTTCTAAAACTCGTCCTGAAAGGCGTGGAGGCTGCCGTTCAGAGACACATGTAGGTTCCATAATTCCAGCCGTGGATGCAAAATTGTCCCTCTAGCTTGAGAGAGGAGGTCTTTCCTCAGCGGTATCGGCCATGGTGCTGACACCATCAGCTGCCATAGGTCAGAGAACCACAGTTGATTTTGCAAAAGCGGAGCAATCAGAAGCATTGCGCTTTTTTCTTCCCTGATCCTCTGGAGGACCTGAGGTAGTAGGGCTACCGGAGGAAAGGCGTAAAGGAGACAAGCTGGCCATGTTTGCGACAGGGCATTGTGCTGTTTTAAGAAAAACGTCGGGCAGTGCGCGTTCTCTTGATGGTCCATATTGAAGCGGTAAAACCGGGGTGGTCTGCGAGCAAACTGAAATGATTAACCATTCTGAATTACATTAAGAATCCAGCCCAGAATAACGGGGATGGATTGCCAAACGTTAAGTTTGATGGCGAGCGTCAATAAGGTTATGGACGCCGAGCCGTGTGTGTGAGTCCATAGAGGAGGAAATTTGCTCTTTTTGTGAAAAGCAAAAATTTTTTATTTTGCTGTGGCAGCAAGGTTGTGTCCAGCGCCTGAGGGGACTGAAACACGCAGATCTTTCGAGGGTGGGCCGGACGTAGTGGGACCTAAGCTTCGTTTCCTACTCAACTTCACTTCAGAGAGACGGCGGCGGTGCTGGTTCCAGAGTGATCTTAGGACTGGGACCACGGGTCGCTGGGGGGTGCCCTCCATAACGGGCACTAATGCTTGACCTCCGGTTTAGGTCTGTGCTGCTGAGGTTGTGCTGGTGGCACAGACTTAGAAACCGGCGGTGGTTTAGGATGGCCGATGTCAGTCAAGGAGGCAGGAAGTGGCGCATAGCTTGCGAGGATTTCTGAGCCTCTGTGAAGCGCTGAGTAAAACCTTACACAGCGGTGCCAAACAGACCCGATGGTGACACAGGTGAGTCAAGGAGAGCAACACGCTCTGCGTCCTTGACATCTTAAACAATTCCGCCACACCAAAAGAGACCATGCTGCTGGCGCTCGGCAGGGGGCGCTGGTCTTCTTGGACAAAGGTGACGGACTGGCGGTGGGGAGACAGAGCACGCGGGGGATGAGCCGGCATGGACTTGTCTCGGGCTGCCTTTCTGGTTCATGTCTCCGCTGCTTTTTGGGCAGGGTAGTACGGGAAGCCACATTAAAGGCAGCGATACGGGCACGCAGCACAGCAAGGGGAAGGAGCTTGCAGTAGGCGCAACCTGCTTCGTTGAGCGCAGACTCCGCGTGAGCAGGACCCAGGCAGGTGATGCACTCAGAATGACGGTCCTCCATGGGCAAAGGGATTCAGCATGAGCCACAATGGCGAAGCAACATTTTACGGCGCGCTTCTGGAAATACTCTTTTAGAGGAAATTCACTCAGGAAATTCGCAGGTTCGAACACCAGTGGTCTGTAATTTTTACAGACGTTAACCAATAGGCTTCAATCACAGAGTAAACAGTAGTTTCCCCCATAGTGTCAGCAAATTGACGCAATGCGAAGTGAACCGCATTGAAAGGGAACCCTTGAATGTGCCTGCGATTAGGGGCGTAGCACAAGGTCCCGGGCACTATGCATAAGCTCCTGATGGGCCCCCATTTTAGTTTTCTAATCACTACATAAACAAACTATATGATAACCAAACAAGACTTGATTCAGTCATATTTTATTTTGCTGAATGAACAAGACATTACATTTTTACATTACTTAGAACATTTATTTTTGTTATGCTTTAAATTAAATCTTAAATATGCCATTTTTGTTTTGTACATTAACAAAAAAGCTCAATTCGTAATAAAAGACAAACAAAACTAGTCACTAGTCATTTTTTTTGGAGAGAAAAGGCAAAACGAAACAAATGCTATTGCTTACATGATATAGCTTCCTAAGCTTATACTGAAGTTTATTCCCCAGTAAATGCTCACTGGCGTTTATAGTGTTGACATGATATGTAGCTATACCGATGAGCTACCTATGACACTGATTAGCCTATCATTGCTAATTTTAGATCTTATAACCTATTCATTCAAAAATAAACATGTTTCAAATTGGACTATAATGGTGTTTTGTATGCAAACAGGATTGTTAGTATACAGTTAATTTATTTAGACTTTCACCTCAAATTGCATGTAGTCTAACCAAATTATCATCTGAAAGTGTATGTTCTGCTTTTCCATTGGGTTGTCTAAGTTCATTTTTAGCACTAACAATCGCGGGGATATTCAAACAGTTTAGCACTATAGATTTCGTGTTCTAGTTTGTGCTCACCTTTCTTTGAAAAGAAGTCACCCTACTGAAAAATCCAGCTAAGACCAGCAATGCTGGTGAGCTAATTTTAGCTGGTCTTCCAGCTTGGTTTTAGCTGGTATTGCAAGCTGGTTTAGCTGTGTTTTGATCACTTCTTAAGCTGGTCTAGCTGGACATAGCTGGTCATGCTGGAAGACCAGCTGACCCACCAGCTTTGCCAGGCTGAGAGCACCAGCTTAGACCAGCTACTGCCACCTTAAACCAGCTAAAACCAGATACCAGCTTATGCTGGTCTTTGCTGGATTTTTCAGTACACTGAAAAAAATGATTCATTGAATTTAATCAATTTTTTAAGGTAAGTGGTTGCAATCAATTTATTTAAGCTACATTTAAACAAAAGTTTTATATTTTACTTTACGTTACTAATCTTTTTTGTTTAAATGTAGCTTAAATAAATTGATTGCAACCACTTACCTTAAAAAAATGATTAAATTCAATGACTCATTTTTTTCAGTGTAGGGCAGTAACAAATCGTTTTGTTTTTTTCCTTCTCATGTCTTTCCTTTCATTTTTGGTGGCCTGATTTAGCGTTCTTTGAGAAAGACAATTTACCGCACAGCAGAAGTTTGCGCACCACCAGACGCTCAACAACATAAACAAAAGGCAGGTGCGCAGATGGCGCATATTTGGCGCATTAACAAAGGGTGGTACCGTGAGACTTTATATTTCATCTGACATTATGAAATTTAATTAGGAAATTATATCCAGGAGGTTAAATAAATGCGCCTGCGATGCCCAAAAACACCCCAACAAAACCTGTGAATGCGCCTGCGATCCCTGAAATCACCCCAACAAAACGCACGAATGAGCCTGCGATGCCCCAAAACACACGAAGTAATAAGACCAGCTAAAATCTGGCCAAAACCCCTCCAAAGTCAAAACTTTTTCAGTGGGAAAAACTGTAGTAAACACTATTAAAGCATAAAAGTTTACTTATTCATGTGGGGTGATACCCAAAACTGCAGTGTAAGTAGGCAGATCACTGTTTTAAACAGCAAAACCAATTTCTGATGTAACTACTCAAAAACTGTTAAACTGTGTACAGGTCTAAAGTCAGTACTGTGCCAGTGGGTGAATGGCAAGCAGGCGCAGTTGGACACATTGTTACACAACTCATGTGAGCGTTCATTAAGGAGTTGCTCTTCCTCTTCTTTACGACTCCACGCGTTCACAGATCTCACTGCGGCTGACTGGAGGAACAGAAAGATAGATTAAGTGAAGCAGTTATTAGACGCGTCTGGACATCGCCGCGCACTGCGCACTGGATCGCATAACGTCACTTAACGCGGATAAATTGGAGCTTTGAGGATGGAGGTATGATGTGTTTTTTTCTGTTAACTTTATCTGTAGTTCATAAATGCTTAAGGAAACTGCCAAACACAAACTTTTGTTTGCGATGCTTTGTTGATATGTTGTCATGTACACGGGATGCGTTGTGCCGACTTAAAATAGGGGACTCTACTACAGGCTGTAAATGTGTTCGGATTTGGTTAATACTTTTAATACTGAAATAACTTTATTACCAAGTCAATAACTAATATTTAATATTGGACTATCAATATTTGATGACGTTATTATACAGGGACTCCAAAAAGTATTTGTAAACTTGTGCATGGGTAAATGTCTTTAAAAAAGATTGAACTACTTCTGAGGAAAAGCAAGTCACAAAGATACATTATTGTAGTTAATTTTAAAAAGCAGTAATTATATGATAAACTACACCTGCTACACTGCAAGTACACTACTGAGGTCAATGGTGTTATCATAGTCTCTGAGCAGCTCATGTGAGTTATTGCAGATACACATACACATTGGCTCTGGTGATGAAGGTTCAGACTGTTTTAACCCCAAATGACCACAAATAAGGACAGGAAGGGCTGTCTGCAGAATATCTTCCTTTGTAAAAAAGGCAAAGCTTGTATTTTCCTCTTGGTCACAAGTGTTACAGTTCCTCAGACTGCACGTGTTGTCTGGGTTGACACTTTTGCTTGTGTATGCAAAGAGTATTCAAATGTTTCTTAGTGTGCTTTTAAAAGTCAAAGGAAGGATGTATGCTTTTTATCAGAAACTATGTCAGCAGTACATCAAGAATGCTTATGGCAAACAGCCAGAGTTGCAAATTTGTAAAGAACACCTGGATAAATATAACTATATGACCAGAGAAATGCCATTACACACCAGCAACAAACTCTTGGCCCTTATACAACTAAATGTAGGGTCCTAAAGTGTCCCATAAACCAAAAAAATTGCATATACTGAAGCTGTGTTTTTTGTTTCATTTAAATGCAGGAAAATATATAAAGATTGTTGATGCTTCACAGAATTGAAGCTCACTTTTTGGAAAAATTAAACGATTTCTAAAGGCTTTTCACATTGCACTTAAAGGTATAGCGGAAGATTTTCTTTTTCCGGGTGGATCATCAAGACTATTGGTCATCCCAGTTGTCAATCATTCTGATGATATGTTGACCTAAGGCCGTCGTACGTTAGGGGTGTGCATTGGCACTGCCCTCACCATTCGATTCAATTACGATTCACCAGGTAACGATTCAATTTGATTCGATTCTACGATGCATCAGAATTCTACTGTACACAACAAGGCAAATTTTTTATCAGTCAAATGCAACTATTCTCAACAAAAACGGAAGCTTAGCAGCTTTAAGACAATGACAATTATATACCTGAGATGAGAATTTACACACAGCGTAAGTCTTTTCTAGTTTCTCATTAACTTCGTAGAATCCGAAATGTGCACATATGTCCACTTTCCATGGAAAATGGTACGTTTTTATTTACCTTTCTATCACAGTCATCTCTCTCCGCCTCAGCCATCTTGATTGTTGTTGTTATGCCCCCGGAAGTAATTGAAACTTCACATCTTTATTGTCCACTCGAGGCCAAAATAAGAAACAGTGACATAATCGATTATGGCACTTTGCTGCATCGATGCTGAATCGTGCATGTGCGCATTGCGATGCATTGCCGAATAGATTATTGTTGACACCCCTATCGTACGTGCTCATCCCTAGGCTCATTCTGCGGATGCGCACTTTCAGGTGTACAGTATTATGTACTGTATGTGTGGTGGGCTACGGTTTCAGCCATTCATTGAAGTTCGCATTCTCACCATATTTTTTCAAAATGTCTGAGGGTCGCAAGAGAAAAAGTGTTTACGAATTGTATGACAAGAAAAGAAAGGCCTCTGAAGAAAGAAACAAGGCCAGAGTGTTTTTGTGAGAATATTTCACACAGGTTGAGCTTCCCACTGATGCCTCAGTCGCGAAGTTTCTACTCGACAGCTAAAGTTTGTCATGCTATTTGGAGAAATCCATTTAAAATGACTGTTAGTAAAAGTTAGTAAGCTATGATTAGCCATGCTAGCCCTGGCACAAGTCACGAATCCACGCAGACACGGTAATAATCTCAATGTATGAGCCATGCCGGCAGCAACTTGTAAACAGAGCGAAGAGGCTCGTGCATGCTCCCTCTTCTTTTCAAAAATGTTCCGCTATACCTTTAATCCTGGGTTATCCATCTTTACCATCTCACATTTTTCATATATAATTTGTAAAATACTGCTGTGAAACAGGCACCTTGTTTCAGCATAAACAAGCGGCTTTCGTGGTCATCACGTAACTTCCGGTAAACTCCGCAAGGAATCAATAACACAACAAAGTACTTTTAGAGTCGTTTACTTATATAACAAACAAAATAAACAACATGTAGATTACATAGGAAACCAAAACATTTGTTATTTCCGACGAGGTATTTGTTTAAGAGTTCAGTTTAGCAACTAGTCAGACCATTAAAAAAACAGAATCCAGAAGTAAAGTTCTGAGCAGAATTCATAATTACTGCATAAAAATGTTAACCCAGAGTTACAGAATGTACAGTGTGAAACGTCAGCTTGTGTATAATGGGGAACCTCTTAATCAGGGTTTTGGAATGACTCAGGGTTAACTGTTAGTGTAAAAAAGGCGTAAAAGCCTTTGACCTTTCGTCTCCAAGTTTTCAATATAAAACAAAAGTTTAGATGCACAACTGAATCTTTGTTTTTCACAATCGTTTTAAAGTAAATGCTTTTTCATTTGAGATTGCAATGATTTGTGTAAACTAATATGGACTGTGCTCATTCATTTCTTTAATAAATTTGATTAACTTTTAAATATATATGGTTGGAGTGTATATAGGGACTGAAAAGATACCAAAAGGCAAGTGCACAGTATATCAGTAGTGTTTATTTAAAGGAACACAACGACTTTTTGGGACTTAAAGGTGCAGTGTGTAATTTTTAGAAGGATCTCTTGTCAGAAATGCAAAATAAAAACGATATGATCAAGGGTTTATCAGTCCTTCCAGAAAAACGCAGAGGGTTTTTTTGTAATTGTTGCGGGCAAAAATCCTTGATCTTGTGGCACGTTTTCTTAAAAAATGCGATGGAATATGCAGGATTTTTATGCAATTTATGCGATGGAATTGCGAGAATTTGCGAAAATTGCGGAACTTGCAAAAACTGCGGAAACTTGCAAAAGCTGCAATGATGTTCACGTAACATAATCATGTCACTTCATAACGTTCCCATGGCAATAGAAGACACAGCTGCGCTTTTGGGAAGTAAATGCAAAATTTTTCAACTTTCTTCTAATATATATGTGACTTTTTGCTACGAAAATGCGGAGATTTTGAAATCATGCAAGCCCCGCATATTTTGTGCACGGAAATATGTAATTAATGCGGCGAAAGTGCGTCGTATTTGGAAAAAATGCAGTCCCGCATAAATATGCGGACTTTGGCTGATTATGCAATATATCGCGCGATCGCACAATCGCGTTTTTCTGGAGGGACTGGTTTATAAAGACATTTCATAATGAACCGTAATGTTTTTATTACTTTAGAATGAGATGTTTTATCTACCTACATCGAGGGTCCCCTTACATAGAAGTCGCCATTTTGTGCCGCCATGTTTCTACAGAAGCCCTTAACGGACAAACTTTTTTACTAAGTTGTCTCAGACGATGACATGTTTGTTCGGTGGTGGCTAACGTAGCTTCTTTATGCGTTTCAAAAGCGAGGAGTGAGCAGTGGACTTAGCTGTTGGTTGCAATGGGCAGCCTCACCACTAGATGCCACAAAAATTTACACACTGCACCTTTAAGCTTATTCACTGTGTGCCCCAGAGTTAGATAAGTCCATACATAACCTTTTCATCTCTGTGCGTCCCATAACTCTGTCTAACGCAGTGGTTTTCAAACTGGGGGCCGGGGCCCCCTGGGGGGCCGCGAGATGGTGCTAGGGGGGCCCCAGTTTTATGAAATACATTAATTTATCGTGAATTCTGTGTAATTAAATCTAAAAAAAATAAGGCTACTAACCAAAAGCACTATTTTTTTTATAATTTAATGTTTTTTCATTAAAATGTTGACTTTTAGAACAGTTTTTTGTCACAAATTTTCTTTGGGGGGCCGCGAAGGAATGCACCGTACACAAGGGGGGCCGCAGGCTGAAAAAGTTTGGGAACCACTGGCCTAACGCACCCACCGCTAGCCTAGCTTAGCACAAAGACTGGAAGTAAATGGCTCCAGCTAGCGTACTGCTCCCAATAAGTGACAAAATAACACCAACATTTATCTATTCATATGTTGTGATTTGTATAGTCAAGGTGTACAAATAACAAGGTCATATGAGACACAGACATTTTTTAACCGTATACATACTGGGAACTATATTCTCGGAAGGCGAAACACTGATACTTGGGTGGAGTTATACAGTCAAAGTGTGGACAACATAATTCTCATTCTTTCATTAATTTTATATTATAGTTGGTACAACTTTATTATTATGTAAAAACACACAAATAAAGACTAAGAGTGTCCAAATGTTTGTCTGGTCTTGAACATGCCATGAAAAGTAGCAATGTGATGCTTGTATTTTAATCTGAGAGAGAGAGAGAGAGAGAGAGAGAGAGAGAGAGAGAGCGAGAGAGAGAGAGAATTTTATTCATATACAGTATGCTTTATAAACAATATAATATTTTATAAAGTTTGATCAAAGGTTAATGGAGATTAAGGGAAGTTCAGCACTATTTCTAGACATTTCTATTCCTAGAAGACCCAAGAACATGTGAGAATAGCAAAGAGGAAAACTGTTCACATACTATTTCACCACATTGTGTTGTGTGTTGGGATTCTCCTCTGCTTGTGTGTGTTTATGTGGTTGGGTCTTCATGTTTGTAGAGGACAAAATGGAAACAAAGATTTAATACAAATGGACTTGCCAAATATATAGACCACATGGTATATTTAGCAAAAAAAAGAAAGAAACTAAGATAAGGACGAGTTGCTGCACTGCCTTATACTATAAGAAATCAAATATAAATGGATCGAGCCCAGATTTTTTGTAAAATATTTCATTGAAATACAATGAAAGCATGTAGTGGCCAGGAACAAAAAAAGTTATGTGGGCTATACTGCTCCACCATAGTTGTTTAATCTTATTTAGTATCTTTTAATAGGTTTCAGACATCCTTATTAAATTATGCTAAATATTATACAAAATCTTATAGGATAAGTTTTTAAAGACTTAAAAGCTAGATCTCATGGCTTTCGGGAATTCTGGATGTTAACTGAAACAACTATTAATATACAAAAAAGGTCAGTTTTAGTGTTATGAAGGTTCAAGGTTTAGTGTTTCTTTTTTAAACACATAACGGATTAACAGTCATAACCAACCAAAGACTCTAAGGCCAAGTTCTCCACTGCCAAATCAACCCAACCAGAAAGCAGAAGCTCTGTGGCCTTTAACTTGATGATCACATCTTTTTTATATCTCGGTATGCATATAGAAGCATTCACAAATAACTCATCTCAAAGATGTTAGATCATAATCTATAAGTACATGAACTCAAACGCTTCTGCGCAGTGTTGCACAATTCATAACGCAATGTACAGTACAATAAGTCTAGCCCACATTGTGTTACAGTGTACGAGGGCAGTGCTGATCCAACTTAGCCATTTATGATATTATTACAAACATATTGGAACACCTGAAGTGCAGATGGACTGCGTAATGCTGTCAGCCTGGAGGGGAAACTGCGATGATCCACTCGCGATCCATCTTGTATAATAGTACACTATTCGTCGTCTTGTATTTAGGTTATGAGTATGAATTGTACCTGTTGTACACCTTGTCTGTGTCATAATGATCTCTCATGTCAGGGCTCAGCATAAGTGCTGTTTCTCTCATTGCTTTCAGTGATGTAACACACAGAGAACCTTTGTAAGAGCACAAACCATGTGCCTGAAAGACCCGTGAAAACAGTGGAAAAGTGTGATCGTCTGATGATGATGTAAAATTCAAGAACATCATGTTTTCCTGGAAGAGAGAGAGAGAGAGAGAGAGAGAGAGAATCATATGTGCCTGCAAGAATAGTAATGTTATTTGTCCAAGCTTTTCAAGTCCAAAACCAATCCCATCTTTTGTATGTACTGCATGCACATAACACTTTAGGTTGCGCAAAGGGTTCAATCTCAGGGAAGTGAGTGTTCAGAAAGCATGAATTATAGGTAATGGTATTATGTGATCTCTTGTTTTAATCACATTTTGACAATAAAATTTTTTAAAGAGTCTTCTCACTGTGCAGAACATCAAACTGTAGTTTAGACCTGGAGGTCAAAAGAAAAGTGAAGGCTGTGGACATGATATGTGGCCAGCAATCTTTCCTACCCATCTTCATTTTAATGCTAAACCATAATTTTAAATGACTGTAAGTGAATGTGATCAGGTCAAGTACACATGATTACCATATGCATGGACTATAGTGTTATTTGCACTGTATGGCATCCATTTATGCAGTAGAATACAAAGAATATAATCGAAGTACCATGATTTTTTGTAAAAATACCATTGTCTGGGTGTACATTATATGGGATTATACCACGGGTATAATTCTGTTGAATGCTGTATTCTGATTGGCTGAGAAATGTTCTATGGGTGTTGATTATTTTTCTGTAAACCGCACACCTAACTTGTCAAATGTCTTAAAAATAGGCACCAGAGCAATGTTTGTGGTAACCGTGGTATAAGCGGAATATTTGACTCCGGTCCTTTGAATTATTTGAAAATAATGCACACCTGCGGTGTAACGGCACTCTGCTTCACGTCGTGCCGCATTACCACCTTGGTGTGCATTATTTTCTTATAATTCAATGGCCCGTCGTCAATTATTCCTTACATAAGCAGAATTGAAACACTTACATATACACCGACACAATGGCAAAACCATTGATTTGTAAACAGGTGGTTTTACCAACACCTAACAGTGCTAAATTCATTGTAGTTTCTTGCTTTGAGTGACTTTATTGTCTCAGTAAATTGGCAGACGATCTTAGACGTGTTGTGTCTGGTGCTGTGCGGTTTTAGATTCAGCTGTTTTAGGATCAGTTGTGTGGTTAAGTCATCTTGTGATTTTAAATACACTGGCATGTAAGTTGGTTTAGTCACAGTAGCTTTGGCAGTCAGGCAAATATATGATCAAGCTGTGAAGCCCTGTCAGAATCTTAGTGGTTAACCATTCAAAAAAGCTCTGATTGAAACTACTAAGAGTTTTGTAGCTTGATGCCATGGGATTATCTGTATAAAGTTAAGGCAACACCATATTGAAGAAAATTTTGATATCTGATGATAACTTTCTGGATGATGCAATTCGATATGACATAAGATATTGCTTTACATTTTAACATGGTTTTGAACTTAACTAAAGAGGGCTTCACACTGGCACCGATTGATGCCAGAATTTGATTCTTTTGGATGATGTGAACACTGTTTTCCGAACTCGAGTGTTCACCCACGAAACTGAAGGATTTTGTGTATATTTCTTTATGTGAAATCAATGTCTGATGTGTTACGTTGCAACTGTGCCCTGATGTTATCAACTTTATTATTAGCCTGATTACATTACAACTGTGACCTGATGTTATCAACTATCCAAATGGCCCATACAGTTACCCCTCAGGTCATTAGGTCACATTCTCGTAGGTTCTCTGTGGGGTTGATTGTCACCTCAGAGATCAAAGTCTCCATGGGGTGCCATTGTATTGTTTGTGTAAGATGTATAAAGGTCTGCTCACACAGGCAGATCTTTGGGTTAAGAATGTAGAAGGTTGACACGACAACATCGCTCCTGAAGAACAATGCTACATAAGAACCTTCATTAAATCTCTTTTCCCCACATGCACTTGGTCCTGCTTATTATTTTACGTATTAGATACATTCTAATACGTTGGCGAGCCATGAAAGACTGAGCAGCCAAATTCAAGAAAATCTAACAAAACGCACCGGAATGATAAAAAACATTTTATTAGTTTGCCTGTGCATACGAACTTGGCTTGCTGTCCTCGAAGGGAGCTCTGCACCTAAGCTCTGAATCTTCAGAGAGAGAGCGAACCTGAAGCCAGGGCTCAAGCAACAAGTTCAACCCCCCTGCATTGGTACTTCATGAAGGCTGCCTTATGACGCTTTTCCATTGCATAGTACCCCACGGTTTGGTTTTGGTCAGCTTACTTTTGGGGCCTTTTCCACTGGGTGCAGTACGTAGTCCTCAATGTTTTTTTTTTTGTACTATCTTTGTCTGGGTTCCAAGGGACCCGAGCTGATAGCAAAATGTGACGCAAAAACACTGTAGATCACTGATTGGTCTGAGAAAATCGTCACTACCAGCGTCATCGCTATAATGTAAAAGATTAGCTTTACCTTCATGCGAGCTTGCGCTTTCTCGAGTAAACCTGTTGTCATCTGTGCTGTTTCCAAACTCCCTTTTAGCGATGAAAAACATCCACAGGTTGAGAATCAGGAACACCATAACACAATTTCCAGACTTGAAGTTCGCGACTCGCTCGTCCGCATATATGCTTACATGCAACTTAAATAAGGCTCAGCGGAGTGCGTCGACCTACGCCACGGGTGTTTGTACAGAAACTGTCATGTGTCTGACTCACATGATGTCACAGCAGTAGGCAGTGCAAATATAAGGACACGCCTATAATCCCTCCCACTCCGAAGTGTTACTAAACTCAATGGAAAAGCTAATCAAGCCAAAGTGAGGTGAGCTGACCCGACCTGACCCAAATCGTGAGGTACTAGGCAATGGAAAAGCGCCATTCTATACGCCCATAATGATGATTGACAGGCTCCTCCCGAACCTACATTTAGTTATTGCAAACTATTGCGATATGCACGTTTGCGGTATTTCGGTATATTGTCCTGTCTTAGGTACCACAAAAACATTTAACTCATTAGATCTACACTCCCTGACAAAAGTCTTGTCGCTTATCTATTTTGTAGAAACACCTGCTATTAACCTGACTTTTAATTAATCAATTGGTGTTAGAAACAGCTCATATGAAAAGCTAAAACCCTCCCAGATGATGTTTAATGCACTGAAATAAATTAGTTTCACTGAAAAAAGATTTATCATTTAATCAAGACAGAATGGTCAAATTTTTTTGTTTTGCACTGAAACATTATTTCAAAGTCTATTGGGATTAAAGTGAGCAATTTCTTGAAAACAAATCTTGATTAGAAATATATTTTAGCGGCACTTCAGGTCAATTTGTACACAAGCGACAAGACTTTTGTCAGGGAGTGTATTAAACTTAAATCTCCTTATTGGTGCTTTGAAGAACCAAGAAACTAATATGCTGATCTGAGAAACTTTTTAAGGAACCATATATTCAACTCATGAACTTGTTAGTGTTTCTCATTCCAGTCTCAACTGTACATGATCGTTCTCCTTGAACATGGTTTTGCTCAAGGACTGTCAACTGACCCAGACTTTCACGTCTACTCTGTGGTTATTTCTCAGAGCACAACTCCCAAAATAGAGCCGTCTTTACTCCCACAACAGTCCTACGATTCCCACCCACTATTCAGAGACTCCCAGCTCAAGGCTTTCCGATTTTATTCATATTTTATGTGTCCGGTTTAAAACCAAATAACAACTGTAATGGGAACTACTTTGCTTGAAACATGAAATACCTTGTGCAGAAAGAGGTTATGGTCATTAATGTATTTAATCAGATGGTTCTCCTAAAATTCCTGAAGAGAAATTACAAAACAGACACAAATGAGGCAACTGTAAAATACAGTAAGATTGATTATGTAACTTAACAAAAATAGTGTTGCTTAGATCATTTTATGTTGGAATATTGTGCTGTTTTTCTATTTCTAGCTCCTTCTGTGGTCCTTGTTACAAAAACTAGTAACAACCCAGATAGCAAGCAACCATTGAAACTATGTAAAAAAATTGTTGATTTGTCAATGTTATTCCCATTGAATCAATATCACGTTTGTACCCTCCATTAATATTGAAAAAGGTATTGAAAGTAAAAAAGTAAATAAAAATAACATTGTGGTGATCAGTGTTTGCTTTAGTTAAGCCTTGACTGTTATAATTGTTCTGGTTTGTAAATTCAAGGTAAATAGAAAAAATATTGACACATCATCAGACATCATCATTCATCCTACAAATCTCAAAAATAGTGACAATCATCAAATTTAGATTAAACGATCAACTGCAATGCATGCTGGGAGTCATGGATTAGTTCAGTACTATGTTGATACCCAGCATGCACTGCAGCATGAAACTTTTTTGTTGATCGTCACCTTAAGTTTCGTAGACTGATTTAGACTGACAAAAAAATGAAGGAAACACTGATCACCATAATGGTGGTTTGTTGAAATGTCTATAATTTTTCTATATTAATGGAGGGTGCAAACATGAAATTGATTCAATGAGATTAACATTGACAAATCAACTATTTTTAACATAATTTTAATGGTTGCTTGCCATCTAAGAAGTGAGTCATGGAGAACAACAAGGGTTGACTCAGTTGTCTTCTCTGAATTGTCTTCTCAATTGTAAATTTGTGCCCTGTAAGTGCTCAAGAAGGTCTTTGTTTTAAAAGTCAGGAAAGAGTTAACAATCACAGGCGCCAAAATAATGAGTCAATGGGTTGGGTGGTCGCCGGGGAATTCTGCTTATCACTGTGAGGAAAAACGACTGCAGGAAATAAAAGAAAGTGGATTGGGGAAAACTCTTCTCTTCCTTTTTTCAGTGTGCGTAAGCACATCCGATCGCCGTACTGTTTCAGAGCGAGTGTTGTTAAAGTGGTGGGATGTATGTTTTTGTAGGTGGAGGAAACAGGGTGGGTGCTGTCACCATGTGTGTGGAAAACTAGTTAAATAAAGAGGGATATTAAAGTGTATGTATATCTGTGGGGCTTAGGAAGAATGTTGTGGTAGAGATGCGCGTTTCTGGTGTAGCCACACAGAGAGTGAAGTGTAGGTCCGCGCTTGCCAAGAATAAGTGAGGATTTTTTTGAGGATTTGATGCATACTTTTAAGTAATGTTCTGCACCAATTCAACCATGATAAATGCAATAATTTGTTGCTGCGGAATACATACTTTTGTATATAAATGGCCCTCAGTTTTCAATTAAACACTGATAAGCGAGAGAGAGAGAGAGAGAGAGAGAGAGAGAGAGAGAGAGAGAGAGAGAGATTTCTCCAGGCACTGAGTATCATCTGATGCCATATCATCTGACATCATCTTGGCTTTGTAATAAATACTGCAGGACAGTTTATGCCAGTGGCTCACTTTTCCAAAAAAAATCTATTACATAAAACAATCTTAAACTTAAATTTCTTAGGTTTAATTACACAAAATTTCTTATAAATTAATGTACTTAAAAAAATGTCATAAAAGGGGCCCCCCAGGCACCATCTCACGCCCCCCTATATATTGCTTAGTATGTAAGCAGCATGCAATATGCAATGATAAACAGTGTAATTTTTTATTATACATTTGTGTATTTTCATTTACAAACTGTCAAACAGTCACATAAGCACTACTATTACTATGAATAGGGGTCTATGCAATGCTCAATATGGCCACTCTGTCAATGAAAGTCCCGCCTCCAGTTAAAAGAACCATCATCATTGGATAAAGACTGACGATTCTCTGGGCTCAATACAGAGTTGTGTAAGACGCATGCCAACCTGTGCGTATGCGCAGTAGCTAAAACAACTTTAAAAAATTTGTTTTAGTGCAATTTGAGCTTAAGAAACAAAAGTTAGTACATTTGAAGTTGTTTAAATTGTTGGTCAGAATTAATAATTTAAACCAATTTTAGAGATACATATTACCAAAATTTTGGGACATCTGCCTTTATATGTCCTTGAACCTAAAAAACATCCCATTCTTAATCCATAGGGTTTAATATAGAGTTGGCCCACCCAAGTCTTTTTGAAAGACTTTCTGTTTATGGGAATTTTTGACCATTCTTCTAAATGCACATTTGTAAAGTCAGACACTGAAGGCCTCGCTCATAGTCTCCGCTCTGATTCATCCCAAAGATGTTTGATTGGGTTGAGGTCAGGCCAGTCAAGGTCCTCCACACCAAACTTGCTCATCCATGTCTTTATGGACCTTGAGATAAAATTAAGCTGCTTTACCTGATAAGGTTGATCCTTTTGTGACTGTTATAATGGTTCTGGTTTGTAAATTCTGTGACAAGGTAAATAGAAAAAAATATATATTGACACATTCAGACATCATCACTCATCCTACAAATCTCAAAAATAGTGACAATTATCAAATTCAGATTAAGCAATCAACTGCAATGCATGCTGGGATCATGGATTAGTCATGGATTAGTTTAGTACTATGTTGATACCCAGCATGCAATGCAGCATGATTTTTTTTGTTGATCGTCACCATTGATAAGTTTCATAGACTGATTTAGACTGACAAAGAAAACTAAAGGAAACACTGATAAACATAATAGTGGTTTGTTGAAAAGTCTATATTTTTTCTATATTAATGGAGGGTGCAAACGTGATATTGATTCAAACTTGCTCTCCATGTCTTTATGGACCTTGCTTTGTGCACTGGTGCACAGTCATGTTGAAACAGGAAGGGGCCATCCCAAACTGTTCCCACAAAGTTGGGTGCATGAAATTGTCCAAAATGTCTTCCAAAAGGAAGCATTTAGAGTTCCTTTCACTGGAACTAAGGGGCCAAGCCCGACCCCTAAAAAACAACCCCACACCATAATCCCCCCTCCACCAAACTTTACACTTGGCACAATGCAGTCAGGCAAGTACCGTTCTCCTGGCAATCACCAGACCCAGACTTGCATCGGATTGCCGGACAGAGAAGTGAGATTCACCGCTCCAGAAAACATGTCTTCACCGCTCTAGAGTCCAGTGATGGCGTGCTTTACACCACTGCATTCAACGCTTTGCATTGACCTTGGTGATGTAAGGCTTGGATGCAGCTGCTCGACCATGGAAACCCATTACATTAAGCTCTCTACGCATTGTTCTTGAGCTAATCTGAAGGACACATGAAGTTTTGAGGTCTGTAGTTATTGACTCTGCAAAAAGTTGCTGACTTCTGTGCACTGTCCCAATTGCTTCTATTTTGTTATAATATTACATTACTGAAACAACTACTCAGAGGCATTGCAAACATGGCCACCTAGTGGTCCTAAAGGGACTTTGCTACAAGTCAGTGTGTGGCGTCCACCTATAATAAATGATGTTTTATTAACAAAGTTCGGGAGGAGCACGTTCAAATAATCAACCTAATCACCTCAACTACGACCAGCTGTCGACAATCAGCAATCATGTGTCCACCTGATCGGCATCAACAGAAACCTATATAGACTGGAAATCAACTCACCCTCATTCCTCGATAGTTTCAGCATCCCTCCACCTCCCCTTCGCCGCACGATTGCCTAGTCACCTTACTAACCAGAACAGGTGGGATTGTTCTGGGTTCGGACGTAAGGCTGGGCCCGGAACCCTCTCCCCGCCAGGAAGCGCTCCGGGCTCAGGCCATTAACGAGCTCGGAGCCCTCTCCTCGGACAGCACGCCAAATACGCATATTAATAACTCTGTTCTGAATTATTTGTAAGTGCGAACTCGTGAATTGTAATGTTTAAAACTGCTCAGGACACTTGTTACAACCACCTGGCTCAGGGTGAAGCAACATTACCAAAAAGGGAAGGCCACAGAAAAACTGAATGTTTAACAAATAAAGATTTAATCAAAAGTACTTAAATGATACAACATTAAATATAAAGAAAATTAAACAATCCAGGACAGGAGAGGAATGATCCCAGTCCAAAAATCTGTCCTGCTCTCAGAAGCACCATCCTTTGTTTTAACCCAAACGCATCACAGGACACCACCACCTAGTGGACAAATATAACACTTTGGCTGTAACAACACTGAAGAAAGGTGCAAATGAGGTTAATAAAAATGCAAATAAGACTTTATAATGTTTTCATTTCATATGGATTATATTCATCTTTTATACAGAAAAATGTTTGAGTTCAAATTAAATATTTCGACTTTAAAAGCTCAGTTTTAGACATTGTTGAGATCACAGAAAACGCAGAGTTTAGACTAGTTAATTCATCCCAGTGGAAATTAAAGGTCAATGAGAAAACATTACAACAAACAGTGTCCAGTTATGGCATGCACAGTGCAGTATACACAAGGCACTATGCACAGTACAGTATGCTATCCTGAACGTGCAAGCAACATGTTTTCCCTTACCAATTCTTATGTCACCATTTCTTGGTTTTGAAATGTCATTTTCCAAAAACATGTTTGGTAAATAAGCATGTGGTGAATTCAGTGCCCAGTCATTGCATGATGCTTTTCTTATGTAACTGACAGGCTGTCTGCATATGTAAACCTTCGTCATTACAGTGAGATTCTACAGAAAAGAGTGAAGCAAACAGATTAAAACTAAAGTTTTGTGTTTTAGGAGGAAACTCCAGTAAAAGCATCAGTGGCTCAGTTGGCTGGAAGACTTAAAGGTCCAGTGCCAGGAAACACGGAGGTAATGTGTTTGGAACATGACACATTTGCTCTTTTCATGTCATTGTTTCATATGTCTCATCATTCAGAATCAGGATTTTGTTTGTTTTAGGTGCACATGCGATAAAATGTACTACACTCTAAAAATGCTGGGTTAGTTTTAATCTAGCATTGGGTCAAAAAAGGGACAAACCCAGCCGTTGGGTTAAATTAGCCCCAAAAATGTATATAGACGGTTTTATCGGATGCATGTGCGGTGACACGATTACGCGTCTGGTCAGAACTTCCAGTTTTTGTTTGTTTATTGGTCTGACTAGTTGCTAAACTGAACTCTTAAACAAATACCTCATTGAAAATAACAAATGTTTTGGTTTCCTAGGTCAGTGGTTTTCAAACTGGGGGCCGCGAGATGGTGCCAGGGGTGCCCCAGTTTTATGACATTTTATGAAATACATTAATTTATCATGAAGTTTGTGTAATTAAACCTAAAAAAATAAGGCTACTAACCAAAATCACTACTTTTCTGTATAATTTAATGTTATTTTTATTAAAATATTGAGTTTTAGAACAGTTTTCTGTCACAAATTTTCTTTGGGGGGCCGCGAAGGAATGCACCGTACACAAGGGGGGGCCGCACACTGAAAAAGTTTGGGAACCACTGTCCTAGGTAATTTACGTGTTGTTTATTTTGCTTGTTTTATAAATACGCACATGCTGCGACGCAACTTCCGGCTTCTGTTTGTTTATTGGTCTGACAAGTTGCTAAACTGAACCCTTAAACACATACCTCATTGAAAATAACAAATGTTTTGGTTTCCTATGTAATCTACGTGTTGTTTATTTTGCTTGTTATATAAATAAACTACTTTAAAAGTTTTTTTTATTCTTAGTGGAGTTTACCAGAAGTTACGTGATGACCACAAAAGCCGCTTGTTTATGTTGTTACTGCTGAAACCGTCTATATATCAGTTAAAACAACTTTTTTTGGGCTAAACCAAGCATATATGGTAAAGGGGCCATGGCATAAAAATTTGACTTTTTGTTTAAGTTCTATAATTGGGTTCCCAGTGCTTCTATCAACCTAGAAAATGTGAAAAAGATCAACCCACTAACTTAGTTTTGGTAAACCATTCTCTGCAATCATGTGAAAAATTAGGTCATTGAAATTTGGCTCTCATTTTGATGTCATAAGGGGATCTTATTATAATAATATCGCCCCTTAATCTGCACTATCCAACAACGGCACTGCCATTTAGTGCAGAGAGAAAGAAATCACAGCACAATTGAGTTTCAATTACAACAAACCACCATCATTGTGATCAGTGTTTGAATTTCATCCACTCGTTTGCATTTTAAAGGACACACCCAAAATGGCACATTTTTGCTCACACCTACAAGGTGGCAATTTTAACATGTTATAATAAATAATCTATATTGAATTTTGAGCTAAAACGTCATATATGTGCTATGGGGATACCAAAGATTTATTTGACATCTTAAAAAATTATTGTGACATGGCCCCTTTAAATTATAACTGACTGGGTTTGTCACCTTTTGACCTGAGACACAGTGTCAAAAAATGTAACTCTTAAACTATTACAGCAAACTATTACAATATTTAATTAATGGATATCATACAAGATGAATATAGTTTACAGTACATTGCATTAAAAAGTTACAGTAAATATTTGTGCATTTTTGGTGTAGAAACCTTCCATCTGCCCTCATCCTGCCAAGATGAAGATTAAAAGTTCTCCTCTCATCGGAAAACTACAGGTGAGAATTTTTCTAAGCTTTTTAATTTATTACTTTATAAGATTTTATTAATATTGCTCTATAAAAATAACAACTATATGATTAACATGTGAATGTAGAGCTTGTTTATCAGTTTGACAAATCATTTGTAAAGTAAGCAATCGTACAGGAAACAGGAAATCCCTTGAATCATACTGAAACTATCTACTGAATTCTGTTGTAGTTCTGTATGTAGTTTATATTAAAGTATGAATGCATGCAATGATAAACGTTGAATCATCAGAAAGTTTGGTTTTATATTTTGCAAGGTACACATTTGTAGTTTATAAAAAAGAGGTTAAAGAGCTGATGATGAAAGGGAAAATGGCATCTGTTTAATACCATTATATCTACAAAGATATATACAGAAATGTTCATTAAATCTAAGTGAGGTAGACAAAGCAAACACTGTAGCTTTTTACTATGCATCTCAGAATTTATGGAAGTTTACTGACACCTAGTGTTCAAAATAAGTTATTACAAAACAATACTACAGAAGCCATACCAACAGTACTGTGCAATAGTTTTATGCCACTGTGCCAAAATTTATAATGACACATGCTTTAGCTTTAATAAATGAAAGGTTTTGGTTTTACACAGCATATTCTTATATTCTTGCATATTCAAAGATCTAGTCCTTTCAGATGAACTGAACCTTTCTGAGCAAAAACCTTAATGTTCAGGGATCTTCTGACTCTTTGCCATTCAGTCGTTCCTGGGAGATTGTGGACCGCTGGTAACTTTAAATTTGCTTCAAAGTGGAGAAGCTTGTCTCTCCTGAGGCAATATGCAAAGTCAACAGTAAATGCAAGGCAATGCTTAAATTGCCATAAAGCTCCATGAGATTCTCCTTATAGATGTAATAACATCTCTGCAGGTGTAAAGACAAGATCTGGGAAAACATGAACAGCTGCCCTCACTTCAAGAATCATGTCCTGACTGACTGTCAATGTCTCCCAGTGTCTGCTCCAGTTTCTTACATGATTCATCTTGAGCTTATCAGCCGAATATAGAAATCCAAACAGAGAAAAAAAGTAGTGAATTTGTGTGAACTCTTTCACCAACACTTATAAGTGCTGTATCAAGCAGATGAAGAAAAAATCTTGCTTGAATTGTTCATCGGGTGTGAACTGAGCTTCCTCCTCTGTTCTCGGTTGTCGTGCAACAGGAAACTGGTCATGTCTATCTGCACCTTTTCAGCAATTTCTCTTGCATCTGTTTGAGCTGATTAGAGTCCACATGGAGAAAATGATGTTACTTAAATAGGGATCTTTAATCTCCCTTTTCTCAATTCTTCTGAGGTGTTCACCCTTAATAGGGTCAAATTGTGCCATGAGCTTTACCTCTCCAAGAAAGTTGCCATTATGTGGCTCAAAACGTTTTTCTGAACGCCCTCATTGTGCCTGGTTTCTTTCTGCCAAAAGACAGACAATGGCAATTATTCTGCTTTAAACATCCTTTCAATGCTGTATTTCAAGAGCATGCAATTTCTGACATCTGCTGTCTATAGTTTTTCCTGATTTCAAGGACAGGGCACTCATCTCCACTGCTGGCAAAAGTAGTGACAGGTGGGGGCGTAGCCTGTTCGGTGGGCGGCGTGGCTGGGTCTTCCTCCTCTTTAGATGTTTCATTTATATTTTTAGATGAAAAAAGTAATTTTTTTCAGTATTTGATTTTCTGTTTACTTTCATTTTTGAGCATCGCTTATGAGCGCTTCATGGTTGATTCTTTTTATGAAATCATTAAATGAGATAATCGCTTGTTGCCAGTAATAGTACAACTAAAGGATTTAACTTTGTATTAATTTGCAATATATATTTAACTTTTTGGTAACATGTTAAAGTAGCTTTCCTCTACTTTGCCGCCCCAGAGCCTCCTATTGAACAGCTGCCACTGTTTAAATGTACAATGCTGTTTTTACACCAACTGCATTTGAGGCATCAAAAGCGCGTCTACTTTTACTTTTACTTAATTACATTTTTTAAGAAAAAAAGTACTTTTTACTCCTTACAATTTTTTTGAGTCAAAAAGTACTTATTTTTTAGAGATTACTATTCTATTCTCCCTGCTCTTACCAAACCAATTGAATTGTGCTGATGGTCAGTTTAATTTAAATGTTATTTATTTTCCGTGGCTGAGATACAGCGTGCCACTCCCTGAAACTCATACGGGCATAGCTCGAGCACCTTAAGTCCAGGGTGTTCGCCCTTTGAGTCCCTTATCCTACTCGAGAGGGCCTTTTCAATGAGCCAACCCCCAACCTTCTAACCCTTTCCCTAGCCGAGACACAGCGGTCATAGCCGTAGCTTGGACACCTTTGGGTTGCTTACTCTGCCCGAGGGGAATTAAGTCGCCCAAGCTACGGCCGTGGAAAAATCGGGAAAAGGACCGCTGTGTCTCGGCCGGGGAGGGGGCTGGAGACTCGTGGGTGGGCTCGTTGGAGGGCCCCTCTCGGGTAGAGTAAGCGAAGGGCAACCAAGGGAAAATTCGGGACGGGTCGGCTGTATCTCGGCCCGGGAAAGTGCTAGAGACTTGCGGGTGGGCTCATAGGATTAAGATTTTTTAGCTTATTTGAAACCGACAACACATGACGCCAGCAAAGAGTTGGATGGAAATCTGTTCTGTGTTTCAGACACCAGGGAGTCTCTGCTCACGTTCCCTGCTATGTGCAGCCTGTCTATCAAGACTAAGACCTTGTTCACACGGTCAGTCCAAATCTGTTTTTGGTGCATTGGACCCACTGTCCACATTGTGTATCACAACTGTTTAGATCTGATCTGTGCGTCCTCTAGCGTTTTGCGGATTATCTGTCTCTATGGCAATAACGTCACAACAATTGTGTTTACATTTTACATGACGTGACAGCATGACGTAAACGAAAAGCTACAAAAATGCGATCAGACTTAAATCTATTTCTGGAAATGTGATTTGAACAGGCTAAACCACCTCTGGATATAGCCTGAAACGGATTAGAAAAAAGTAATTTGGTTTTTGGCTGTTCACACGTTCTAAATGTGATTGGATTCCAATCGGATATGCACCAAAATCACATTTGGATAGACAGTGTGAACAAGGTCTAACACAACTCTTTCTGCATCGGCTGTCTGTGAGAGGCTTGATACTCAATTTTGAAAATCAGCCACTGCTTAAGTTAAATTTGAGGTTTTACAACTTTGAGTAGCATGTTGCATACTGAAATTAGGTAGTTTTGTAGTTTGATAATTAAATACAATTAAATACAAACAGTTGTAAAGCAGGATAAAACCTTGTATGTGGTTCATTCACTTCATGTTTTTAGAAATTAAACAAAATATTTTATTGTTCCTGTTACTTTTACTTTTTTAATACTTAAAGGAATAGTCTACTCATTTTCAATATTAAAATATGTTATTACCTTAACTAAGAATTGTTGATACATCCCTCTATCATCTGTGTGCGTGCACGTAAGCGCTGGAGCGCGCTGCGACGCTTCGATAGCATTTAGCTTAGCCCCATTCATTCAATGGTACCAATCAGAGATAAAGTTAGAAGTGACCAAACACATCAACGTTTTTCCTATTTAAGACGAGTAGTTATACGAGCAAGTTTGGTGGTATTACATAAAACGTAGCGCTTTTCTAAGCGGATTTAAAAGAGGAACTATATTTTATGGCGTAATAGCACTTTTGGGAGTACTTCGACTCGCCTGAAAAGTCCGCTCCCCTTCTCACTCTCATAATGGGAGAGGGAGGGTGTTACTGCGCCGAGTCCAAGTACTCCCAAAAGTGCTATTACACCATAAAATATAGTTCCTCTTTTAAATCCGCTTAGAAAAGTGCTACGTTTTATTTTGTACCACCAAACTTGCTCGTATAACTACTCGTCTTAAATAGGAAAAACGTTGATGTGTTTGGTCACTTCTAACTTTATCTCTAAATGGTAGCATTGAATGAATGGGGCTAAGCTAAATGCTATCGAAGCGTCGCAGCGCGCTCCAGCGCTTACGTGCACGCACACAGATGATAGAGGGATGTATCAACAATTCTTAGTTAAGGTAATAACATATTTTAATATTGAAAATGAGTAGACTATTCCTTTAAGTACAATTTTAATGTGGTATTTTTTACTTTTACTCAAGTATGATTCTGGCCAGATACTTTTACTTTTAATTGAGTAAAATTTACACTCAGTACTTGTACTTTCACTTGAGTAACATTTTTGAGTACTTTTTACACCTCTGCGCACGTCAACACGTCTTCACATTAACTAAACATTGAAATCACTCACGCTTGACGCCTCTACCGCGGCTGGTGTAAACGCAGCATAATGCTTTTGGAGGACTACGGAAGCCAAGAGAGGTTGTGTACTATATTCATTTTTGCTTGCTTGTTTTCTCGTCATCACAACTTCCTTTCTCATGATCTCGACTCGACATAACAAAAGTTGTATTCTTGTGATGTGATTAAAGATTGCGTGTACTCGATAGAACGTGTTGTTTTGTTTGTAGACAGCAAAAGCATATACAGTATAAACAAATGAGATTTTACTTGGATCAGGGATTCGGTCAAGATAAAATAGATTTGTCAATAATTGACAATTTGAAAGTGGTGAATTTAGGAACCGTCTCTAAAGTAACTCCATACTTTAAACATGCATTTACATTGAAGTACTTAAAGTCAACAAATAGTCACAAAACCAACTGTACAGTGTTCAGGTGGTTGTCAACTATAATGCACACTTTTTAGATTTTTGATATTTAATCAAATAAACTGTTAAATACTATTGAAGATAGAAACGTGTACATTATTACTTTAAAGACGGTCCCTAAATTCACGAACATCAAACGTCCAACTTCATTTATTTATGCATCAGCAGTCCATTATGGACAGGACATTATGACATTTGGATTATCATGTCAGGATAATGATCTCGAGAAAATTAAGTCATGATCATTAGAAAACAAGCAAGCAAAATAAAAATATGGATGACCTCTCTAAATCATGTCTACTTAATTTAAACTGTCATTGGGTCAGTGTGACACGTGCACTGACAGAAGGGAGGAGTCTATGCTGTCCAATCATATCAGTCCCAGACAGTAATGAGATAATGGCTTAGACGTTGTTGCTAAATGCTGAGCTGCTCTTGACAGGACTTAAAGTACAAGCTATCAGACAGTCATGGGACAAAAGGGTTGTCATTTCTCGCTATATTACTTTTCTCCTGTACAGGTAGGAATTTAATATCTGAGCCTTCTTTAGCATTTTGATGCTTTCTTATATTAGCTGTTATTTGGTTATCTGATATTTGGTTCGAGTCTATTAATAATAGCCTATGTCATTTGTTCAGTAAGATGAGCTATTTTGTTATCTTTTTAATGTTAGCTGATAAATCAGGAGCACTGATGACACAAAACTGTGTGTTTAGATACTGATGTGAAATTGTGTAAAATGCTTTATAGTACTCACCTATCTGGAAATGAGAATACAAATAGAAACTTGCATGTAATCTCTTATGCATATGTGTGTGTGTCTTACTGTATGTACCCCAGTTTTACATAAACTGTAAAAATTCTTCATTGCACTTAATGGTTTATGTTTAAACAACTTGAATTAATAAGTCATTTTTTTGACTAGTTAGAAGTTGCTGTAAATTATAAAAAATGACTTAAGCAAGGACTTTCCAGGTCCAATAACCCTAAAATTAATGACTAAATGTGGGGACACATTTCAAATGAGAGCAAGGTTACATCGTGTTGCCTTTTAAGATACATTATTACAGTTCCCTTTCGAGGGGACTTGCGCTGCGTCACTGCGGTGACACTTTGGGGACGTCTCCAGGGGTAAGTGCATCTGAATGTGTCTATCAAATTCAACCAATGGTGAGGCTTAACAACAAGGACAGGGTGACGTGGGAGCCAGGAAGTATATCGCTATCTGAAATATTGCCAAAGACAGCGTTACAGGGATGCAGGAAGTATGGCAAGGGAGACGCAGCTACAACAGTTACATACATAACCCGAGACGTTTTCATATGTCAAACACAACTATTCAAAAAGCTTTCAGCATTCGCATACAGAAGATATAAGCATTTAAAGCGAACAGTTTAGCACGTGTGCTTAAAAAGTCTAGAATTTTTATGATATTATCCTACACTCAACAGGGAATAATATGAATCTTTTCCAGACAACTTCTTGAATATAATAGATTCAAGCACTTCCAATGAACTGTATCTACTTGTGTATATTTTCAAAAACTTTCCAGGGCCTTGAATTTTTGACCCCAGATTAACAAGCTTTCAAGGATTATCTGCCTATGAGTCCATTCTTTCATTTTGAAAAAAGCATTGACCTGTACTGAGAAAGGTGGTGGTTCATCTTTTTGCTTTCAGAATTTTGACTAAATACTTGACCAACCTGCTCTATACATATTATACAGGTACAGCCTGTAACTATGAAATGTACATTTTTAATTCTGTTTCAGATATTTTATCTTACAAAAAAGAAAATTTACATTTTGGTAAATGTATGGATGTTAATTAAAGATTTTTGCATTTAACAGATTGATCAGATTTAGCAGTCTTCTATAATGGGACCGTAAATGAATTCCTACAGTAATTCAATGATTTTTTCCTCTTTCCAAGGCCAACCTTGCTCTCTCTCCGACTATACTGCTGTCTCCACCCAAAAGTCCAGAGGCCAAACAGTCTCCCACCAATTCCAATCCCAGCAGTCCCTCCAGCTCATTGAGATCCACACCGCAACCCGCTCAGCTGTCCTGTGAAGATGAAATGCCGGTTAGCTTTGAACAACCGGCCGAAGGCAATCTACTGCTTAGCATCAACAAGGTCTGATATTTTATCCATAGCATTTAATACAAGTCAGCTTTCTGTGGAAATCTCTCTGAAACTCTGAAGAAATATCCAGGTCATATTTCACTCCAAATTATAAAAAGCAGTATTTGCACTATAGCTTTAAAATTGACACTAACTGCCTAGGTTATTTGCATAACGCGATCTGATTGGCTGACGCATGCGTTGCCGCTTAAAAAGTTGAAAAATGTTCAACTTCTGCCCCAAGCAACGCCAGTGACGCGGCACCGACAGATCCACAATTCAGTTCAGCAACGCATGTCATCACCCGTTAAAAGTGAATGGGAAGCGTTAACGCTTACGCTCCATGTGAACGTACCGTAACAGATAGTGTCTATTTACACTATATAAAAGTAGGTCTTTGAAATACGAGTAATTAGATGCTATACTTTATATTGGCAGAGGCTATTTGCACCTCAACATAATTATTAAAGTAAAATTATTTAATGCTGGCTGATTGGATTAAATGGATATTGGGAGAATAAAAGCTCTCCCTACCAAATAAATTCCTAATAAAAACCCATTAGACACTTTATTTACACTTTTCAAACATTGAAAACAAATGCCTTTTCGATGTGATATATGATAGGAAAAGGGAGAAGAGCGAGGTCCTACCAGATATTGGTGGGCAGAGCTAGTGTAAACAGTGTTTGCCAACAAGGGACACTTTTTGCACTGTTTGTTTTAAAAAATGCATTAGGAACATGAGGCCTACTAATACTTATAAGAATAGGATTTATTGTATTACACCAATGCAATATTTGGGAGGACATTTCTTCAATTCAGTTGGACAATTTAAAGGACGTTTCTTTGTAAAAGCCACACTTTTTAGGAACTTAAAAATAATGTTTGGTGCAAGTAAAGAATACAGATAATGCATTTTAAAAGCAGAGCTATTTTTCATTTGCAGATAACATACTTGTTGAAGGGAGCTACAAATTTCTCCTTTGTTTATCATTCTTAAAACAAACAGGCCCAACCAATTGAGAAAGTACTCAAATTACAAAGTGAAGTTGAATCTCAAAGTCAGAATTAAAAGCAGAGTTTTGCGACTATATATGTGTTATCTTTAAACATATTTACCTTTAACCACTGCATGGTCAGTCATTGTGTCCAATCATCTGTGATGTGTGAGATGTGATGACATCAGCACAAAGTTGCACGTCTTCAGGGCTTATGCACTTAGTAAGCCTGTAGTCTATTCACATGAACCGCCAGAGGACACAGCAGTGGGGTTTGTAAACTGTAATCCAATCAACCCACTTCTTCACCACAACCTCTATAGAGATACAGTCACAGAATAGTATAGAAAATAATAATGCTATATATAATATTCATAATGCCGTACTTGCCGCAATTTTTTAGGATGTACTGTACACAGTATGTATTTTTTACCTAGATGAAACTACAAGATGAGCACACTGTGTGAAATATTGTATCCTGTAATGCACTCAGCTTGCCTTCCATTATTTTATCAGACTCCCAAAATATGTTATTACTAAATGTTGACGATAACTTTATGCCACTCTCATAAACTGCTTAAAGCTCTACTGTTTAATACTGTGTGCTGTTTCACATGCATATTATTATTAGTAGTTGTAAAAATACTGGGCAATATACATTTTATACTGCACAGTTTGCAATATACTAATATTACATTACAAACATACAGTACTGTAGGATGTTTATGGGTATCATGTCCAGGGTTACAGTAGTTTAACCTCTTTACTGTCACCCATCCCTTTTAAGTGTGGGGGGAGTTGATGTGCACCTTCAAATTCAAACTGAAGTTTCTTGACATGAAAATATTAAACAGAAAAATTGTTCTAGCAGTTTAAATATATTTTACTAAATGAAAATAATGCAATAACATATTAATTTTATAAATAAAATTATAAAAATGTAAATATTTCAAAAAATAAATAATGTAATAAAAAATAAAAAGTAGTTGTGATCCAAATTTCATTTAAAATCACAAATTTGTGTCACTTTTTTAGTCGTTTTACCAACAAAGGCCACTAGGTGTCATCGGTTTGGTGCATACTCTTGGCACAAATTAATAAATTACTGTCATTGCATTATTATTATTACTGCTAAAACGTTTTGAAATATGAAAACTAGGAGCTTTCCAATGATATATAGTTTGTCAACTTTTTGAAGACTTATAATATGATATTAGAATTATGAATATAGAAAATTAATATGCATTCTTATGGGGGGTGGGGTCATGTAACAAAAAACTGTCACTACATTATTTCTATCATCAGATGACCTTGAAATATGCTTTCCAGTGATATATAGTTTATCATGATTTTTTAGGTTTAGCGTGGGGGTTTAGTGTTACAAATATGTAAAATCAAAGTGATATTTTAGAAACTGAGTCTCACTACGTCATAATTCCCTCAAAATGATAAGGATAATAGAAAATTACACTCCTTGAACTTTCCAATGATATAGTTTGTCAAGATTATTATAGTTTAGAATAGGGTATAAATATGTCAAATCAAATTGGGCCTACATGTGGGCCCATGACATTTTAGAAACTGGCTCTCACTATGTCATTCCTTTACCAAAACAGTGATGATAAATGAAAACTACACACTTAGAAGTTTCAAATGATATAGTTTGTCATGATTAGATAAGAATTCATATGCAAAACACTGAAGTAAACCTAGGCGTCCCGCTGGCGGGACAGTGACATTAGGATATGAATGTTTTGAAGCACAATCTCTTCATAAATGAATCAATTACTTTCCCTACATAATTTATTTTATAAAACACTGCTGAAATATGTATTCTAGATGCTTAGACCTTTCCAACAATATATAGTTTGTCGTGATAGATTCAAATGTACATCAAAAATATTGAAGTAAACCCAGGTGTCCCATATACGGGCTGCCTAGTGACAAGTCATTTGCAGAATAAAGGTTTTTGCTTACATATTTGGGTTGATCATAACAGTTATTATATAAGTTAAATGTACCCCCCCCAAAAAAAAAAAAAAAAACTATATCTCACTCCATGCTACAAAACCAACGTTGGCAACCATAATTATACTGGATTTCTAAGATATGCAACAAAAAAGTTTATATATAAATACACACACATGCATGCTTAATTTTAAGGAAGAAAATATCTATACAATATATTGCAATATACATTTAAAAAATATATATAATGTAAATTAAAAAATTTATATACACACGCAAATATTTCTTAAATATATACATGCATGTGTGTGTATTTATATATAGATTTCTTTTGTTGCACTCCATGCTTTTTAGCATGAGTGACATTTAGTTTTTTTTGGTGGGGGATATATTTTACATGTATTATAACTGTTATGATCACATGTTTATTTTGCATGCATTTGGGTTATTAAGCATAATTTACAGCAGTGGTCTAAAACATGGTGCCCACGGGCACCGGTTTGCCCACACAGAGTCTGTGAGTTGCCCATCAAAGCACCTCAATTTGAATATGTATTTATTACATATTTTATTATATTAGCTTGGCTTCTTTTATGTGTTACCATTTTAAACAATGATGAAACACATCAACAAGTAAAACAAAAAGGTTTAAAGTAGACTATATCAAAAAAAGTAGCCCTCCAGATACAGTTTTATCCATAGCCTTTGCTCACAAAAAGGTTGGAGACTCCTGATCTACAGTATACATTAGTTTTATGATATCAGTTATAGCTTATTATATATTTCCACAGTTTTTAAACTTGCACAAATCCAAATGTTAATGCACAAATAGTCTTATGTATCTTATGTTGTGTATCAATCCTGCAGAGTCGAGCTCGGCTGTTCAAGAGACGGCTGCCCACGCGACATCACAGGAAATCAGCAAGTGAGGATACGAAGTCTTACGAGAAAGATGAGTCATCGTGTCAAGCAGAGAGCCTGCGACAGAATGGAGGGGAAGAAGTGACGCTGAGTGGTCCTTTACCGGAGGATGATAAAGATAAGATGGCTTCCTCTCATGTCACCAATGACCCAGAGCCAGAAGAGCAGGACAAAGACAGGATGGAGAACAGAGATGCTGTTGAAGAAAATGAGAGGACTGAAATAACCCAAACTGGAAATCAGCAGGAGGTCCCTGAGGAAGTGACTTCAGATGAACACCAACCTTCTGAAGAACAGCATGATAATACAGAGGACGATCAGATAGAAATGAAGGAAAACAAGGAACTGATAGACACTGAGAAGGACCCAGAAGAGAAGTGAAAGTGTTATAGTCACCAAAAGCAAAGTAGTGGGAAGGTTATCTGTTCACTTCTGAATGACCAGTTTAGGCCACAGAAGTTCAGGTGGAACGTGTTTGTGTAACAATAATGATGCTTTCTTCTTTTTCTTTCTCAAAATGAGGCAAATTGACATAAAAATGCTAAAGATGGATAGATACACAGGATAAATGAAGACAGACAATGCTTTTGCAAAATAATGGATTTGTGGACTTTGCCACGTTACATATAGAGAATAGATCTAGGCTGGCCAAAATACCAAAAAGCCATTATGTCAATAGTTTTTTACACAAACCCTATTGTCTGTTTTTTCCCTAACATGATTTGTTATTGGCTGGTCAGATTTATTAAATTGCTATCAGCTGTGGAGAATTAAAGGTCCAGTGTGTAGATTTTTAGTGGCATCTAGCTGTGAGACTGTGAATTGCAACTAACGGCTTAGTCCACAGCCCTCGCATATTGAAGCTACGGTAGCCCCCACAGGACAAACACGTCATCATCTGAGACCATAGATATAGACTGTACACTAGATGTCGCCTTGGCTACAGCAGTTCATTAGAACAAATGCGTCAAATGGAGCCGCCATCTTGAAACAGGGGAACTACGCATCAGCATCACTGTAGGCAAAGGTGTAACGGAAAAATTAGATTTTTTTTGTTCCAACAATCAGACATCTATTAAGCATTGAGTCTAGAGAAAATGTAATGTTATGATGTTAAGAAAATCTACTTTTTCTAACTATAATGCATAGTGCTAGTAGGCCTAACACCCATACGCAGCACAAAAGTCCGGCATCGTTCATTAAATCCGAAGTACAGGCGGAGATAGCAGCATTACCTAGATACTTCCTATGACAAGACCTCTGTTCCAAGATGGCGGCGGTTTTGACGCATGCTTAGAAGAACCCCAAAGCGGCATCTAGTGTATATATATCTATGGTCTGAGACAACGTAGGGACAAAACACAGAGGGTACAGCGGATTGTCCTCTTAGGGCTACTGTAGAAACATGACGGCACGAAATGGCGACATCCATGTAAATCCCAGGATACACTGCAGGATTTTTGCACTCCTGTCAGATCATTACCTTATCACACTGTGCGACATGGAGCATTTAAACTTGGCTACGACAAGCACGTAGACTGTACGAATTGAATCGGAGGCTTCGACGGCTGCGTCACACGTTACCGCATCACCAGCATGCGCTAGTGGTAACCGGTACGCAGGTCGTAGCAGCAAACACACTGTGCATTGATCATGCTGAAAACTATCGTAGGCTATCTTTGGACGCAAGACCGGGAAAACGGCCTCAATGGACGACATAGGATCACAGAAATCGCGACCATTGTTTCACAATGGAAATCTTTCGCCTGGGACAGTCAAAAATTGTGCAGTGTATCCCGGACTTAAGGGGACCCTGGTGTATGTAGATAAAAACACCTCATTCCCAGGTAACAGTTCAACACAACAGTTCATTTTGTAATGTCTTTATACACCCCTGATAATATAGTTATGCAGATTATATTGCATTACTGTCAATAGATCCTTCTTAAAGTTACACAATGCACCTTTAAAGGGATAGTTCAGCTGAAAAGACAATTTCGTCATCATTTAACACCTTCTTTCTTCTTTGAAACACAAAGGGAGAAGTTAAGCTAAATGTCAGTCATCAAACACTTTTAATGTATGATAAAGAGCAGTATTGACATTTAAAAATCATATCCTCTTGTGTTTCACTGAAGTATACAAGTCATGTGTTTTGAATGAAATAATGATGATAGAATACATTTTTGTATCACATACACTGTGATTTAATCCCTTACAAAATCCTGTTTAAATCTTTAAAGGATAATAATGCACAACCTAAACATCAACAACCCTGCATGTTTCCGCACAATCCCATTTTTGTGATCATTATTGAAATTCTGCATACGCCCCTGAGGTTACGGGAGTGTGGGGTAAGCTGTGCCACGTTTCTTTACAGCACCTCATGATAAAATGTATAGCTAAAGCATGAATGTAAGGGGAATTTTGTTATAGTATTTCCTGCATTTGGAGGTAAAGCTCATTATCACTATTAGCTGAGATAGTGGCACAACTTACCATGAAACATCAGGCACATTTCAAGAAAAGTTAGAAAAGTTGTCACTGGGATGCTACACTCTTAAAATTAATGTGTTAAATTAACACATCTTGTGTCTAGTTAAGGACAACACATCTAGTGTGTTGTCCTTAACTTAACACATCTCTGTGTTATTTTTGGAATAACACACTTTGTGTTGTTTTAACACATCTTGTGTTGTCCATTTCATTTATTTAAGCTCACATTCTACACGAAATGACACACAATGTGTTAAAATAACACATAATGTGTTAAATAGTTTAACACAAAACAATGTGTTAAAATTAACACATCCTTTCTTAGAGTGTACGTTTAAAAAAAAAAGATTTAATATGTATGATTTTAGTACCTTTGAGTTACCAGTACTGTACCTCTAAGCCACCAATCTATACCCTTGAGGTACGATTATGCATATTTTACGACTTTTTGAAAAGGTACCGCTCCAGTGACAACTTTTGTAACTTATTGCAACTATCTAGAGTAGAAAAATATTATAACATAAAAGTCCTTATAAATTATGTGCATTTCTAATCTACACTCTAAAAAAACAAACGGTGCTATATAGAACCAAAACTGTTGATTTGAATTGTGGCCATGGAGGAACCGTTTCCGGTGCCATGTGGCACCGGTGAAGCACCGGTGAAGCACCATATAGGGGCCATATAGAACCACTATAGCACCACATTTGGTTCTACATGGCACTATATGGTTCTGCACAGGTGCTTCACCGGTGCTGTATGGCACTAAAAACGGTTCTTCTATGATTACGAGCAAAGAACCACTTTTGGTGCTATATAGCACCGTTTGTTTTTAGAGTGTAGGGCAGCTGCAAGATGGACACTTTCTAAATGTATTCAATTCAAATTGATCTATATTGGGCTTTTCACAAATTTTAATTAGTACTACAATTAACTGAAAAACAACACTGTTAGATTAAAGCACATGTTTAACCCCACTCTTCACTACTCTTACATGTACATCCTTAATGAAACTTAAAGTCCCATCACTGTTCCTCTTTGATCAATAGCCCTAAGCCTGTGTGCCACTTTTAACTTGTTATTAAAATCCATCATGTATTTTCTCATTTTTTAAGCTTGCACATATTGTAATTGTTGTAACAGAATTGATGATGAAGCGAAAATGGTTTGAAAATAGGACAAAAAAGTTGAGTAACCAAAACGTGAAAGTGACACAAACAGAAAACGTGACATGCTCACGTTCAAACGCGGCAAAACGTGACATTTTCACGTTGGTCCATACGTGAAACAGTCACGTATTTGCGTGATATAGGGTGATGAGAAAGCGCAAAAGCCAAATTTACCAGCAGCCTCAATTGCTATAGTACTGTGATGCTAATATTAAATGGGAATGCTTGGAATGTATTACTGTGACTTTAATACTACTCTACAGACATTTTACTTTTCATATAAGACCCAATGAAAGCTTGATTTTAACAGATAATTTATCATATTACTTATAGCATTAAGAGAGCAAAACATTAAGAGAGCAAAATGCTATGTGGTTGATTTAAACAAAAGTATTTTGTTTTTGTTTCTTCCTTAGAAATAAAAAGTCTACAGTTGTTACATCATAAATTATAGCAGCATTTATTCTGTATTTAACTATCTACAAAATTAAATAATGTAATTTTAATTTCTGACAAAATGCCAGAGAAAATACAGTTGTTTTGTGTTTTCTATTGAGTAATTTCAAGTAATTAAATATAATGAGAGACAAATAAATTAATAAAGAATGCTGAATATTTTTCAGGGGATTTGGTTGTATTTTATTATAAATATAGTAAAAGGTATTTTGGTGGACACACATTGAGAGCGTGCAGTTCCTCGAGTGTCCACAAGAGGACATGAAGCAGGTGTTTTAGCAGACACCTTCTGTTTAATTATAAAACTGTAAAATATAACGCAAGTTAACTGTAAATATGCTAGAAATATGTGACAAATCTGCCAAAAAGCTTTTAACACTTAATCCTACAACAAGAATAAAATATAAAGGCCATGCGAATATTGTCATAATTTAGGAAAATACCTAAGTAGTATCTCCCTACATTTATATTTTTGGTTTCAAGTTTACTTCAAGTTACCGCCCCACTCCCCCACTTCAGGTTTTGTGCTTGCACATCCCATTTGATCTTCATTTTAGTTTCGCTTCTTTAGTCATTTTTTACTGAAATACGAGACGCATTTTAACACTCTGTGTATTTTACCTGCATATCATCACAAACTTCATTCACATTTGAAAGGAATCGGAGATCAAAGTACTTATCGTTTGATGACACAATGTAAGGTGGTGTAATAAAGTGTATTGTTAACCTGTGACGGGCAGGCGTGTTTGAGGCGTCTCTTAGTTCCGGGTAAAAAGCAGGACGAGTTGTTGTGGGACTGTGACTATGGAAGAATGAGCGACGAGCTGGAATTAAAAACCATTCAAGTTGTCAGTAACAACAATAATATCGCCAGTGACGTTAGAGTTGAGGTAAGATATGACAGAGCTCATTTCATTTTACTTTCAACGTCGTGCTGACTTCGGTTTAACTAGTTGAGTTAGTATGAATCTCACTAGATGTTTGTACAAGCGCCAACTTGTCCCGTCTACAGAGACGGAGCGTTTCTTTCTTTTGTTTGTTTGTTTGTTATAAAACTAAAGCTAGAAAAGCTACCTTGTAAAACATATTTAGTATTTTTTTATAAAACGTATATTGTGGTGTTGATATCATGGTGCATACTGTGTTTTGGTAAGTTATACGACCCTTAACGATTCCTATGTTTGTCTGACTGAACATTTACACACTGTCTGTCTGTCAAAATTAAAATGACAAGAGATGTCTGTCCCTCTGTCTGTCTATCTTCTGGCCGGCCAGTAGTCCATTCATTAACTGCAACAAAAACATTGGTATCTGGCTGCCTCTCTGTCAGTCGGTCAAAAAAAAAAAAAAAACATTTGTAATTTTTAACAAAAAATTATGGCGCATACTACTATAGTTACTACTATAGTATGGCTAAAGGGGACATTTCACAAGACTTTTTAAAGGTGCCAAAGAATGCATTGAAATAGTATGTTAAATGTTCTTTCTTCTTAAAAGGTATGTGGCTTTAATAAGTGCAAAAATGATCCAGAAATGTCTTATGTCCATGTACAACCCTAGGATTTGCCTTTAGAATGAAATTATCTATTTTTGCCTTATTTGAGAGGGTCATGAATAATAAAGTTGAGCTCTGCTCTGATTGGCTCTGCTTAGGGCTGGGCCGGTTTGAATTTTTTCTTACCGCGGTCGGTAATCAACAAATTCCCGCGGTTTTGCGGTTTATTGGCAAGACAACGAGTTAAATAACATGCATGACTTATTTATGTTCAATAAACAACATGGGCAAATTACTTAAGGAACATGTAAAGTGAATATTATTTATTTCCCTCCACATTTCTTCAATTTCAACATTCAACAACTTGAACAATTAATATTATCAGTTAAAAAAATGTTAACGCATTGCGCGTGTCCACACTTACGTGCCTACAGATATTTCGCCACTTTTCTATTTTTAATTTATGAATGGCCTGTAAATGACGCAAAGTCTTGCTGCCCTGACGGTCTGGTAAAATAATAATTTGTATGAGAAATCACTTGTACTGCACATGTGTCCGTGCTTAGATATATCGTGGAAGCTGCACGGAGATGCGTGTGTGTGCGCAAAATGACACGGTCTGTCTCGCGCGCGCCCGGGCAGTCTGCCTCTGTCACGCTTTGCCGCGTTTGAGCGTGACCATGTCACGCTTTCTGTTTGTGTCACTTTCATGTATTGGTTGCTCAACTTTTTTGTCCTAATTTCTTACCATTGTCGCTTCGGTTTAGGGTTAGATTTACATAAATGACATCCTTACCTAAACAAACTCTAACCCCAACGTCAGGTGACAATTGGTTAAAGTTTAGAAAATATAAAAGAATAAGTATTGTATCTTTTTTTTAATAAACCAATACTTAAAGTGACAAATACTTAAAGTGACATATAACACAAGCACCAAATCTAACCCTAAACCGAAGCGACAATGGTTTGAAAATAGGACAAAAAAGTTAAGTAACCAATACGTGACAGTGAGTGACACAAACAGAAAACGCGGCAAAGCGTGACATTTTCACACTGGTCCATGCGTGAAATAGTCACGCAATTTCGTGATATAGGGTTGTATACACACAAGTGCAGGCCAATGTTTCAAGTTTTTTTTTTTTGCGGTTATGACGATGAGGAGCTCAGACCCGCGGCATGGGTCACGTGACCGCGGTATGGCGGTAATCCGGTTACTGCCCCAGGCCTAGCTCTGCTCTGAGGCTCATGCCAGTAGCTCACATTAGTAAACATGTTGGGGTCGTACATTTCGACTGTTACACCTAGAGATGGGTACCTAAACCCGGTATTAAACTGACCCCAGGGCTAAATTATGAAAGACCGTAGTATCAGTAAGATCTGACGCTATCGGTTCTACTTGCGGTCCTGGAGAAAAAAATTAAAATAAATGTACTATGTATTCTTGCTTAATAATGTTTTCGTGCACATTTTATTTCACCAAACATTTGTAATTTGCGAATCGATAATATTAAGAGATTTGTCGTTTGACGTTTGTATCTGCGAGATCTCTCATGGGCGACGCGGAGGCTGCCTGTCACACACACACACACACACACAAGAACGAACGCGGCCCACGCATAACAGCATGAAAACTCTCGCTTAATACAAAGAGTGACGATGGCGGATAGAGCAAAACGTTCAAAAGTGTGGTCATACTTCACTAGAGTTGATGCAGACAACGCTTGTTGTCATACAGGTAAGTGCAACAAGATGTTTGCATGTAAGGGCGGAAACACAAGCAATCTGTCAAAGCATCTTTTAAAAGTGCAGACAGAAACAGGGACCAATTCAAGGGCTGCAACCTTCTAAGCATGCGACCTTAAAAGGCGAGCACTTGGTCTTTCAGGGTGGCAGCCTCAGAAGTCTGCGAAGAGAACTGAAATGAGACGGACTAACCCTCGGAGGACACATAATTTGCGTCACCTGCTGCACGCGCCCACCGCGCCTGTCAGGCATGTATGCTAAAATCATGTTGAATCAATGTTGTTCACGACATTTAAAATATGTACAATCTCCTTAATTGGTTTGCTTACCTTACGTTGAAATTCTGTTGATTTCTTTTGGGAGAAATGACGTTATGCATTCAACATATTTTTTACTTTTTTTTAAAAATCCCAAATAAAGAAAAATCAGTATGTAAACATTTATTTGGATAAATGCAAAGCACTTCAAATTAGTTTACAAAATAGCCTACATATAAATATCCTATTTAGAGTATGTTTTCTGCAGCTTTCACGCTGGTGCATGAACAAATGTATATTATTTAAAAATTATATCCAGAAATTATTTTTGTAATAATGAAATGCAGCAGAAACATTATTAGGTTCATGATAAAATGTTAACATTGTCTAAAGTACCGATAAGAATACCGTTAAAGTACCGGACCGTTAAGTAGTATAGGTAAGAGTAGTAATACCGTTAAAACCTTAACGATACCCATCCCTAGTTACACCACAGTTGGTGTTATGTTGAGATTGGCCTGTTTTCAGTGATCTTTTGCATGCACAAGTTTACATAAGAATGATGAAACAATTGCGTTTGAGGCTCACATATGTCATAACCATGTAACAGAACACTTATTATTCATCTACTGTAGGTTAATACAGTTTACATTCTATGGCACGTTTAATATGTAAAATAAATTGTTGATGTCCCCAGAGTGCATATGTGAAGTATTAGCTCAAAATACCATATAGATAATTTATTATATAACATGTTTAATTTGCTACTTGGTAGGTGTGAGCAAAAATGTGCCGTTTTGGGTGGGTCCTTTTACAGTTTTACTCAGTCGCTGTAATTTACTGTAATTTGTTGGCAGACATCAATGCAATACAGAAAGAAGAAGACAGCACTGGATATCACAAAAAAGTAGAAATTAAAACGTAGGACAATCTCCTTAAGGAAAACTGTACATGCAGTGCTTCCTGTCTGTTGGGCCACAAATTTTCATCCACATCACAAGGAATTTTTCTTTTGCGAGGCAGCGTGGAAAGAATCTTTTTCGAGTATCTTTCGTTCTATCTGTCTGTCTGTCTGTCTGTCGTTCTATCTATCTGTCATTCTATCTATCTGTCGTTCTATCTATCTGTCATTCTATCTACCTATCTATCTATCTATCTATCTGTTTGTCTGTCTGTCTGTCTGTCTGTCGTTCTATCGTTCTATCTATCTATCGTTCTATCTATCTATCGTTCTATCGTTCTGTCTATCTGTCGTTCTGTCTATCTGTTGTTCTGTCTGTCTGTCTGTCTGTCTGTCTGTCTATCTGTCTGTCTGTCTGTCTGTCTGTCGTTCTATCGTTCTATCTATCTGTCGTTCTGTCTATCTGTTGTTCTGTCTGTCTGTCTGTCTGTCGTTCTATCGTTCTATCGTTCTATCTATCTATCGTTCTATCTATCTATCGTTCTGTCTATCTGTCGTTCTGTCTATCTGTTGTTCTGTCTGTCTATCTATCTATCTATCTATCTATCTATCTATCTATCTATCTATCTATCGTTCTATCGTTCTATCGTTCTATCTATCTATCTATCTATCTATCTATCTATCTATCTATCTATCTATCTATCTATCTATCTATCTATCTATCTATCTATCTATCTATCTATCTATCTATCTATCTATCGATCTATCGTTCTATCGTTCTATCGTTCTATCTATCTATCATTCTATCTATCTATCATTCTATCTATCTATCGTTCTGTCTATCTGTCTATCTGTCGTTCTGTCTATCTATCTATCTATCTATCTATCTATCTATCTATCTATCTATCTATCTATCTATCTATCTATCTATCTATCTATCTATCTATCTATCTATATATCTATCTGTCGTTCTATCTATTGTTCTGTCTGTCTGTCTGTCTGTCTGTCTCTATCTATCTATCTATCTATCTATCTATCTGTCTATCTATCTGTTGTTCTATCTATCTGTCGTTCTATCTATCTATCTGTCTGTCTGTCCGTCCGTCCGTACGTACTATAACTGTCTTGTAAAGATTTATAAAACGGTACATATTTTCAGGCTGATTTCTTCTCTTATGTAAACATTAGCAGGTGTCTTCAGGAAATGGAGCGCGCTCAGACAACGTCAACACGGCACATGAAGTGTCTCCCCTTCTATCAACACCACAGGTACTGAATCGTAAATGCATCATAAAGCCTAAGATTGCTCGCGGCCTTGACTCCATATAAAAATAGATCAGCAGGTCTTGCCACCTTTTTTTTTTTAGGAAACCTGATATACAATGAGTATGCAAACATAATATGGTTTGAACTGATCTAACTGCAGTCAATCTTACTTCTGTCTTACATTTTTAAATATTTTTTTTTTTCAAATGCATAATTACCCAAACACCCTACACTGTATGTTTTAACTGCATTTCTATTTTTTTGTGTGATAAGGTGGGCGACGCCAACAATGCAGAGTGCAGTGATGTTACTATTGAATCTGTAAATTCATCCAAACCACGGGTAAATTTGAACACATTCATAACATTTATATTTGTGACCTTGCTGGTTAAAATCCAGCTAAAGTCATTTTTAGTGATTTACTGTTTTCCCTATATAATGTAAAGGACATTCTGTGACAATATAACGTTAATATCTTTAATATTGACTGAAAAAGGTCATGTCAAATATTGAAGTCAATGTGAAATCACATTTTTTTGCTTTTAATCTCATACAGTAATAAGATTATAAGACCTTAGCCTCGATTTCTCAGACAGGGTCACATCTTTCCCAAATGTTATTTGTAAATCTGCCCAGTTATGTGCATCATTTAGGATTTTTGTTAAGATTACTGGACTTTGCATAAGGCAAATATATGCAAGGTGTATCGTTTTTGCATAAGCAAATATCTCAACTGTACTTAAGAATTGCCTTAGTAAACAAGCTTGCCCTTTAAAAGACTTTCTTTGTTTTAACAGCACAGTAATAAAAAACCTCAAGGCTGCTTATCAGATCAAAACTAATGCTATGTGCCGTACAAATGATCTGAGTTGGCCAACTATGATTTTAATTTCCTGAGTTTTGATTTGATTGGAATTACTACCAGTCCAAGGAATTCACCCGTGGGCTTTGTGAAGTCTAAGCATGTCTCCAGATGGCAGTCCAGTGCTATGTCGGGTTGTTTGTTGATACAGTAAATTGATGTGTGTGTATGTGTGTGTTTGCAGTGGAGGGATGAACTGCAGAGGGTGAAGCGAGAGCTGAATGAGGTGGCGGTGTGGAAACTCAAAAAGTGGATGGTGATTCTCATCGTATTACTTCTGATTGCTTTGATCATTGCAATCTCCTTCATTGTGTGTGCAGGTACTTTCATTCATTTTCTTTTATGCAATCTGCAATCATTTAAAAATGAATGTTATAGCATTATTATAAAAAAATTCAAATGAAAACATTCCCTATTTCTTTACATTGCCAGACTGTACCTTTGATAGAGAAATATAGATGCATACACTGTTAGACTTAACTGTAATTTCTACAGTTACTTACCACAAAATGCCCAGTAAAATACCATCATTTTCTTTTCCAGTTCATTACTGTAATATGCATTGCATTACCATTTAATTTACAGTGATTTACTGTATGTTTTGAATTTGCGATAGACTGCTGTAAAACAACAGCCATAGTGCTACTGCAGTTGAATAAAACAGTAGCATATAAAATGGAAAAATAAAATAAATGAAATACGTTGAAGCCAATTTCAAAATGTGAATTATTATCAGCAGTGTAAATAATTTATTGAGAATTGTAGATAGAAACAAGAAAGGGATTATGGATAAATGCTTGACCGTCAGATTTGAAGTTGACTTCAAAGACTTCAAAACACTAGTGACGCCAAGATTTCGCTCCTCGGAGTCTCGGGAGAGAACTTTTATGAAGTGACTCTGTGGTGCTGTTGTAGTGTTACAGACCTACGACACGGGTGTCCCGGGTTCGATTCCCCTTCAAGGCAATATATTTTTTAAAACTAGGTTACAGTAAGGGTATTATACTGTAAAATGGAACTGCGGTAAAGGCATCATACTGTAAAAAACATGTACAGTTATGGTACTGTAATGTCGCAATTACAGTAACACGTTGCCAGTGAGTTACCGCATACATAAAATAAAAAGTCTAACAGTGTAGGCTTGTAGTATTTACAACATTCTACCACATGGATCACATATGATCTTGCGGTTTGCAAGATGTGTTGCATGTTTGACCACTGTAGCCTCGTCTTCCTGTTTTAGATGAGGAAGATCTGCTATGACCTTCTGCTTCTACTGTGACTATATGGTTAAATGTCAGCGGTTTTCCAAGAAGGGCAACGTTAACAAACTGATGTCAATTTCATTGTTTTTCTTGTTGTATATAAACTATATATACACACATACACTATATTTTTTCAAAATATTTTTTTCTGTAATTGTTAATCCAGTGGTGCCCGGTGACTTCTCTTCCGAGGGGTGCAAAATGGTTGCGTCATGTTAACCATGTGCGTCACAAGTCATGTCAAAACATGTGCTTGCTGCACACGTGTCAAAACCATTTATGATAAAAAAGACGCTTACGTTTGCAAGATACTCGCTTAATCTCATGTGTAATCAGAGTTTAGTGTTAACTTCGTGTCTTGCGAGTATTTTGTGAACGTGAGAGTCTCTTTTATAGTAAACCCTTTGGACGCATGTGCAACAGGCACATACACTCACCTAAAGGATTATTAGGAACACCTGTTCAATTTCTCATTAATGCAATTATCTAATCAACCATTCACATGGCAGTTGATTCAATGCATTTAGGGATGTGGTCTTTTGGTCAAGACAATCTCCCAAACTCCAAACTAAATGTCAAAATAGGAAAGAAAGGTGATTTAAGCAATTTTGAGCGTGGCATGGTTGTTGGTGCCAGACGGGCCGGTCTGAGTATTTCACAATCTGCTCAGTTACTGGGGTTTTCAAACAACCATTTCTAGGGTTTACAAAGAATGGTGTGAAAAGGGAAAAACATCCAGTATGTGGCAGTCCTGTTGGCGAAAATGCCTTGTTGATGCTAGAGGTCAGAGGAGAATGAGCCGACTGATTCAATATGATAGAAGAGCAACTTTGACTGAAATAACCACTCGTTACAACCGAGGTATGCAGCAAAGCATTTGTGAAGCCACAACACGCACAACCTTGATGCGGATGGGCTACAACAGCAGAAGACCCCACCGGGTACCACTCATCTCCACTACAAATAGGAAAAAGAGGCTACAATTTGCACAAGCTGGCCAAGATTGAACAGTTGAAGACTGGAAGAATGTTGCCTGGTCTGATGAGTCTCAATTTCTGTTGAGACATTCAGATGGTAGAGTCAGAATTTGGCGTAAACAGAATGAGAACATGGATCCATCATGCCTTGTTACCACTGTGCAGGCTGGTGGTGGTGGTGTAATGGTGTGGGGAATGTTTTCTTGGCACACTTTAGGCCCCTAAGTGCCAATTGGGCATCATTTAAATACCACAGCCTACCTGAGCATTGTTTCTGACCATGTCCATCCCTTTATGACCACCATGTACTCATCCTCTGATGGCTACTTCCAGCAGGATAATGCACCATGTCACAAAGCTTGAATGATTTCAAATTGGTTTCCTGAACATGACAATGAGTTCACTGTACTAAAATGCCCCCCACAGTCACCAGATCTCAACCCAATACAGCATCTTTGGGATGTGGTGGAGCTTCGTGCCCTTGAGGTGCATCCCACAAATCTCCGTCAACTGCAAGATGCTATCCTATCAATATGGGCCAACATTTCTAAAGAATGCTTTCAGCACCTTGTTGAATCAATGCCATGTAGAATTAAAGCAGTTCTGAAGGCGAAAGGGGGCCAAATACAGTATTAGTATGGTGTTCCTAATAATCCTTTAGGTGAGTGTACGTCCTTAGTAGAAAAATAAGTTTTAATGGTCAAATGTTACGCTTGATTTATTTTTGACTTCTGAGAGGGTATAAAAACGCAAATTTAACTTTTTCAAAATGGTAAACTTTTGTGGTGGAAAAAAAGAGTCTGCATAAAGCACTTCATGATGCTAGACAAATACATAAACATTGATAATGAAAGATTGAAAAAACATTTTTTTATGATTTTGGCTGAATAATGAAGAAAAAAATCAGCCAGTAAGAGCCCATAATAGACGTGAACTCAGATCAATATACTGTTTACTGTTTTCTTTGACCAATGAACATTCAGGACCAGATAATTTTATATAGGGCCTAATAATTTATAATAATTTCAAACATTATTTACTCTTGTATCTTTAAAATTGATCCTCTTTCTGTCACAAAGCTGGTCATGTCGATGAGGACGAGACATATGACAGATCATCATTTGTGGTGGAGCGCTTCTTCAGAGGGAACTTTACTCTTGCCAACAGTTTTATTTCACACCCTGAAACTCAAGCAGAAGAAAGAGAGAAACTGCTAGAAGAACTGAAACATCAGGTAAATACTACACACGATCTTTACAAAACATTAAAGATTAATTTGCTTTGGAAACACTGTCAGCATGTTATGAGTATGCATGTGAAATGCTGTCAGTGAATTATAAGTACCATTAATATACTGACAGTATTTCCAATGCATATTATAAAATATATTTTACACCTACTCTACTAAACTACTACAAAATTGAACTGTATAGAGCAAGACATTCAGGATGGTTTAAAAGCAGAATTGAGCAGCTTTGATTTAAATTGTAAAGTTGTTTTAAAGGATTGGTCCATTTTCTTAAAAAAAATCCAGATAATTTACTCACCACCATGTCATCCAGAATGTTGATGTCTTTCTTTGTTTAGTAGAGAAGAAATTATGTTTTTGAGGAAAACATTCCGGAATTTTTTCTCATTTTAATGGACTTTAATGGACCCCAATACATAACAGTTTTAATGCAGTTTACAATTGCAGTTTCAAAGGACTCTGTGCGATCCCAAACGAGGCATAAGGGAAACGATTGTCATTTTTGACAATAAAAATAAAAATATGGACTTTTAAACCACAACTTCTCGTCTATCTCTGGTCCTGTGACGCGCCAACGCAACCTCGCGTAATTGCGTAGTGACGTAGAAAGGTCACACGTTACATATATTTTAATTTTTTATTTTTTTGTGAAAACGCACATTTGCGGACCATTTTAAACAATAAACTGACACAAAGATATAATTAGTATCATTCGACTTACAACAACATCAGAACGGTCCTCTTTCTCCACACTTGTAAACACTGGGGCGTAGTTTCGATACGTCACCCGTGACCTCTTGATGTGATGACGTATTTCGTGAGGTCGCGCTGGTGCGTCGCAGGACCGGAGGAAGATGAGAAGTTGTGCATATTTTTTATTTTTCTTGCCAAAAACTCTTATGCCTCGTTTGGGATCATTTAAAGTCCTTGGAAACTGCAATTTTAAACTGCATTAAACTGTTAAGTGTTGGGGTCCATTAAAGTCCATTAAAATAAGAAAAATCCTAGAATGTGTTTCCTCAAAAAACATAATTTCTTCTTAACAAAAACAAAGAAAGACATCAACATTTTGGATGACATGGTGGTGAGTGAATTGTCTGGATTTTTTTTAAGAAAATTGACTAATCCTTTAATCTTAATAAATAAAAAGTGTATTTTATTCTAATAAACATGCACATATCAGGTTAGTTTTACCAATGTTATAGGTAAAGCCTAAACTGTACTAAACATTGTCAGTTGATTTGAGAGTTTTAACAAATGGTTGTGGATCACACCCAACACTCTTTGAAAAAAATGTCATAGATCCTTGTTTCTTATTGCACAAGAGACATGCAGAAACATGCTGCTTAAACCAATGTTTCCTCTTAACTATTTCATAACAAAGCCTTGATAAAGGACATCTGGATCTTTGTCTAAACACACCTGATTCAACAAAGTCTCACCCATGACTGAAGTGGATGTTCACAGTGGTGAGATTGTAACATGATGGGCTTCTGGAGCAGAAATGAGACACATAATCTGGATCATTTATGATTCACTGCATGTTCGTGTTGTTTACATTATACGCGCGGATTGCCAACAAAACACAGACACAGTTTATCTTCCCGCCTGCGCCTCATGACCTGGTTAGGACCGCCCGATTAAAATTCCACCACTAAACAAACACTTACGCACAACTTCAGCAGACCCCTGATAAACAAACTATATTCATTGTTTCCATAAGGCTGGGTTCTTTGTGAAGCTGCACAAGCTTAAATTTCTCCCACGAACAACAACGCACTTCTTCTGTGACGTTGCTTCTGTGTCAGCTCTTGGTTGGTGTGTGCGTATGCTATTCCGGTTAAAGTGCCCATCAGTGGCGGCCGCTGGCCTTTTCTTCCTCTGTTGTGGTTTTCTTTTTCCTCAAATGAAACAATCTTCGGTCTTAGGTTTTGATTTCGAGAGATAGACTTATTTTTCCGGATAAATAAGAAGCCGAGGCCGCCCTGGGGAATCCCCCCAGAACCAGAGTGTGGTCCTGGGAGGATCCTCCAAAATCAGTCTGACCCGCTGAGCCATGGCTTGGTTTTTGTTCCCTCCCCTCCCTGGTTCAAACTAGTTGTTTCTGTTCAGGCTTGTAACTTGAAGAACCACATGACATTCATCAGACCAGTGTCTCCTTCCCATGACCTGTTTGACTCTAGACTATTCATTATACTGAGACCCTCTGTGACCTTTGACATGAAACTATGTGTATATACACAGCTGGCCTGCATAAGTTAAGACCCCCTGTGACCTACAAACTCATGACACACATTGCAAAAATTCACATATTCATGTAGATATAATAGTAAACTGATATTCATGTAGATTGGGATTAAAATAAACTTCTTCACCTCGAGGGGCGTGAATTTAGACGGAGTGTCGTGTGTGGCTCATTATGTCAAAATATGTGTTCATTGCATCATGTGAACCATGTGCATCATGCGTCTTGATAAAATAAGTGCCTGCTGCACACACATCAAAAGGGTTTATGATAAAAGAGACGCTCACGTTCACAAAATACTAGCAAGGCACCCACTTGACACTAAACTCTGATTACACATTAGACTAAGCGAGAATCTGGCAAACGCAAGGGTCTCTTTTATCATAAACCCTTTAGACGCGTCTCATATTTTGACGTGGTGCATGATGCACATAAGTTTACATGACGCGCTGAACACATTTTGACATGACGAGTGACACACATGACGGGGTAAATGCATGTTTTAAAGAGCTTTGCATTGTGTGCCCTTAAAAAAGAATATCTCTCATGTTAAAATGCTGCTGCTTTTTTGACACTTTGCATATGTTTAACATGAGCAATCCATCCATCTATCCAAAATGCATGAAATAGTAACCCTCTTTTAAATTCACTTTTAAAGGGGACATAGTATGTGAGTGCATACAGTCATGGCCAAAAGTGTTGGCACCCTTGGTAAATATGAGCAAAGAAAGCTATTAAAAAGAATCTATAATGTTTCCTCCTTTAAGCGTTAATAACAAAAATCTAAAAATTATAATGTTTCATTCAAAACAATTGAATGGGGGGGATTACATTATAAATATAAATGTTTTTCTGTAATACCTAAATATCTCTGAAATTCATTAACATTTTCTTAGCAAACCATGGTGACTAGAAACATGATGTTGTCCAGTCAAGGCTTCCTGTTTCACAAGAGAATAAATATTAAGTAACACAAACCCCACCTCCCTTTAATCAGTCTTCAAAGTGGATAAAACCAAAGATTATAGTTCAGTATGTCGAGTTTTAGCTCTTAATACCACACAGATGATTTATAATAACATGTGGCAATTTTAACTTTGTAGGTGGGAAAAAAATGTGCTGTTTTTTTGGGTGTGCCTCCTTTAAAAGCGAATGAGCTGATAAAATGCAAACACTGATCGCCATGATGAAAATTAAAACTCAATTGTGCTGTCAATTATTTTCTCTCTCTGTACTAAATAGCAGTGCTGTGGTTTTTATAGTACAGATCAAGGGGCGGTATTATTATCCCCTTCTGACATCACAAGAGGATCCACATTTCAATTAGCTATTTTTTAACATGCTTGCAGAGAATGGTTTACCAAAACTAAGTTACTGGGTTGATCTTTTTCACATTTTCTAGGTTGTTACAAGCACTGGGGACCCAATTATAGCACTTAAACATGAAAAAAGGCATATTTTTAAGCTATGACCTTTAAAAGCAAATATATTGCATCAATGAATCAAAAAATAAGGATAAAATTTGAAAAATCAGAAAAATGATCCCTAGCTGTCACTTGGGCAGTACCCTTTAAAAAGGTCCTTAAAGGCGGGGTGCATGATTTTTGAAAAACTATTTGGAACAGACAGTTGGGATGAGTACCAAAACACACTTGTAGCCAATCAGCAGTAAGGGGCGTGTCTACTAAACAACATTGTTGCCTGGGTTGCGTATCTGTGGGGCGGATCTATCAAAAGAAGTTCCAGATTCTATTGGGGTAGGGGCGTGTTTGTTTAGGTGATTTCAAATATCAACATTGGGTTTCAGAGATGCACCCCTTTAAAGTATACAACTGAGGTTCAAATATGTATACATTTGGTATAAATATGTACCTCTGAGGTACTAATAGAGTATGAACTCCACACCAGTCGCATCTACTGCGTCTAGTTTGCCGCTTGAACAGTTTGAGTTTACTCGCTTCATTCGCGCGTAAAAGCTGATTGTGAAATTCTGGTCATCGAGACATTCATGCGGAAATTAGCATCATGGGAGGGGCTTCTGCGACTCCACTCGCTTTCTGTAATCACATCACTACTAGAGCAAGCTCCTGACTGGTTAATGTGAGGCGTTTTTCCGCCAAAGCTAAAAAAAATTTTGGCGAATCGCACCGTGCTAAGCACCTCATGTGCGCCGCAAGACCTCCAGACGCGCGTGAACGCGTCGTCACATTGACTTAACATTGAAACCACTAGCGCTTGACACCTCTACCAAAACTTATGAATGTGGCTAAAAATGGCTGGAGGACACCGATTGCCACCTGTTTGAGCTGTGAGCCGGTTGGTTGCTGTGGTAATGTCCCGCCCCTCCTCCATTGTGATTGGATGGCCGTGTGAGAACTGACATTGACAAGCGGAGCTTTTCACTCAAAGTTCTGAATCTCTTTCAACTCTCGACGCTCAGCGCAGAGTGTGCAAAAACCGCAGAGCGCCGGTTTTCAGCGCAAAAAAAAAAAAAATTAGCTGATGGCCTATTTGAAAAAATGTGAGTTTCAATTGGAATCAGTTGAAGACATGAACCGACCGCGGGCGTAAAAGCTTTGGTGTGCACGCCTCCTTAGCGCCGAGCGTGGAAAAACCGCCGAGCGCTGGTTTTCAGAGCGAAAAAAAAAAACCGCTAGCTGCTGGCTGTTTTGAAAAACGTTGGGCTACCATTGGAAACAATTGAAAACATGCGCCGGCCGTGGGCTTGAAAGCTTTGGTGTGCACTTCCCCTTTATGTGCAAAGGTGTAATTTTTGAAAAGGTACCGCCTCAGTAATAGCTAGGGACCATATTTTGATTGTAATTTTCTGACAGAGACAGGTATGTAAGACTTTTCTGTTGATAATTTTACCCCTGCGAAAGCAGTGCGTAGCATCATTTGTCCTCCACGATTTTGATTATAACTCGATTTGCAGGTGTTAAAATATTAACAGTTGCAGTTAGTTTCTTTTACCAGTAGAGCACATTTATGGTCAGAGATGTCAAGCAGAAATATCCCACATTCAGTTTTGTTTTGAACACACAAATGAAACATTAGTTAATAACCTGATCTCTCTGTATCTCTTTTATACCTCTCTTTAGTTGACTACAGTCTACAATTCTTCTTCTGCATTGGCGCGGTACTTTTCAAGTGTTACCATAAACAGTTTCAGGTGACTCAGTTTCACACTTTTCACACTTTTGTATACAAAATGCCATTTTAATATACCTTGTTCATACAATCATACAGTGTAGTTTTTGATGTAAAGTGTAGACAAATGTCTGAGTTAAGGTGGACAAGAACTGACGCAGTCTCTAATGCTTTTAATGTTTTATGCATTCATGTAGTGATGATACAGCACAGTTTGAGCTGCAGTTCATCATCCCTTCAGAAAATGAGCAGCTTGTACGCTACACTCTGAGTCGGGAGATGGTGAAAAATGTACTTTTCCAACACTTTTATGATCAGGACCCAGCTGGAAACTCTCTATATGTCAAACCAACGTCACTCAGCATGGAAGGTGAGATGAAGCCCATTGCATATTTAATGTGCTGTGATTGAATTGTTTTTGATGATATGTAAAATAACTCTTTGTTGCTTTTCAGTTTGGACGAGAGGAACCTGATGCATTGATGCATATAGAAATTTCTCTTTTTTAGCAAATAACAATGTAAAGTTTTTGTAAGACTTCTAAGGTATTAAAACAACGTTGTAGGATCAGTCCCAAGTACATTTTTAAAACACTAATAAAACTTTTAATGCTTTTTTTACAATGTACAGTTTGTATACAGTTTAAGAGGTTTTGGTGTATCTATATTTAATAGATTTTTACTGTTCCCTTATATGAACTTTTATATATTTTCTCTTGTGAAATTGAAATAAACTGGACAATTTTCTTTCACACTTTGAAGATAATGGATGATAGATGTTCATGTTTTTTAATCTGTAAAATTAATTACAAGAACTAGCTTCTTACATGCAGATAATTAAAAATCCAGCCCTTTTGGCTAAAACTTGTTATAGTGAAAGTTTTTACTAACCTTATCTGGCGGTTACTGTAATGATTCTCTTAACAAAACAAGTTTTTTACATTATTTAATGTTTTAATGTTAAGGTGTTAAAAGTGGGTTGCCAAGTGCTATGCATTGCATTAGTTAGTTTTTAGTACAGTATGTTGCTATGCAGTTGCTATGATGTTTGCCTGATGATTGTCTTGGTGTGCTGGATGAGTTGTAAGGTGGTGGCTTAAAACAAACCCCACTTTTGTGCTATACTGGTGTCTAAATATGGCTCAATCCTGTGATTTTTACTGTATGCATCTCTTTAGAAACTCAAAACAGGATTTAGGTAAGGGAACTATTTTGCATAAACAATGGAAATAGACTAAACTTTACTCACATGTGTTATTGTCCAATTGTTTGGGGTGAATGTTCATGCACAAAATCTGAATTAAAATTAAAAACATTAATTGAACAGAGACTGTTCTGCATTCACTTTTTTGAGTCATTTGTTGTATTGCTTGTTGTATTTGTTGTACACATTGGCCTGGTTTCACAGACAAGGCTTAGCTAATGCCAGGGCTAGTCCTTAAAGGATTAGTCAATTTTCTTAAAAAAAATCCAGATAAATTATTCACCACCATGTCATCCAAAATATTGATGCCTTTCTTTGTTCTGTTGAGAAGAAATTATGTTTTTTGAGGAAAACGTTCCAGGATTTTTCTCATTTTAATGGACTTTAATGGACCCCAACACCTAACAGTTTTAATGCAGTTTAAAATTGCGGTTTCAAAGGACTCTAAACGATCCCAAACGAGGCATAAGGGTCTTATCTAGCGAAACCTCCGGTCCTGATGGGCCAGTGCGTAAGTCGTCACGTCAAAAGGTCACGGATGACATATCGAAACTACGCCCCAGTGTTTACAAGTGTGGAGAAAGAGGACCGTTCAGACGTTGTTGTATGTGGAATGATACTAATTAATGTCTTTGTGTCAGTTTATTGTTTAAAATGGTTCACAAATGTGCGTTTCATATGTGTGACACGTGACCTTTCAAAGTCATTATGCAATTACACAGCCGGAGGAAGAAGAGAAGTTGTTGTTTAAAAGTGCTTCTTTTTTATTTTTCTTGACATAAATGACAATCTTTCACTAGATAAGACCCTTATGCCACCTTTGAAATCATTTAGAGTCCTTTGAAGCTGTGTTATAATTGCAATTTTAAACTGCATTAAAACTGTTAAGTATTAAGTGTTGGGGTCCATTAAAGTCCATTAAAATGAGAAAAATCCCGGAATGTTTTCCTCAAAAAACACAATTTCCTCTCGACCGAACAAAGAAAGACATCAACATCTCGGACGACATGGTGGCGAGTAAATTAACTGGATTTTTTTTGATTGACTAATCCTTTAATTAAATAAATGAATGTTTAAGCATCTTTTATAAACATGCTTTAGAAAAATCTATTATTGGTGTGTATCTTGAGATAAACCATTGGTACTGGCATATTTTAAGATCTGTCAGTACAAGTTTTTTTTTTTTTTTAGTTAAGACAACTCAAACGTGTGTTTTAGTCTAGGACTAGCCTTGTATGTTAAACCTGGAGGATTGTTACAACCAGCATGTGCATTTTGTGGCTTTGAAATGAAAATTCTGTCATCTATTAATCACCTACATGTTGTTCTTCACCTATACGAGTTTCTTTATTCTGTTAAACAAAAATGAAGATATTTCATTATATATAATGATGTAAAACCCACAGTTAATGGCATTCATTGATTTGCATAAGATTTATTTTTCCTACTATGGAAGTATATGGGTGCCATCCACTGTGCGGTTACCATAATTTAGCAAAATATCTTCTTTTTGGGGAGTGAACTTTAAGATGTGCATGGTTGTGATGTCACTGATAAAGCTAGATTAGTCAGGTCTTTCCATATGTATGATGCAATAAGAAACGGCCAGCAGGTTGCGACTGTGGTGCCCTTGAGCAAGTCACCTTAACCCCAATTGCTCCCCAGGGGCTGTAGGGATAGCTGCTTACTGCTCCAGGTGTGTGTGTATGTATTACTCACTGGGATGAATTACAGTAATTCATTTTTCTTTACAGCGGTACTCAATACAACTTTTGAAAGTCAAACTTCCATAGTTTGTTTAGTTCCGCCACTACTGACTGTAAATTTCAATGAAACTCAAAGACCTTCCCTGCATCACATTATGCATCCAAATATTCATTAGATTCAAGGTTTCCGACACCCCTTGCACAAAAGGAGAGCAGGGTCAACAGCTGAGATTTGGATAAGTAATGAAAAACCAATAAGTGTCTCAAAAACCCTTGTGTCCACAAATTCAGCCTCAGCCGTGGATAGCAAAACTTAAATTCACAAATTACACAATGCTTGAGTTGTTTCCGAGAAGTAACTGAAATAGCAAAGAGATGGAGCATATGTGAAAGTGTAAAAGATAGCGCCTTTAAATTTAGTGCTTCCTGCTGATCATGAGTGTATGGGCTTCCTGCCAAAACTCAAATATGCAAGAAGATTAACTTCATTAATCCTCTTCATAGTGCCTCTTAAATCAGATTGGCAGGGGTGAGATTTTGACCACTGCATCTGTCTAATTTATCAAATTAATATATAATAACAAAACAGAATCAATTTACATTAGGAGTGATGCTATAATTTATTTTAGAAAATATAAAATACAGAATTTTGGGATAAAATTTTTCATTTCACTCACTAAACTGAAACCACAAATATCTTCATAGTTACAACCTTCATAGTTCTCTATCATAATGGACGCATGCTATGATCATGTATGCATGTGAGTTCTCTAATAAGAATCTCAACATACTTTATTAATCTGTTTTGGAGTTTGTTAATCCTCTAAAGACAGATTTACTATAACTGGAGTGTTGATCTTTGATAGTCTGATTCATTTAGCTAATGTCTTCTACAGGACACTTGTATGTGTTACTATAAGTAGATTGTGTACATGCCAGGCTCATGTAGATCAGAGATCAGGGTCACGCATTGTTTAGTAGTCTAAACAGGACAAAAAACGACAAAATATTGAATTTCTTTTGAATGGACACAGTGTACAATTATTCTGATAGAATATTAAATGCAATGACTTACAGTGAATCATTACATATAAATGTACATTCATTGTATTTTATGTTAACATTCTTTAAATTAATGTTTACAAAAAGGTAAAGTAAATAGCAACAGCAGGTTTTCCTTATACCTTAAAGGTGCAGTGCGTAGATTTTGTGTCATTTTTGAAATATCATTATCGCGAAACACTATGTTTTTGAAAGGTTAGTCAAAAAACAGGTACACCTTACTAAAGGGTTATACACTCTTAAAATGCTGGGTTGTTTTCAACCCAGTGTTGGGTCAAAAAAGGACAAACCCAACTTGATGGGTTGTTTCAACCTGTTGTTGGGTTAATTTTGCCCAGCATTGGGTTATTTTTGTTAGCTAATGCATTAATAAAGCAATAAGCCCCAAGAAGCAGTGGGTTACCAGTAGGGTGGCCATTCGTGCCAGTTCTGCCGGACTCGGGTGCGTTCTCCAGAAGTCGCTTTGGTCGACCGCATACGTCATCAAGGTTTAATATTTCAGGTTCAATTTCAGAAAAGCAACTGTTACATTTCAAGGTAAGAATGAAACTACAATGATTGTACGTCTTAAAAGAAATAAATCTTAATTTTCTAATGTATTTTAACTGAAATGTGAGAACCTCGATGACGTATGCGGTCGAGCAACGCGACTTCCGGAGAACGCACCCGAAAACATGTTCGGGACGTGTCCGGCGGAACTGGCACGAATGGCCACCCTAGTCACCAGTGCATTTTATAACAGCTAAGGGGCGTTGTTAAAAACAGCTAAAACCCCCTTAGCTGTTATGAAATGCACTGTAACCCCACTGGTTTGCGGGGTTTATTGCTTTTATAAAACTGTTACTTCATATGCATAACGTTAGCAGGATTTCATGAAATAAAACACAAATAAGTTGTAATTATATTATATTACTCTTCCGCCAAATAAAGTAGCTCCTCAGAATCAAGTGTTACTGAAACAGAGCGCAGTTCACAACCAACACAGATGCAGCAAAGACACAATGAAAATATGATTAAAGACTGTGGTGTTTATTTTATAAATCAACATTTATCTAATTTATACATTAACATTTATATCATGAAACTGTTGAAGTGATAATCAAATATGGAAGCATGCTTAACTTTAACTCTTTCCCCGTCAGCGTTTTTTTTTTAAGTTGCCACCCAGTTTTAGTTTAATGGCTTCCAGAAAAATGATCTTCTTTAAATAAACATAAAATATATCAAATGAAAGAACAGATGCTTCGCTTTTTTTAAAAAAGTTTCATTCTACCTTCATTTGTTCTCTTATCACCTCTCAAATTTCAGCTAAAAGCGGAGATAATTAAATTTTTGTAAAGAACTTTTGTAAGAGATCAGATTCAGAGCCATGAACAGTATTAGACAATGTTTTTAGTGTTGAGTGAATGCGTCAGTGTTTAAGTTGGGTAAGATCGCCATCTAGTGGATAATAGCGGAAATATGAATTTGAGGTAGCAACTCCTCAGAGAACTTTTTCTCTTTATTGACGAGATGACTCAACAATATTTATTGACATTAATCTGGATATCGCCATTAATTGTAGAAAAATTAAAAATATGATTAAAGACTGTGGTGTTTATTTTCATAAATCAGTATGTAGCAACAGTGACGCAGTGATACTTATGTAATGCGGTCTGAACAGTGAGGTTACCGGGGTATTTTATCACGGCTTAGAACGTGTTTCAACCAATCAGAATGAAGAACCAGAACTGCCTGTTTTATAATTAACGTTAACAAATAGAAGTGTATTGTAAAATATTTTTGTAAAGTGTTATCAAACTTTTTGTACTATTAATACAGAACATGTAGAGATTTTGTACAGGCAACTCTCAACAAATAACTATTTATAGTTTCCAAATGTTTGTACCTTCAAATTTAGCCGAGGCGTACCATAAATATCTTCTTAATCCTAGTTAAATTTCACACAGTTCTCTACTGAACTCGTAAGGGTTTCCCCAGATATCTACTTGTTCCTCACAAATGACGATTGACACTAAGACCAGACGTCTGACTTTCCTCTCTGACGCCGTGTACCAGCCAAAAAAGCTCTTTAATTCTTAGAAGAGGTTGCCAGTTATCCAATTAAAGGGTTATCTCTTCATTTAGTCGCCTGATCTTTAGCTTTAAGCCCCGTGTTGTCCTCTAGAGTCAATCCCAATGCAGTGTTGAACAACAGACGCTTGATAGACACAGATACTGTCTCTGAGAAAACATCTCCAGGTTCTTTGAGGAGTTATGGGTGCTCATGGATCCTGCCTGGATGAGGTCTTGGCTGAAGATATGCATCACTGGTATAACAAGTTCATGAGGGAATCACCGTCTGGTCTCATCACACTCTTTGAACTGAAGACCATGCTTCAGATGCAGGGCATGACTGAGGAGGCCAACAGTTATGTGGACCAAGTGTTTGTCACCTTTGACATGGATGGGGTGAGAGAAACTCTTTATGATCAATTTATTGTTTGTATATTTAGGCATTATGCACAATGATCTTTGCAGGCATCAAGACTTCATTAAATCATAATGTAATAATGAACAAATATAACCTTGATATGTTAATATTGACTGAGTGAGGTCATGACAAAGATTAAAATGAAAATGAAATCAAACTTTGACGTTCCAAATCTTATCATTAGATTATGAGATTATAGCCTAAATATGGTCACAATATTTTGTTTATTATTATTTATGTCTAATTGTCATCTTTTAATGTTTTTCTCCACCAGGATGGGTATATAGATTTTGTGGAATATATCGCAGCTGTAAGTCTTTTATTGAAAGGAGAGATAAATCAGAAACTGAAGTGGTACTTCAAACTCTTTGATCAGGATGGAAACGGCAAGATTGACAGAGATGAAATGGAGACCATATTCAAAGTAAAGCAACCATTTTGCTTTTTCACAGTAATCTGTTTGCTCCGGTGTCTTGTCAAAGGTTACTTTTTAAATAGCTTGCTGGAGTAGAGATTAGTCTTGGGAAAGTCTTGCATGTAATCCTAACCTAAATCCATCATTGCCCTTTGCGTATACCTGCCTCATTTACAAAATGCAGTTTGTATATTACATAACCTGCCAAATACAGATGAATATAGATCCAATCTACTGTATATGACAAATCAAGGATGTGATCTTCTGCACTTTGTGTTTAATATACCTGCTATTTCAAAATCTCAAATCTGTATAAAAGTACATTTTTATCTTATATTCAGATAGTAACTATTGAGACAGAAAGTCATAGTTATTATATTCTTTTTACTGTATTAAGATAATATTATTTCTAGCATCTGGTGTCCTGGCATTACTACAGTAGGCTATATCTTCAAGATAACATTTAATGGAACAGGTCACCCTTATGAAAACATTTTGATGATTATTTTTCCACCTTTATTCTAAACCTGTATTTTTAACTTTATCCAACACAATAGGTACTTTTACATGCAACCAAATAATCTATTTGTAATCGTATTGATGGCTCAATTAAGGTCAATCGGATGCAAATTTGGATCGTATTGAAAGGGGTGGGGTAGTCCGATCAGTGATCTGATCATCAGGAGAAAAGTATGCATGTAAATGGGTGAATCGTAGTATTGTCTCAATCGGATGCAAAATTAGCTTTTGCACATGCGCAGAACAATTTGGCTTAAGTTTACGTCTTATATTTACCCTTTTATTTACATCTTGTCACAGAAACATGCAATAGCAAGGCAATGGCAACACACATTATTAAGTAATTTTCTCAAAATATAAATTAAAAATTACCCCATTTCTCAGAGATCCCCAAACGATTTGTGTGAAGCCGTTCAACGACTCAGTCTGCCTAAACCCCACCTTTCAGTAGCCTACTCCGCTCTGATTGGTCAACTGACAGAGTCTCAGCACAGACCACAGATCAGTGGCAAAGACCAACAAAAGTGCAACATGTATTGACCTAGTGCTAACATGATTTACTGAGAAGACATTATCATCATCAATACACATCATTCATCATTAATCCAAGCAATAAAAACAACGATAGAAACTAACAATTTTACACTTATTTAAGCATTTATGTAAACTAACCGGGTCGTAGCAAAACCGTAAGTGCAGCATGCGCTAGCCGCTTGCTAACGTGACTCTCTGACAATATATTAAAAGTTTAAACAACAACATCATTCATCATTAATTCAAACAATAAAAACTACGACAGAAACTAACATTTTACACTCATTTAAGCAAGTATGTAAGCTAACCAGGTCATAGCAAAAAATGTAAACACTTAAGTTTGTGCAAATGCATTAGCCGCTTGTTAACTTGACTCTCTGACAGTATATTAAGAGTTTAAACAACAACATCATTCATCATTAATTCAAGCAATACAAACTACGATAGAAACTAACATTTTACACTCATTTAAGCATTTATGTAAGCTAACCGGGCCATAGCAAAACCGTAAGTGTAGCATGCGTTAGCCGCTTGCTAACGTGACTCTCTGACAGTATATTAAGAGTTTAAACAACAACATCATTCATCATTAATCCAAGCAATACAAACTACGATAGAAACTATCATTTAAGCAAGTATGCAAGCTAACCAGGTCATAGCAAAACCGTAAGTGCAGCATGCGTTAGCCGCTTGCTAACGTCACTCTCTGACAGTATATTAAGAGTTTAAACAATGACATCATTCATCATTAATCCAAGCAATAAAAACAACGACAGAAACTAACATTTTACACTCATTTAAGTATGTAAGCTAACCGAACCATAGCAAAAAAAAGGAAAAACTTAAGTTAGTGCACATGCGTTAGCCGCTTGCTAACGTGCCTCTCTGACAGTAAATTAAGAGTTTAAACAATGACATCAATACACATCATTCATCATTAATCCAAGTTATAAAAATGACGACAGACATTAACATTTTTACACTCATTTAAGCAAGTATGTAGCTATAATCGTACTTACTGGTTGTGGTTAGGAGACGCATGTTGTTCCAAATAAACTGGGTATATCTTCATCCTTTGGTAGTTTGATGCTTTTGTGCTAGTTTTGAATGTCCACTATTATTTGATATGCAAATCTGGCAACCCTGGCTGTGTGCTTGTGCAGACGTCTGGTTCAGATTATATTGGATGTACATGTAAACAAATATTTTAATCAGATTGCAAGTTTAGGGTGCATGTAAACTGTAAAGTCGTAACCTTCAATCGTATTAAATTCAGTCAGATTGACAAAATTTTGTGCATGTAAACATAGCCAATGCTGTTGTTGATGTTCAGCAGAATGTTTTCTCTCTCTTTAAAGCTGTAAAGCTTGGGGATTGTCAAGGTCCGAAGAAATGACTAAAAGCATAATAAAGTTAATCCATTTAACTTTACATACAACAATAACTTTGTCAAAAATTTTAAAGACTGAAAATTTGCCAGTTTAATATTCCACTCTTAAAAAAAGTTGCTAAAAAAGCAAATAATTTTTAACATCTGCAGAACCTTTAAGCTTCACCAAAAGTTCTTTGTAGTGAAAAACTCTCTACAGATTATAAGGTATGAAAGAAATGCTTCTTTTGAAAACCTTTGACTTAAATAGTTCCTTGGAGAACCAGAAACAGTTCTTCTACTATGGCATCGCTGTGAAGAGCCATTTAAAAACTTTTTTAGAGTTAAAAAGTGTAATAAAATTTGTTGTGTTGTAATATTATTGGTACAGATGCGAATGTGAATATCATTTTAAAGACACAGTGGTGTCAAAACATTTCATTAATATTTTAAAGGGCACCTATTATGCAAAACCCAATTTTGGACATAAATGTGTGTTGACAATAACCATTTTCTTTATTTTGAATCCCCATTAAACAAAAGCAGTCTCATTAGACATGCTGTTTTCATTCTCTTGTTAATGTGATGTCACACAAACAAATCTCCACCCACGGCCACTGACTGCTTAATTTTACCAAAGCTTTTCGAAATGCTATAACAAATGATCTGTGGGGTATTCTGAGCTGAAACTTCAGACACATTTTAGGCAAACTTGAGATCTTGTAAAAATGGGCATAATGTTTTGAAAATTCATTAAATTAAACTTAACATTTTTGAGCTTGACAGACCCTGGTCACTATTTATTCTTTATATGGAAAGAAGTAGCATTTATTTTTTGCTACATTTATCACTTTCATGTTTATGTAAACCAGAAAAGAAACAGGTCAGTTAATAGTGAATAAATGATAAATGAATATTTTAATTTTTAGGGGAAACTATCATGAAGTCTTAGTGCGTGGACAGGGCATAGTCCCAGATTAAAATGCATGTTTGAGCTGCCATAACTTAAAAAGACCTTGTAACATATCTTAACATATATCAATGCCATTGTTTTAGCTCAAGTTGCACACCAGTATTGTTTTTTGCAAGGTATATACTTAAATGTCCTAATACAACTAAGGCACGGTGCTGGATTAATCTAAACCCTGTCCCTTAAAGTCTAATTCTATTTATTTATCTTCATTCAGGCCATCCAGGACATCACCCGCAGTTATGACATCACTCCAGATGATATTGTCAATCTGATCTATGAGAGAATTGATGTCAACAATGAAGGTGAGAACTACCACATATCATAAAAAAAAGCCATATGGCAGAATTTTGTGTTTAATCTTAAAGTGTTTCTGAAAATAAATATCCTGTACGTTTAAAAAAAAACAGCTTTTATATAACAAAAAGTCAGAATACGACTTGTTTTGAAAAGCGTGTGACTATGACATCCTAGTAACGTGAAAGACGCCTCTGCAGGAGAAACAACATGCAATTCCACACATGCAGAGACGGGACATTAAGACTTTTTACATATGCAACACTGTTAACCAATAATAGCAGTGGGCGGCTACTTACAAGTCTTCCATGTGACACCCACAAAAACAGATTATTACATTTTTCTTATTAGGCCTATTTAGTTTTTAGGTAAAAAATATTTCTAACGCTATAACTGGATCACATAGAACTAATATTATGACCCCTTTTAACCATTTACATTATAATAATTTTTCTCTGTAGTTCAATTATTAGGATTGAATTGATACAGTTTTAGCAAAATACAGTACCAGCTCAAAATCACTGCTCCATTAACAGGTAATGTATATTCTTAAGATCTTGACATACAGTATGCGAGATATATCATAATGAGATATGGGAGTTAGAGAGCCTTCAGCTTACTGTATTAGGTTTCTGATATTGACTTGAATGACCGTATGTTATTAATGAATTTGGCAGGTGAGTTGACATTGGAGGAGTTCATCACAGGAGCTAAAGAACATCCGGATATCATGGAGATGCTTACCAAAATGATGGACCTTACACACGTCCTGGAGATTATAGTCAATGGACAGAAAAAAAAAGAAATTGACTAATGTGTCATGATTCATCTCCTTGCCATGAAAAGATGACCGCACGGTGGCTTTAAAGCAAAGCTAAAAGTTACTTTCAGAATTTGAGAGGTGGACATGAGCAATGAACCTATATCTGTGCCTCTGTTGGTTTAATGAGGGGAGATCTTTGTCCTGTACCTCTTTTTACCTGGCGACACCAACTGTATGCCAATGTCATTTACACTGGTAGAAACAACAGAAGAGGAGACAAACTTTGATTTATGGATTATTCATATTCTGGGGTATGATTTTATTCATTTTCATGCATCAAAAGTATTTAGACACTAAAGCCACACTTACAAATTAATGAATGCCATTGCATTACATAAAACATTAAACAAATGCTAATTATTTTCACAAAAGCAAGAAAAAAAACACAAACTTGTGCATGCAAAAAACACTGGAAAACAGGCCAATCTCAACATAACACTGACTGTGACGTTGCCCCCATACACATTAATTACAATGTTGTTACAATGCTATAAACAAAGTTGTGACTGCTGAGTTAGCGCTATATGCTAGTTAATGCTATATGCTAGTGTTTAGGCTGAAGTTCTACTATTGACTTTACAATTACGTATTGCAGGTCCTTATTGAAAAAACACAAACTTACCACTCAGAAACATCCAAAATCTGAATCTTTATCTGATACAGGCCCAAACATAAGGTCTGCTCTAAGAAACCAATCAGAGCATGTAAATGCATGCAAATGAACAATTTAACAGATCATTACAATGCATTCTTTGGCACCTTTAAAAGTGTTTTCCACACAAGATTTTATGAAAGTTCATTGTTTTTCATGTGCTTTCCCCCCAAAATGCACTGACATTCATATATTCTAAGTGTTGCTTAAGTGTCCTTTTGTGTCCTCTGTATATGAAGGTGCCAGTCAGTGTTAAGAATATAATTGTACAGTTTTTTTTGTACAGAATCAATCTTCATATTGACTTTAAATATTCTGTGCAAAATGTAATATAGATTCAAATAAAGATTGTAAACATTTGCTGCTTTCACTCCATCTTCTTATTTTTGATTAAATAAGCCTCATTTTATGGTAATGAAATGATGTGAGCATATAGGCCAGGCCTGTCATTTTAATAGTTAAGTTATTGGTATAGTAATAGCACCCTGTATTTAACCAACCCGGTCCTATGTTTGATTCACACACCGTTTAAACATTTGGTTATATTTACAGATTGACAATTTTCTCTTTTTTGTTTTATTAAATAAATGCATTATTATATGTTGGCCACTAATAGAAAAAAAAGAATGCTTTTGCTTGTTCCTGTTATTTTGAAATCAAAATTAAAGGCTGCCACCTTGTGGCAAGAATTATTATAACAGTGTTTAAACATCAAAAACCCTAGCAAACCAAATTTGAAATAAATTGCATGGCCTCTGGTCCTTATGTCTGTTCGCATCAAGGTCATCTATGTATATGCCGGTGTTCTCATAAAATGGAAATAACAAGAACATTTTGACATTTAAGTTGGTTAACCAAATTTTGTAATCTCTGTCAAGTAAACTGTCTTTAGAAATAATGTCCCTCACCATAATGCAACTTGCCAAAGCTAGCTGGTAAGTAGTTTAATAGCTGTCATGTAAAATTTGGCCTACTGAGTTTACTTGCAGAGAACAGTGCCTGGCAAATGAATTTATTGGTTTCATTGAGAGGTGATGTTAATGGAGCCTAAAATGTTTTTTAGCTCTTTTAAATGTTATACTTATATTTACATCACAATGCTACATAAATATTTATTTTATCCAGATCAGTGATTATTCATCTCAATGGCAATAGATCAGCTGGCAATTTCTCTGAATTTGAATTCTCTGAATGTCTTTCTTATTTTGTTATCGAAGCTTAAATTTCATCATTCTTTATTGTATACAATGCTTTTCTGCAGGGAGTGCAATTACTTTTGGGTTTGAGATTAATGTTATCTATACATTTTAGGACTGGGCATAGATTAATCTAGATTAATCTCATACAAAAGAAAAGTAATTTTTTGCATAAAATATGAGTTTGTGGTGTGTGTAAATATTATGTATAGGGCAGGCTATTTAAAAACACACACATAGGCCCTGTCCCAAATGGCGCACTTCATGTGGACTTTCGGTCTCGTGGCCTTAAATTGCGCGTTCTCGCTTAGTCTACGAGTCCGTAGGGTGTCCCATCTGTCATTTTTATGCTTTGAAGTGTGCTCATCAGCGCCTCCTTTGCTCCCTTGATGCGGTCTTCAGCGAAGCCCGCACTGCAGCAGGCTTCGCGCACTTTACCAACCCAGAAGTCCTTGCGAAAAGGCAATCAGACCAATCAGACGACGGAAGGGAGGAGTTCACACTGACGGGCAACTTCTCTACCTATTTCCGGTGTGATGCTCGAGTCTGTCCCAAAATACGACTCCGGTGCACCCACGTGGACTCGCATCAAGGGTCCCTAAAGTCTGGACTACGTGATGTCATCAAAGTGTGGACTCTGAGGAGGACTACAAGTCCGGAGTGTGCCATTTGGGACAGGGCCATAGACGGTTTCATCGGACGCACGTGATACACGGATTCCGAACCTTACTTCCGGTTTCTTTTTTTTTAATGGTCTGACTAGTTGTTAAACTGGTCTCTTGAACACATGCCTCGTCGAAAATAACATATGTATTGGTTTCCTAGGTAATCTATGTGTTGTTTTTTTGCTTGTTATATAAATAAATACGTTTAAAGTACTAATGTGGTTATTTATTATTAGCGGAGTTTACCGGAAGTTACGTGCGGAGTGCGACAGCCGCTTGTTTTATCATTGCTGCGTCCGAAAACTCAAGGCAGTGACTCGTTGCCTCGCTGCCTCATGAGGAAATGACTTCGGAGGCATGAAGGTAGCTCAGAGAAGGACTTCCGGCAAGATGGCGGCTCGGGCAAGCACCGCGTTTTAAGCTCTTGCTCATTTGCCCCGAAATGTAACTAAAGTTTTAAAGTGATTGAGTGTACGGCTGTATATAAAGTATTTTGAACATTTTGTTAACCGACTGATACACTATAAGTTCCAAGTTTAAGGTATACGCGAAGTTATTTTGCCGAAATGCCGAACGGGAAGGCCGAATCTAAATCAGCCGCTAACGGTACACCAGCCCATGCCAACATGGATCATGATTACACGCCGATGGATGCTACAACTAGTAGCAGGACGAAAAGGAAAGTTTCCCCTGGTACACCAACTGAAAGTACAGCTCCTCCTTCTAAAGTTAAGTCGTCACAAGATTCATTTGATGTTCCAAACGCGTCTCTTGTTGAAGCTATAGAAAAGCTAACCTTTAAAATTGACAGCTTTGGTGACCAGTTAAGAGAAAACTCAGTCATGGTTGCTAGCATCACCAAACTAGTGGAACTGAATGCCACTGAGATCAAAGAATGCAAAGACAAGATACAAGCTGTGGAAAAAGAAGTGCCTCGTATTGTAAAGGAAAACAAGGAGCTGAAAGAAAGAGTCAATGAGTTGGAACGTTACAGGAGACGCTGGAACCTTAAAATTCATGGCCTGAAAGAAAAAGACGACGAAAATATCAGAGTCGTTGTCATGAGAATCCTGTCCAAATTAGCACCGCAATGGGAGACGTCCATGGAATCGATTGTTGATTCTGTTCACCGCATAGGGAGAAAAGAAGAAGGGAGAGACCGACAAACAATCATCCAGTTCACCATGCGATTCCACCGGGATTCCTTCTGGAAGCTGTCCAAAAACTCTAGGATTTGCAAAGACTTGGGTATTCACTTCAAACAGGACTTTTCTAAAGCTGACAGAGAAGCTCGTGCAGCGGCATGGCCGAAAATGGAGCAAGCCAGGGCGGCTGGACAGAACGTGTTCTACAAGGGACATGTGGGCTATATCAACGGTAAAATGGTTACTCTGGATTAGACAGAGCTTTGTGCCAGAGCATGTCTTTATCTTCTCACAGGTTTGAGATTTATACCTTTAAAAGATTTTGGTTAATATGTTTTAACCGTATCAACGTTCTAATTTGTTTGCTCTCTTGTAGTGTAAAGGGTTGTTATTACTTTACGGAGATCTCGTTTAAAGAGGTTAAATAGATACTTTAAGTGATTTAAATATGATACGGTTAGTTCAATGGAAGCACATTTAAGTTCTTATATAATTCCACTTTAATACTTTAAAGTCATAAAGCTTAAGAGGGGAAAAAGTGGAGAGAAGTTCGTTCATTAAAAGAAACGAATGTTTGTTATAAGCAATTAATTACACTCTATTGTTTGAAAGGGGCTTTGCAATAGTCTTAATTCTAGGAAGCTAACTTTCCTATTCTATCTTATTGGTCTTATTGTTTTTGTTTTTTTTCTATATGTTTTCTTGTAGTCAAATGTTCTCTTATGTTTCACTTAACACTAGGGGTCTAAGAGATTTTGTTAAAAGGAAATCAATCTTCCTTTTTTGTAAAAATGAAAGAGCACAATGCTTTCTTCTCCAGGAAACTCATTCTGTTGATCTTGATGAAAAATTTTGGTCTAATCAGTGGGGGGATAAAATAATTTTTTCTCATGGTTCTAATAGGTCAGCAGGTGTCGCTATACTGTTAAATAATTTTCCTGGGAAAATTTTAGCAACCGTTAGGGATACATGTGGTCATTGGTTAATTTGTGTATTTGAAATAGATAATCATTTTCTTATTTTGGGTAATATATACGGATATAATACTCTTAACCAAAACAAAATCTTAATTGATGAGATTACAAATGTTGTAAAGGATTTATGTCAAAGATATCCAACTGAAGACTTAATTTTTGGAGGAGACTTTAATATGGTGATGGACAATTGGCTTGATAGATGTCCTTCAAAATATTCAAGTCATCATTACAATCCCTTACTGCTTGGCTTTTGCAGTGTGTTTAAATTGACAGATATATGGCGCACACAAAACCCTACTAATCAAATCTTTACCTGGTTTAAACCCGATAGGTCAGTCAAATCCAGAATAGATTTTTGGTTAGTATCGGAGTTTAGATCTTGTCTGGAGTTAAGTTCCATAGTTTCGGCTGCACCTCTTACTGACCACTGTATGGTTAAACTGGTTCTTAAACCTGTAAATACATACCAGCGGACAAAAGGATACTGGAAATTTAACTCAAATCTTTTAAATAATGAACCTTTTTGTCAAGATGTTATAGCTACAATTTCTAACGTAATTGAAGATTCAAGCTTTACAACCTATAGTAAGAAATGGGAGTATATAAAATATAAGGTTCGTCAAATATCCATATTTTATGGTAAGTTATTAAGCAGGAATAGGAAAAAAAAAGAATTGGAAATTATTAAAGAAATAAACAGTATTTGTGTGAAACCCCTTTTAAGTGATGATGAAAAGCAAAAAATTATTCTCCTACAATCTTCGCTAGATAACATTTTTGTTGATAAAGCCAAAGGCGCATTTATTAGATCAAGGGCAAAGTGGATAGAGGAGGGGGAAAGGAGTTCAACATATTTTTGTAGATTGGAGAAAAAGAGGCAAGAGCGTATGAGTGTTAAAGCCCTACTCATTAATAATCAGGAATGTACGGATCCCAACAAGATTTCTAAAGAAATTTTTGAATTTTATAGTAAATTGTACTCTTCTTCTTATTCGGATACTGATACTGATGCTTTCTTTTATCATATTAAGGATTGGATCCCCAAAATAGATGAGAGTTTCAAAGATGTGTGTGATGCAGACATCAGTATGGATGAAGTTGAAAAAGCCATGAAATGTTTACCACTAGACAAATCACCTGGTTCAGATGGATTAACAAGTAACTTCTATAGACATTTCTGGGAGCATATAAAAGACCTAATTTTTCACATGATAAAAGAAATTTCTGAATTACACATTTTACCAACAACTATGAAGCAAGGAATTATTACTCTCATCCCCAAACCTGGGAAAAATCCAAAATTAATAGATAATCTTAGACCCATAACATTGCTTAATAATGACTATAAAATTTTAACTCACATTTATGCTAACCGATTAAAAACTGGTATTTCACAGATCATTTCAGAAACACAGTCAGGTTTCTTAAAAGGGCGTTCTATTCATAATAATATACGTCTGGTGCTTGATTTACTGGATTATAGTCATTTCATTGAAGATGATGGCTTTATTTTATTTTTAGATTTTTTTAAAGCTTTTGACACAATTGAACACACATTTATGTTTCGCACTTTAGAACTATTCGGTTTAGGTGACAATTTTATTAATATGGTCAAATTAATTTATAAAGATACTAATAGTACAGTAATACTACCAATGGGAACATCACCAAGATTTTCAGTTAACAAAGGAATCAAACAAGGTTGTCCTATCTCTCCCCTGCTCTTTATTGCCGCTGCAGAAATGTTATCCATTCTTATTAAAAATTTAGATTTTGAAAAATTGATAGTATTAGGAAAACCCTTAGTCATTAGCCAACTGGCTGACGACACAACCATTTTTATGAAAAACATAAACCAAATTCCAAAAATTCTTCAATCTATAGAGCTTTTCTCTAAAGCATCTGGGTTAAATCTAAATCTTAAAAAGTGTGAATTATTACCTATTCATAATTCCCCTCACTCATCCTTTTGCAATATTCCTATTAAAAACACTGTAAAATATTTGGGTATACACATTACAAAGGATTATAATTCACTTAGTACTCTTAATATCTGTGATAATTTAGTGAAGTGTAAATCTCTTTTGAATTTATGGTCTCAAAGGGATATTTCTATTATTGGTCGAATATTTCTAACAAAAATGGAATGTATCTCTAGACTTGTCTACCCTGCTTACTCACTTCCGTTCTCTAAGAATGAAATTAAAGCTATAAACCAAGCGATCTTTAATTTTATCTGGAAAGGTAAAACACACTACATTAGAAAAGGGAATTTGGTTAAAGACGTTGAAGAAGGAGGACTTAAAGCTATCGACATTGAATGCATCAATGCCACCATTAAGACCAATTGGTTAAGATCCTTTTTGAAAAATGAAAATAGTTTTTGGTTTTATATCCCTAGCCAAGTCTTTTTGAAATTAGGAGGTATTAATTTACTTCTTAGATGTGATTATGACCTTAAAAAACTCCCTGTTAAATTGTCAGTGTTCCATCAACAGGTTTTACTTTATTGGAAATTGATTTATAAGCATAATTTCAGTCCCCATAATGTCCCTCTGTGGAATTGTAGATATGTGGTATTTAGAAACAAGTCTATTTTCTATCAAAGTTGGTGGGAGAAAGGTATATGGTCGGTGATGCATATCCTCGATAATAGTGGTGTTATGTCTTTTGAAACTTTTTGTTCAAAGTATAATTTATATGATAAGAAACTATACGATAATATGATTAAAGCTATTCCACTATCTATATTTCAGATGTCTCAAACCCTTTCTCAAAGCGATGTAACCCCTGTCCTTCCTAAGCTTTTGGTAAATGGAGTTTCTCTCACTAACCTGATTTTACCAAACACGATTATTCGGGATGCTTTTGTCAAAGAATTATATCCTTTTTATTTGAGTAAACAGTTAATCTTTAAGTACTTTTCTAAAACTGAAATTAAAATTTTGAGAACTAAGTACTTTAAATTTCCACTTGCACCAAAAGCTAAGGAGGTTCACTTTAAAATTATCAATGGAATATATCCCTCCAGAGAATTTTTAAGTTCTCGATTTGGGCTTGAGGTTAACAATTGTTCTTTTTGTACTGATCAAATTGAGACAACAGATCATATTTTCTTTGACTGTATTTATGCCTGTGCCTTTTGGGAGGACTTTCATTATTGGTTGTTTCCTAAATTTGAAGACTTACCTGTATTAAATAAAGAAAATGTATTATTTGGTATTTTTATGAAAGATGGAACACATGACTTGGCAATCAATTCACTTATTATTCTTGGGAAATTTTTCATACATAAAAACAGATTTCAGAGAACAATTCCAAGGTTTCTAATATTTCATAAGGAATTGTGTAATTATTTCTCTTCATTAAAATTAATGAAGAAAAAATCTGCCGTGAATCTGTGTTATCTGGTAGAAACCCTTAATCTTACAGAAAACCCCTAGTGTCTTATTTTTATTTATTATTTATTTTATTTTTTGTCGTGTGTCCTTTTATTTAATGTTTACATTTTTGTACCATGCTTGATGCTTGTCTGCTGTGTAGAAAATTATTTGTTTTGTACCAAGCCTTTTTGGTTGTAAACTGACTTTGTTAAATAAAGTTTTGAAAAAAAAAAAAAAAAAAAAAAGGTAGCTCAGAGAAAGACTTTCGGACACACTTCTAAGGCAGCGTGTTTGAAATTTAAACAGAGAGCGCCTTTGTGATAACTAATCACATATTTGAAAACTACAATAGTAATTTTTCGCTAGAAATGCAATTAAAAGGTGTAAAAAGTGAAAATATACCTTTTATTTACACTAAATTGGTGGTCCAGTCGCGTCCTTGGCCGCCATTTTATTTTTTCGAACTCGACCGGACTCGACCAATCACATTCTTAATGTACGTCCGCGCATAGGTATCTCAGGAGACAGGAAGTAAACCAAACATTGAATTCGGACATGCCTTGATGCCTTGCTGCCTTGGAAAGCTGCCTCAGAAGGCAGCAATTTAGAGTTTTCGGACGCAGCCGTTGTTACTGCTGAAACCATAGATATGTATAAAGGCTAGATGGCTCGTCCGCGCTGCTGGCCAATGGAGTGCAACGTCCGCATTTTGGCGGCCATCTTAGGACAGGGCGCTCGCTCACTCGTAGCATTGAGTTTTAATGATGCAGGTACTTTTAAATGACCATAACTTGCTTAATTTTTTACCGATTTTCAAACGGCTTGGCCTGTTACAAACGTCAAAGATGTACCTATGACACTGCATACCTATACTAAAAATAAAAAATAAATTCATGAAACATGTTAAAGCATCCAGAATTATAGCCACGTTAATAACGTTTGTAAAAACCCAAACCGTTTGAAAATCGGTAGAAAATTGAGCAAGTTATGGTCATTTAAAAGTACCTGCACCATTAAACTCAATGCTACGAGTGAGCGAGCGCCCTGTCGTAAGATGGCCGCCAGGTGATGCCGTTAGGGACTCCGCCTTGAGCCATCTAGCCTTTATACATATCTATGGCTGAAACCGTCTATACATATATACATTTTAGAAATGTGTTATTTAAATGTCGTTTTTTATTTATATATAATTTAGAATATATAAAAATCTAAATAAATATACAAATGTAAATGTTTCCTAAATACATACGTGTGTGTGCGTGCGTATTTGTATTTATGTGGCAGGAGGGGTCCTTAGCGGGGTGCACCAAATGCACACAAACTCAATTAAACGACTGTTGTAACAGTCAATATGAAATTTATTTCCGACTACGCCACTTTGGGATTTTAACCAAAGAACAAACAGTGCCCCCTAGAGGCACGCACAGGTTCAAATCGCCAGGAGTCAGAGACAGAAGTAAATAGTACAAAAATATTTTTATTGAGTTGTACAAATATTAAAAATATGGCCACTCATTACACATAACACACTTCTTTTGTGGGCAAGGAGCTGGGGCTTACCAACTGGGGCAGTCTCATATGCCAAAATTAAATCACTACAATCAGGTGAACATAGCACACACACACAGACTGGTGTCAGTGAGAAGCACAACACACGGTGAGGGACACACCACCACCACAATAGAGCCACTCGTCTGCACCCAGCGCCCAGATCCTGCCAAAACAAAGAGAGGTATTAAAATAAACAATAATGGCACTGAATGCAAGCGCTGTGTCTGGAATGAGCGCGGCAAGCAGAGAAAGTTTAAAGAAAAATAGTAAAGAAATAAAATAATAAACTTAGTGCAGCGCAAAAGACTGAATTGCACAAAATAAAGATTCTTACTAGACTAAATTAAGTCACAAAACATTACACAGCTTCAAATATATGTATGTGTAGGGAATAATGCAATGCCCAGTCTCTGAGTCTGCACAAATCAAATAAACAAAACCAAAAACTTTTATAGAAAATGTCCTTGACTTCACAACCAAATAATATGAATAATAGTAAAAGTAATAAGAAAAGAAATTGAATAAACAATTAACTTAGATTCAGATCAAATGAGTTAGAACACCAAAACAAATAAAGTTAAATGATTTATATATCAACCAAAGAAAAGAAAGAGTTTAACATGACAGGGAAACCCTGCTGAAAACAAAATTAGAAAAAGAACTTTCAGGCACTCAATACAGAGCCGCTTCAGCCTTGTTTAAGGAGAACGCGCAGTCGCGTTTCAGCACACACAGAAAACAAAACAGTAGAAACAAAATAGAAACAAAACAGAAACAAAACAGTAGAAAACAAAATAATAGAATCAAAACAGAAACAAAACAGGAACAAAACAGGAACAAAACAGGAACAAAACAGGAACAAAACAGGAACAAAACAGGAACAAAACAGGAACAAAACAGGAACAAAACAGGAACAAAACAGCAGCGCCCGCTGAGGCACAGAGCATCGAATATGCAACATGAAGCATGCAGCGCAGCGTATGGAATATGCAGCCCAAAGCAGGAAGTATGCAGCATGAAATATACAGCCTGCAACGCGGCACTTAGTAGTACGCAGCCATTGCCTTCACCTCGCGCCTACAAACACAAAGCAAGATGATGTTACGCTGCTCGTTCTTCTCCCTTAGCTTAAATACTCAAGCAGCCAGTGATACTCACAATTGAAAACACTGAGAGACGCTGGAGGTTAATCAGTTAGTGATCCCACCCCAAAAGAGCGCAGCACCAGCTAAGCAGAGACTAAATTACCCTTTAAATATAAAGCAGGCACGTCAGAGCACTAGCGATTTAAATCAAAACATTTTATACACACACGCCATTATACACACGGTACGCTCTCCTTACCGTCTCAATTGTCCACACTCGGTTCCTCATACAGCAAATAGACGTTTATAACAGTGGTTAGCAGCTTCAGCAGTCTCTACCAACTAGAAAATAGTCCATATTAGCTCCCCAATAAAGCTTGTTTTGAAGTGTCGTGAGACCAAACAGAATACACTCACCACAGATGTAAACAAACCACTCGAGCAAACAAGCGGCGGCGCGCTGATGACGTAACGGCCCCCTCAATGACGCACACTTACGATTGACGCGCTGCGCTTTTATACCTTAAAACTCACTACCCATTGGCTAAACCCTCACATTACAAAAATAGGAGGGGCACAAACCCATTCTGCCACATCTATGTATTTATATATACATACTAATTACACACAGCACAAACTCATATTTTATGCAACAAAAAAACTTTTATTTTGTATGAGATTAATACAAGCTCTAATACCAGCTCTAATACATTTATTGTGAGTTACCTTACTATTAAGTTTTGTTTTTATTACACTGAGCTTTACAAATCAGTCAGATTTGTTTTACTGGATGGCTAATGGTACAAGAAGAATATGCAAGACTATTTTATTTTTTATTATCAATAAATGACTGGGTAACACTTTACAATAAGGTTATATTAGTAAATGCATTAACTAACATGAACAAACATTGAACAATATAGTTAGTTGCATAAACTGCATGCAACCTTATTGTAAAGTGTTACTAATGACTGTCTTTTAATGGTTCACCAAACCAGTTATGCCATCTACCAGCCGGAGCTAAGTGCCAAACCAGTCAAACTTTGACCTCTTGCATTTGTCTGTCTAAAAGATATGTCCTCATTTTCCTTGAACCGATTACAGTTTTATTTCAACACAGAAATTGTGCAAATAGACTGAGCGCTGTTTCCACACAGTAATGATCTTGTACAGTCTGATTGTGTTTATGGCAGTACTAATACATGTGCAGTCTGTATTCATCAGAGCCAATCCAAACAGATACGACCTTAAAAGTTTGCACTGTAAATGATCAGATATTTAATCGCAAACCATCTTTGACTTTATTTATAATCTGTAAACACTGCAAAAACTTATATTTGAAAATAACAGGTGCTTATTGAAACAATTTAAGCTGCTCGACTGATCTGTGTTATTCATTTTTAAATAGCAAAAGCAGTACAATACTTTTTGCCATTGTCTGATGTAATATATGCTTTTTTTACAACGCACAAACATTTTGAGGTCAGTGTCCTTCAATAAACCGACTGCCAGAATGTCACGCTGTGAAGAAATAATCTTTTGGGAGCAGCAAGAGTGCCTAAGATAAAATCTACCTCCATACTCAAAGCCAGATCAGGCCAACATGTTGCATAACCGACCGGCCCACCAGGCAGGCTATATAAAGGCAGACTTTCTCACTGGACCTTCCACTGCATCCAGGTCCCGGCCACTACAACATCTTATCAAGCAACCATGCAGTCTGCCGATGCAAAGCTGAACAGAAACTCCTTGTTGCTGGCACTGAGGTGCTACATCACAGCAGTTCACAACATGGAGCAGACGGTCCTGCTTCCCAGCCTCCTTAGAGACGTGCCGTACGACGAAGATGACGATGATTTGCACTGCGAGGATGCTGAAAACAGCAGAGATCTGTATGAGTACTACCTACAGCTGAAAGCCATCAGGACCACTGTGGAGTGCGGGCTCATTCCTCACGATGACCCCAAGAGCCACGCAGCCCTGTACAAAGGCCTGGAGCCCCTGATGGAGGCCGATCCAGAGGTGCTGTTTCATTTCCATCTCAGAGGCCTGTTTACAGTCATGGCTAACCTCACGAAGAAGTCTCAGAGCCTGACGAAGAAATACTTGGGCATCATTGGGGTCAGCCGTTAGAAAACTGCCGCTGAAGATACACATCTTGAGGATTTTATCGGAAGCATGTATTTGGAAAGCTGTTAACATTTCAGGCACTTGCATTTTTGCACTTTATTCAACTGAAAATTGCTAAATAGTGTTCCTGTAGTACAATTGGTAGTGCATTGCGTTGGCAGTGCAAATGTCATGGGTTTAATCCCCAGGGAACACAGATACTAATAAAAATGAAGACTGAATTCACTGTAAGCTGCTTTGATGGAAATTGTCTGCCAGATGCATAAATGTAAAGAAATCCTATTCCTGTTGTTGTTGTAGTATTAATGTTGGCAGTAACTGTAAATGAAAATGTCAAGTCTGATAAAACTGCCTTTGCACATGTAAAATAAAATTACTAATTCATTCACAAACTCCTGCTTATGAACTTCTGTTAATAACAAAGCTTTAAAGTACATAATTGTGGATAATTTGCAGTCAATATATGACACAATAAAAGGAACATTCATGCCATAATGTAAGCTTAAAGGGATAGTTCACCAAAAATTGTCATTATTTACTCACTCTCATGTCGTTTGAACCATAGACGTTATATACGTAGACACCTCATGACGTGCTGGAACGTATCAAGCGTCGGCGCCATATTGGATGGGTCTCCTCACTATACGCTAGCATCAGAGTCAATGGGAGTTAACGGCAAGAAAGCCATACTATGGCCGTATTTTGTGCAGCTTACGGTTGCAATAACCGGCGAAATATTGATTCCAGATCACATGGGATTACATTTCACAAGTAAGATTGAACGATCATTTAGGTTATTTTACGTTATTATTTATAATATTATGTCAATGTTCAGCAGGAACTGGTACTCTCTCTCATGATCTCTCGCTGTTTTTTCTTCACATTTGAAGGTTTCCCAGTGAAGTTGCTATAAAACGGGAGGGTTTTGTTGTGACAGAGTCGTCAAAGCTCTGCAAAGAGCATAGAAGAACAAGAGGGGAAACTCGTTTTTAGCAACAGCCACTAGATGGCGCTTCAGTAGCGCGGCCGCTATTTGGAATGAAAATTCTCAAAGCCAATTCATTCATATTAAAATTAATTTAATACCTAATTACATAAAATACCTAATTACGTAAAAATTACATAAAAATTGTGTACTAAAGTGCTTTTTAAGTAAGAGTAAAAAAGTAGATGTTTAATGTACTTAAATATAAACCAAAAAATTGAAATTATGAAATGTAGTGGAGTAAAAATTATGATGCTTTGGAATATAAGTTTTCTAAAGAAAAACACAGATAAAAATACAGATACTTGAAAATTTACTTTCATGTAGAAAGTAAAATACTTAAGTAGTGTCTGCCTCTCTCTGTCAATATACCATACTTAAATAGCATAATACAAAGTATTTTAGCATGAAAGCAGTATTTTTCAATGTGTGACAGCGTCCTGTATCATAACTAAATATCTGCCGCTTATAACAACTCAAACCGTGTGAAAATCCGGTAAAAATTAGAGGAGTTATGATTATTCCTCATTAGAAATGAATGCAAGGGAGCGCACTGGAGACCCATCCAAGATGGCGGCAGCGCGATACGTCAGCTCCAATAGGCACCTCAGTCTACGTGGTGTCTACGTATATAATGTCTATGGTTTTAACCACCAAAGCCTTTGTTTTTCAGGACCAAATGCAGTTTTGAATTTTTTTTGCCTAAAACATATCAACTACAAGAAAGTAGAGCAGTAAATGTCTTTATGACACAAGTCATTAGGAGTTAATTAAAGGGGACATTTCATGAAAATCTGACTTTTTCCATGTTTAAGTGCTATAATTTGGTTCCCAGTGCTTCTATCAATCTAGAAAATGTGATAAAGATCAACCCAGTAACTTAGTTTTAGTAAACCATTCTCTGCAAACATGTAAAATAAATAGGTCATTGAAATTTGTCTCCCCCTGTGATGTCAGAAGGGGATAATACGCCCCTTAATCTACACTGCCATTAAGTACAGAGATGAGCTCATTTGCATTTTAAAGGACACACCCAAAAACGGCACATTTTTGCACACACCTACAAAGTGTCAATTTTAACATGTTATAATAAATTATCTATGTGGTATTTTGAGCTAAAACTTCACATATGTACTCTGGAGACACCAAAGATTTATTTAACATCTAAAAAAGTCTGGTGAAATGTCCCCTTTAACACTTTTGGGTCCTTTAGAACCTTGAAGAGATTTCTGGTTACGTTACAAACACCGAGGTGGTCACCAATCCACTCCCATTGTAACCCTAAAAAACACATTTCAAACAAAATCTGCAGTTGGGTTCTGAAGAACAACAAAAGACTTTGAGCGGTTGGTTTCCCAGACAGAGATTAGAAATATTACTTACTTAAAACATCACTGGTGTGCATTTTGAGGCAAAGGGCACTGATGTATTTTAAGATATGTCAGTGCCAGTTGTTTTCAGTTTGGACAGCTTTGAAATGTGTATTAGTCTAGGACTATTCCCGTTCCGGGAAAATTTACGGTTTACTTCAAATGACACGAGGGTCAGTATAATTTCATTTTTGGGTGAACTATCCCTTTATTCTGTATTTGTAAAATCACATTAATAAATGTAAGACTTTATAAAATCCAGAATGTGTAAAGATTGCAAAATTACTGCACCTACACAGAAATTGATTTACAGCAAGTCTTGAAATAACATCAATTTACAGAAAGAATTACATTTTGAAATATAAAAGTAAACCAAAAGCAAAACGAGTAATGTGGCCTTAATCATTATTGCATTAGACAGGATAAATGTGACCCAGCTAAAGTAAAGTTTTAGCGATGTACTGTTTTCAACATAAAATTATCCTGCATACAGAACATTCAGTGAAAATATAATCTTGATATCTTTAATATTGACTGAGTAAGGTCATGACTGAAATCAAACTTTGATGCTCCTGATCTCATCATTAGATTATGAGACTGTAATGTGGATTTCACAGACAGGGTCACATATTAGATCTTTTATTTGAAGTTTGTATGTTCTGATTTTAATTGTAGATTATCTGACCTATATTTCATAGGCTTGTTGTAAGATACCAATAGATTTGTGGCAAACAGATGTTTTTTTTTTTTTTTTTTGTGGAGCCGACCTTTATACTATACCATTACAAAATGATAATTTAAAACATTTCAAGTGTCAATCATCACAACATGTAAAGGGAAATGCTCACGATAAATGGAGAATACTGATGTTTTTTAAATAGTTTAATGAAACATTGAGGACAAAACATAAACCAATATAAGAGTATTTATAACAATTGTTGTAATGGATGTTGAACCAGATTTCAAAAAGTAATCTTCATATTTCTTCTTACAACCACATCCATTTAACGGATTGGATGAAATGGCTCCACAATTTCGGCGAATGTCTTTTTTTCTGGTTAAAAAAAGTGAAGTGAAAAAGTCAGGTGAAACACACTTTTTAAAATGTTATGTTCATGCTAACAAGACTTTCAAATTTCCAAACACTTTTACCTGGCTCTGGAAAGTTTTCAGGATGGTGCCTGATGTACTCATTCATATCCCTGTCCAGCCTGGCATATGTGTAATTTTCATATTTTGTCAGATGATATCCAATAAACCATCCAACAGTTATAAACAGTGCTTGACGGTGAACACCTATGAAATAAGAAGCAACTTACAACCTTTACCAAAAGACAACAAAATAATTAATACATAATATGAAGCTGAGCTGTAAAGTGACAGAAAAAACTGACATAATGCAAAGTGTTTCTGCACGTATAATACAAAGATAATCCAATGTTTTGAATATACATAATAATACTATTGTACACTGACAACGTAATGCATGGTTATCATAAACTATACATAAATTACCACGTTGTTTTTGTACAGTAACTCTATGTATTCGACCAGGGCAGCATTAACGTTAGCTTGTCAACATGCATTCACAATACAATCATATGAAGCTACAGATATTAGTATATTTTTACGAATGCAAGTAAGTTACTTCAGGTTTAGTTGAGCTCGTACCTGCTTTGAGTGCGGGCCTGCGGTTCAAATTGTTGTGGAACATCGCGGTCGCCCATCCGCACAGCCCGAGCCATACTGAGTTTCTGTTAACGAGCCCCGGAGGAGGCAGAACCTTCGCCTCGTCCGGCAGAAGACCCATGTTCCTAAATTATAAACACTTCCAAAGTCAGGACAAACCAGACAGTTAGCTGTCCATATCACCTCCTGAAGGAAACCAAGGGCAATGTTTAGCAGGAAGTGGAAATGGTCCGGTGGTGAACAAGTGAAATGCTTTCAAACGTTCCGGACAGCGCTTTGCATTTTGTCTGATTTGTATTTTCTGTTTTTTTTTTATTTAAATAATTTTGGGTAGAATAAGTAAAGATAAAATGAATTTTCAATAAAGTTTCAATTGATCATATGATTGCTGAACATAGATGGACATGCGCCAACAAATTGGATTTGTATAATATATGCAACCATCGGATTATAATTTGATAAGATTATAAAACCTTGAAAATATTGTCACACCCACCATTCACAAAACAATATTTTATTTGATTTTCTCGCGCAACTGACTTCCCTTGAGCCGTTTCTCAAACAGAAGGCTGCATCCTTCGGAGGTCGCATTTGAAGGCTGCATACGTCATCATAGCCTGATTTATTTAATTTCACTGAGCATTCGCAATCGCAAGTCATAAGCGTATACTTTCACTGTTCCTCTAGGAACATCTAGTTTTACTGTAATATTTTGGATGTAAATGTTTATTGAATCATATATATTTTTGGAAAGGTCTAAGCCTCTAAAATACTTATTTCAGCAGTGTTTAAAATAATAAAATTAAAAAATTTTAAATAAAATAAATTATGTAGGGAGAGTAATTGATTCATTTATGAAGAGAGTGTGCTTCAAAAGATTTATATCCTGCTAAATGTCACTGTCCCACCAGTGGGATGCCTACAATTACTTCAGTGTTTTGCATATGAATTCTTAACCCATGACAAACTGTATATCAATGGAAAGCTCTGAGAGTGTAGTTTTCATTTGTGATCATCATTTTGGGAAAAGATTAACATAGTGCGAGTCATTTTGTAAAAGGTCACGGGCCCTCGAGCGGGCCCACGTTATTTTTACATATTTATAACACTAATACCCTATCCTAAACCTAAAAATCTTGACAAACTATATATCTTTGGAAAGCTCTAGGAGTGTAGTTTTCAAATTTCACCACAATTTTTGGAAAATTATGACATAGTTAGAGTCAGTTTCTAAAACGTCACGGGCCACAGGTGGACCCAATTTGTTTTTACATATATATAGCACTATTACCCTGTTCTAAACCTAAAAAATCTTGTCAAACTATATATCTTTGAAAAGCTCTTAGAGTGTAGTTTTCATATTTCATCACACTTTTGAGAAAGAAATGACGTAGTGAGAGTCAATTTAAGGTCACAGGCCAACATAGGCCCAATTTGTTTTCACATATTTCTAACACTAAACCCCTACTCTAAACCTAAAAAATCTTGATAAACTATGCATCACTGGAAAGCTCTCAGAATGTAGTTTTCATATTTCAAGGTCATCTAATGATAGAAATAATGTAGTGACAGTTTTTAGTTACATGACCCCACCCAATTAATATGTTATTGCATTATTTTTAATTATTAAAATAAATTTAAACTGCTATAACAATTTTTCTGTTAAATATTTTCACCTTCAGAAACATCAGTGAAAAAACTTACATTGTCTTCTTTAAAACAAGACCAAGATTAGGCTTCCAGACCAAAAAATGCCAGAGTTATATGAATTTAAAGCAGCACTAACTTTTCACCCAGGGTAAGTGGTTAAATCAATTTAATTTAAACAATTGAAAATTTACGATTAACTAAGTATAATAGTAAACCTTAATTGTTCAAAACAAAAACACATGATCAGTAATGTGACAACGCCATCTATTGGTCAAAAGGGATGAACACTGTAAGCTTTTCCTTTGTTGTTTTTTTTACATAAATGGTATACTATATACAGTACATTTTGTTTGTTTATTTATTTATTTATTTATTTATTGGTTTGTTTGTTACTGTTGTCATTTATGTGGAAACCCTTTCATGTTTATTTAGTGAGTTATGCATAAGTAATTTTATACTTCAAGATCAAACATTCTCAGAATAATACATAGAGTTAATTAACTGTTTAATTGTGACATGAGACTTCAGTTTATATTCATATTCACATGTTCCCAACTATCCTACGCAGTGCGCGTAGAACTACAAATCCCAGAAAACCTTGCGTTTGATCGAGGTTAGCACCAACATCAAAACTAGACTTAAATAGATGATTCGACTTAAATTATTATTTGTGTCACTAAAAATCAGAGCATACAACTTTTATCTCCCCGAGCTCGTAGCGCGATACATCTGAACTACATATCCCACAATGCATTTCTCTGCTCGTGTTTTTCGGGCTCGGCTTCCACTGGGGAAGCAGCATGATGTCATTGTAAAAACGAAGGAAACTCTGCGATCATTGTGCAACACAGGAGCCGAAAATCTGACGAGATTGCTGGCGTTGCAAGAGTGCCAGTGTCGTTTAGACTCCCAGAAGAAAAGACTGAATGCATTGGATATAATAAAAGCAGCGGGGTAAATCCCCTGTGATTGGTAAGTGTAAATATGATTTAATGTGACCTTTAATGTACAGGAGCTTGTGCAGAGCATCCTGCTAGCTAACTAACTAACGGTATACGACTGCTGTTATTTATCAGGCATATATTAAAATCTGTTTACATGAGCAGTTATCACCACTGAGACGTTTATTTTGTAGACAAATGGGATAGGCCACATCTGTCGATTTCTTTCATGTCAAAGTATATATTGCGTAGCAGAAGTCCTATCCTATGTTCTTATTGCTTATAGTATAAAAGATCTGCATTTAATTTACTGTAGGTAGATGTCATACATGCAATACTTATTTTTACTATTTTCATAACATATTTAGATAAAAAAATATATTATTTGCAATCCACATATTCCTGAAACATGAATGGCAATGCTGTCCTTTATAATGAATAGTAAAATTGCTTCAACATGCTGATTTCAAGAGTAAAGTCTGTTGTATTATGCTTTTACATATTCAGTGAGACTAAAACCCCATTTTGTTTATTGTGTATTGTGCAAAACATTGATCTTGTAATTGGCAAGCCTGTAAAGTAACAGAAATAAATATTAAATAGTAGCTGGGAATTGCTTTGGGAGTTTCTGTAAATTATTTGGACTTTTAGTCAATCCAAACAGCTAGAAATGTGAGAGTGAATTTCGTAATAAATGTAAATAACCGTGCATTACTGATGTCATGGTTGTGTAGTGATTGTTAATTTCTGCCTTCGTTTAATTTATTGCGGCATCTAATTGCATTAATATTTCATTGTTTTATTGTTTTCTAATTTTTCTGAGTTTGACTTTTCCACCACATTTAATCAGCTGTTGAAAGCATATTTGCCTGTGTGTGTATGTGTTGACAGGCCTATGGGAGTTTTTCTTTATTCATTGTGCATTTATTGCAGTCCTCACAGCATCTTACCACAGGCCTTGGCAACTGCAGCCTTTCAGCCCATGCATAGCAGTTTCTCCTATAGCAACACCACAGACACAAGCACAGTAAATGTGCCATGTAAAATACACAGGGACTGTTGATTAAATAATGCATGGTTAAATCAGAGTCCCTAGAGACATCAGGGGCCCGTTTTAGAAAGGAGGTTAAAACTCTGAATATGTTAACTCTAAAATGAGGGAAAGTCTGGGTTTTCCGTTTCAGAATAGAAAGTATGTCAAACCCGTGACAGTGAGGTGTGTCAAGGCATTTGTAAATAAGTAACAGTGTTTATGTCATTAGTTCATTCATTTATTGCGCACATTATCATTATGTAGCCTACACTAAAACATTTTTAGCAGTCTTTAAGTTATAATCAAATTGCCAGTTCAAGTCATTTTAACTTACTACTCTATATATTTTATATATTACAATACAATGTCAACAAAACATTTTAAAACAGTTAACTGAAATGACTTTGATATACTTAGATTAGGTGCATCTGAATGAACATAACGTTCTATCTGACGTGATGTGATTGCTGTTGCGATACTCAAACATAAATGGGTTTTTAGATCATGCATCTTGAATGAGCGTTTTTAATTCATATAAATTCATAAGAAAAAATCTGACCTGAATATAACAAGATTCATAAAAATAATTTGTCAGCAGTCTACCACTGCTTATGCAGCCCACCAGATGGCGCTCCAGGGACCACTAGTGAGTTTCTAGTATGCCTAATGCTGCGTTTACACCAGTTGCGTTTGAGGCGTCAAAATCGTGTCTATCGCACCTAGTTTGCCGCTTGAACAGTTTGAATGCATTTGCGCGTGAAGAGCGAAGTAGACGCGCGTCAGAGGCAAAATCCGCTTCTTGTGGGAGGGGCAAGTGCTATGCGGTTGTCTGTTTGCAAGATGGCTGATGTTGATTGCATTTATCGAGAGAGTTACCGGTTTGTTGTCACCTAAAACGATAAACATCATGTGACTCAAAAGTGAAATGTGTATATACAACTTACCAGGTTGCCCAATGTCCTCACTGACACTCTTCCAAGCGAGATCCTTTTTATTCCTGTCTCTATAAAAATAAGACTTGTGTTGTATAGCTTCGGGTGACTGCTTACGGACAATATCAAGCGTTCCTTCAGGTTGAATGAGTGACTCCGGGCGGGGCTTCCGCCACAGCAGCAAGCAGGCTCCTGATTGGTTAACGTGGCGTGAAATTCCTCCAAAGGTCAAATTTTTTAACTCGGGCGTCAGCCGCTAATTCGCGTTAAACACAAAATGCACAATGAGGCGGAATCGCATCTACCGTGACAGGCCAAACGGCTCATTCGCGACGCAAGACCTCCAGACGCGTGTCAACGCGTCTTCACATTGACTTAAAATTGAAATCAATCGCGCTTCACGCCTCTACCGAGGCTGGTGTAAACGCAGCTTAAGGCAATGTTTACACGCGGGCGGCTATTTTCATAAACGGATATTTCAACCTCTCCGGTTTCGAAAATAATATCGTGCACACATGTCAGTTTTCGGAAAAGTGTTCATTTACATGTACCCATGCATATATGCCGTCAAGAGCCCACGTAACCAAATCACCGGCGGCACTGGTGGTGATGCGGACTGGTTCTTTGTGTTGGAGGGAGGAGTTGTTGCAGTAGGTGTTCGATGAGATCAAAGTACTGTGAGAGCGATTCGAAATTAGACCTATGTGTGATTTCTCAACTAGCCTGTTGTGATCATGGAAGCGTTCAGAGTAGCAGTCACATAGGTCGCACTTTTGACGTAGGTGTGAGCTCTGGCGCATACTGTGACATTGGCCGCCTAAACATCCGTTTGTCTCGGTTTACATGCAAGCGTGCAAATGAAGGTTTTCAAAATATCCAATTTGGCTGGAGTTTTTAGAAAGAAACAGTTTCAGAACCAAATCTATGTTTACGTGTAAACGAAGGGCCCAAACGAAGGTAAATGTCTTCGTTTTTCAAAATAACCATTTACGTGTAAACATAACCTAAGACCTTAAAGGCGCTCTAAGAGAATCTGCGAGACGTCACTTTTTGTTGATGTTTGGAAACAGTTCAAACAAACGGAGTGTAGCTAACTCCTCCCCCTCCCTTCCCTGCTTTCATGAACGCGCCCAACCCCCACAAAGCAAAACAAAAAAATGTGTTAAAATTAAATAAATGATTAAATGAAAAACCTCATATAAACGAAATGATCAAACGAAAAACATTACATTAAATCAAAGAAATAAATCACAAACTAAAATATTAATTTAGACAAATAGCCAAACGAAAAAATATAATAGTCTACTGCCTTCACTTTAAGCCAACTTTTATATTAATACTAGAACTATTCTGAATCAGAACAAAACAAATGCTGGCTGGCTGAACATATTTTTAATTAAAGCTATATATCCAATGCTGCATTCACTTTAAGAAAAATGAGCTTTTGCAGGCAGGTGCCAAGCACATGCGCTGAATTTCTATCCGCTCTTGTCCTGAGAGTGTGCACGCAATTTATATCTCTTCAATCACTTCCATGCAATTGTTCTATATTTCCCGAAGTGTGTATGCGCTCTGACTGCGTCCTCTATTCATTCGCAAATCCATCAGCTCTCGCGGGCTCTCTGGAATGTGGGGCTTTGGTCCGAAACGCTCCGCTGATCACGCGCGCATCAAATGGTCTCTGTGCGTTGCGCTTGGTGCAGAGTGCTCATGGAAGTTGTAGTTTCCCAGTGTCGCATTGCGTATTGTTTATCATATCGCATTACTTTTAAGAAAACTACAATTAAAAAATTATATTCAACCTGACAAAGTGGCTAGTTGGATTGGCTGTCTTACCCGCCACATCCGAAATCTACCCGCATTTGGCGGGTTGGCAGGTGTTAATGTCAAGCCCTGTATATAAATGTTTGTGAAAGTACTAGACAACAACACAAATGCAAACGAATGCAAAATATGTTAAGAAACAATTTAAGTCCCCCTCTGTTTTCTCACAGTGGTTTGGTCCGGAGTCTGACGAGTTGTGACTCGTAACTGAGCGATAGTGGAGCGTTTTCGGAGCGAGAGAAAATCACAACGCTCCGACATTTAAAAAAAACGCTCCTCGCTCCTGGCAAAATTACGCCACTCCACTCCTCGCTCCGCTCCCACTCCGCACCGCTCACATACTCTGGTGTGTATGTTTTTAGGATCGCCCTGAAACTGATCTCTAACCGAAGTCCTTTACAAAAATGTAATTATCTCTCAGCTTTTTGCTCAAAATTTGCTATTTTTGAAGAAACATACCCATATCTGAGAGGTGATTAAAAGAGAAAAAATGAAGGTAGAATGTAACCTTTTTGTTTGAAAGCAGAGGGTCTGTTCTTTCATTTGATATATTGTATGTTTATATACACTAGTCAACATTTGAAGTGGATCAAAACCTTTAATAAAAGTTTACATAAAACCAATCCATAATACCTATTCTTGTCTTAGGACAACTTTGATAAACCTTTTTGATCCACTTCAAATGTTGACTTGTATATTTAAGAAGAACATTTTCATTAAACTTTTGTGAAAATCATAAAAAAGCTGGCGCTGACTGGCAACTTTTTTTAAAAATGCTGGCGGGGTAAGAGTTAATTAAACGGTTAAATACATGCATGTTTTCATAGTCACTTAATCGTGTTAAATAAATATGACAAATAACCATGATTATGACAAATAACCGTGATTATGATTTTTACCAAAATAACTGTGATTATGATTTTGCCCATAATCGAGCAGCCCTAGCCTTTATTTGATTCTTTTTTTGATATATTTCAATATTCATCCTTAAGTGACTATCAACCTTTGTGACCGTGCTCAGTTGCCTTTACGTTTTTTTTTTTTTACAAATTCATTCATCAGAGTTGCTGGTCTAATGGGTAGTGATGTGTGCAGTGGTCAGGGCAGACATACGTTTGGTGACCTGAGTTCAAATAATGGCTTGGCCTCGGCGTATTTTGATTATATTTTTAATGTAAACACCTTTTGTAAAGTCAGGTAGCCTTTAATGCCCAAGTCTTATTTCATTTTTAGCTGCTGTCGTGTTCCTTTTGTCCATGGGATTGTACCTGCATGAAAATTAATTTTAGGTTCAATAACCTGCAGTCCTCAGTTTATTTACATCTGATACTTTAACCCCGATGAAATTTTTTATTTTGTAGTTTTAGTAGTGAAAGTATCCAGACCTCTTTCTCACATCCTGTTGCCATGGTGAATTGTAATATCGGGCTCCATTGAGGATGGCTTTTCATAGTGGTTGTTCACGTGCTTATCGCAGAGTCAGCCTACTTCGAGTCGATGAGTATCCCATTCAAGTTTTAACTCGGAGTTGGTTAAACCTTTTTACTGAAATGGGCCCCAGGTGTAGTTTGTAATCTCTTTTAATGAATACACATGTAGAGCAAGAAGTTCAATAGGGACTGTTTTATTAAAGAGCACCTATTGTCCAATTCACGATTTTACATTTCCTTTGTTGTGTAAGTGTGTATTAGTACATCTTAACGATATGCAAAAGGTACAAACTCTGAACTAAACGATGATGCGAGTTATCATCTCCAACGTAAATCTCTTTTCTTTGACTACAACAAACACACGGATTGTAGGCAACAGTTTACTTCCTTGGATTGGTGACGCAGACAAGACCGACATTATCATAATTCCTCACGCTTCTGACTCACAGCTTGTAAGTTAACTCCTATTAGCATTGCATTGTGAGCGAATCTTTCAGACATGGTAAGGAGTGTCACATTTATGGCTGATATCAGAGGTATTCAGGCCAATCACAATGTACAGATTAGCTGGCCAATCAGGGACACAGCGCTTTTTAATCTGTGTGTTTCAGGAAGCGAGTGAAATCTGAAGCTACAAAAATGTATGATATGTGGAAAATAATGTGTTTAAACCATAAATCACGTGAACATATTGTATTATACCAAATACACAAAATAACATTGTTTTTTAGCAATGAAATAGGTGGTCTTTAATAGGGCTGGGTATTGTTAGGAATTTCACAATTCGATTCGATTCCGATTCTTGAGGCTTCGATTCAATTCGATTCGATTCAATTCGATATTGATTTGTTTGCTTCAATATCGATTCAATAATAAGTAGATACACAAGTAATTAAGTACCTGAGTAGCCTATATATTAATTTTAGCTTTTGGTGCAGACTTGAACGGAGTGCAGCTGCTGTTTGCCATCTTGCTGTTTGTACAACGCTGACCGCTCTCACTAGAGCAGGGCTATTCAGTTAGTTTGTCATGAGGGCCAGTTCATGAAAAGCATCTCATAATGGGCCGAAGATATATCAGTGCTTATGACTACATTTTCCTATATTTAAACTGCATAACAACAAAATCAGTGCATTGTACAATAGTTTTTTTCTACAAACATGTATTTTCAAACTGCATACAACAAAATTAGTGCAGTGTAAGATGTCCAAGTAGGCTTTTTCTACATCCAGACATGTTCATATGTTGTATTTTAAAACTGCATAACAACATAAGTGCACTGTAAGATGCTTTAATTTACATTCAAAGGGGTAAATAAGAGCCACACTCATTGAGAATTTAACTTATTTACTAACTTTAGTACACATAACAAAAAAGTTTACAATATGTAACATAACATTGTTTTATGCTGTTTTTGTCAAAGCGAATTATTTCACTACCCCTATTTAAACTACAACAGCCATCTTAATAATTGGCAAACATTAGTCTAGCTTCTAATAAGAGAAATTATACTTTTAGATTTCTCTAGAGCAGTAAAATCAGGGGTATGTTTGTCAGTAGATACGCGTTCAGTGGTGCAGGTGTTGGGCTGCTGTTACTAATCGTTTCAATGCGTTTCCTTTATTAAGACATCTAATGTCAGTGGATAAGCAAGTCATCATTGAGCCGACATATCAAACAACAACTGTCGGAAAAGGCGGTTTTGTAAGATGGAAATACAAGAAGTTAAAACAGCCATAGAGTCAGTGGTCTCACCATTCAGTCATCGCGTCTTGATATGCGGGCGCGAGCGGCTCGCGTTGGACCAAAGCGCATATAAACACGTGACACAGCTGCTCGCGCCGGTCACGTGACTCGCGCTCTGCATCTCATGCTGTAACAGATGCACGCTCATCAACTCGTAACTGTAGGGCCCGTTGTCCAACAACATTTATTTTAATTCTACATTTATTTATTCTAGAGATGTCTTTTTCACAGACTACATAAAGGGCCGGATCAAATTACCTCGGGGAGCGTGCGCTAGAGTGTTGCCCACCCACAGCTCCGCCACTGGCCGGTAGGCTGAATCGATTCATAGAATTTGATGAATCGATATTGAATTGAGGAACAAATAATTGCAATGCATTGATGAATCGATATTTTTACCCAGCCCTAGTCTTTAATATAGATGAAATGCAAAGTTAATGTAGCTTTGTTTGCAGGAGAGATGTTTGGTCATTCGTAGGTTGCACACCGGTTCTTAACAACTCCCACACCTGTCTCTCTCTCTCTCTCTCTCTCTCTCTCTCTCTCTCTCTCTCTCTCTCTCTCTCTCTCTCTCTCACTCTCGTCCTCTAGCGTTGGTGAGCATGGAGGATTATGACTTTTTATTCAAAATTGTGCTGATAGGAAATGCAGGAGTGGGGAAAACCTGCCTCGTCCGACGCTTCACTCAGGTCTGTGCTATAATTCATAATTTCATTTCTTTCAACAAACATTTGTCATTGTTCAAACAAATTCACACAAATTCAATATATTTGGGGTTATTTTAATTCTCTGAGCAGGAGCAAGGGACACGGTTTGGCTAGAAATTAAAATTCTGGGATGTTTTCTCACCCTGCTGTCCTTCCAAACCTGAATCATTATTTTAATTTGTGGCATTCAAAAATAGAAGTTCTAAACACTGCGTTGGCCACTTTTTGCGTGTAGTGACAATGAATGGGGATTGAAATACAAAAGGAAAAAGCATCATAAAAGTTTTTCATAAGACAGTTCATACATGTAAATGTTAGATTGGTGCACCTTATTCCTACAGTATGTAAAGGTTCAATTGAGGTTGACAGTAAATAATGTACTTTTATCAGCCATGTTGAATTTAAAGGGACATTCCAATTTTTTGAAAATATGCTCATTTTCCAGCTCCACTAGAGGCTGTTTACAGTTGGCATTAAAGGCAGGATAGGCAGAAAAATATCTAAAAAAAAACCTTTATTACAAATTTGTTTAAACTGTCTTTATATACCAATACATAAGTAAAATGTAATTGCTCTGAAAAAGAGAGTATAAAACTCGAGTGTCTGTAGACCTCTCACGACTGTTTTAAACACAGCTCATTTTTCCATTCACTCCACCCCTCCCCTTCTGGGTTTCTTTTAAAGCCACGCCCCCAAAACACATAAACGCTGACCGGCTCTGCTGGGAGAAGCATTTACCTGAGACGAGCGGAGATGAAGGATCGCAGTGCATGTAGTAACATCATGTCACAATCACATGTAATAATACACCTAACTTTATCACTAGGAATATAAACAAATAGGATGCCTTTTAGTACTCACTATTAAGCTAGCATATCGATACTGGTAAAGTTTAAAATATATTTTGTTTGATTCGGTAACAAACAAGCTAGTTATATTTATAAGACAAAGCTAAACACAGATTGCATTGATACAAGTTTTTTTATTACCATCAGTTACACTGTGATGAAGATGAATTTCGTTGAAGATTCATAACATTTAAGGTGTTTTGCATGTAAGAGTTTCCGTGATGAAAGCATTGTTGACTCTGATGAGGACTACACTCCGGATACAATACCGCTACCACATTGTAGACTCAAGGAAAAGCTACGCGATATTTACTCTCGTTTGATTTCTTCGTTTATTCCTTTGTTTGCCTTCGCTGACTGGATATGCAGGTACTGTGAGTTGTGAATGCTCTTTCTCTGCCGTACTTTTGCTCTTCCTAGAGTGCCTCTTGCACGTTCAAATCAATCGGGTGTGCGCATTTGTGGGCAGATCCAGTAGCAACAGGGGTGGTGCCATGGTCGCGAGAGAGAGTGATAGTCCCGCAAGCCAATCATTTGTTTCGTCCCGAATGGAAATAATGAGCTGTGTTCAAAACAGTCGCGAGAGGTCTACAGAGACTCGAGTTTTATACTCTCTTTTTCAGAGTACTTACATTTTAATTATGTATTGGTATATAAAGACAGTTTAAACATATTAGTAAAAAAGTTTTTTAGATAATTCCTGCCTATCCTGCATTTAACATGCGTTTTCATAGATCGGATCACAAGTGGACGACGTTAATGTCAGGTGTAAACGCCCATTTATCTAATCTGAGGCACTGAGCACAATGTTTTACGTATTTTCTGACTTCTGGTGTGAAAACACGGTGTACAGCGCTATTTTTAGCCTTTCATTGATAAAACTAAAGCTGCTGATCTCCGCAGTTTTATTTTGCAAGCGAGTGAAGGTTGCCCGAACCTATTTCATCAATTGCGCCGAAAATTCAGAGAAAGCTCTTACATATAAATGTACAAAACACTGTGCAGCATGTTTACTTACTACACAAGCAGCGAACTCCGATATAGTATTAGTTTGCATCCATATAAACTCATCATTACTCCTGCTCGCATTTAAATGACAGCGGAGAGACTCGCCCACCGTCTCGACAGACCACCCCCTCACAGTATTAGGAACAGAAGCGGTCAAAAGTGGACAAAAGAGACGGATTTAAATACCAGGTGTAAACGTGATGTGTCTCTCTCGTCCACTTGTGATCTGATCAATGAAAACGCATCTTAAAACCAAGTGTAAACAGCCCCATAAAGTTCCGAAATTTTATTAATGATATTACGCAGTGCCCCGAAAAAAGTACCCTGCTATTAAAAGTTATTAAAAGTTGGTTTTTTTTGATAATTTTCTAGGGCCTGTTCCCTCCTGGACAAGGTGCGACCATAGGAGTCGACTTCATGATCAAAACTGTTGAAATAAAAGGAGTTAAAGTAAAGGTAGTAAATTCACTACATCATTATATGGTACTATATCATTTTATTGTAATTTTTTTTCAAATTGCACACCGTTTTGTAATATAAACTTATGTTGACTTTTGTTATTGTGTGTTTTTTATGTCTAATATTTTTCCTGTTGTATATTAATTTGCATTTTCAGTGTCTTTTATAATTTATTGTTTCTCATGCTCTTTTAATCCTTTTTTGTCAAGAGTAATGGACAGATAGTCTCATGGCCAGCAGGTTGTGATTGAGGTGACCTTGAGCAAGGCATCTTTGCACACAGTGTGTGTGTGTGTGTGTGTGTGTGTGTGTGTGTGTGTGTGTGTGTGTGTGTGTGTGTGTGTGTGTTCACTACTCAATGGGATGTGTTAAATGCAGAAGTCACCTATTCCAAGTATAGGTTACCATGCCTTGGCCACTGTGTCACTTTCACTTCACTTTTGCTTCACTTTCACTGAGTTTAACCATCTATGGATGTATTGAACCATCTCTAGATGCTATTTGTACATGCAACCGCAATACAGTGTAGTATTTCATATCATCTTTACAAAAATCTACTGTTGTGTAGTATAAACCAACAGCTGATAGACTGCTGAGATGCATTGTGAAAGTATATTCACTTCTTATAGCCTGTGCCTGGGCATCTATAGGCAGCTTTGGGCATTTTTCCACATCTCAGTCCACTTTTGGAAATAAAGTGAGGTTGAAACTCTGCTTGTATTGGGTTCTGCAAAACTGCTAGATTGATTTCAGGGATCATTTGATTCGTTCATCTCCCCGCAGCTCCAGATCTGGGACACAGCCGGGCAGGAGAGGTTTCGCTCCATAACCCAGAGCTACTACCGCAGTGCCAACGCCCTCATCCTCACCTATGACATCACCTGCGAGGATTCCTTCCGGTGCCTTCCTGAGTGGCTGAGGGAGATTGAGCAGTATGCCAACAACCAAGTGGTGACAATCTTAGTAGGTTAGTGTTAATTTAAAATGCTTCCAAAATAAAAAAATTATTCAAGTAGACAGGTGGTTTAAGGATTAGTCCATTTTCTTAAAAACAATTTAGATAACATGACCGGACGAAGACGAGAAGTTGTGGTTTAAAAGTGCGTATTTTTGATTTTTCTTGCCAAAGGTGACGGTCGTTTCGCTAGATGGGACCCTTGTGCCTCGTGTGGGATCTTTTAGAGTCCTTTGAAACTCTGTTGAAACTGCAATTTTAAACTGCATTAAAACTGTTAAGTGTTGGGGTCCATTAAAGTCCATTAAAATGAGAAAATCCTGGAATGTTTTCCTCAAAAAACATAATTTCTTCTCGACTGAACAAAGAAAGACATCGGCATTTTGGATGACATGGTGGTGAGTAAATTATCTAGATTTTTTTTTGGGAAAATGGACTAATCCTTTAAGATCAATAGCGTACACATTTTGTCATCTGGTGAAGATCACGCATACTTAAGATGTTAGCTACCTATCAGTTTAACTACAATACACAATAGAGCACAGGTTTATTTTAGTACAAAAGCACAGTTAACTTAATATTTATTGATAGACATGTTAAAGTAAGCATGCATTTTGCAGAAAGTAACAAAAATGACTGTTAATACTTCTTACCTTTATTTATTGGATTTCATAAATATCAGTCAAGGTTTGCAGTCTTTTGTGTTGTCTTTACAGTTTAGGTGCTTTACAATTGCTTTTCTAAAATGGCAGCAACAGTAATATGAAAAAAGATGCACCATAAAGGTGTTCCATAAAAAATATTTTAATAATACAAATTTTTTAAATAAATGATTTTTCCTCCAAGTAATGTAGTTCCTGATTCTCACTATAGGCTCTTTATGTCCATCAACCTAGTGTGATCACAGACATTATGTAAACAATAAGGTACTCGAGGCTGTGCTGTAGCTGTATCATGGAGTAAGTCACGTCCGAAAGGCGTTATGAGGCATGATGCAAATCTGAGTCCTCGAGTGATACTTTGCATGCATAAATGCTGCGATAGCTTGAGCAAATCATGGCACAGTGATTGGATTAGACGAGTCCTTTCTCATGTATAATGTAATAATCCTCATGAATATTCCTCAAAAAACAATGACGTTAATGTGATTTCGGCAGACATGGCAGCACTCTGGAAAAACTTGGATTTATCTCACTGCTATGACGTGGCTTCAAACTGGAAGAACGAAATGGCCCCAATAAGCTAGAAAGAACCAGTTTTTACTTTATAATATAATTTGTGACAGCTATTACTGTTTTAAGTGATCAATCTCTTGATGAAGCCAATACGGAAGTGACTTAAACAGCAATTCATCGACTGGTCACTAGAGGCTGGCTCCAAAATGGAGTCAATTCCCATAGACCCCCATGTTAAATGCCCAACTTTACAGTAGAAAAGAATATTTTTACAGCCTGGTACAAAAAGTGATTTTAGTCTTTATAGCTAATTTTGCCCGTCATGACAACTGTGAGGGGGGGTGAATTTTTTTGTAACTCATCCGCTTAATTTATATTAAGCCTTAAAGTTCTGCATAATTAAGGGCGTGGCCACTTGAGTGACGGTTGAACAACCACTACGGTCACTGGAGTCAAGCTAGGCGGGCGTCGTTTCAGTAACCCGCCATCTCAGCCTTATCCACGTCCCACATCTTACCCATTTTTGGATATCCGCAAGTGACATGCGGCCAAGATGGCGATGGCAGGCACCACCTAATATTGGCTTTAAAAAAGCCAATTTTTTTTACAGTCTATGTCTGCAACACGTATATAACTATTAACATCTAAAAAATGTGTTGTGGGAATTCATGACCCTTTAACCCCTTCACTCGTGACTTATTCACAATACAGCACTAGCAGGGTTTCCTGCAGAAAATTTGTTAGTTAAGGTGGTAGGCAGTGGCGGCGCCAGGGAGGAGCTAGGTGGTGCTGTAGCTCCTGCTATAATATCCATAGCACCCGCCCAGCACCCCCAAGAAATGTCTGTAATTTTTTATATTTATATTTTAATGTCATGTTTGAATAGTGTTTTCATGTTGTTAAAAAAAGGGAATTAAATAATAATTTAAAAATATATATTTTTGTCTAAAATATCATGACGCCCAAACATGTGATCTTCTTTGGCCAATGGGTGCAGCGCCCGGTGAACTTTTGACCTTAACGCACGGCAGTTTGTTTTTGATAGCGAGTTTGGAAATTTAGCCAAGTAAAATACACCAAAATGGATACACCAAAAACTACCCGAGGAACAGCAGTGGACACACTAGGACCAGTTATCTGGCACTTTTGGCTATGAATACGAAGAGAACGAGGACCCTTGACTGCGTCAACATCATTGATGATGCTGTTTTGTTGTGAAGACGTCTACGATAAGTGCTTGATTTTCCTCTCTGTTGGCTATTACAAATTGAATTAATTTGGTGGTTAAAGCACAAATCTTGGCTCTGCATTGTTACATTTATAGGGTGCCCATACGTGTCATTCTTCCCGGACGCGTCATGTCCACGTTTCGCTGCGTCTTCGGGAAGTCGTATTTGTTGACCGCATACGCCATTCAGTTAAAAACATAAGATATACAATCGTAGTTTAATTCTTACCTTAAAATGTAACGGTTGCTTTTCTGTAATAATAATAATAATCCTCTATGACGTATGCGGCCGACAATTACGACTTCCAGAAGATGCACGCGAAATCCTGGACAGGACGTATCCGGGTCCGGTAAGAATGGCACGTATGGTCACCCTATGATGCTTCAACAATAGAAACAATGCTGATTCATCACTAGTGTTGATAACTGGCTGTGTGATTTCTTGATCTGAGCATTTTAAGCCGAAGCGTGCACAGTGTCTGTTGCTGCGTTTGCTGCCCCGTTGTGTTCAGGGCTAGACTGTGACAGAACTGTGAAATATTATTTTCAGAGGTTTACATTGGCAGGCTTATGTATGTTGTATCTATAGCCCTTGTGTTGAATACATTTACATAGTCGTGGAACGAGTATAGGATAGTAAATGCGGGTGTGTACGCGTGTATAAAGGGTGGTCCGATGCGACCTCCTTAATAAAACGCCCCAAAATTTAAAGCACCTTCTCTTAAGTGTTGAGCATCCCCATAGCACCTGCATCAGAAAATCTCTGGAGCCGCCACTGGTGGTAGGGTTGGGTGAGTGGGTGCGGGTGGGGCAGAGAGCATGGCAATCAAAGGGGCGGGGCGTATGCGTCATGATGAAAATTTAAATATTTTTATTTAAAACACTCAAATCAAACTTAATTTTGAAGGAAATATGACAGAAAATGAACACATACTAGATTATTAATGTATTAAATGTTTTAACAGATACCTCTAATGGGAATAGCTGCGTGAGGAAGTGGAAACTAAAGGGTTAATAAACACAAACTGAAGCAGATTTGTAGAACGTCAGGCAAACGATGATAGATGGCGCAAAAATTGTAAAAACTGATTATTTCCCACTATTATTTACATTATCTTAAAGGAGTGTAACTACTGTAGCATGTAAATAATGCACAATACAAATAATAAAGCAAAAAAATTTATCAACGCAACTTTCATGAAGTAAAAAGTCACTAAAAGTCTTCCTTCCGCTAGTGTTAATTTTGTCACTTTTAATTTAGTCTTAGTCTTGTGCAAAATGTCCTTGTTAGTTTTAGTTTTAGTCGACTAAAAGTCTCATCATTTTAGGGTGTTTTCATACCTAGTTTGTTTGAGCCCTTCAAACGCTCTCGGAGGAGTTTAGGGTGTATATGTGAACAAACCAAAGCCGTTTCTCAATATGCGTTCTTGTCTGTACTTGCGTTCTTGTGGACTTGTGAAACGTCATCAGTCGCGGCCCAAGTACTGTTCCAATTCAAAGTTCGCATCAAGCCCAAGTTCACATAAAATCCCCGGATGTGTTCTTGATCCGCCCATTTTATCGAGGATGCATCAGAGGAGACTTGTGTGGACTTATGACAGCGAAGTTTCCCAGAATGCATTTCGCGTCAGAAGTTCGTTCTTCCGAGTCTGAACTTGCAAGTTCGAACTACGAAGGACACAAGTCCGAGTTTGGCGTACTTGGTATTGAGAAACGGCTCAAGTGATCTCAGACCCCCCTAAAAGGACCCAAAAGTGAACCGAACTCAGACTACGTCCGAAGGTGGTCTGAGTACGGTTCGCTTTTGGGTTCTTTTGTGGTTCGATTTCTTTTTGAGATGTGAAATCAATGAAGTCCCGGTCCACTTTGAGTGTCGTTTCGACATTGTTTCAAAATGATGTCAGCGCTCGTCGCTCGTGTTCGCTATCTATGGGTGTTGTGTTCTTGCTCGATGTAGTTTCGTGCAGGAGTATAAGAAGAACCTGTACTAACTTGAGCAACAGGGCAGCGCAAACTCATTCAGAGTATTTTGAAGGCATAACTTAACGGCTGAATATTCTATCTCTAGTAGAGACGATTGTAGACGAAAATGAATAGACATTTTCTCTTAGTTTTTATTTCATGCAAGACATTTTAGTCTTGTCTTTTTTCGTCAACATAATGCATTTTTATTTAGTTTAAGTCAGCGTTTTTGGACATCTGTGCAGTCTCGTCATCGTCTCGTCTTAGTCATGGAAAAAAGGTCGTTGGCGAACATATTTAGTCTCATCTCGTCTGACGAAATTAAAACTACCTTTCGCTGGAAAAAAATAGTCCACGACCAACGTTGAACAACAACCAACATTGCTAAGGGTGCTGCGGTGTGATACACAGAATCATTGGGTGCAGCGGCAATAGCTTTATTGTAAATAATACACTGCTTTTGACCAATCAGAATCAAGGACCGGAACTAACCGTTTTATAAAACCCCATTAGATGCGGCTGATCTTATATTTTTATAATAACGATTTTTAAATGAAAGTCCCGCATACTGCAAAGAAAGATGTTTATTTTCTGAGCGATAAGATGTTTTCGTGTTGACTTTAAAGCACACTCAAGCTACTGTATAACCATTGATCAGAATATTATACACACTTACCTGTACAACTATCCTTGCAGCCACCCACAACACTTTAGCCCACGACTTAAAAACAGACCACTTAAATTTTCTTCAAATCTAAACAACTAGTTAATGGTCTGTATGGTGGTGTAGAAATAAAGTTTATCAGCCATGCATTTATGTATTTATCTAGAATAATGTTTTCATTGCACTCAGCAGTTTGCAGATGCAAGAAATCGTCCATCAATGGTAGTTTAATATTGCTTTTGAAGCTGTTAAATAAGCAAACAGCTTGCATTTGAACCATGAACAAACTGGGTTTTGATGGACAAACTGAATGCGCACACATATTTGATATTTGCTTGTCATCCAAACCTGTTGTTATTGTTTGCAGGGAATAAGATAGACCTGGCCGACAAGCGTGAAGTCCATCGGCAGCGAGCGGAGGAGTTTGCGGAGTCTCAGAGCATGTTGTATCTGGAGACCTCGGCCAAAGAGTCGGACAACGTGGAGAAGCTCTTCCTGGACCTGGCTTGCGAACTGATCCGCGAGGCCAAGCAAAACACGTTGGACAACAACGACTCCACCCCCATGCCCGGAGAAGGGAAAAACATCAATTATTTGAGTTGCTGCAGCAGCATGAACTAGTAGATTTGGCCACCCTTTCTGGCTCGAGGGGCGACACGGATTGCATACAAAGTGGTTGTATTGTCAGTGCAATGCAAACACTACAGTGGTTAGTCTTTTAAAGTCTACTACTTTACCCGTCCTCAAACCCTTGGGTATTTTAAACCGTACTCTGTACATTCGAGATCAGAATATGCTGCTTTCAATGAGGGCACTGAAGCTCTTGATGGTTTTATGATTTTAAACGGGAGAAAAATATCTTGTTACACAAAAAATGCCAGCTGACAGGTCAGGCAATGAGATTTTTTACACTTCTGTACAATGCAACAGTTGGGATTTTCCTTCTGACTTGTGAGCCAATGTATCTTATTATCCGTAGTATCCTTTATTATAGTTCAAAGCAAGTGCAGGTCTTCATTCTCAATCTTACCCGTTTTAAGGGACGGTTCACCCAAAAATGAAAATTCTGTCATCATTTGCTCACCCACTTTTTAATTCGACTCCTTTTATTGATTAAAACCCCAACAGCTCCTCGCAGTTCTTATTCACACTTTTGCTTATTCAAATGATTTGTTTACAAAACACAAACTAATGCCTGCATTTAAATACGCAGGTTCACAAATGAGGGCTATGATCGAGAGAAGATTTTCAATGAATAAAAATTTGCATTTCTTTCTGAATAAAATCAGCTATGCTGGTTTGGAATGACATAAGGGTGAGCAGTGCAGAAGTAACATTTTTCGGGTGAATTATTCCTTTAAAATGCATTGCCACATTGTTGAGGTGAACGCATTAATTATTCGCACAAAATGCACTTCCTTGCTCGTGATATCATGAGGTGGTACATGCATGCCCATTTATTTTAGCAAGCAGACACCCAGCTACCTTCAATAATATGATGATAGGATGATAATGAAAACGCCAACTTCTTTTAAATCTTTAATTTTATAAGTATATACATTCTGTTTAAAGGATTAGTCCATTTCCTTAAAAAATACATATGGTTTGCGTGCCACCATGTCATCCAGAATGTTGATGTCTTTCTTTGTTCAGTCGAGAAGAGGTTGTGTTTTTTGAGGAAAACATTGCAGGATTTTTCTCATTTTAATGGACTTTAATGGACCCCAACACTTAACAGTTTTAATGCAGTTTAAAATTGCAGTTTCGAAGGACTCTAGACGATCCCGGATGAGGCGTGGGGGTCTTGTCTGGCGAAACGATTGTCATTTTTGACTGGAAAAATAGAAAGTATGCACTTTTTGAACACAACTTCTCGTCTATCTCCGGTCCTGTGCTGCGCCAGCACGACCTCACGTAATACGTCATCACATCAAGAGGTCACGAATGACGTATCGAAACTACGCCCCAGTGTTTACAAGTGTGGAGAAAGAGGACCGTTCCGACGTTGTTGTATGTGGAATGATACTAATTAATGTCTTTGTGTCAGTTTATTATTTAAAATGGTCAGCAAATGTGCGTTTCATATTCTACATCATTACGCAATTGCGTGGGGTCGCGCTGGCGCGTCACATGACCGGAGATAGACGAGAAGTTTTGGTTTGAAGGTGCATATTTTTTGTCAAGGGTGACAGTCGTTTCGCTGGATGGGACCCTTGTGCCTTGTTTGGGATCGTTTAGAGTCCTTTGAAACTCAGTAAAAAAAAACTGTTAAGTGTTGAATTAGGTGTTAAGTGTTGGGGTCCATTAAAATGAGAGGGGTCCTGGAATGTTTTCCTCAAGAGGCGTGGTTTCTTCTTGACTGAACAAAGAAAGACATCAACATTTTGGATGACATGGTGGTGAGTAAATTATCTGGATTTTTTTTTTCAAGAAAATGGACTAATCCTTTAAAGCTTGCATGGAAGTTTGGTTGCTAATACTCAACAAATACTGTGTCATTTTGATAAACCATAGCAAAAACCCAATGTGCCTCTGTCATGTGTCCATCCTGTTGTCATATTGTAAATGGCAGTCTCATGAAAAACACATCTAGGCTGTATTAAAACGCAAAGCCTGTTTATATCATCCTTAAAGGGACAGTTCATTTTGATGAAAATTGGGCCATTATTAACTCACCCTTGTGATATTTCAGACCTATGTGACTTTTTATTTTGCATTTCTTTTAACATTCTACATTGCACTTACATATGTTTAGAAAACCAATGACATTTGGTATGGGTTTGGTTTATTCATTATAGCAAAACTTGTGTGCTATATTTGATTTAATGTAAACCTTGGGGTATTAGATTTTGTTTGGAGCAAATTTAATTGCATTGTGACATTATTTTCATTCCAGTTAAGCAGATTTTTCATTACGGATTTTTACTTTGGATTCTAGGATCATCCTGGACACCATTAAAATCAAATCATACTGATACAAACACTGTACAATTTAAAAAAAGAGTTTAAAAAAATAAGGTCACAGTGCAATAGGTTATGCAAAATGTTTTTTTTTGATTTGGGGTTTAACCCGAACAGGTGTTCACCCAGCCAGAGGTTTTTGGCATTTCATCTTTTTATGTATTTGCACATCCTAAAAGTGAACACCATGGTTTTTACTCCTTGTCCAATGGCATAGTACAATGTCTAAATACTTATTTCATTCCATATAGATAATGTTTTTCCCACAAGATTGCTCTGATTCATAGTTGGAGATACTCTGTCCTTTCACCTTTTGAAGTATTAGAACTGAAATGTTCACTGTAAAAATTCCTTGTTGGACATTTATGTTTTAAAATTTTTTAAGTTTAATCAACTTGAATTTTCAATTCATTCAACTTTCTTGACTCATAAGGAATTACGTTAAATTAGCTTAAGTTTTTCCAACTTTATTTTTATAATTTATAGCAACTCCTCAATAGTCAAGAAAGGTGAAATTACTTGTAATTTCAAGTTGACTAAACTTAAAAATTAAAGTGCAACAAGGATTTTTTAAACTGTACCAAGATGCTTCATATTAATTTAGTCTAGCTGTGTTATTGTAATAACCATAACAATGTTTAAAGCTTTTGGTACTTGAGAGGCAGAGAAAACTGTTTGTTTGTTTGTGTGTGTGTAAGTTCATGTATGAATAAGAGAAATATGTATTTGCTAGATGTCAATAGTGAATTCTTGCACAAATGGTTTTGATGTTTCAGTGGATCATTTTGAGGAACATGAGTTTTGTCATGGTGTGGTGTAGTATGATCCTGATTTCATTCGGCCTTTGTTTTGGATTTGTGTTGTGCATTTTATGACTTTTAACAGTTTGAACGTGTACCTCCAACCTTGGCTGTGTACCTCTGTCATTACGATGTAACTGTGAATCTATAGACTTTCAGTATTTTACCTGCTGCTAAATAGCATTTCGTGCATTTCATGCATTTTTGCTTTTTTGTGATGAATTTCCATATAGATTAAGGATGAAGTCTTGGTGAAATCTGTGATGATAATTCATTGATTTAGTTTAGTAAATTCATTCAACATAACAGCGAACCATATTTTCAGCCTGTTTTGGTTGTCATTGCCAATTGCTTTGCAGTAAAAAGCATTTTCTTCATATTTGCACATAGCTGCTTATCTGTAATATTAAGATTTTTTATTAACACATTTTATTTTCAAGTAATAACCTTTTGTAGTTTTGTATAAATTTTCTTTCTATGACGTGCCATGCACAGTATTGTCTCTTTCGGATATTTTTGACTTTGTTTTAATATCCATATTGTGTACCAGTGGCATTAGGATTATTTGTTTTCCATTTTAAGGACCCTGATTTTCAATATAGTAGTATTACTAAGTGCTTACTTATTCTGTATAGACATTATTATCGTCACCATTTCATTATATGAAGTACAATATATGTCAAGGGGTAACAATCCTTTGTGTAGTGAGGGCGAAAACTACCACCAGATTCTTATCCAAGTAATTACAACTGTACATTTGTTGTTTTTAGTGAGTGATGCATTAGATGTGTGTGATGTGTAATACCTCTCTCATGACTAAAGAGCTGAACACACAACTGCAGCAATTCAACACCTAAAGTAAGGTGTTTTGTTTAAGCAATTCTGTTTGTGTACCTTTTGTTTTAATTTTCAGTAGACTGTAAGTATACATTTCTTCAAATAAACATGGTATGACACTAATTATGTTGGCATTGTAAGTGCATAAGTATATTTTATGTTGCTTAAAATTCCCTTAAAAACAAAAATAATAAATGTTACAATTATTAAAAGTAAATATTATAATGAATTGAAAATAAATAAGCCCTTAAAAAGTTTATTTAAAAACAATTTATGATTATTTGTAGTTAGAAGATGACACTGTGATTTTGATACAGTACTCGGGTAGTTGTGCCAATAATTGTATTTGTCTTTTTATTTTTATTGTATATTCTGAACAAATACATTTTATGTTGCTAACACTTCACCTACAAAACTGTGCCAATAAGTGCACTTTTATTATATATTTAATTTATTTTATAAATTTCAGAACTGCTCTGTTTATTATTCTTCTTAAAAACACACTTAACATGCTTAAAAAAACTAATAAAAGTTTGCAAACACATCAGAAGTGGTACAAATTTAGAATTAGTTGTGGCAAAATGGCTCTAAAATAAAATAAGCATAAAGTAATTGTAATAATTATATAATTAAATAATTATACTATATATATATATATATATACAGTAGTGTGCAAAAGTCTTAGGCTATCACCACCAGACTTGTTGTTTTAGAGGTTTAAAGTCCATCCATATCTATTTTTCAATCAAATTTATAAAGATACAAACAGAAAATACAGGAAATTGTAAAAAAAATAAAAAAATTCAGGACTAAATGTCTTCTTTAGGCATCGTCGGTCTTGAGCGTTTTTGAGCAGAATGAAGTAAAAAAAACGAATTTCTTTAAAATAGTAGTGGAGAGGGGGTAGGATTAAATAAGCTTATGCTTATTCCTACTCCTTTTCGGACATGTGTAAGTTAAAATTGTTTTCTTGTTTTCCATTTTAAAAATAGAGAAAAGGGGAAAAAATGTATAATTATTATTATTATTATGATTGTTTGTTTTGTTTTACTTTTTTTTTGCATGTTCGAAATAAAATCCATTCATTCATTCATTCAAAATTAGAAATTAGGATTTAATTTAATTTCAATTTTATAGGTTTAAGAGATCCTGCAGTTTTCTCCTATTGCTCAAGTGGGAGGGGATTTTACCTTAAAACTATGGAGGACGAAAAATGACTTAAATGTATATAAATAAATGAATGAATAAATGCATTAATAAATAAATGTAGAAATACAGAAATAACTAAATTCATAAATGCAGGAATAAATAAGCAATTAATTAAATGCATAAATAAATAAATAATTGTAGAAATACATAAATAAATAAATGACTAAATAAATAAATGCATAAATAAATGTAGAAATACAGAAATAAATGTAGAAATACAGAAATAAATAAATGAATAAATGCAGAAATAAATAAGTAATTAATTTACTAAATAAATAAATGCATAAATAAATGTAGAAATACAGAAATAAATGTAGAAATACAGAAATAAATAAATGAATAAATGCAGAAATAAATAAGTAATTAATTAAATGCAGAAATAAATGCAGACATAAACAAATAAATATATTGTTTTGTCAAAAGTATCAACTTTTAATTGTATTATTTTTGCACCACTACATTTATTTCTACACTTGTTTATGTATTTCTACATTTATTTATTTATATATTTATTCATTTATATACACTTAAGTCATTTTTCATCCTCCATAAAAAATTGACACATTAGTTTACAGTTTTATACGGTTTTTAATACTATATACACATTTCTTGTATTTTCTGGATGTATTCTATTAAAGAGATTGAGAAACAATTATATATGATCACTTTAACATTGCAAAAACAACAAATCTAATTTTGGCATGGAGGCCTAAGACTTTTGCACAGTACTGTATATACTGTAGCATATATAAATTATTAAAAACAAAACAAAAATAAATAAATATAAATACATGTCCATTTCTAAGATCTAGATATTATAATCTCTTCAAGATTTGTCCCAGAATAAAAGACGTTTTCATCCTTTTTTATTTTTAACATTTGTTGTAAGAGACTCATAGAAGACTTTTAAATCTTTTGTTATAGTAACAAGAACACTAAAACTACATCACCCATAAGCCACTGCGCTGCTCACGTGCTTCAATACGGAAGCACGTTATGTTGTTGCACTTGAAAGTTACTTAAACATGCAGTTAGTGGAAAGAAACAAAAGAAATAATCCGATTTGTGTGAACACGCACTCAAAAGACACTTTTTGATTTATCGGGATGATAACTGTCTCAAATATTGTGTAGAAAGGACCGATATCTTTTCCAGGGTTAAATTCTAGCGACTCGGTTTTGTTTGAGACTGCAGTTTGAAAGTTGAAGGCATCGCGTCATAGACCAACCACAAACTCAAGTCAGTTGACAGGTCGCTTCCTTTTTCCGCTTATGTAAATAAGCAATCGGTATTCATATTCAAGCAGTCATATGGACGGTCAATCATTATTCACTCACTCAGCTCAACAATGCGACTGTCCTGTAGCGATTTTGTTTTCTTCATCATCATCTTCATTATCAGCTGTCATGCATGGGCTCTTAAACCACATCTGTTAGGCAGACACAGATTCAAGAGTTTATTTCATCATCGCTCTGTCTCATACAAAACTTTCTATTTTGATCAGCAGGTAAGTTTATTCATTATTTATTGCACACATTTTGTAGTTAGATATGTAAGTACTTTGGAAGAATAAACTATAATTTATGCAGCATGCTACTCGTGACCCTGCCTGTGGTTTTCTACATAAAATCGTCCTATATAGTGTAAAGAACATTGTGTGAAAATATAACCTTGTTATCTTTGGTGTTGAACGAGTGAGGTCATGTCAAAGATAGAAATCAAACTTTGATGCTCCCCATCTCATATTTACATTGAGACTTTAGTCTGGATTTCAGGCTGGGTCACATTGGTCAAGTTAGTAGTCAATTGCATAGTCTAACAATAAACAATACTTTTACTTTTGATATTTTTAGGTAATGTTAACTTCATAATTTACTAACACAATCTTTAAAACCAAAAGTTGTATCTGTTAACAACATTAGTTTGCACAGTGAACTAAAATAAACAAGCAGTAAACTATTTGTATTGGTTTTAACATCAACAAATATCAATGCTGTAAAAATATGTTGCTTAAGTTCATACTAATTTATTTACTAATGTTAATGAATGAGACCTTATTAAGTGTTAATTTAATCTTAACCATTTCTACCTGTTTATTAGTTCAGTGGTTGACTAGTAAATCTAAATATTCAAAATCTTTTATAAAAGTTGTAAACCAGGTTTATATTTTTTGCTTATTTGAGAAAGATTATAATTGATAACGTGGTAACACTTTACAATAAGGTTCATAAGTTAACTACATTAGTTAACATGAACTAATAATGAACTGCACTTATACAGGATTTATTAGTTTTATGTTAATTTCAACCATTACTACTTAATAAATAAAATCTTGTTAACTTTATAATGCACTGTGAACTAACATGAACAAACAATATTAAAAGCTTTATTTCTATTAAAGATGCAGTGTGTAAATTTTAGCGGCATCTAGTGGTGATGTTGTGAATTGCAACCAGCGCCTCAGTCCACTGCTCACCCCTCGCTTTTGAAACACATAGAGAAGCTATGGTAGCTGTCACCGGACAAACATGTCATCATCTGAGACAACTAAGTAAAAAAAGTTTGTCCGTTAAGGGCTTTTGTAAAAACATGGTGGCACAAAATGGCGACTTCCACGTAAGGGGATCTTCGGTGTATGTAGATAAAATGTTTCATTCTAAGGTAATAAACGCATAACGGTTCATTATGAAAGGCCTTTATACACCCCTGATAATATAGTTTTGTATATAATTTGCATTTCTGTCAAGAGATCCTTCTAAAAATTACACACTGCACCTTTAACTAACCTTAACAAAAATTAATAAATACTGTAACAAATGTATTGCTTATGGTTTGTTCATGTTAGTTAATACATTAATGAACCTTATTAAGTGTTACCGATAACGTCTGTATACTTTGCCACTTATACTGTATGTATATGGTTTAGCACAGTATGAGTAAGGACAAGTAAGGAAAGCATAAAACTTGTAACATATTGTTATCACATTGTTTTTTTTCCAGCTGGCAGCAGTTTAAACTTCCCATGGCTTCTCATTAACTTACTACTCAGCTTCCTTTAAGGATTTCCTATATTTTATGTGTGGATAATCTCTGCGTTCTGCTTTGTATTGTGTCTGTAAATTTCCTTTTCCTTTCAGCCCCCACAAAATAACAGCGCAACTATAAGATTTCTAGGCTTGGCTTTGCCTTCAGGGACGTATCATTTGATACTGGCTTTCTGCCTGAAGGGATTTTTTGTTGTTGAACTGAATGTGAAAAAGTGAGAAGTCCTTTAATTTTATGTATGTGTATTTTTGACAGTTTTGGTGTAATTATTGACAGAAATGCTTTTGGTGCACAGTATTAATAATTTACATCTTAGAAATATTTAATCTCAGCCTGAAGAAATGACCTGCCTGTTTCACGTGCTGTTCGTGTGAAAGGCTGACACAGGAAAACCCCGCGTCTTACTTTAGACAAAACAACCCTGTTAGGTCGTACTGTGAGCCAAATGACTGCTTGACCTGTGCAGACTGAAGTGATGGCCATTGTTTTACCGTGTGTGCTCGGCTCATCCTCTGAGCCCTCGGGATGATAAGGCCATTTCCTTACTTTCTTCCTTATTGTCTTGGTTTTTGCCATTGTCAGCACTTGGTGTGCTTCAGTTCAGAGCAGCTTTGATTTGTAGTAAAGCAGACGAGGCTTTTAAAAAGACTTACAAAGAAAATGAGAAAAAACTGGACGAGAATTCAGGAAGTGAAATGTTGTTTTGGGTTTATATTCCATCCATATGTGGCTTCTTTATTCTTCATACAGTTGTTGTATGGATCTTGCCTGTTATCTTATAAACATGTTTTTGAAAACACACGCACACGTTTCATGAAGCAGTAAGAAATGCAAAATGTAGAAAACTATTGTTTTGGCTCAAAATGATGTAAAAAAAAACAATTAATTTTAATTCTCATAAAACGTTTTGAATTTTATCAACTCAGACTTATCCATTAAAATCTACATATTTGGTTATATTCACATGTACTAGTAAGGCTATATTGTGTTTTCTTGTTCATAAAACAGCCTATTAGAGGATTTTGGGCAACATAACAAGAGTCATGTGACATCTTATTTTAACATAGAAACAGGAAATAGGTTGATGACATGTGACTTGATCACAACCACCCCATTGCAGGGTTATATTTGAGTTATATTTGCTGCCTTAGTTTAAAATACTTGTATAATAATAGGGATTATTAATAACATTAAAACTGATAAAACTAATATTATAGCTGTGGCAAAAAATTAAGAGACCATTAATTGTTTCTTTCAGTTTTTCTAGATTTACTATTTATAGGTGTTTAAAGGGGACATTTCACAAGACTTTTTTAAGATGTCACATAAATCTTTGGTGTTCCCATAATCCGGATGTGAAGTTTTAGCTTAAAATATCATATAGGTAATTAATTATAACATGTTAAAATTGACACTTTGTAGACTAGGTGTGAGCATAAATGTGCCATTTTAATGCAAATGCGCTGATCTCTGCACCAAATGACAGTGCTGTGGTTGGATAGTGCAGATTAAGGGGCGGTATTAACCCCTTCTGACATCACAAGGGGAGCCAGATAGGCCTACCGAAGAATGGTTTACAAAAACTTATTGGGTTACTGGGTTGATCATTTTCCAGGTTGATACAAGCACTGAGGACCCAATTATAGCACTTAAACATGGAAAAAGCCAGATTTTCATGATATGTACCCTTTAACCTTTTAAGCGTCACCCCACCCTATTGAGTTAAATCTACACTCTTGGAGCTTTCATACAATATACAGTTTGTCATGATTAGATAAGAATTAATTTGCAAACATTTAAGTAAATAGTCGTCCAGTGACATTTAGCAGAAAATAAATGTTTTGAGGCACACTCTCTTCATAAATGAATCAATTACTCTCCCTGCATAATTTATTTTATAAAACACTGTTGATATAGTTTGTAATGATAGATTAAAATTTATATTAACAATATTAATGCAAACTTAGGTGTCCCATATTCGGAAAGGCGACGCTTAACAGTTAAATGAAATTTTTTGCATTTATTTACTTAAAATTAAAATGGGGAAAACATGGTCAAAATAACAAAAAAGATGCAGTGTTTTAACTAAATACTAATGTTTTTACATGTATTTTTTTGGGGAAAACCCTGATTTTTAGTCACATCTTTAATGGGTCTTGTCATGCTCCAAGTCTTTTACATGTCCTGTTATCCAGAGGGTTGCTTTTGTTGAAATTCAACAGATTCTTTACTGAAATGGTCACAATACATCTAGAAATAATAATTCAAGTCAAAACTGAAGTGGTCTCTTAATGTTTTCCATGGCTGAATGTGCCAGAGAAATAAAACCACCAAAAGGTGGCGCTGCACAATTTTGAACTGAACTATTGAACCTACTTGTTTAAAAGCAAAGATTGTGTTTTGTTAAATTCTACTAAATGTTTGGTCATTTTAAAACTTATAAAAATGTTTCCACAATATACTTTCACAATCTAATTTGAAAATAAAAAATGTTTATTTTATAATAAAAATACACATTTTATAAACATGTAAGTCATTCTAAAAACATCAAATGCTTCACAAGTTGTTTACAGTACAAAATATGATACATAACCTAAATATTACCTAAAATCTTTTCTAAGAAATTTTATACAATTATTAAAATTTAAAGTCTTTAGAGATTTGGAGCATCAATGTTTGATTTCAATCTTTGACATGATCTTACTCAGTCAATACTAAATATATCAAGGGTATATTTTCACAGAATTATCTTTACATTATGTAAAATTATTTTATGTAGAAGACAATAAATGACTTACATGGGTTTTCACAAACTCAGATATATAAAATGCAATGTTCATTGTTAGTCATTTTCCTTTTTAACATATCAGCGTACACAAAATAACTCACTAAAGCGTGTGAATATAGCTGACACTCATTTGACCTGGAGCCAGGATCTAACTGCTGTTGAATGAATGTAGCTGTCAGCACTCGGAGTCCTTTTGCTGTCACTGGCTCATAAAATTTCTGCCTCTTTTGTGGCCGGCGCAAGGAGAAAGAGGGTATTTACAACAAAACAAAACACTAGCGAGAACATTCTTTATTAAGTGTTGGGTGGGATTCAAGACGAGAACTAAAAGAAAACAGCATCGCAGCTCTGGGAAGATATTTTAACAGTCGTTTTACTCATTCCCTCAAACTTGAAGAGTTTATGGAAATTGTAAAGGACAGTGGACAAACCCTGGACCCAATGAATGGATATCAGAGTTCTGCTGAAACCGGAACTAATGTGGCATCCCTGACGCTGGCAATAGATTTTAATACAAATTGAGCCTAATTGTCCCTCCATCCTGCTCTGAGATTTAACACTCAACAATACGTGGTGGCTCAGAGCCAGAAGATTCCCGGGAACACCCAGGACTAAAGACAGTGTACTTTACTGTATGTTATGGACAGGAATGCCGGAGAGGCCCATCATTTACGGCTATTTTTCAGTCACGTAGCTGCTTTCTGCTTAAATGAGGAAAGATAGAAGCTTCCAAAACTGTTTGTCAGGATTACACTTCAATAACATAAAATCAGACTAATATCTTATCATAAAGTTCAAATCAGGCTTTAAACTGGTCTGGTTTTTGGCTCATTCGCCTGCTGATGATGAATTGCATTTGTTATAAAGTGGCCACATGAAGAGACTTTGCATGCACCCCTTTTTATAAGATGTATTTATCATAATAATATATTTTTCCTGTTATTGTTTGATTACAGATCGATCATTTTGGGTTTTTGGAGAATGGCACATTCAAGCAGAGGTATCTTCTCAATGCTCAGCGTTGGCAGAAAAACGGCCCAATCCTGTTTTACACCGGCAATGAAGGAGACATCACCTGGTTCTGTAACAACACTGTAAATATACCATTACTGTTTTAAATCACACTTACATATGAAGAATATCAATAATGAAAACCCTCTCTGTAATGTGCATTGATGTTAATGTTGCTGTGGGTCCAATAAGTAGAAAGCAAGTTCACTTCAGTAACTTGAAAGTTACCATCCATGATAAATGTTTTATTAAAGTAGTCTCTGATTTTTATAAGGGTTTTATGTGGGATGTGGCCGAGGAGCTGAGAGCCATGCTTGTGTTTGCCGAACATCGCTACTACGGAGAGTCCATGCCATTCGGAGACAAGTCCTATAGCGTAAGTCCACAGACGTAAAGCGATACGTGTGTTGTAGTTACCGGAGAATTAACCTTATTCGTGTGATTGTCCCGTTCTTCAGAATGCAAAGTATCTGAACTACCTGACCTCAGAACAGGCATTAGCTGACTTTGCGGTTTTAATCAAAGCTCTGAAAGAAAGCATCCCGGGAGCACAGACCAGTCCGGTCATCGCCATTGGTGGCTCTTATGGAGGAATGCTGGCCGCCTGGTTGAGGATGAAGTATCCCAGTGCTGTCGTTGGGTGAGGATATCAATGCATTTTGCATTAATATATGTATTTCTAATCAAATCACTGAAGATATTGCCAGTGTTTAAAGGAATAGTTCACCCAAAAATGAACCCATGCCATGAGAATATATAATTTACTTTCTTCATCCGAGCACAGCCGGAGTTATATTAATAACCTGGTTCTTCCTTTCTTTTTAACTCATTCACCGCCAGCCTTTTTGAGAAAAGTTGCCCACCTGCATTTTTGTGATTTTAACAAAATTTTCACAAAATTCCTTGCAGGAAAAATCATTTTCTATAAATATATGTAACCCTCTTACTAGTCATGTTTATAATACTAGTAATATGTTTATTTAAAAGCTATAGTTACTCTTATTTAGAAGTTCATTTTAAATAACTGTCCTAATTCATATATATCAGCTTGTTTTATAATAAGGTTTAAGAAAACTATTCATTAAACTGTGTTTTGTTTACAAAGATTCTCATTTTAAAGTGAGCTGAAAATGTGTGTGTATCCCTTTAAGAAACCCTGTGTAAACGCTAAAGTTTGGTTTAAATGCACTTGGAAAACATGTGCGGGTTACTGTCTAGTTTGATTGTATTTTATGTGATTGGATGCTTATTATTTTAAACCCACCCATGCATATGAGAGTGTAATGTGATTGGTGGTTAATTGAGTCAATCAAAATGAGAGAGGAGAGACGAACTGCGTTCGAGAGAGAGCGGTGGCAGATACGCTCGCGCTAGAGAGAAAAGAGTGGCGATAACCGCTAAACGCGTGTTATATGGGTTTTGTTTTATGTGAAAGTGTTTTGTTTGTTTATGCCTTCATGTTAATAGGTATGTTGCTAAAATTTTCAAAATGGTTAAATGCTAAAACGAGTTGTTCAGATAGAAAGAGCTTGAAAAAAGCTTTTAAATGAGACCAAGATCATGTATATGGGTTAAAGAATAACAAAGTACTGGCCATTTGAAACTCGAAAATCATCACTTTATTTGGTCCCATGTTTTCCATTAAAATTCAAGAAAATGTGTGACCGAATCATGAAAATTATGACGTTTTTAGCTATAACTTTTTAAATTTTTAAGATATTGACCTGAATCTTTCAGGATAAGCTGTTTGCCATATCCTCTACATATTCTACTTCTGAAAAGTCAGATATATAAAAAAACAAACCACTAATTACACCAAATAACACTCTTTATTCAGTCTATATATACAGACATCTACTGCATAGCTATACGGCTGCTCCCCATTCTTTACCATTCAAGCAGATTTTGGTAGAGGTAAAACCACCTTTGGTAGTCGTTCAAATTTATTAAAATTTCGTCCACTTGTAGTTTAGCAATTAAACTAAATGTCTTTACAATTTCAAGAATGTCTTTACTCAACTTCAGTAAAAACAGCGATGATTTTACAAACAACAGACTTTGGCGAGCTCGCACGGCCAGCAGTGAAACATAAAAGGTGGTGACTGAAAACGAGAAGGTACCTATGCTTCTTCCGGTGATGTTAAGAATTAAAACTCAGAAATTTCACCATCAACAAACCAACAGAAGCAGTATTTTCCACAACACCGCGCGCCGCCTGAGGAAATCTTGGGTTTCGTTGAGCGGAACCAAAAAATCAGCCGCGACAGCGGAGTTAGCAACATACCTAATGTTAACCCAGCAGATGGGTTAATAAACCACTTTACTCGTCTTATCAGCAGTTGATGAGCCGTTTTAGCATTTAAATACAGACTGCACTCTCCTGTTCGCGTTGTTACGGACTGCAGTGACTAATATACTGCATTCAGAGTATTGCAGTGTGTTGTGCTATCTATTACTTTGCGTGGGACACTTCGAGAGATCAGTTACAGTCGTGTAAACAAGTGATCGCGTGAGTGAAACGAACTCCGTGGACAACTCGCATCATCAAGACTGTTCAGTTTGCCTTGGGTCGCGAGGAAAGGACCGAGATTCACAGAGGATCGTGTGATGTCTCCGGTTGTGGTTTGAGTGATCACTGGAGCACAGGTACCTGCTGTTATTTAATTTGTTTTGGCTCATTTGAGTGAAGAGGCCATTTTCACGTTTCAAAGGCCACAACGCACACAAGCAACAACACAGGCCTGCATCGGGTGGGGTTGTGTGTGTGATTGTTTACGTGTGTGAGTGGGCCCACTAATATTTTGTGTTCACATTTAAACTTTGTGTACTTTAATGGTTGTTTAGAGTTTACAGTTGCACAGTTACAACGATTCTTAAAAGTGTAAGTGTGTAGATATTTCATTTGAGTAATTATTCATTGCTGGGTATTACTGTGTATTACAGTGTGATACATTTGAACTGTTTATATTGAGTTTTCTCAGTAAGTGAGTGTAATTGAATTGAATAAGTGCTCATTTGGTTATTATAATATATATATATATATTGATTATTGTGATTCATACCTATATATTGTTATACATATTTCCAACTTAATATTAAATATATATAGTCTATAATTCATATCTAAATCTATTCCATATTACAAAAAATAAATACTTGACATTGGGTTTTTTTTCTAAAAGGTTCCGTTTATTGTGTTTTTAAGAGCTAAGGTATCAGAGTAGTGAGAGTCATATAGTCGAGAGACCCCAGTTAAAGAACCCGTCGCTCCACCCTAAAGATCTTAGTCTTGACACAACTAAGTAGGGCAGGGGGCGCTACATATATAAACATACAAATTATATTAAATTAAAGAACACACCCTCTGCTTTCAAACAAACAATAAACAAACAAACAAACAAACAAAATGGGGAAAAAACGTTTCATTATATATTTACTTTTTCTACTTAATTTAACCACTGAAATATGGATATTTATCTTCAAAAATACAACATTTTGAGCAAAAAGCTTAAAAAATTGCGTTTTTGTAAAGGAATTTATGTTAGAGATCAGACTCAGAATGACTATCAAACATAAAGGCAGTTAAAATAACCATTAAATCTTCCGTTTTTGATAAATTCGATTTTGAGCCATCTAGTGGATACAAGCGGTATTACACTTTCACTTTGAAATTCGTCCAAAAAGGCATATTTATTAGTTAAATATGAACTCATAAATGACGAGATAACTCGTCAATGGCGGTGAATGAGTTAATGTAATAAGGGTGAGTAAATTATCAGCTTATTTCATTTTGGGTGAACTATTCTTTTAATATGTTGATTAAGGGCTTTATTAAAGGGTATACATGTCATATTTGCTGATAAAAGTCTCCAAATGAATATGATTCAAAGACGTTAGCCAGGGTTACTGTGGAAGATGAATAAAGAATTGAATAAACAAAAACCAGGGTTCCCACGGGTCCTTGCAAGTTTGTGAATCTGGGGGAATAATTCAAGGCCCTGGGAAGTTTTTAAAAATATACATGTATAGATACAGGTCATTGAAAGTGCTTGAATCTATTTTATGCGAGACGTTTTCTGGGGGAAAAAATCCATATTATTCTCTGTGTAGTGTAGGATAATATCATAAAAATTTTAAGCACTTTTTAAGCACACGTGCTAAACTGTTTGCTTTAAATGCTTGTATCTTCTGTATGCGAATGTTGATTCATACCAAAATGATTTTTTGCATAGTTGTGTTTGAAAAATGAAAACATCTTTGTTACGTATGTAACTGTTGTTCCCTGAGAACGGAACGAGACGCTGCGTCTCCCTTGCCATACTTCCTGCGTCCCTGTAACGCCGTCTTTGGCAATATTTCAGATAGCGATATACTTCCTGGCTCCCGCGTCACCCTGTCTTTGTCTTTAAGCCTCACCATTGGTTGAATTTGATATACACATTCAGATGCACTTTACCACTGGAGGCGTCCCTAAAGTGTCACCGCAGTGACGCAGCGCGAGTTCCCTCGAAAGGGAACTGTAACAATGTATCTTAAAAGGTAACAAGATGTAGTCCTTGAATTTGAGGGGGATTTGCACCTGGAAAGTCCCTGAAAGGTCCTTGAATTTGAAGTTAAGGTGTGGGAACCCTGAAAAAACAAAAAATGGTTTAGAGGTTTGTTTAGTGTGTCTGTGGCAGATGTATTATTGGCCATTCACAAAAGACATGCTTTTCTTAAATATTAAGGAAGGAATAGAGCATAAGGGCTTTTGATTTTTGTGTCTTCATTTCTTCACATCTTTAATTTCTCATTTATTTCAGAGCTCTCGCTGCATCTGCTCCTATCTGGCAGTTCATTGTGCCTTGTGGGGGTTTTTACCAAGTGGTCACCCGTGATTTCACTAACGGTGGTGTAAATTGTAGCAGCAACATCAGGAAGTCCTGGGCAGCTATTGATGGCATCACAGCGACAGGTTGTCTAATGTGATCTCTGTGCTGCTTGTCGCATGATTCCTCGATTACCGAAGGCAGTTTAACAATGGCCAACTTTTTGACTTGTATAGCCAAATAGTCAATCAGTTTGGCTTTTTAGATGTTAGACCAGTGGCGGCTATTCAAAAGAGGGTGCAGGGGCGGCACTTTACGAATTATCCACAGAAGAAGACTGTTTAAGCGAGTTAACATAAGTAAATTATACATTGGAAAATCATTTTGAAATTAAATGATTTATTTGCTTTTTTTCACATAGTAGTTATGTTAGCATTTATTATTAGCAATTTTTATTAGTTTGTATTTCTGTATTTATATATACCGTAATTCCTCAAATAAAGACGGGGCCTTTATTTACCTAAACTGCCAAAGGTAACAGGCTATTATTTGAAGCAGGCTTTTATTAGAGACAGGCCTTTATTTTAAATTCCATTTGTTTGATAAATAATTGTTAAATTAAAAGCGATAGCGTTCTAGTGGATAGAGATCATTCATTTTTTAACAGTATATTTTTTCAAGGTTGTTGAAAAGTCGTCACTAGCACTAAATGAGACCCATCCAATGTAGCTACTGCCCTCTATTGGCAGCTGTGCATTATGATGAACTTGAATGCATTTAGGAGATAACACGGTGCTCACATTATCCAAATCATGCCCCAGTGCGATCGCCCCCCCCCCCCTACTTCCTGCACGCGCTCACACTGTACTTTTATCAATCTGAGCTCGGGCACGCTTTCATCATTAGAATGCTTTTGTTTTGAGCAAAGCAGGAGGTAAAGCACTCTCTTGACACTGGAACCCATCTTAATGTTAAAGCGTAACTAAACCCCTGGTCAGAGCCTGACTCCACCCACTGGCAATATTTGAAAAATGCAAGAAAAGTGGGCAGATCCCAACGGAGATAGAGGGGACGAACTAAACTCGTACCAAGTGTGTGGTGAGATCGTAACAAGGGCGTGGCGAGCTTGAACCTGCTTACGTCACGAGTTACTTTTTGGACCCAACATCCAATAGGAAAATCCAACTGCAGTAGCCACCGTTCAACCTGAAGAGGGCAGCACTCAGACGTTTTTACACCATATATTGTAGTATTGAAACACTTTATATCCAAATGTCAAAAAACTTACTAAAATCAATGAACAGCACTAATAAAGCATCATTCTTACAGATCATTAACTAAAAAAAGTTGGTTAAGGGTTTAGTTACTCTTTAAGGCTGTGTTTTTTATGTAGTCGTATGAAGCCCTATCACATGTCTATGATATCGCTTAGTTGATCTGTTGCGTGTGCACCGTAGATATTCACTAGCCCTGCTGCACGCATTAAAAAGTTAGGCAGATGAAGGTGAGTGCTCGCGCAGTTGACGTTTCTCCTTTTAAAACGTGCTCTGGCGCGAATACGCTCACACTGCGCGTAAGCTATGCTTTGTTTATACTCGCGCTTTGGGCCGCACACAAGCCTCCGCGAATCGCGTGCGTGTCTCACCAAACGGACGAGGCGTTTATAGTTGACGCGCTAAGCTCTCACTCATTGTCCCCCGGCACTCATCTTTCCCCGGCCTTAATTTGAGACCGACCTTTATTTGTCCGCGATGACCATGCCCCCGGCCACTATCAGAGGCCCGGCGTTTATTTGAATGACAGCTTTTATTTGAGGAATTACGGTATGTGTTTCTGCGAGAATACATGTATATTCTATGTGCAGGGCACCAGACAAATGAGTGTCTATGTAGGTACACAAACCTTTGGCTGGCAGGGTGACCTTAAGCTGCTCTCTGATTGGCTTGTGTCAGACCGGCTATGGGGTACATCTCTGTGTGCCCCGGACCACCTACTTTTGTCGATAGCGTATTAAAAAAGCAATAAGCCCCTCAAAGCAGTGGGGTTATAGTACATTTTATAACAGCTAAGGGGGTTTTAGGCACACCTCTTCGCGTCGTGCCTAACAACGCCCCTTAGCTGTTATAAAATGCACTGGTAACCCACTGCTTTGAGGGGCTTATTGCTTTTTTAAAACGGTTGCTTCATATGCGTAACGTTAGCGGGATTTCATAAAATAAAACCCAAATAAGTTGTAATTAAATTAGTACAAACAAAGAATTTCCTCAGAATCAAGTGTGGCTGCAACGGAGCGCAGTTCCCAACCAACACAGACGCAGCAAAGACACAATGAAAATATGATTAAAGACTGTAGTGTTTATTTTATAAATCAACATTCAACAAATACTCATTAACATCTTTATCGTGCAACTGTTGAAGTGATGATCAAATATGCGTGGAAGCATGCTTAACTTTAACTCTTTCCCCGTCAGCGTTTTTTTTTTAAGTTGCCAACCAGTTTTAGTTTAACACCTTCCAGAAAAATTATCTTCTTTAAATAAACATAAAATATTAATTGAAGGAACAGACCATCCACTTTCAAACAACAAAAAAACCTGTTTCATCCTACCCTCATTTGTTCTCTTATCACCTTAAAATTTCAGCTAAAAGCGGAGATAATTCCATTTTTGTGAAGAAGTTTTGTAAGTGATCAGATTCAGAGCCATGAACAGTACTACACGGTGTTTTCAGTGTTGAGTGAATGTGTCAGTGTTTAAGTTGGGTAGAAAATACTGTAGTATACCTTAATATTTACTATGGTATTGTTCAAAAACACTTTTTAAAAGATTTTCGGGTCATTGCGCCCACCCCAAAAGATTGTTTACCAGCCACCACTGTGTTAGACTTGTTGCTTCTTTGGCCACTACATGCATCTCACAGTTTCTTGTAAGTGTCCTGCCATAAAGTCATTCAGGCTTTTTTTTATTAAAAAAGTTGTTTTAAAACTGTCAATTTGTCGTTTATTCTTGGATTACTACGTCTTGTTTTTGTAGACTCATCTGATTGTTTTCCTGTAGGCGAGGGTCTGCAGTGGCTGTCTCAGGAGTTTGGACTGTGTTCTTCTTTAAAGAGTCAAGAGGATGTGTACGGATTCAAGGCATGGCTTCAGGAAACCTGGGTGAATTTAGCCATGGTGGACTATCCGTATGAAGCCAACTTTCTTCAACCGCTCCCACGCTGGCCTGTTGAGGTACAAGAAACTTTGTCTTGAGCTCTGTCAGCTCCCTTGTCCAGTAGTCAGGGCTGATCAGTGAGTCGGCCATTTTAGGTCGCAATAAACATCATGAAACACGATAAAATTAAAAAAATACTAGAGATAATAAAATGTAGTTAACATTTGAAATTGAAACTCAAATTATTTCCTCATTAATGCTGACTCACCTCTGACAACACTCAAAGTGTGCTTATTAATATTCATAAAGGTTTATTATTATGTCACAATGAGTATTAAGCTTTTGTTTAGTGTAAGTCAGAGAGTAGTGTGGATGTAAACATGTTTATTGACTCATGAAAACATCTTTATTTTAATTCATTGAATATGTTTGACAATACAGAGGAAAATTATTGTTTTATTAGCACTATTAGACATTTCATTCAAGGTTCTGGAACAAAGATAGACTTTAATTGTGTGAATCTGAATCAATAAGTCTATTTTTGATAACATAGTGAAATCACTTACTAATCAAATGCTTATTATTTTTAAAGCATGATGTTGCATCCTTTATACTTTCTTTGTTGGTAACTTTTAAACTTTTAGTATGCAGATTGTGTAGACTCAGATGGTTTACTCTTGAGTAGTTTTCTTTCCCCCTCAAATCCGATAATGTATTCAACCCCTATGGGTGGCTAAAGCAGTTTAGGCAACGGGTGCAAAGAGGAGGCTTTTTAATGACAAAGCTAATGTGATTATGTGACTGACTGGGAGAAGGGGGTTTCGAAAGCTTTGGAGTGGGAAATCTGTTGCCGGAGATGAATGTGTAAGCTTAATCCCATCTGAAAAGTAGAGAAGATGCTTTGGACAGCCACTGCCATTTTTGTCATAGTACACATTTCTGCTCGGACATGCGTGTAGCTTATCTCGCGCACAGACCACCATCTCAGACGAAAACCTTAGCAACAACCTCGTTTGAACTCAGACAAAACCACTCACAAGCTCACAATTCCTGAGCACGTACATAATGTTGTGTTACTTTGTCAGTACTGAAAATAAATGTGCGATTGAATCATATATGCTTTATTCATGTAGCTCTCTAGAAAAAAATTCGGAAAAACTTTAAGTTACCCATCAAGTTTTGTTCTCCGATAACAACCAAATTGCTGTACGTTATCCCTTAAGGCCAAAGTATGTGCCCTTTTTATGTGTACGTAACGTTATGGTTCACATAACGTGTGCGTGACGCAATTTTTTATCATTAGAAGAGTGCGAATTTTTGAAACCCTGCATACATTGTACGCGTAGGTTGTGCATGCGCCTACAGGAGACTGTAGTATGTAGCCGAGGAGATGCATTGCATTTTGTCGCAATGCGCATGTGTTAAACGTCTGTGTTCGACGACTGTACACCTACATTTGTGCAAACGTAATAAAACAGACTATGCTCCAGGCTTTACATGTCTAATGTTCATTAAGCATGTTTCCATTTACTGGAAAGTATTTAGAAAGACACAGTTGAGTGTTTTGTAAATGTTTTTTAGATAATTACGTTAATTTCCTCAGATAATGCATAGCTTGATATGTTTGTAAAGGTTTCTTGTTCCTGTAGCTCAATTGTTAAAGTATTGCATTAGCAATGCAAAGGTTATGGGTTCGAATCGCAGGGAAGATACATACTGAAAAATAAACGAATAGTTTGAATGCGCAAATGCATCTGTGTCTGGAAAATGCATAAGGGTGATTCTCATATAATCCAGTGTCCATTCTCACGAAAAAAAACTTGAAGCCATTTGTTTTTGTACATATAAGAGTAAGGTCTGAACTTACTATAATCATTATTTTTAGAGGATTTAAAAATATTTCCTATAAAATTATTTACATTTTTTAGATTATCATTATTAAAAATTATCATTACCGCAACATGATATTACATTAAATATATGCATTTGCAAACTCATGTTTCGGTAATGACAACTAAAAAGTTGTCTAGGTACTATGACAAATAAAATTTCAAGTTTCATCTGGAGAGAAAAAATAACTGCTTACCTGGTAGCCATCTTGAGTTTCACAGTCAATTATGTCCCTTCCAACAATTTTTTTTTTGAAAATGTTAGTTCATTGAGGGCTTAAACAATGATTGAAAATTGTTGTGGAGGATGAGAACATTTTTTCTTGGACACATTTATATTCCTTATTATTGTCTTTACATTTACCAATGATCACCAAATACCACATGTTTCTTTACTGTAAATGTTTAAAGTATAACATGCACTGAAGCTTTTTATGTTTTAGATTTTTTAATTATAAATATTTCCATGTCAAAGAACCTAAATCCAATCATGGACACGTTGCGGTAATGAAAATTTTCCCCTTAAATGTGAAAAAAAACTAAATTGGTTTGTATGTCATTTGAAATCATGTGCAAAATAGTACATGAAGAGATGTTTGAAACTGTATGCTGCTTATTTTGATACTCTTACTTTGAATTTACTTTTTTTATCAAAATGTTTCATGACACCTCATAAGTCTAATTTCACGAGAATCACCCATAAATGTAAAATGTTTCTTTGTCTTTCGAACTGTTTTTTTTTCTTTTTGTTCCAGCTTGTTGGTGATAAATTCAGCTATTGCTGAATTCCTTTGAACTCAATTTCACATGCAAATCACATGATTTCACACGTAAAGCACGTTGGGGCTTTTGACAGCAACAAATTTATGTTCATTCTTTAATGTGAACTGAAACATATGAAATGTTCTCAGTGACAAATAAATAGATGATTTACGCCTTTGTTATGCAGTAACATGTCACACAAAGCAGCTGTTTATTGTGCAGTTATAAAACTCAAGCATGTTGTCCTACCATCTTGGATTCTTACTTTCTTTTGACATTTAACATGCTGTCTTTTGGGATTTCCAGGTGGTCTGCACACATCTCAAGTTTGACACGGGCGTATCAGATAAACAGCTACTGCATGGTATCTCTCAGGCCGTAAAGGTTTACTACAATTACACAGGAGAGGCTCTGTGTCTCAATACCTCACAGACTGCTACTGGGAATCTTGGCATCTTGGGTTGGTTCTACCAGGTAAGATTTTCACACATTGATTTTGAAATACTTTAATGTGTTATGAATGATTCAGTACTTTTAACTAGGTTCAAAGTCGGCAGTTGGGCAGGTTTTTTAGGGTTGTTTGATTAAACGATGTTCACTAAAGTAAGTCATCATCAGAGGTGTCAAGTAACAAAGTAAAAATACTTCGTTACATTACTTAATTAGAAATTTTTGGTATCTATACTTTACTGGAGTAATTACTTTGTACTCCATACATTTAAAATATCACCTTGTTACTCCTATTTCATACCGGCTTGTCATTGTAAAAAAATAACTAACCAGATAAATAGCGTGTAAGGTTTGTCTGCGTGACGCATACGAAAATTACGGACAACAGTGTGCAAAGATCTTTACTTATCAAATAAACATAATTCAGCATTTGAATGACTTCAGCATTCCATAATGCTCTCTTTCATTGTGCAGGCCTGTACAGAGATGGTGATGCCGATGTGTACAGATGGTATAAATGACATGTTTGAGCCACAACCATGGGACTTCCAAGCCTTATCTGATGAGTGCTATGCTCAGTTTGGAGTCCGGCCACGAAAAGATTGGGCCGAAATTGTATTCGGTGGGAGGAACATAAGTGCTCACAGCAACATCATTTTCAGGTAAAATTGCAGAATAGTGTGACCTGATTTGACAACATTTCTGAATTACCGTATTTTCCGGACTATAAGTCGCACTTTTTTCATAGTTTGGCGTGTCCTGGAACTTCTAGTCAGGTGTGACTTATAAGTCAAAATTATTCATATAAACCAAAAGAAACCATTACCGTCTACAGCCGTGAGAGTTTGCTCTGTGCTGCTCCTGTATTTATGTAATTCAATGGATTCAGTGATGCAGAATAATTTAGCCTATTCAGCTAAAGTCTGTATGTTATTGTGTATCGTGTAAATAAATGTTTATGTTACTTTAACATGTACAGACACCTATTCAACCTGCTGTTCTGTGTGCTATTGTTTAGTTGAATAACTTTCCTTTCCAGATTAAATGTCAGTTCTTCTGCTTAGATTTTGTGAAATAATTTTCTAAATAAACGCGACGCATAGTCGAGTGCGGCTTATATATGTTTTTTTCTTCTTCATGACGCATTTTTGACTGATGCGACATATAGTCCGGAAAATACGGTAGTAGTTCGCTTTAAAAACCTATTGAGATGCCTTGTTGTCTACTGCCTATCAGGGTTATTATCATTTACTAAACTTGAAGTAGAAATTTGAAGTTAATGATAATTAGAAATGCTGCTATAGGAAAAAAAATGAAGTTTGAGGCACTTAAATTATTAACTGTAACAAAATAAAAACTAAATCTAAAATTTAAATAAAAATACATTTAGGTTGAATAGCAATTTTATTGTAAAAACTTAATTAAAAACTAGTAAAATTACAAAAGCTCATAGCAAATTTACTAAAATTAAACTAAAATAAACATGAAAAGTAAAAATGTACACTGCAAAAAATGATTTTCAAGAAAAAATGTTCTTAGTATTTTTGTCTTGTTTTTTAGTAAAAATATCTATAAATTCTTAAGTTAAGATGCTTTTTCATGAGCAAAACGACCCAAGAAAATAAGTCTAGTTTTAAGAACAAAAATATTAAATTTTAGTGATTTGTGTATAAAACAAGCAAAAAAAAATCTGCCAATGGGGCTAGGCATTTTTGTCTTGAATTTTTCTTGAATTTAGTGTTTAAGAAAAATGTTCAAGATTTTTTTGCTTACCCCATTGGCAGGTTTTTTTGCTTGTTTTATGCACAAAATCACTTAAATTTGATATTTTTTATATAAAAATCATACAAACTATGGCATAACACAAATGTTACTCTGGGAATTAAGTTGTGACTAAAAGCATCCAAAATAAATAAAATTTTATCATCTGATATGCAGTCACCATTTGTCTAGAAACTTCAAAACCGTACTCGTGTCATTCTATAAAGAAGCTTCTTGAAGTTTCACCTAAGGATGAATTTGAAAGAATATCGAAGGAGTTCACATTTAATCTGGGCTCTTATTGGCTGCTTATTCTGTCTAAGTCATTTATTTAAAAAATAAATAAATACAAATTTAGCTTTTTATCGTGTTATTTAAATTTGTGTTTAGCTTTTCTGTTAATCTTAATGTGTGGGTGTGTTTGAATGAGGCATTTTAGGAAGGCACTTTACTTTTAGAAAGAATATCTCTTTGGGTTTGAGACTTTAATCTTTACGACTTTACGGATCTACAGTATATGCACGAACCGCTTTAAACACTCCACAGACAAAAAAACCCCCAAAAACATGAAATCGCATCACATGACCCCTTTAAAAGTTATAATCTCAGGCTCTTCTGGTTACTGACCTCAGGATTTAAAGTAAAGCCTTTACATTGTAATTATTTTTATTTATTATTATTTTAATGTTATGTGCAAGACATATGTCCTAGCAGGTGTTACAGATACTATGTTTGGTAAAAACTTATCAAGTGTCCTATTTTCAGCAATGGAGATCTTGACCCATGGATGAGTGGTGGAGTAACCAAAAGTATCTCTGAATCTCTGGTTGCCATTATGATTGATGAAGGAGCTCATCACCTCGATCTGCGCTACAACAACAATTACGATCCAGACTCGGTCATCAAAACACGAGCACTGGAAGTGCAGTACTTTAGAAAGTGGATCAAAGAGGCTGGAAGGACACTATGACCACCAGAAATGGTCATATCGTAACATACTGCACTTGAGGGAAATTGGACAGGTTAAGAAAAACCAAAAAATTCAGTCGTATTGACTTCCTATGTGCCTTGGAAGTGCTGGTTGCTTTGTGCCAAAATTAGTTGTCTCTTGGTTGGTGCTTAAATTGAACAAAAACCGTCAATGTTTGCAATGTTTTTATTGGGATTGTTTTTTACTGTTTGTGTGTGTAAATGAAGGATACTGGCTTTGCAGTTTTACATTGAAAGGATTCAAAAAATCCAACAACTCTCAGGGGCAAGATTTTGCCAAAGTCAAAGTTTACCTAATGTATTACCCAACATACTGAAAATAGAAAAATTCACAAAAATGAAAATACTGTTATCATATCAAACATGTCTCTTATACAACCAAACATGCAGTGAACACATGATGTAAAGCTTTAAAAAGATTCATAAAAGTATCATTAAAGTAGTCAACGGGCTAAATTTCAAGACTTTTGAAGCCATATGACACATATGTGACTTTAATGTAGGTTTGCTATTCCTTTAAGTATTCTATCTAAGCATTAAGTCTTTAGATTTTTGGAGTAATTTCCTCACTTTAGAAATTAAACTCTTAGTGGTCACTAAAATTAGCTGGACCTAGTAAGTGATCTGAGATTTTTTTTACACCATGATATGATTGTTTTTATTATTTTCATATATAATGACCAATATTCTGTTTTCTGGACAAATGGTTTGCACTCCTGGTTGTAGTAGTATTATGTTTTTACTGAAATAATGGTTTGTGTAAAAGTGAACATGAAACAATCTTAACACGCAATAAACGCAACTACATAAAACTATATTTCTGTTTCTCCTTTTCAAGTGTGATTTAATGAAAACCCAAACACAGACAACGAGCAATAAAGTAGCTAGCAGGAGGCATCTGGTGTAAAACAGCAGACCTGCAGGACTTCCCCAGACCTGCATTCATTCGCTGACAGCTCCTGCCTCTTTAAATTGCAGTACCTAGACATTATCTGGTCTGTGGAAAGCTGCCTCCTGCTAATATTATTATTAATATCACAGCTAGAGAGCAGAGAAGGATGTTTTATGGGATTGGGGAAGGTCATAGGAAGGATGAGTGTTAAGTGATGGATGATTTTCACTTTTTGTTCCCTAAACAATTGTGTGTCATTGAGTGTTTTGTGATCATTTACATTTATTTGTGCTCAGTACATTTTTTTGCCTATACTACTAAAGTTATTACATATTAACTTAAAAAGTGTCAAATGTAATTTTTGCAGTACAAGCATTACCAAAAGTCTGTCATTGATGCTCTCAAATAAAGCAATTTTTTAAAAGTTTTTTTTCTAGCAAAGTAGTTTAACATGTTCAACATGTTTATAGTTGGCTACTTATTTGTGGTTTAATGGCACGGATGTTATCAACCCGTTAAGTACTCTGGTTTATTACAATAGTAATGCAAAAACTGAGGGAACTCCTAACCCCTTGGTATAGTCTTTCTTTTTACGCATATGAAAGCTTACGCACACAGTCAAATGCACACCCTTGCATAGTTCATTTTACTCATAGATATGTGCTAACGTTCGATGCATGCACATTGCGACAAATTGCAATGTCTCTCTTGGCCTACACACATGCACACTATGCACCTACTACACATTCTTCTACAGAGTGATAAATACAAACAATCATGATGGTAAAAGCATTGAGCAGTTTTGTTTGGATGGCTGACTAGGTTGGTTTAATAAACGTTAAGAAACTCAGTATCTGGAGTAGCATAAACAGTTTATGCCATTTATGCCGCCATAAGCCTTTACACGTGCCTGTAGACTGAACCTCTAATACGCATGTCCATGATATCGCTGTTTTCACAGGTTTGCACTTTTTTCATTTACACATTAATTATACAGCTGTTGTTTTCATAAACTTGCACTTTAGTAACCATTTTCGAAAGTACCATACTTTCCGGACTATAAGCCGCACCGGAGTATAAGCAGCATCATTAATAAAATGCGTCATTAAGACGAAATAACATATATAAGTCACAGTGGACTATACGTTGCGTTTATTTAGAAAATATTTCACAAAATCCAAGCCGAAAAACAGACATTTAATCTGGAAAGGCGAGTTATTCAACTAAACAATAGCAGACAGAACAGCAGGCTGAATAGATGTCTGTACATTAAAGTAATATTATCAGTTATTTAAACGATAAACCATAGCATACACAACTTACCTGGAAGGTTGAATAGTCAAAATTAACCGAACAAGACAACTAGCCTGAAGTTTGTATACTCGTCATTCCACATCACTGAATCCATTGAATTACATAAATACAGAAGCAGCATATAGCAGATGTTAATGATGTCTTTTGCTTCATAAATGTCAAAATTAATTCATACTGACTTACAAGGCGCACCTGACTATAAGACGCAGCACCAGCCAAGTAAAAAAAAAAAAACGTGGCTTATAGACCGGAAAATACGGTATGCAACTTTAAAATGCTTCAATGGCCATCCAAGCAAAACTGCTCGATCCTTTTGCCATCTTAATTGTTTGTATTTATCACTCTGTATAAGAATGTGTATGTGAGCAGGTGCATGTTTCCTTACAAAATAACATCGCCAACTAGTGGCCTGGTGCATTATACAGCATTTTTGGCTGTTAAAGGGGACCTATCATGAAAATCTGACTTTTTCCATGTTTAAATGCTATAATTGGGTACACAGTGCTTCTATCAACCTAGAAAATGTGAAAAAGATCAACCCAGTAACTTAGTTTTGGTAAACCATTCTCTGCAAACACGTGAAAAAACGAACCCAGTCTCACGGAGGTGCATATAAATACCACGAAGTGTAAAAATCGTGCAATACATACACCAAATTCCACTTTGGCGTGCATGTGATACGCCAGTTCATCCCATTCACTTAAACGGCGCATCTTTTCTGTCGTTTTATTTATTGGTTTTAAATTTTTTTGCTTTTTTATCATTTTCGCTTGGTTTTAGGTTTAGAACACTTTTTTTGTTATATAAAAATGACATCCTAACCCAAACCCCAATTCTAACCCCAACTCCAAGCGACCATGGCTTAAATATAGTCAAAAACATGGAGAAACCTGTATATTAAATAACCCCCTTAAGCAAATCTCAAATCTAACCCTAAACCCAAGCGAAAATGGTTTAAAAATAAAATTGAGAAACCAATAAATAAAACAACAACAACAACAAAAAAAGATGCGGCGTTTAAGTGAATGGGAAGGACTGGCGTATATGCACGCCAAATTTGGCGTATGTATTGCACGATTTTTACGCTTCGTGCTATTTATACGCAAATATGTCAATGAAATTTGTCTCTCCTTGTGATGTCAGAAGGGGATCTTATTATAATAATCCCGCCCCTTAATCTGCACTATCCAACCACAGCACAGCCATTTAGTACAGAGATCAGCTCATTTGCTCGCACCTACAAAGTTCTAATGTTAAAATGTTATAATAAATTATCTATATGGTGTTTTGAGCTCAAGCTTCACATACGTACTCTGGGGACACCAAAGATTTATCTGAAAACTTTAAAAGTCTTGTGAAATGTCTCCAAACAGCCAAAATGCAATAAAGGTTGTTGTGTAAACATTTTGTGGTTTATGTGCATTTATGTGGTTACAGCATACACAAATTGATCATTACCTTGGTCATTAAAGTGTAAACAACAACATGTCACAAAATGCAAATAAAAATAAATTAAATCCGGTTTTGTACCCATACTGAATATCAATTGTGTCTTTCAGCTTACACATGTAGACAAACATAAGGGAAAATCGGTGGGGGGTTTCAACACTATTTCACTTCACTTCTCAGGACCGTGGCGTTGCCATTAATTTAATGCTCTTTCTTCTTCTCTGACACTTTCATCAATCATATATGTTACTAGTATTACTAGTATGTCACTGCTTACACTGAGACCACACACTAATGGGACAAGATGTGTGTGTGTGTGTGTGTAACCTGCTGTCGGATCAGGGAACATCCCATCTTTGGAGGTCAGAGGGAAACGGGTAAAAGAGAGCGAGTGCTGAGTTTGTAAATGCTCCGTGTGCAGGGCGGGTGTGCAGTGTGTAACGATAACCAAACAATACTCACTTTCAGTGCTCCGTTTGCTTAAGCAGCTTTCCATGGACAGGAATCAAAAGCGGAAAGATGAATGTTGTTCCCTCGGCCGCCTCATTTGTTCTCCCCCATTGAATCCGTTCAACTTAGTTTGACCTTGTTGATTGCATTCGACTCTATATGATTTGTTTTTCACAAATGTTTTATTTATATTTTGTGCTAGTTTGGATTAAGGGATTAAGTGTAGTTTAAAATGGATGTTGATTATTATTCCCACTTGTAGTGTAAATGTAGCTTTGTGTATTATGCTTATTATTGGCTCGTATTAGACAAAATATTGAATTCTGTAAGTTGCTTTAGAGAAATGTGCCTGCTAAATAAATAAATGTATTGACAAAATGTAAATAAATTTGTATGCTTTTTAAAATGTTTTATTTAATAACTCATTAATAAAACATTAACATGTGTTAATGAAAAATGTATCTCAAACAAAAAGTTTCAAAAATCTTTCCAGGACATTTTTAGGATTTATCTATTGAATGAATAATATGATTTTGAAAGTGTTTTACAGATCATGAGCCCCATTCACTACCATAGTATTATTTATTCCTAACATGGAAGTCAATGGTACCGAGCCCCTAAGGTGACATTGAAGTAAAAAAATCTAAAGTTTAGTTTCATGTGCTCACGTAAAACTTTCATGTGTTCACACGAAACCTTCATGTCCAGTTTTTTTTTTTAAGTTTAGTTTTGTGTTTCACATGCGCACGCGAAAGTTTCACGGGAGCATGCGATAGTTTCATGTGCGCATGCAAACTAAACTTTAGTAATTTTTGCTCCATGTCCCCTGGCTTTTGGGCTCCGTACAATGGCTCATGATCAAGTTTGGTTTCAAACATTCCTCAAAATGTCTTCCTTTGTGGTCATCAGAACCAAAAAAAATATATATATATACAGGTTTGTAACAACACGTGCGTAAATGATAACAGAATTTTCTTTCTTTTTTTGGGTGGGTGAACTATCCCTTTAAGAGCCATAACAAGCGTCTTAAGTTTTTCTTTTTAATGAAAACAAAAAAGTCAGTAGTGTTACGTCATTAGCCTTTTTACTTTTATTCTCATACATTGGATCCAGACCCAAAATAGACTGGGCAGTTCCTGCAAGTTCAAGTGTTTAGGAATCTCCTTTGCCTATTTTCTTTAATGTCATGCAGTTCTTTCTCTTTTTCTGTGTTAGTATTCCACTGCCCACTTTCTTTGATCCCCTTGGCCTTTATGTGGCCATAGAAACTTGTTTCCGGAATCAGTGCGTCAAGCCCTCAAACGTGAATGACTAGCATGTACAAAAGCTCTGTGCGGGAGGACAAGAAAATATCGGCTATTCGTCTGGTGATGTCACCGTGCCAAAATTAGGCTCCTTGAGAGAGAGAGAGAAAGGGGCGGTCTGGAGACTTGTTGAGAAAATAAATGAAAGAGCCAAGTACGTAGCCCAGGGCCTTGATGAGACCAAGAAAAGAACTGGTTTAACAGTATGCCCTATCTAGCTTTTCAGTTAAAGGTAAAAAAACAGCATTAAATTGATCCATTAAAGAGGAAATAATTAATTCATTACACGACTCTCTGAAATATTTATTTCTGGTTAATCAAAGCACATGTTGTATAATAACTGTTCCAGGCAACCTACTGTATTTACTAGCGGTTCCTTAAAGGGATAGTTCACCAAAAAAAGAAAATTCTGTCATTATAAACCGCATTTTTTTCATAACTTGGCTGGTGCTGCGTCTTATAGTCAGGTGCGCCTTGTAAGTCAGTATGAATTAATTTTGACATTTATGAAACAAGAGACATCATTAACATCTGCTATATGCTGCTTCTGTATTTATGTAATTCAATGGATTCAGTGATGTGGAATGACGAGTATGAAACTTCACGCTAGTTGGCTTGTTCGGTTAATTTAGTCTATTCAACCTTCCAGGTAAGTTCTGTATGTTATGGTTTATCGTTTAAATAACGGATAATATTACTTTAAAGTACAGACATCTATTCAGCCTGCTGTTCTGTCTGCTATTGTTTAGTTGAATAACTCGCCTTTCCAGATTAAATGTCTGTTCTTCGGTTTGGATTTTGTGAAATAATTTTCTAAATAAATGCGATGTATAGTCCACTGCGACTTAAATATGTTATTTTGTTTTAATGACGCATTTTTGAATGATGAGACTTATACTCCAGAGCGACTTATAGTCTGGAAAATACTAACCCTAATGTTGTTACATACCTGTTTGAGTTTCTTTATTGTTAAACGCAAAAATAAGATATGAAGAGCTCAGATGCAAAACCCTCTAAGGGGATGCACACACCAAAGCTTTTAAACGCGGCTGAAAACGGCAGGCAGACGCCGACTGCTACCTTTTTTTAGCTGAGCGCTTTGGTTGATGTGATACTTCTGCTTTGTTAATCAGTCGTTGTGAGATGTGCTGGTTGGTTGTTGTGATGTTTATCCCGCCCCTCCTCCACTGTGATTGGACGGCTGTGTGAGAACTGACATTGTGTTCAGCGATGACCGTGGGAAAACCGCAGAGGATCGGCGCTCAACGCGGGGAAAAAAACGGCAACTGCTGGCTTTTTTTGAAAAGCACTGTGCTTCCATTTGAAACAATTAAAAACATACTCCAGCATAAAAGCTTTGGTGTGCATGCTACACAAGTGCGTCTGACATGTTTTCTTGTAAATGAATATTTTTTATCTATGGATTCTCCCAACAAACCGGTATTTTTCAAGGCCTGGATTAAGCAAATTTTGAACAAAAGTATTTGATGAACATTTAATACGTGCCGAGAGCATTCGGTTAATATCGTTATCTAATTTTTGATGGAGATGGCATTTAGAGGATTTTGCATTTGCGCTCTTCATATTTTGATAAATGATGGTAAGCACACAGTTAATGGTACCCACTGACTTTCATAGGAGGAATACAAATATTATGGAAGTCAATGAGTACCATCAACTGTGTGCTTACACTGAAAAAAATTATTCATTGAATTTAATCAATTTTTTAAGGTAAGTGGTTGCAATCAATTTATTTAAGCAACATTTAAACAAAAGTTTAATATTTTCTTTTACTTTAATAATCTTTTTTTGTTTAAATGTAGCTTAAATAAATTGATTGCAACCACTTACCTTAAAAAATTGATTAAATTCAATGAATCCTTTTTTTTCAGTGTACCATAATTTATCAAAATATTTTCTTCTGTGTTCAATAGAATAGACTGTATGAGCAGCAACAACATTAAGGGGGTGTGTACACAAAAGCTTTTATGCCGGCGCATGTCTTCAATTGTTTCCAATGGAAGTGCAGCGTTTTTCAAAAATAGCCAACAGCTGGCATTTTTCCTGGCGCTGAAAGCTCAGCGACAAGAGTTGAAAAATATTCAACTTTGAGTGAAAGCGCAGCTCGTCAATGTCAGTTCTCACCCAGCCGTCCAATCACAGTAAGGGAGGGGCGGGACAAAATATCACTACAACCAACCGGCGCATTGTACAACAACTGATGAACAAAGCAGAAGTATGGGGCGTGCACACCAACGCTTTTACGCCCGCGGCCGGCGCATGTTTTCAATTGATTCCAATAGACACTCAGCTTTTTTTCAAATGAGCCAGCAGCTAGGCGGTTTTTCCGCGCTCGGCGCTGAGCGTCGAGAGTTGAAAGAGATTCAACTTTAAGTGAAAAGCTCAGCTCGTCAATGTCAGTTCTCACACGGCCGTCCAATTACAGTGGAGGAGGGGCGGGACATTACCACAGCAACCAACCGGCTCACAGCTGAAGTATCACAGCTACCAAAGCGCCCAGCTGAAAAAAGCTGGCAGTCGGCTGAAATAAAGCTGTCCGCCGGGAACTTTCAGTTGTGTTTAAAACGGCTTCTGTGGCCTTAACTTGACTTTTGGTAGACTACAGCAAAGAATCAATAACAACAGAGTCCTCGAGAGCAGATTCTTTCTTATAACAAGCAAAATAAATAACCAGTACATTACGTTCATATTCAAATCATAGTTCTAGCATATTAACTACTACACCTGATTTATTGCCTGGCTGCCAAATCTCTTATTGCGCAGGGAAAATTTTTTCATTTTTAACTGGGTAGTAGCCACTAACCAGACCAATAAACAAACACAGACCGGACGTTAACTTCGGACCAGGTGTGTATCCATGGCAACCCATGTGCATCCGATGAAACCATCTATAAAATAAACTCATGATTAGAACATGAGTGTTAGTAAATGATGACAGAATTTTCATTTTTTGGGTGAATTATCACTTTAAACTAATATACAAGTAAACTAATAATTTGAGATCAGCATTTGAGTTCGTATTTTTGTAACTAACATTCATTCTCAGTTGAAGGGAAACAGTTTCACTGTTTATGTTTAAAGGTCACGTTCTTTCTGATCCCATTTTTTAAACCCTAGTTAGTGTTTAATGTTGCTGTTAGAGCATAAATAATACCTGCAAAATGATAAAGCTCAAAGTTCACTGTCAGGCGATATATTTTCTTTAACAGAATTCGCCTTTCAAAGCCTACAACGAACGGCCGGTTTGGACTACAGCCCTCTACTTCCTTCTTTAATGACATCACTAGAACAGTTTGTTGGCTAAACTCCGCCCACAGGAATACGTCAGTCGCCAGCTAAGCTAACGGGAAGCTAAGCTGCTATCGAATCACAACACACTAAACAAACTACACAATCAGATCTCGATACGTATTTCTGAAGGAGGGACTTCATAGAACAAGGAAGACATCAGACCGTTTTGAGGACAGTGAAAACAGCGCTATACAGATAAGTAAATTGTGTGAAAAATACCGCCTTTTTTACACATAAAACATGAACACTGTAAACACAATCAAAGCTTTAAAAACACAAATCTTTAACATAAGCTTAACTTTGAAAATGTGATAGCAAAAAAAGCAAAGGAAATTTTGTTTTTACACTGTTGCTATTTCACCATTGTAGTACAACAGTTTATTGTGAAGCAATGGCAGCTTCTCCGAGACCCCCATTCAGTAGCGGGGCTTGAGCCGGGCTACAGATAATTAGATCACCGCTATCAGTTTCACTGTCCCTTTTCTCCATCACAATTTACATGATAATGACCCTCTCGATGGTCCCCCATCTCAAAAGCGCTTAGACTTTCTTTTCTCTTTCCAACATCCAAATGATTCACCGTCTCACCTTTAAATGCACTTATGGGGAGGGAATAAAAAGAATTCCCTGGGAAAACTCTCAGAGGGAGAAACAAAAAGGGTACGGCAGAAACTGTCCACTGGCACGTGATTTTACAACATGCAAAAGTGCAATGAATGCGTTAAAACAAGACACTTGCCGCCATAAACAGGTTTAATGTCTGGGAAAGTAGAGTTTAGTGGAGTAAATCTGAATCAAATCCAGTTCAGCTGCAAGTCGGCACATCTTAGGTGAGTTTTAAAGTTTGTGAACTGCGATGTGAGCCATGGAAAAATAAAAACTTGTTTAAACTTTAAAAGGTATTAAAATATTAAACAGAACTCTTTCGTGACTTTAAAATGTTATCTTTAAAATGTAGACATATAATCCTGACTTGTTTGATAAGACAACATTATCCCTTAAATCAATGGTAATCTCTCCATATTCAAACACTCAGTTAATCCCTCCATCCTGAAGTGTTTTCTTTCAATGCTTAAAATCAGAGCTACATCTTTGATGTGCTTTCCCTAAATCAGGATCCGATCGGACCCGTATGAAACTCCCAGCGTTGGATCCCTCCTCAGCATTCACTGCTGGCCAAGAAACTTCCAGTGAATGCTAAATTGTTTACAGCGGCTATTTCGCTCATACCTAGGATTTCTTAAGGTCAAAATTTCTTCTGCCACACTGGGCTTGAACTGCACTTTATTCCCCTTTAATTTAACAGCTCCGGCAGCTTTTCTAGTTAAATCGACTGTTCATTATTGAGCCTCATTTTACGAAGGGGCTGTGAGGTGCAGTTTAATGAATCTCTGGCACAAAGATCCCTTTCACTGGCCGAGGAAGAATAGAAGCTATTTAGACCATGTAGAGCTGTATGTCAAAGCCAGCCTATAATAGTTGTCAGACACAGGCTAAAATTCCCACTGGTGCGGGAATGCACGAGAAATCGACTTCTAGCAAGTTTCAAAAGTTGCAGAAAAACAACAGCACCTGTCCCAAAGCAAACATCTCCTATAAGGACTTATAAAACCTATATCCGATAAGCATCCAAAGGGATATTATGTAACCTAAAACAAAATGATAAATTAAAAGACAAAAATATAACACTGCATGTAATGTAATTTAAAAAAAGTTAACCTAAATTATTAAAAACTTATTAAATTTACTTATTTTTCTTGAATGTCTTGAATCTAGCATGAAAAGTTAAAGATAAAATATAATTAAATGTCAAATAAAACAGTTCTGCTGTCTGAAATTTATAATAACATTGAATAAATGTTTACATAATATTCATGCTGACTATATAAACTAGGGCTGTCAAAAGATTAACCGCGATTAATCGCATCCAAAATAAAAGTTTGTGTTTACATAACATATGTGTGTGTACTGTGTATAATTATTATTTATATTTTATACACACTAAATCATGTGTATATTTAAGAAAAATTGGTTATATTTATATATAAAATATTTATATTTATATATAATATAAATTATATAAATGTATATATATAGTAGTGCTGCGAAAAGATTAATCGTGATTAATCGCATTTGAAATAAATGTGATTTTCTGCATAATATATGAGTGTGTGCTATGTGTAATTATTATGTATATATAAATACACACACATTCATGTATATATGTAGGAAAAACATTTACATGTGTATATATATTTATTTATATTTTTATATATTCTATATTATAAATAAATAAATAAATAAAAATTATATATAAATTAAAAAATCTGAAATGACTATATGTATGTGTGTGTGGTTGAATATACACAATAATTACACTCAGTACACACACACATATTATGCAAAAAAATCCCTTTCATTTTGAATGCGATTAATCGCGATTCCCAGCACTAATATATAGAATATAAATGCAAATATTTCTTAAATATATACATGTGTGTGTGTGTGTGTGTGTGTATTTATATATACATAATATTAACACACTGTACACACACATATGTTATGTAAACACAAACTTTTATTTTGGATGCGATTAATCGCGATTAATCTTTTGACAGCCCTAAATAAACACATTTTAAAAGATGCACTTTTCATCATTAGCATCTATTAGTTGGTCTTCATCATTAAATAATTTTTTTTAATTTGTATGCATATAAAAGCTTTGTTTGTTCTGAAATATAAACAAATATACCTCTTTAACTTTATCCTTAATGTATTTTAATCTTTATCTTGTTCAACTTATAAACATTTGAAGAGTTTCGTTGCAAAAGAAGATAAATCATTTTTTTTTTTTCATTTTTGCCAAAACATGTTTATTATTATGTTATCATGTTATTATTTTGTTTTATTTTGCTGTATTTTTTAAGTTCTAAAGGTTTAAATCAAAACAAACCAACTGCAGTTGAATTGATATTAATTGGAATGCACAACCAAAAAAAACAAGATTTCTGAACAATTAAAAAAACGATGGTTATCTCGTTTTGCAACTAAACTCTTCATTTTTAGATTCGCCTATAATAAATCCAAAAAGTGCAAATATTAGTAATATTATAGCAAACATTTATGTAATTAAGTGCAAATATGCTATTTACAAAGGCAAAATGTGCAAAATGCCAATAGGATATATTCGCACACAACAAGACAGTTAAACCCTTAGGCTATTGTCTTTTTGCTCTGTGGGAAGCCTCAGACAAATCCCTCTTAGTTGCAGGTGGTCAAGCATGAGCAAAGAGTTAAGTCCCAGGGTCCCTCTGCCCCTCCCATTTGATGTTCTGACATCATTAGCCCTGCCCCCTAAAATAATCCTCCCTTCCCCCAAACTCAAACCTTGGGCAGAAAAGAGGGGAACTGTGAGCGTGTCCGCCGCCGGACCAGGGGTTAGCAAGCCACACTGGAAATGTAGAGATAATATGCTTTAGGGACACTCTACTGGAAATTACTGCAAACATCTTGCACTTGTGGAGGAGAGCGATGGCTGTTCAAGCTGCCATCATGAACTCTCAGTTCTTAAACTTCTGCTTTCCTGGCTCGGTCATGGAGTACGAGATGGAAAAGGGTCTGGAGGGCAGCTTTCTGGGTGAGGTGGACTGCGAGGGTGACTTTAGAGAGACCACCAGAGATCTTCTCAGCTTCATCGACTCGGCTTCCAGCAATATCAAACTTGCATTGGACAAACCTGTCAAGTCCAAGAGGAAAGTCAACCATCGCAAGTACCTGCAGAAGCAGATTAAAAGGTGCACCGGCATCATTTCCCAAGGCGCCGCGTCTGTTCAGGAGCCGTGTAAGAGACAAGATTCACCTCAACCCAGCAAAACGCCACCCAAGAGGGACGGGATGCAAGCCAACCTGCAAAGCAAAAGTCTGGCTGCCCTATTCAACCCGGCGAAGGATGTACGAGGAGAAAGGGCCAAGAAGCCTCCGCTGCGACACCGAAACCTCCCTCCGTCTTTCTTTACGGAGCCGGCCAACAGCTCCAGAGTTACATCCACGTCTGGCATGTCGCTTAAAGACCTGGAGCGAGGGACGCCAGAAGCCGCCGAGTTTTTGGAGCTTCTCGGGCCCGACTACAGCAACATGGTTTCAGAGCAGGATCTATTTCACACCAGGATCCAACAGGATGTGAGCGGAGGCCCCGAACCTGGCTCGTATGATTTCGTGACTGCTGGTTTTTTATACACAGAGCCTTGGGGAACTCCCAAAAAGTCAGGGGACATGCGGACGGCCCCGCTACAGCCAAACCCTTACAGTCAAGCAGACATTTCTGGCGCTTTGCCGGTGGAACATAGCTCGCCGTGTGCACTTACCTTTCCAAACTTCTTCACAGACTGCACTGCACCGCCGGTCTCGTATGATCTGACAAACGGATACAACAGAGGAAGCTTTCCTGCTCTTTAAAATAGAGATTTCTGGCATTACTTTCAGAAAAAAATGCTGTTGTTTAGTATGGAAATTAGATCTGGACAGAATATACATGCATGCTTGGTGTTACCGCACAATGCAGCCTAAAATGATTTACAGCATCTAAAAATAACCTTGCAGCAACATTTCTAATCATAAATCGAAACCTCATGAGTTTATTTTATTGCTCCCTGCATTTAAAACAAGTCAAAATTGCTACTATAATTATGTTTGCCTAACATGGATGTATAACATAACTTCTTTATTTTTAACGTAGGCATTGTTTGATTGATAATACGAAAATATTGCAAAGAACAAATTACAGAACTGATCTCAGGAGGCTCTGCATCTTTGTCAGTCAAAGACAAACAGTGACCCCGTGAAGTATTTGGGCACACTTGAAAGACAAAATATCTGCAAACAAATACTCCTCAAAATTAATTTTTCTTTGTAGTTATTTTAAATGACGGGCTCCAGTGTCATTTTAGTGTATGTATAAATGTATTTTTTCACAGAAAGTTCACATGTGCCTTTACAACACATTAAGACACCTTACATCATTTGATAACCAGAAGGTGTCCACATATTCTTCTAATATCAAATAATTAGGTACTATTTTTGATCAAATAAATGATGCAATGCAACACAATTACACTCATGCATTTTAAGTGTGTTACAAATACTTTTTGGGGGCCACACAGGAAAAACTGCTATATTAGCAAATCACGACAATCGGCCTACATTGTAATAGACCATTTTGCAGCATATAAACATCACTGGTCTAGAAGCACTTCCCGTTTTAGTTTTTTAACACCAAACAAAATATTAATATTAATATTAATTAGAACTAAATACAACCAACAGAACATTTAGAACTGAATTAAAATGTAAAATAAATGTGAACTAAAAACGTAAAAACAACAGGAAGTGCTTCTGGATCAGTGTTGTTTACATTTTGCAAAATGGTCTATATCGATCACTGTTCATATAAAACAAATTGTTACTTTGTATACCTAAAACGTTGACTTCTAATTTCAATAACTCCTCAAACTTCTGTACGTGTAGCTTCCTGGTATACTGGAGGTAGTAAAAATGTGCATAACTGTGCTATTTACTGGTAATATTGCAAAACACAACTGTGTTACAATCATTTCATCTAAAAAGGGAATGCATGAATGCAGGCAGGCACTATACTGTTGTTTTGTGGTCTTAAGTTGTTTTGTTTTAGGGTAGAGAATGACATATGATATAAGACATTTCCATTTGCAATGGGAAGAACAATTTAAAATAAAGGAAGCTAATGATTTATTGTATATTTAGTTGTAGTCTAAAGAAGTTTTATGTGGGAGGGAAATGTGTGCTAGTAATTTATAAGCTGTACTAGTTTTCACTCTTCACAAGGGTGCCTCATTGGGGCAGTTTCCCGGACAGAGTTTAGATTAATCCAGAACTAAGCCTTAGGTATATCAACATAAGGACATTTAAGTAGTTTTTACAAAAAAAAAGAAAAGAAAAAACAATAGTGGTGTTCATCTTGGCACAAAGCAATGGCACTGATATATGTTAAGAAATGTCAGTACAAGATTAATTTTCAAATATGCATTTTAGTCTTGGACTATGAAAAGCCCTGTCTGGGAAACCACCACATTTTCTGACATTTGCATTTTGGGAAACTGATTCTTCATGTCTGTATTAATGAATCTAGCCATCTAAAGGCACACTCAATGAAAGTTCTGTTCATTCATAAAGAGACAAAATAAAGCTGGTCTTTATGTCTGTTATAGAGATGATCTCTTTGTAGCCTATACAGTCAGTTTTAAATGTGTTAAGTGAACTGTCTAAATAAATAGACCGTAAAGCACTTAAAATATATCACATTTAACAAATGAAATCTCAATGTATGTGTGAGCAATTAAGTAAAAATGTTTCTACTGGCAAAGACCTTTGAAACATTGAGGAGGAATCAGAGGGTGTAACACGTTCCAGGTTGTGGCTCCCTCTGCTGGCTGAAAGACTTTAGTTGAATTCAGCACTCATAATGAATCGGCACTTACTATCCTTTAATAAGTTCAGTATTTTACACTTGAAGCCCTGTTTTCGGATTGTTTATGATGAGGTAGAGCGGTTTTGACTGAAATTTGGACGTGTGATGCTGGCCCGAGAATTTTCGGGGGTTTGTTGTGTCACCTCCCACCTCTATAATGGCTCTATAGGTGCACGGGAACGATCCTTCCTAAAATGCATTAAACTTTCGTTTACAAAGACGTGAAACTCAGCGAGTGGTCAGGGGTGTTCACTGATATGCTCACACAAAAATTACGCATTCCAACAGGTTTTATCGTAGTTTTTGTCCAACTCCATTGACTTGTATTAGATGTGCTGTGAGGTACAGTATTACTCCGCGCCGGGAACTTAGTTTCTATTCTTGCAATTGGCAAAGGCGGATTAGCGCCACCACCTGGGCTGGAGTGTCTATTATTCAAGCTCTCAATGGAAGAATATACGGGTGTGAGGCGTTTGGAAAAATAGGTCCACAAGTTAACAACGAATGCTAAAACACCTGTTGGAAAGCATATTTTTCAGCAATTTTTTTGTGAGCATATCAGTAAACACCCCTGACCACTCGGTGAGTTTCACGTCTTTGTAAACGAAAGTTTAATGCATTTTAGGAAGGATTGTTCCAGTGCACCATTAAACCCATTATAGAGGTGTGAGGCGAAACACAAACACCTGAAAATACTCGGGGCAGCCGCATATGTCCAAATTTCAGTCAAAACCGTTCTATTTCATCATAAACAATCTGAAAACAGGGCTTAAAGTGTAAAATACCAAACTTGTCCTTTAAAAGTCAATTGACTGGGTAATATTTGGTTTTATGAGTTCATCTTTATTTTTACCAAGCGCCACACAAAGATATGTGCTAACATTTTTAAGCATGATACAATTAAAGGGATGGTTCACTTAAAAATGAAAATTCTGTCATTATACTCATCCTCATGTTGTTCTAAACCTGTATGAATTTCTTTCTTCTGATGAACACAAAATAAGATATTTTAAGAATTGACGGTAAACACACAGCAGTAAGTGATCATAGACTTCCATAGTAGGAAAAAATATTTTGGAAGTGTGATAAATAAATACCATCATTTCTCAAAATATCTTCTTTTGTGTTCATCAGAAAAAAGAAATTCATACAGGTTTAGAACAACATGAGGATGAGTAAATGATGACAGAATTTAAATTTTAAATTGAACTATCCCTTTAAGCATTTATGGCCAAATACTATTAAAAAATAAATATTTTATTGTTTGCTACAATAATCCTAACAGCGATAAACAACCCTTTAACTCATAAGTCTCCAACCCTGTTCCTGAAGGGGCCTTGTCTCCTGGAGATTTTAGTTCCAACCTAAATCAAGCACATCTGAACCTGCTAATCAAGTTGTTCAGGGCTACCTAAAAATTAAAGGCAGGTGTGTTGGAGTAATGTTGGAACTAAAATGTGCAGTACAGGTGCCCTCCTGGAACAAATTTGGAGACCCATATACTATAACTGCATTAAAGGGGACATATCATGAAAATCAGACTTTTTCCACGTTAAAGTGCTATAATTGAGTGCACAGTGCTTCTATCAACCTAGAAAATGTGAAAAAGATCAACCCAGTTAGTTTTGGTAAACCATTCTCTGCAAGCGTGTGAAAAAATAATCTGGCTCCATTTATGATGTCAACCGCCCCTTAATCTGCACTATCCAACCACGGCACTGCCATTTAGTGCAGAGATCAGCTCATTTGCATGTAAAAGGACACACCCCAAACAGCACATTTTTGCTCACATCTACAAAGTGGCAATTTTAACATGCTATAATAAATTATCTGTTGGGTATTTTGAGCTAGAATTTCACATACGTACTCTGGGGACACCAGAGATTTATTTTACATCTTTAAAAAGCCTTGTGAAATGTCCCCTTTAACAACATTTGGAGTTGCGCATTCAGTTGACATCCTAAATCAGTGGCCACCAATCCTGGTGTAAGGTGCTTCAGGTGTTTTTCAGGTGTGTTTGATTAGGGTTTGAGCTCCAGGATTGGTGACCACTGTTCTAAATGAAAATGAAGTGACATATGTCATTATTTATTCTCTTCAACAAAAGTTTAAACATTCAAATTAGACAAAATTGTTGTTAAGACTTACCCTAGTGGCGGTTGGTGCAACAAATAATTTACAGTCCTGAAATTACTGTAGAAATGCAGGACTGTAAATGCTGAAAAAAACAGCATACCAGCAAGACCAGCATATGTTGTGTTTTGGTGCTGGTTTGCTAGTGAACACCAGCTAAACCAGCACCAAACCAGCATCAGCACCAGCGCACCAGCTAAACCAGCATCAAACCAGCATTAGCACCAGCATCCCATGCTGGTCATACCAGCAAGACCAGCATATGTTGTGTTTGGGTGCTGGTATGCTAGTAACTACCAGCTAAACCAGCATCAAACCAGCATAATTCCCATGCTGGTCCATGCTGGTTTGATGGTGTGTTTTTTTTTCAGCAGGGGGCGATCAGGTGAAGACATCACATGAAGCAGATGAATGAATGCATTTTTCTTGCAGTACTGGAGGCGATAAAACACACAAGCTTTGTGCTGAACAAGCAAATATGAACAAATCAAATCACACAATACTATTACAATTCAAATATCATATAGATAATTTATTATAACATGTTAAAATTGCCACTTTGTAGGTGTGTGCAAAAATGTGCCGTTTTGGGTGTGTCCTTCAAAATGCAAACGAGCTGATGAAACGCAAACACTGACCACAATGATGGTGTTTATTTGAAATTTAAACTCAATTGTGCTGTTTTCTCTCTTTCTCTCTGCACTAAATGGCAGTGCCGTGGTTGGATAGTGCAGATTAATGGGCGGTATTATTATAATAAGATCCCCTTCTGACATAAGGAAGACAAATTTCAATTATGGAAAACTTTCAAAGATGGAAAAAACAGCATAATTCCCATGCTGGTCCATGTTGGTTTGGTGCTGGTTTAGCTGGTGGTCACCAGCATACCAGCACCAAAACACAACATATGCTTGGTATGACCAGCATGGGATGCTGGTGCTAATGCTGGTTTGGTGCTGGTTAAGCTGGTGCTAATGCTGGTTTGGTGCTGGTTTAGCTGGTGCTAATGCTGGTGCTGGTTTAGCTGGTGTTCACTAGCAAACCTAAACACAACATATACTGGTCTTGCTGGTATGCTGTTTTTTTCAGCAGGGTAATCAAAGGCTACGTTTCTTTATGCTTCAATAGCGCAGGACAAGCACATGTTTTTTAAAACCAGCTCTCCTCTGGACAGGTTCTTTGCTCTCTTCTCCTCTTTTCAAACTAGTAATTTACTCGTGAGTTGCAGACTGAGCGATCCATTCGACCAATCAGATTTGAGAATGAAAACTGTTGCATGTGCTGCATCTATTTTATTTTGACATTTACATTTCTATTCAACTCAAAAAGTCTTGGTTGTTTCATGGTTGAGCAGAATAAGGACAAACCCAAACCGCTTGTTTAAATTAACCTAGAAAATCTCAATAGGCCTACCCTTCCAATGGGTTGAAACAACCTAGCATTTTTTCAGTGTGTTGTCACTACCCTTTAACTTTAATGAAACCATGGTTAATTTTTCTTGTATGATGATTATGATAACATTTTCAAATATCAAGTTAATTCATTGGGCAATCTTTCCCTTACAAAAATTATTCTTTATTTATTAAAAGTGAAGTAAACATGTTTTTTTTTGTGAATTTATTACTATCAGCAAAACAATAGTTTTACTACACTAACCATGGTTTAACTATGCTTTTTGAAAACCATGGTTATTTTGTGGTAACCATGGTTTTACTAGAGTAACCATGCTTTTTTGGTTTTAAGTGTAGTAAAACCATGGTAAATTTTTGTAAGGGTTGGTTTGGTTTCGAATGAAATTATATATAGATTTGTACCTTTACAATAAATTATTTTGTCAACCTCAGCATAGCGTTCATTGTAAACACTAATAAAATGCACCATACATTTGATCTATTTGGTCTATTAATAGTATATATTTTTAATAACAGTTCCTTGTCATTCTCAAAGTATGTAAATATTCTTAAAGTATCATCATAAATTAACAAGTTAATGTCAAGCACATCATCACACAATCTTCAACTGTTGTTTTTTTCTTTCTTTACACAAGATGGCAGTATTGCTGTTTTAATCAAATTCATTTCTTTAAGCATAAGAGTCTTTGGCATCAAAATAAAAGTGAAAATATTAGACACATTATTACAGTTTCTTTTATTATACACTATACAATATCAAAAACTTATTAACTCTCTGTTTCGCTCTTTCAACAGGTATCGTTTCAGAATAGTGAAAAATGTTACTTTTTGTATTATTGCCTCCTTATAACTAATTGCATTATTGTTTCCTAATCTTTGATAAAAACGTCTGCTTAAATGCCTAAATGTAAATATTTATTGACAGGAGACTATATAGCTACGTATGTTCAGCTAGTATTTTGTGTGTAGTATGTAACTAGTTTGTAAAGTCTAACATGCAGGAACATTAGACACAAATGGCATTTTAACACCATCTATTTTATTGCCTTCAGCCCACCTGTTGTGTGGTCCCTTCATGTACAGTACATGAACAGTATGGTGTTATAATGACTCAAATGAGTATCTAATCTTATTTCTAGGACAAGATGAGTTTCTACACTGCGTAGATTCACAGCAAATCTCCGCTGAGTTTGGTGTACTGCAGGACCCAGGGTTTGCATTTACATCAAGCATAGCATCAGAATTGCTCATTGTGCATTTTTGTTTTGTTTCCTTGAGTAGTTATGTTCATAAATTTTAAGCATTCAAAAGTATGCCATCATGCAACCTGAGGCATCTGCTTTGGAAACAGGAAAGTCAGATCAAAATACCAAACCAAAAAAGTTGATCTAAAAGTTGAACCTACACTGAAAAAAATGATTCATTCAATTTACTCAATTTTTTTAAGGTAAGTGGTTGCAATCAAATTTATTTAAGCTACATTTAAACAAACAAAAAAAATAGAAAGGCTGAACAAAACAAAAACTTTTGTTTAAATGTAGCTTAAAGGAACAGTATTTAAGAAATTTATATCAATTAATCATAAAATGGCTCTGATATGTCTCTAGACATTAAGAAATCATTTTCATTTCAAATACTTATATCACTGACAACAGTGGTCTGGCCAGAATATTGTCATTTAAAAAGTGGAGGTGCAGCCTTCAACTGATGTTTATGTTGTCATGTTGTGTATTGGCCACCAGTTGTGTGATTGCAGTACCAGTTTTAGCCACAAGTTTTGTGATTGCAATACCAGTTTTGGCCACAATCCTACATACTGTTCCTTTAAATAAATTGATTGCAACCACTTACCTTAAAGGGACACCATGAAACTTTTGGCCACTAGGGGGTGCTAGACACGTATTTTTCACTTCTAGCGCCCCTAGAGCCCACAAGCACTGTCGCAAAGGAAAGGAACTGGCCAACCTTAAAACTAAACTAAAAACTAAACATTTAAAATGCTAAACGATCAACATTTTGAGACAACAGGGAGAAACGCAGTCATGTTACAACTTTCTGATGAGGAACTCGTCGTGGCAGAAGCCATTTCTCAATCTGAAGGTTGCAGCCTCCGGATGTCGTATTTCTAATACGTCATCAAGACTGTCTTATTTCACAATATTAACAATTACAAAGTTGACTATTATACTTAGTTAATCGTAAATTGTTGCAGTATGCTTATGACTTGCGAATGTAATGCTCAGTTTACCTTAATAACCCAGGCTTGATGACGTGTGCAGCCTGCATATTTGACCTCCGGAGGCTGCAGCCTTCCAATTCAGAAACGACCAGACGTATTTCCTTGCCTTTTTCCAAACAAATATTGTTGCATCCTCTCTCTCTCCCTCGCCACCAGGATTTTCCGCAATGGCGCTCGTTATTCCTCTTTTTTGTGTGAAAATCGCTCCAAATCCAAGTAAACCGATGCGTTTAGGTCTGCCGCTTTGTAATACGTCACGCGAGTGACAGCGGAACGCAGCAAATGAGGAAGAGAGAAGAGAGAAACGCTCGGATCTGATTGGTGAATGAATAGGGTTTGGTTTTACACTGTGTGAGTTTGAGCAAGTTTGACTGCTATTGCATCCTGGATTGTAATGTAAATATCATAGACACAGTAAAAAGAAAGGTAAATACGTGAACACAGCATCTGAATACAGGGAACTATACGCAATATAATCGCCGTAATTTATAAAGAACATCGCATTTATGTATGAATCAACAGTTTATATAAAAAATTGCCTTAAAGGGGAATCGAACCCGGGTCGCCCGTGTCATAGGTCCGTGACACTAAAGACTGTGCCACAGAGTCACATAATAGAAACTGCTCTCTACACTCCTTAAGTAGCCTCCAGCAAAATTCACGTTAAAAACAAATTGTGTGGAGGAAGTGACGTATGCCGTAAAGCAGTCGAATTTTGTAGTTTTTTTTGTGCTCTGGTTACTACCACAAACCCTAAGTTTTAAAATACGAGTAAAAGTGATACAGACCCCGTCAGGCTATGGTAGACATGTCATTCAACCTATTTAAAGTCGATGTACTATCACAAGGGTCTTGAAAATGTATTATGAAGGTTGAAAAATTACATGGTGTCACTTTAACAAATGTAGTAAATTGAATGAATCATTTTGTTCAGTGTATTTTTCACCAAACAACATAATTTGAGAAGGAAACATCCTTGAAGTAAAACGCCATGGTTTTGAAAAATCCCCAACCATTAGTTGTACCTGCATTTCTGCATGTTGCAACAATCCCATTCATTGGTGCTGTCATGAGCTTTTCCACAATCAAAGGAAAATGTTGCCAAACAGAAGGAACAGCAAATCCCCCCTTAAACTAACTAATCTCACTTGTAATACTTCCTATTAAATTGCCAGATAACTTTTCGTACCCTAAACCATAAAGAAACTGGAGAAAAAAGATGGAAGACACCTATCTGCATAAAGCTTTATGTCAGACATCTGAGGCCCATTTATAAAATGCTGGGTAAAAACCATCGTAAATTTAACCTCACGATAATTTCTCCAAAATGCGTACATATGATTAATAGAACCAACATAAAATGCGCATACCATTTTCTTAAGATGTGAAATTTATAAATTGCAATCTCTCTTGATTGCAAGTTTCAGATCTCCGCCTTTAAACGATGCTCAATTAATGTCATTTGTAGTGGAGATGAGTGGTACCCAGTGGGGTCTTCTGCTGTTGTAGCCCATCCACCTCAAGGTTGTGCGTGTTGTGGCTTCACAAATGCTTTGCTGCATACCTCGGTTGTAACGAGTGGTTATTTCAGTCAAAGTTGCTCTTCTATCAGCTTGAATCAGTCGGCCCATTCACCTCTGACCTCTAGCATCAACAAAACATTCCCGCCAACAGGACTGCTGCATACTGGATGTTTTTCCCTTTTCACACCATTCTTTGTAAACCCTAGAAATGGTTGTGCGTAAAAATCCCAGTAACTGAGCAGATTGTGAAATACTCAAGCACCAACAACCATGCCACGCTCAAAATTGCTTAAATCCCCTTTCTTTCCTATTTTGACATTCAGTTTGGAGTTCAGGAGATTGTCTTTACCAGGACCACACCCCTAAATGCATTGAAGCAACTGCCATGTGATTGGTTGGTTAGATAATTGCATTAATAAGAAATTGAACAGGTGTTCCTAATAATCCTTTAGGTGAGTGTATTTATCAGAGCTGCTATGGCAACTTGAAGGTCTGACATATGGAAATAATCAGACATGTTGGTTGTTATTTTCCTGAACTGGCACGTGCCTGTGACGTAAACGTGTACGCGACAGACTTTTGCGACGGTGTTTTTAAGATTTCCACTCTGGTGGGTGGTTTTTAAGCTCCAAAAAACGCCGTCGCCGTGTAAACGAAAGGCTCCTATAAAATATTTTTACGTCGAGCTTTCTCGTGTAAACAGGGCCTCACTGTCGGTGTGAAATAACACAGAAATCGGAAGTTAATAGTTAATTATAACTTCAATCTTCCCTCGAAGCTCAGAAAAGCTGTCAATCAAAAATGTCAATCATAATGACACGCCCCGTTTCTATAGCATTAAATTACTAGCTAAATTATGAAACTTATTACAAAAATGAATAATTGAACAAATACCTTAAAGGTCCAATCTTTCTGAATTTTTTTTGGAAGTGTAATCTTTTTTATATTGGCCCGAGTCCTGTACATTTGAATGGAGAGGGCGGGGTTTATGACTCGTACTGCAGCCAGCCACCAGGGGGCGATCAAAGAACCAGCAGCTTCACTTTTCAAGATGTATGAGGCACAACAGACTTTTCCACATCAATGACCGTTTTTTATAAATGTGAACGTTGCACTTTACAATCAAATCTGTGCATACGTACCCTTTATAAATGAATTCACAACATTCACATCCCATTCAATCATTTAAAAAGCATTTAAAATTCAATCATTTTAGACAGATTTAAATTATATGCTTCTTTGTGTTTTGGACAGGTTTTAAAGATCACAAAGAATCTATAAATAATTCTGCAATTGTATTTGTGTTGTCCGCGGTATTGCGCAGTGATTATTCGAGGGTAAATAAACAGCATCTACCGCATCTCTTTTCTGTCTAATTTGCAAAGTATTGAAAGCAATTTTAACAAGCTGGTTACTGTTAACAACTGGCAGTAGATTCAGATGACACCTTTAATGAACAGTGAATTTCTGCACACTCTGCCCTGATGCTGGAAGGTCACGGTCTAAGATAAATGTCAAGGATATCATTATTTGAGAGCAGCAATAATGAGAAACGCATTTCTTCATTGTGTTTCTAAATTAGCGAATTTGCATATATACCATGATGCATCTCACACTATTATAGTGAGGGAATTGTTATAATTCTTTTGTGAGTTAGACGCCAAACATAAATGTTAAAAGTGGTGTGAAAACTTGGTGGATCAAGTCTGATATGTTTACAGACAGCATCTCTAACACGAACGCTAATAATAACAAGCAAACAACTGATAATTGTGCATAGTCAGGGTAGGAAAACAAACAAGCGTATATATTCACTTTTAAATGTGAGAAGAAAATCATTTGCTGTTGACATCCATGATCTAAACAAACTCAGATAAGTAGACCAAAATTCGGCAGATGGCAGGTTGTGTGACGTCTTCATACTCCAAAATCATACATTGTCAGAAAAAATAGTACAAATAATCCCAAGCTGTTACTGGGGCAGTACCCTTTAAAGATCCATTTAAAGACACATAAATCAAAATACACCCATATGAAGTCAACTATTTTATCTAATGTGTCATGTTATGTCAAACATTTGGCATATTGTTGGGGCTATGGGGTACTATTATAGAGTAGTATAACAAACATGGTACTTAATAGGGTCACCACTTAATCTAAAACATCGATCCTGAAGCATTTGAAAAGCACTGATCTAGGTTATGTTACTCAGCTCCACCTCCCCCTCGCAGCAGGTTACAAGATGAACGCAACACCCAATCTAAAATTGCAAACGATGTCCGATCTCCTCCACAAAAAAGAGCTTTAATAACCCCGAAGAGTCCTCAGAGACGAATAAGATCTTATAAAAGTGCAGAAAATCCCATTGCCTATCATGGACCTCTCCTTCGTAATTACAAGAGCTGCCCCCTTTTCAAAGGTGAAGGACTTTTACCTTCCAAGCACTCCAAGATGTGGGCCAGTTAACTTTCAGATCCAGTACAAGTGCAACACTATCTTATGATCTCAATCTGTATGTCTAATAATACATAAAGGGACAGTTCACCCAAATATGAAAAGAATTTACTCACCCTGAAGTTGTTACAAACCAGTAGAAATGGCTTTGTTCTGCTGAAGGAAGATGGAGTATTTGAAATCTAGCAGTTTTGGAGCACCATTGACTTTTATAGTAGGAAAAAAACACTATGGAAGTTGATGGTGTCAAAACTGAAAATATCTTCCTTTGTGTTCTGCAGAACAAAGAAAGTTATACTGGTTTGTAACAACTTCAGGGTGTAACATCTTCAAATCTAGCTAACAATAGAAAATGTTAATTGTACATTACTGCTAAAATGACTCTTTAACATAGCCTACTTAAACACTAATTATAAAATTGTCTGTTCTGGTTCTTCATTCTGATTGGTTGAAACGCGTTCTAAGCCGTGATAAAATACCCCGGTGACCCCACGGTTCAGACCGCATTACATAAGTATCACTGAGCCACTGTTGCTACATACTGATTTATGAAAATAAACACCACAGTCTTTAATCATTTTTTTATTTTTCTACATTTGCACAATTAATGGCGATATCCAGATAAATGTCAATAAACATTGTTGAGTCAATAAAGAGAAAACGTTCTCTGAGTTGTTTTCTTAAATTGATATTTCCGCTATTTTCCACTAGATTGCAATCTTACCCAAGTTAAACACTGACACATTCACTCAACACTAAAAACATCGTGTGTAAGTTCTGATCGTGGCTCGGAATCAGATTTCTTACAAAAGTTCTTCACAAAAATGGAATTATCTCCGCTTTTGATGAAAATTTGAAAGGTGATAAGAGAACAAATTAAGGTAGGATGAATCAGGGTTTTTTGTTTGAAACCGTTTTGAAAGTGTCTGTTCTTTCATTTAATATTTATTTAAAGAAGATAATTTTTCTGGAAGCCATTAACCTAAAACTGAGTGGCACTGGCAACTTTTTTTTTTTAAAACGATGATGGGGAAAGAGTTAAGCATGCTTCCAAGCATATTTGATCCATTTCAACAGTTGCACAATATAAATGTTAATGTATATTTTAGATGAATGTTGATATATAAAAATAAACACCACAGTCTTAAATCATATTTTCATTGTGTCTTTGCTACATCTGTGTTTTGTGGGAACTGCGCTCTGATGCAGCCACACTTGATTCTGAGGAACTACTTTATTTGGCGGAAGAGTAATCTTTATTACTAATATAATTACAACTTATTTGTGTTTTATTTTATGAAATCCTGCTATGCATAAGAAGTAACCCTTCTATAAAAGCAATAAGCCCCGCGAAGCTGTGGGGTTACAGTGCACCGCTTCGCGTCGTGCCTAACAACGCCCCTTAGCTGTTATAAAATGCACTGGTAACCAACTGCTTCTTAGGGCTTATTGATGTAATAAAACACTCCAGATCCATAAAGATTGCAGATTTAAAGGGACACTCCACTTTTTTTTGAAAATAGGCTCATTTTCCAGCTCCCCTACAGTTAAACTTCTGATTTTTAAGGTTTTAGAATCCATTCAGCTGAGAAAATAGTCCCGACTGCAACTCTGCAACTACACAAAGTTTAGCCGAAAGTATACCAAAGGCGTCCGGTATGCGCACCGTCTGCATGACGTCATTTTCATTTCGTCCGCATACAACAGCGCATGCGGGTAAAAATATTAAGACAGGACACTCCATTATAAACAATAATATAGCAATAGACAGTCTTTTCTTCCAGAAACCGAAAACTTTGGAGCATTTTCGTCACCATAATTTTTGATTCCTGTTCTTTGTTTTTTATTTGTTGTTTGTTCTAAACTTTGTTTGCAATGGTGGATCTGTAAATATCGTGAATCATTGTTGCCCTGATGGCCTGGTAGAGAAATAATTTGAAAAAAAAAAAAAATTTGTATTGCATACGTGTTGAACACGACCATCCACGTAGCTGCGGTGAAGCCCAAAGATGTGTCGAAACCGCTCCCTATATAGTGCACTATATCGGGTGTCGGCCATTTTGTAGTGGTGTCCGAAACCTGAGTGAACAACTTCATTCCCTACATTCGTTCACTACTTTTTATCCACAATGCACTCTGATTTTTAGGGTAACATCGATGTATACTCGCTCACTCATATTTCTCATGATACAACGTGAGACAAACGTGTAACTGGAATCAGCTGAATGATACTGACAATAAACACCATTTTTTTGTTCTTGTTGTAAGTTATTTTCTACTTTTTAAAAGTAAAAAAATAATTGTGATATCTTTTATTTAATCTATAATACACATTTGTAATAAAAAATAAATAAAGAACAGTAAATAAAGCAGTTGTTTTTTTCTCTATATTATTAACTAATAGAATAAACATGACAAATGTGACAAACAGTAAGAAAGTAGACTTTATCATTTCGCAGTACAATCAATAAAGCCGCACAGGTGTAAGGGTTTATGTCGAATCTCTGCGACAGCTCTCTGACGCATGGTATTTACGTCAGTGTCCGATATCGTTCACTCATTTTCATTTGCTTCTTCCCCATATAGTGGACTCCTATATAGGGAATAGTGAACAAGTGAACGAGGAAGCGGTTTCAGACACAGCACAAGTGAGTATACTTTGAAAGCTGCGGGGACGCATGCAAGCCGAAAGCAGATAAAGTGTACCCGACCCTTTAGTGCCGGTCACATTGAAAGTTACCTAGCTGGGGACAATTTTTGCGAAATATCACTACGCCTGCTGCAGCCATGTTACAACAGCAAAGTCCTTGATTATTACGCCAGAATGAGAGTATAGTTCCTAGACATATCTGCCTGAAAATCACAACTTTTCCATTGGTCTTAGTATGATATAACTAAAGAAGAGTCAAGTTTTAAATAAAGTAAAATATCGAAACTCTTTTTTCATTTTTGAGCGTGATGCTAATGGTCTAATCAGATTCAATGGATTATGCTAAGCTATGCTAAAAGTAGTACGGACAGATTCCGAAGATTGGCTGAATGGATTCAAAAACTGTAAAAATCAGATGTTTAACTTGAAAATGAGCCTATTTTTTTTTTTTAAAGTGGAGTGTCCCTTTAACATGCTCAACCATCCTATGGTCTTTATACTGCTTCAGCAGCAAGATACTTCAAATATTCATAAGTACATTTAGTTCATGAATCTTAAGCTTTTAAACATGCACCAATTCACATCAATGTGCCCGATTTGACTGATCTTCAAAAGAATAACACCCATTGGATGGAAGATCCTGTTTGTGGAGTTATTTCTGCATTTTCTGTCGGGAGCATTGAACCATTTGTTTTTGTGGATTGGGGGTAACCTCCACCACTTTTAATGAATTGTTTACCTTGCGTGCCTTGTTGCGCTCAGCTTTTGATGTGACAGAGAAAGCTGAAAGCTGCTTGTTTTCGTTTCATTTTAGATCTCCTGCAATCGTCAACATGAAACGACGAGAATATTGCAACCGAGATGAAATATGTGGGAGGAATAGGGTTTCTTTGATGGCTTTTCAACTAAATATTTCAAACCCTTGGAGATGTTGCCAGCCCTCCGTCACTAAATGTTTGGATCACCTGTCAGGTTGTGACTGAAGCTGGAGTCGTGTGTAACAGAAATTCCTAAATTTAAATGGGATTTTATATGGAGGGTAGCAAACAGGATGAAAATTGTTGCCCTTATTAATTTGGAGAGTTGCTTAGTTTAAGGTATGTTTATTTGTGACCCTATCTGCGGAATCCAGGCTAAAGTCTCATAATGTTTGATTGACTTTCAATTTTTGACCTGATCTTACTCAGTCAATGTTAAAGATATCAAGCTTATATTTTCACAGATTTTCCACTTCAAAGAAGTAAATCAAGCAACAAATAAATAGGCATAATAAGTCAAACTGAATGATGTAATTACATTTTGTTACAGTATTGAAGATGAACTAATCTGATTTGTCTATTGGGTAACTGTTACATCAGTAAATGAGATTTTTTTCTCATTGCAATTCAATGTTCTGTGAAGCATGGACAATTAAAATCCAATTTCGAACTCACAAATTGACAGAAACCTTTTGAATTTTGCCAAACCCTGCCTCAAACGAGTGTAAAGTCATTTCCTAGTTCTGTCAAAACTTCAAACGACACAAGACTTCCTGCATTCAAAGACGCCGATGTCTTACAATTTAAAAAAAGTTTAGGATTCTTGTTTCTCATCCCTGGGCTGTCTCGCATCACACGGCTGTCATCCCCCACCTCCGATATTTAGCCTCTATTCATTTTAAGGAAAGGATCTGTCAGACAGCAATGGATTTGTCTTCGATTCATTCTAGTAAGACCACATTCACCGAAAAGTGCAAAGCGGTCCACTTTTCCTTTTCATAATTCTCTGGCACTTCATCTGTGCAATCGTCTGAAATAGATTAATTTCCCCGGGTGCAACCTCTGGATGCCAGTCTGTCTGTTCAAGGTAATCCTTTCAAGGCAATAATAATGAATAGTGTAATCCTTCCTCATTAGCACAAGCATCGCTATGCCTTTATTCATATGAAACATGGTGAGATACGAATAAAAATTGAGACGTCGCCACAGGTATCAACCATGACGGCGCAAATTATTAGTCACCTTGCGTGAGTACATTTTTCAGAAATGGATTTCTAGGAAGACAATAATTGGAGAATTATTGAGAAGTCTCTGCTAGTGTGAAACAAAAAAGTGGGTCATTTTATAATACCGTTTGTTTTCCTCTTGTCTGGAAACAGAGACTGGGACTAGCTGTCATCATTTTATCTCCCAGAGATAGTTTACCTTATACAGTAAAAATAAAGTCTTTCAGTTATTTTCACTGATGTTGCCCAGTTGAAAAGATACAGACCATTGAGTGCCCAATGAGCTTTTGTGACAACATACCCCAACAGTGCTCTAAAATCATTTATAAAACAGTTAGTTCCAATCCTTGATTCTGATTGGTCAATAGCTGTGCTTCATTCACGATATGACCGCTTCACCCAACCGTTCTATTTATCACTGCGCCCTAAGCAACCACACGTATCGTTTTGTTGTTTTCATTTGAGCTTTCATTACACATTGGAACGTTGTTGTTTACGGTCAGGGACTATTTCTTGTGGAAGGAATGCTTTTATAGATTTAACTTCATGAAAGTTGCACTTATTCATTTTTTTTACTTTAATATTGTGTGCCTAACAATTAGTGATGTGTTTAAAATATCGATACGACGATACATCGTTATGGACGCCTGACGATGCACGCATCGATACAGCACCTTCCGTATCGATTCGGATGCACTTTTAAAAGTAACGTGACGAATTGCTGTTGATCCGTGATCCATATGAAAAGGACGCATGTGTCCCGCGGAGTACGTAGAGGTAAAGGTAGCGGGGTATACTTTCACTGTGCGTGTCTGTCTCGCTGAGGCACGTGTCTGCATAACTTGCGACCCGCGTACTCTCTCTCTCTCGCGTGCATGCACGTGCGTATTTAAAATCAATAAGTTCAGTATGAAAGCGCAGATATCTTAGCCTATACTACTGCAAAGGGCTTTATTAGCCACTCTCTTATAAAACAGTACTAACGCATTTGAGAAGAAACACGTCAAAGATTTGCATGTGAAAAGTGAACGTCTAGAGAAGAGATACAGAGCTACTTAAAACTATAGTTGATAATAATCTGATTTCTTAGATATAGAATAATTAAGTGAGAGACAAATATAATGCCTAGAGTAAGGCACCATCTTTGTAAAACTGCTTTTAAAAAAACATAAGTTAAGTACTAACTCTGAGATTTTAATTATTTCTATGAGTTACCCCAAAAGCTAAATGAATGGCAAAAACACAACTGTTACAATAAACAGATAATTATAAATTGTTGGCGATACACAGCCCTACTAACAATGCCCTTCAGTCGTTACTTATTCACGATACAGCACAACTTAATTGTATATAAATAAATAAATAAATACGTAAACAAATAAATAAATGTACATATACAAATACATAAAAAATAAATGTAGATATATGGAAATAAATGAAGAGTTTCGTTGCAAAACGAGATAACTCCGTTTTTTTAATTTTTCAGAAATGTTGTTTTTTGGTTGTGCATTCCAATTAATATCAATTCAACTGCAGTTGGTTTGTTTTAATTTAAACCTTTATAACTTAAAAAATACAGCTAAGTAGCACCATAAAACAAAATAATAACATGATAACATAATAAAAAACATGTTTTGACAAAAATTAAAAAAAATGGATTTATCTCGTTTTGCAACAAAACTCTTCAAATGTAGAAATAAATAAATAAATGCAGAAATAAATAAGTAATGAATTAATTTATTTACGTATTTATTAATTAATTTATTTATACACAATTACGTCATTTTTGTCCTCCATACTCTTGTACTTTATTGCTTAAATATAATATTATAGTTTCAGATGTACTAAACAATAGCCGAGTTGTTTAGTACATCTTGTAGTACACATTATAATATATTTATCTAAACAAAGATTTGTTAATTAAAAAGTTCAAAATGTTATTTTCTTTCTAAGAAGCACCTTGTACCTTCATGCAGTGGCGGCTCGTGACTGCTCATCCGAGGGGCGCAAATTCAAAATAAGTGTTTGGCGTGTCGTGTGTTGCTTGCGTTTTCAAAATATGTGTTTGTTGCGTCATGTGAACCATGTGCATCACATGTTTTGTCAAAATAAATGCCTGCTGCACACGCCTCAAAAACGTTTATGATAAAAGAGACGCTCATGGTCACAAATTACACATGAGAAACTCCCTTAACACTAAACTCTGATTACGCATGAGATTATGCGAGTATCTGGCAAACGCGAGCGTCTCTTTTATCATAAACCCTTTAGACGCGTCTGCAGCAAGCACTTATTTTTACAAGACACGTGATGCGCACAGGTTCACTCGACGCGCAGAACACATATTTTGAAATAAGGAACCACACACATGATGGGCTACATACATGTTGTGATGAACTTCGCATCGAGCGCCCTCGAAAAAAGAAGTCACCACCACTGCGTTCATGACCTTGCATGTGTCACATTAAATTGTTACATTTCTAATAACACAATCAAGCAGGAACACACAGTATACTAAAATAAATTATTCGAGATACAGATTTTTTGGTTACACTTTATTTTACAGTACCCTAGCTTGTTACAATGTAATCATAAGTCACACTTGGTCGTAATGACTAACAACTTACTATATGGTTGGGGTAAGGGTTTGGTTTAGGTGCATGTAATTCTGCATGTTGTTTCTATTCTTATAATAATTACATGTAACATGTGTAACTAAAACACCGTAAAATAAACTGACTTGTAAAAATGTTACAGATTGTACTTTAAAAATCACCTTCAACTGGAAAGGCAGCCTTTTTCATGTAATGAAACCCAGCTGCCTTCTTTGATACAAAGCCAAATAACTTCATTTTAATCTGTACAACATGACCTTTATCTTTTTGTGTGGTGCTGTTGTAAAGAACAGAAGCTAATATCTAGAATCTTAATATCTCCTCTCAGACTGAATGTTCAGACTCTGATCACTTTTTAAAAGAATAGACCTCATTTTTCTCCCAAATATATGCTGGGTAGCAATGAGTGCCTCGTTGTACTCAAAGTAAATGTTCACCTCATCTGCATAATAATCACAGTACTGGAGTCTTGCGAATGTGCTGTTCTTATTTCTGAGGGAACAGAACATGAATGCATTTTAATATGCAGAGTAATATGCATTATAGAAGGTATGTATGCTAAATTTGTTTTCTGAATATAACCTTATCATAAGACAAATGTTTATAACACATTAAGAACGAAATTGTAATACATATTTAGTCTCGTTTGGTGTGTTGTCAAAATAGTCAACATTTATTAGGTGTGGAAATTTACTTTATTCAAAACAAATAATTTAAACTTGGCAAATCATTAAAATGTATACATTTAGCAGACACTTTTATTTGAAGTGAACTATACATTGTAAAAAGTAATACCGAAATCTAACTTATAAAAAGTAAGCCAAGTGGCTGCATTGGATGTTTTAAATTGAGTCAACTTGCAGCATTTTTTAAGGATAGTAAACACTGGAACATTACTTAAATATTAGATTAACCTACTTTTCTTGGTACAGGTAACTGATTTATGGATGTACTCATTTTACGTTCTTAGTAAAATTCACTTAATATGTAAATAAACATTTTAATTTAGTCCTGGCTATTACCTCAGAATCTGATAATGTCTACTGGAGGATAGACAATAATTTTATTGAAGGATGGGACGGTATGAAAATTTCATATCATAATTAAAGTTATCACGGCTATAAATATTATCATGGCTTTATTAAAATGAGATAGAAATGTTCAAAAAGAACTGATACACACAGAAAACATTTTTTAAAAAAGTTTTATTTTTGAAAATCACAATTTAATATTTCATGTCCCTGACATTATTTCTGTGATAAAAAATAAATAAATCTGTCTAATAAGTTTACCATGAATGAATACAAAGCATTATCCCTTAAACTATGTTGCATGCGAGCGCCTGCGTCAAACTGATTCTAGCTGGACAAGATTTACTGCGAGTTTTCAAAATCACTGTAATCAAACACGGTTGTAATGATATTTACATTTTAAATGATAATACTAATCGCCAGGACATTTTATCGTGGTTAATCATGAAACCGGTAATCGTCCAATCCATATAAGACAATAACATTTATTCAACCAGTGTCACATTTAACAGTGCAGTCTAACGGTAACTCTAAAATTTAAAAAAAGAAACATAAACTCTCCTAAATCTCAAAAATAAATGAGCATTAAACACTAACAAGTCTTTCTTATTTAGTTAAAAATACATAAAATAGCGTTTAATTTCAAATGTTACTCTACAAATGCAGTCCCATGCAAAGTTATGTTTACAAAAATCATTCATGTAGTTTCAAAACAAAATTATGAAATTAATTCCTTCTAACAAATTTAAGTGGATTATTACGGAGCCCCTAAGTGGACACAGGGCAAAAATTAAATTAATTTAGTTTCGCGTGCGCACGTGAAACTTTCACATTTATATTTTGGTTTTAATAAACAAGAATTCAATTTTATTCATTTTCTTTTTTATTAAATCTACTAAGGCACAGAAACACTGTTTACAGTGCATTATAAGGTATATATTTGATCAGTATGTGTGTTCCCATGGGAACAGAACTCATGACCTCACGAGCTACGCAGGAACAGAGTAGCTCATGAAGGTTTTGGTACTATGTATGATTAGGTGGTACTGTACCATGAGCCAATCACTGATGTCATGGCTATATTTTCCTATATTGAGTGATTGATCACATGGTATTTATGTTTTAGGTGATTGGCTCAAAAATGGGGCCAGAAAAAACCCATGAGAAAAGATTGGGCATTTTTTCATACTTCCAGATGTGCATGCGCCTGCACCCCACTGACCATGTAAAGTCTTGTACGTGAAGCCAGTATTTATAGGCTTAAAGCCCAGTTACATTGACCTCAATAGAAGTCATCCCATTAACCTAGAAGGTTAAAACAAGCATGCTTATCTCAAAGCAGCACTCTTACACTATCAATTAATATTAGGTTAACTTTTATGTGGAATATTCATTGCTCATTTACTGACATGCAACCTCTGATTTTTTAAAAGGACTTTGTACAATGTTAAATAACATTTATTTTGTGTTCCATGTACTGTAAAAAAGTTATGATCTTCTGAACATAAGTATTTATTTTACTTTTACACTCTAAAAACAAACGTTGCTAATAGCACATTTAACATTAACTAAGATTAAGAAGTGCTGTAAAAGTATTGTTAATTGTTTTCTACACTCTCAGATAAAAGATGTCACTGGGGCAGTACCTTTTCAAAAAGTACAGGGACCAAATGTATACATATCTATATCTATTAGGATCTTTTTGAATGATTTAAATACACGAAAAGATGGCCAACAATATGCTAACAGAAAGCGAAATAACATTTCAGTTGAATAAAGAATACTTATTGGTAGGCTTACTGCAAAAACTTTCTCACTGAGACAACTAGAAAAATATCAGACGCATCATCTACGGTATATCCACTTGAAGGGTATGTGTGCAATTTCTTAATAACATGGAAATTATAAATAGTCCATTTTAATAAGCAGTGACATTAAAGAGAGATTTATTCTCGTGGGAAGAGCTACACTGAAGCAAAAATTGGCATTTAGATTTCACTCTAATCAGGTTAGACACCACAGAGGCATGTAAACTAAAGCAGAGTAAATGAAGGTGGTAAAAACTTTATATCAAAACTGACCTCATCTTGTAAACTTGGTTTTTGAGGACACGGCTGCCAAGAAATATGAGAGGAAATTATAATCAACAATTTACTGCTGATGACTACCACAGTCATGAACGATAATTAGTTTGATTGGTCTTTGATACATTTTTAAATACAAATATAGCCTCACATTGATTCAACCGGGAGTAAATACAGTACGCTATCTTGTTGAATGCACAATACTTTCTTATGTCCTTGCTAGTTTTTCAAAGATGCAAATTTATGGAAATTAAAACCAAATTTGCATCTTCTTCTCTGAGGATATGCTCGCATACATAATGGCAAATTCAATGTTAATGACAGATTATATATATATCTCGATCCAAAAGCATACATTTTGCGCATTTTGTGTGGTCAGGGTTTTACCAAAATACTCTCATTGTTTAAAACGATTTTCAACAAAACTTTCTAAATCTGAGAAAAGCTATTGTTTGCATTTTTAAATCCATTTCAGTCAAGGTTGGATCTGTGTGCCCTCCAAAAAAATCTCAAACCAATATGCATCAGTACACAGCAAATGTATTTCATCATATTCGCCGTGCGCCCATCATACAGGACCAGAGATAACATGCAGAGAGAAATAATATTGACAATGCAGAGGGAAGTGCATTAATCAAACAAAGATAACTCAATCCGCTCAATGTTAGATGGACAGCTTGTGGAGAGCTGAAACTCTGTGGGCCTCACGATGTGGCGAGTGCTGTGCAAGGACATGAAGAAGGTGAGGAGGCGTTCAGTTCGTTGTGCATTTGTCTTGACTTATCTGAAGATGGAAGGGAAAATGGTGGGTATTTCGAGCATATGCGTTTTTCATCTGATTAATAAAATTGGCATTAAAGGGACACTCCAGTTTTTTGGAAAATATGCTGATTTTCCAGCTTCCCTAGAGTTAAACATTTGATTCTTACCATTTTTGAATCCATTCAGCTAATCTCTGGGTCTGGCGCTAGCACTTTTATCATAGCGTAGCACAATCCATTGAATCTGATTAGACCATTAGCATCACGCCTAAAAAATAACCAAAGAGTTTGGATATTTTTCTTTTTTAAAACTTTTTCTTTTTTAAAACTTGACTCTTCTGTAGTTGGGTATTTCTCAGATTAAGGGCCAAATTGGGTTGCTGCAATTTTGAAAATTACAATTCCAAATTTGACTAATTGGTATACATTAAATTATCAGTCCTTAAGTTAGGAGTGACGTTATGAGCTTGGTTGAGACCATAAGATAAGGGAATTTATGAATTTTTTTTGCCATTTTCTTAACAATGTCAAGTAAATGTGTCTTTACCATCACATCATCGAATATATGTAAGAAAATAAAACTTAAATGATAAATCAGTGCCTTTAAAACATTTTGTGGTTTCACATGGAATCTAATTTATCTTGAACTTAATGAGATTTTTACTTGCAAGATGAATTGTAGACATTTACATTTAGTCAGGGCGGCAGTGGCTCAGTGGTTCATGTAGGTTGTCTACAAACCGGAAGGTTGGTGCTTCAATCCCTGGTTCCACCTGACCAAGTGTCGAGGTGTCCTTGAGCAAGACAACTAACCCCAGCTGCTCCTGACGAGCTGGATGGCGCTTTGCATGGCTGACACCGCCGTCGGTGTATGAATGTGTGCGTGAATGTGAGACAATATGTAAAGCGCTTTGGATGGCCATTGGTCTATGAAAGCGCTATATAAATGCAGTCCATTTACGTATGTAAACTTCTGATTCTTCAATCTACCCTGACTTGGAATATAAGCTTATTGTAAGTGAATACCATATATCAAAACGTTTTAATAGTAATCATTTAGACTGTCCAACATTGTCAGAAATGTATAATTGTAGGATGCTTTTGTAATTTATACACAACTTATTGGCAAAAATTTGTATGGTGCTGGTAATGACTGTGCTGGTAATGACATTTTTATCAAAAAACTAGCCGTACTAGCTAAGATGATGACTAAGCAAGTGTAGCTAGCTTTCTAGATGTAATGTACACCATTTTAACTATTAAAGTAATAAAAATATTTCAAAAATGTTTAAAAATAGCAGGCTTTGTCTTACCATCACATCATCGAATATATGTAAAAAATAAAACTTAAATGATAAATCAGTGCTTTTAAAACATTTTGTGGTTTCACATGGAATCTGATTTATCTTGAACTTAATGAGATTTTTACTTGCAAGATGAATTATAGTCATTTACGTATCTAAATTTCTGATTCTTCAATCTACCCTGACTTGGAATATAAGCTTATTGTAAGTGAATGCCATATATCAAAACTTTTTAATAGTGATCATTTAGACTGTCCAACATTGACAGAAGTGTATAATTGTAGGATGCTTTTGTAATTTATTCATAACTTATTGGCAAAAATATGTATGGTGCTGGTAATGACTGTGCTGGTAATGACATTTTTGTCAAAAAAAATTAGCCCTACTAGCTCAGATGATGACTAAGCAAGTGTAGCTAGCTTTCTACATGTAATGTACACCATTTTAACTATTAAAGTGATAAAAATATTTAAAAAATGTTTAAAAATAGCCGGCTTTGTCTTACCATTACATCATCGAATATATGTAAAAAATAAAACTTAAATGATAAATCAGTGCTTTTAAAACATTTTGTGGTTTTACATGGAATCTAAACTATATCTTGAACTTAATGAGATTTTTACTTGCAAGATGAATTATAGTCATTTACGTATCTAAATTTCTGATTCTTCAATCTACCCTGACTTGGAATATAAGCTTACTGTGTGTGAATGCCATATATCAAAACTTTTTAATTGTGATCATTGAGACTGTCCAACATTGTCCGAAATGTATAATTGTAGGATGCTTTTGTAATTTATACATAACTTATTGGCAAAAATATGTATGGTGCTGGTAATGACGGTGTTGGTAATGACATTTTTGTCAAAAACTAGCCCTACTAGCTAAGATGATGACTAAGCAAGTGTAGCTAGCTTTCTACATGTAATGTACACCATTTTAACCATTAAAGTGATACAAATATTTCAAAATTTTTTTAAAATACAGAAATACAACACATATGGTAATGACGCATAATACGTGTACATGCCCAACACAAAGAATAAAAGGTAGATTTACTTACTTTTCTGGACATCAAGGCATCAGTCTTGCAGCTTGAAATACATGTGCTCCACTATGTCATTAGGTTACCATGGCTACCAAATAAACTTTTGATGAAAAAGAGTGGGAAAGTCCCTTTATGCAGAGCGTGTTGGTAATGACAGTGAAACCACGGGACAGGTAGAAATTAAGCAAAGTAAAGTACAAAATGCATATATATGCTTAATCTGTGCATGTAGTTTATTAGTTCAAGTAACATTTAATTCATATGCATATTTTTTTATTAATTTGTGATAAATAATGTTTGAGATATGGCACAACACGTGAAAACTCTGGTGAAGGAAAACACCAAAAACAGATATTGTACCACAAAACACCAATAAAATGTGATAAGATTATTAGTAAGAGCAGCCATAAAAAAGTATAGGCTTGTTTTTGTTTATACTAATTGATGGTGGTAGATTTAATTAGTTTTTAAAAGAATTACACCCTGTGGACATAAATAGGCCCGAATTCTGGGAAATACCGTGTACTAGACTGACAGAAAATTAAAAGTTGTGATTTTCTAGGCAGATATGGACTCTCATTCTGGCGTAATAATCAAGGACTTTGCCGCTGTAACATGGCTTCAGGAGGTGCAATGATATTATGCAGCACCAAAAAGTAGTCCCCTGCCATTGAAAGTTACTAAGGGGACTATTTTTGGCTGCTGTGTAATATCAGCATGTGTTCTGTCCAATATTTACCCAGCATTGGGTTAAAAATATCCCAGCCATTTTTAGAGTGTCCGCATGCTTAGTGAATGAGACCCAAAGTTTAAAAAGTTTCTATTTTCATTTGTAACAAAAGTTCTGCAGGCTCAATAAATGGCCGCCATGTTCTGCGGCACAACAGATGTGCTTAATAAGTGGGATCCTCAGAAGCAGCTGTATAGTGAATACTGCTTCATTGACCATATGAAGACAAATGGCTAACAGCTGGTTTCTCCCACTGCAGTTCTACCCCCAGTTTCTTAAGATCATCACTCACTGAAACACATGCCAAGGTAATGCTACTCAACCGAGAAACATTAGATGGACTCTGCGGCCCACATGTAAGCGTTAATGTTATTGCAACATCGTTGTAAATCATGCATTGCACATACGGTACAGTATAGTAGACATGAGCTAGTTATCAGGTTCAGGAAAACACATATTTTTTTACGTGGTGATGATTTTGTATAAATTTGTATAATGTAAATCACACAAAAACATAGACTGCCTGAAAAAGCACCCCTAACCCCATCATCGGAGGGGTGAAATCATATCATATTAGATGAATATAAGATTGTATAAATTCATACCAATTAGCCAACTTGTAAAACAGGTGCATATTGACATGAGATTGTATTGTTTTTGAAAAGACTGATTATGTATAACAAAAACACACTGACATAACAAGTAACAGATACACTGCAAAAAATGACTTTCTTACTTAGTATTTTTGTCTTGTTTTCAGTAGAAATATCTAAAAATTCTTAAATTAAGATGCTTTTTCTTGATGAGCAAAATAAGTCTAGTTTTAAGGAAAATAATATACAATTTAAGTGAAATTGTCCTTAAAACAAGCAAAATTATCTGCCAATGGGGTGAGAAAAAAAATTGTGAAATAAGATTTCGTTTTTCTTAAACACTTAATTCAAGTAAAATTTTCTCACTACATTGGCAGATATTTTTGCTTGTTTTAAGCACAAATTCACTTAAATTGTATATTTTTTGTCTAAAGACTTATTTTTTTAGGTCAATTTGCTCATCAAGAAAATGCATCTTAATTTTTTTTTTTTTTTAGATATTTGTACTTAAAACAAGACAAAAATACTAAGTAAGAAAGTCATTTTTTGCAGTGTAACTATGAAACAAATATATTAAAACTGTTGGTTGCTTTTTAAAGGAATTTACCTTTATTACATTTAGGCTACATTTATGCAACAGTGAATACGAAGTACATTTATTTAATCAATATGTGTGTTTCCTGCGACCTGCCAAACCCATGACCGTTGCGGAAAATAGATAGCATAAGCATAGACTGTAATAAAAGATGGATGACGCGACATCGCTTCATTCCATTGTAATTAATTGAAGCCAAAAATGTCCAACCGTGGGCGCTGCCATGTTACATAAAAATGTCAGTTTGGAGCCAGGGCATGCGCAGAAGGAATCGTCTGTGGAGCCTGGGGTAGAGCCACGATATCAAACATCCGCCAAAACGCTGCCATGACCAATTCAACCACGGCAATTATAACGACATGCCCCATTTCTACAGCATCAAATTACTAGCTAAAATGAAACTTATCACAAAAATGAACATTGAGCATATATCAGCGTGATAACAACTACCTTAAAGGACCAAAACCATCTTTCGTAAAATTTTATTGGAAGTGTTAATAATTTTTTTATTAAGAGCAGAGTCCCGTTCGTTTGCATGAAGAGGTTTATGACTTGTCCTGCAGCAAGCCACCAGTGGGCGAACAAAGAGCCAACAGCTTCACTTTTTAAGATATATAAGGCTCACTCGGTTTAAAGGCACAATATGTAGTATAATCATCACTAGAGGTCACTATAACCAAATGCCGTATTTGCAACGCCTCCAGATCTCGCTGAAGATATATTTTTAAGCATGATGCTAATGGTCTAATCAGATTCAATGGATTATGCTAAGCTATGCTAAAAGTGCTAGCGCCAGACCCGGAGATCAGCTGAATGGATTCCAAAATTAAAAGAATCAAATGTTTAACTCTAGTGGAGCTGGAAAATAAGCATATTTTCAAAAAAAGTGGAGTGTCCCTTTTAAAAAAAACAAGGTAACAAAGGTAGCATGCAAAAATATCAAACCACTGTATTTGCTAACTGTATTCCGTTGAAGTATACTTTAACCTACAATGAAGTATATGCATGCGTTGTATCTGACTTTGCTGCTGTAACATGGCTGCAGGAGGTGCAATGATATTAGGGCTCTGTTTACACGTACATGGTTATTTTTAAAAACTGAGAGATTTACCTTCGTTTGTGCCCCTCGTTTACCCGCAAACGTAGAACTCGCCTCTGAAACCGATTGTTTCTAAAAACTCCGGCTTGAGTGGAGATCTTGAAAATCTTCAGTTGCACGGTTGCATGTAAACTGAGACAAACGGATGTTTAAGCAGGCAACGTCACAGAGTATGCGCCAGAGCTCACACCTACATCAAAAGTGCGACCTATGTTTACATGTGACTGCTACTCTGAACGCTTCCAAGATCACATTTATGTTCGTGCAAACTTGTTTCGTGTGTTTGTATTTGCAAATACAGTTGCTCCATTATGTCGAGGAGCAGAGACGAGTGCTCGGAGGTCAGCAATTTTAAGCGTGTTTGACTTCATACAGCGCTGCAAGAACCGACAGACGGATGATGTCAAAGTACCGGGAGAGCGATTTGAAATTAGACCTCTACGTGTGATTCCTCAACTCGCTCTCGCGGTACTTTGACGTCATCGATCACCTACTGGAACAACTCCTCCCTCCAACATGAAGAACCAGTTCGCGTCACCACCAGCGCTGCCGGTGATTGGCTTACGTGGGCTTGAGCTTCGCTTGACGGCATATATGCGCAGGTACGTGTAAATAAACACTTTTCTGAAAACTGACATGTGTGCACGATATTATTTTTGAAACCGGAGAGGTTGAACTGTCCGTTTATGAAAATAGCCGCCCACGTGTAAACATAGCCTAAGTAGTGCCAGAAAATAGTCCCCTGCTATTGAAAAATATTAAGGGGACAATTTTTGGCTGCTATGTAATATCATTGCGTCTCCTGCAGCCATGTTACGGCAGCAAAGTCCTAGATTATTACGCCAGAATGAGAGTATAGGTTCTAGCCATATCTGCCTAGAAAATCACAACTTTTCATTTTCTGTCTGTCTTAGTACACGATGTAACTACAGAAGAGTCAAGTTTTAAATAAGAAAAATATTGAAAATCTAGTGCGACGCTAACGTTCTAATCAAATTCAATGGATTGTGCTAAGCTATGCTAAAAGTGTTAGCGCCAGACCCGGAGATCAGCTGAATGGATTCCGAAACGGTAAAAAAATCAAATGTTTAACTCTAGGGAGCTGGAAAATTAGCCTATTTTCAAAAAAGTGGAGTGTCCCTTTTAAGTTACATTTTTTGTTTTTCTGAAATGTTGTACTGTTTAAAATAACCGGAATAAAATTTTATATGTATGTAGTTTTATATAGTTTATATTTTTAAGGTTTTCCTCTTAAATGATTTTATTAAAACTATAGATTCTATCCCAACTTAGCGCCTATAGAGTGTGTTCAGTGCTTTTAACAAAAGAAAGACTTTCAACAAACATTCAATGTCGTAAAAAGTGTGACGAATAGTCCCGGTCTCCCTTACATGTGTATCTCTATGTTCTCATCTGCATCTTGCTTTTAAGCTGTGACGAGGATTCAGCACATGATGAAATAGTTCATAATTACAGATCAGAGGGTGATGAATTATTGATTTTCCACAAAGAATGCCTTGTTTGCTATGCCCATATATTTACATCTATAATGAGACAAATACTGTAGAATCAATATTCTCGCGCTAAACGTGCCATTAGCTTAAACAAATAAATAGCCATAATTCTTAACCTGCATATATTAAGTACATTTATTGACATCTTCTACAAAAGCATCCTTGGCACACTAATGCAATGCATTGTTTCCATTACAACACCTGTTTATTACCACGCTTACCTTAATTTCAGTGCAACGCAAATTATAGTGAATTACAATGATGAACCTTTTTTCATAAAATGAAATGCTAGCAAACAAAACAGAAATAAATTTGAAGTAGGATTCAAAACCTGTGTGTTTTTTTCCGTATGGTATTGAATGTAAGGTGGAATTGAGATATCTCTGTACCAGACTGCAAAGCTGACAGGTGATTTAGCCCTGAAGTCACTGGACTGTGAGATGTTGAGCTCGGGAGTGTCTTTTGTGTCAAGGGTAACACTGCTTTTTTGCAAAGACCTGGAAGCCACCTTTAAAGTCATGTCAGAGCTGTTTACTGCAACTTTATATGCTGTAGTATAGAGCGGCACGGCAACTGCTCAGTGCACATCGCACAGCATGTGCACTACACATGAATCATTATCATTAACATGCTTTAGTCACAGGTGTCCAATCCTGCTTTTGAAGGCCCATTGTCATGCAGAGCTTAGCTTTAACACTTATGTTTAGGTTTTATGTGACAATTATAGACAGGTGTGTTAGTAATAAACTCTGCGGGACGTAGAATGAAAGTTTTAAAGGAACAGTTCACCTAAAAATTTAAATTTATCATGATTCACTTACCTTTGTTAAAATATTATTGTAGCTTATTGGTTAGCAAAGCAAACGTGAAAGGTTCGATCCCCAGGGAACATAATACTTTGAATGCATTGTACAGTATAAGTGTATCGGACCATTTAAACAACTAAAAAACATTCATATGCATGCCAGCTTTAAATGAGGAACTGAGCGAAATCCTGGTTTATTCAATTAAAAAATCTTCCTCCTACAGACAAAAAAGGTGACAAAAAGTTAAAAGACAAACAGGGTTCCCACGGGTCCTTGAAAGTTTGTGAATCTGGGGGAAAAAATTCAAGGCCCTGGGAAGTTTTTGAAAAATACATACATAGATAAAGGTCATTGAAACTGCTTGAATCTATTTTATGCAAGAAGTTTTCAGAAAAAACAAATCCATATAATTCCCTGTGTAGTGTAGGATAATATTATAAAATTCTAGACTTTTAAGCACACGTGCTAAACTGTTCGCTTTAAATGCTTTTATGTTCTGTATTTGAATGTTGATTCATACCAAAATGCTTTTTTGCATAGTTGTGTTTGACACATGAAAACGTCTAGGGTTACGTATGTAACTGTTGTTCCCTGAGAAGGGAACGAGACGCTGCGTCTCCCTTGCCATACTTCTTGCGTCATTGTAACGCCGTCTTTGGCAATATTTCAGATAGCGATATACTTCCTGGCTCCCGCGTCACCCTGTCTTTGTCGTTAAGCCTAACTATTGGTTGAATTTGATATACACATTCAGATGCAGTTACCCCTGGAGGCGTCCCCAAAGTGTCACTGCAGTGACGCAGCGCGAGTTCCCTCGATAGGGATCTGTAACAATGTTTCTTAAAAAGTAACACGATGTAACCTTGCTCTCACTTGAAATGTGTCCCCACATTTAGTCCTTGAATTTGAGTGTATTGGACCTGGAAAGTCCTTGAAAGGTCCTTGAATTTGAAGTTAACTAAGGTGTGGGAACCATGGACAAAGTTACTCAAACTTGGTGACTTTGAATTCCATTTTATGCAAAAGCAGCCAAGCCAATCATAGAGTAGGTCAATGCCTTAATACAAGGATGCAGAGTTTCTGTTAAACCTTTTGATACCAAACCGCTGACACTTATCGTACAAACACAGGGCAAAGTTTGTACAAAACCTCTGGCTGAACTTACTGCTACCTTTGCTTGTTATATTGCAGCCTGCATTTTAATAAGTAAGCAGCAAGGACATGCTGATCCAAGAACACAGGAACTATAGCAGACACTTGACCAAAATACATTAATTTATGCTAATAGCTCCGCGGCAGAACAGCCAAAGGTTTGACCCCCCTACCTACTCGTTTCAATTTTCTTTATTCCAGTCAGGCCACACCAAACTCCACAGAACTTGATTCTGACCCCATTAATTAATTTCAGCGGGAGTTCTCAAGGCTCCTAAACCCAAAACTGCAACAGATGTTAGCGTGAGAGGCTCTGATAAACATAATACGCATTTCAAAGACATTTGTATTATGCACAAGAAACATGGAGGCTTGACCTGACCCTTTCTTACCTGACCTCACTGTATCTCTGCATGGATCAAAGCATGCATGTTAAATTGATGATGTATGCTTCGATTAACATATTTACTCAGATATGCATTGCTATAACTGATGAAGTAAATTACAGGTTTCTCCAAAACAACCATATACACATGGATGAACATTTTTTTTTGCTTGGAATATATTTTGAAGGAATATTAGGTGGGAAAGTGAGTTACAGCATCAGGTGTTAAAGAGTTTGCCACAATAAAAATTTTAGGTTTACTGAAATGTAATTAATGCATTTATGATATTAATGTTTTTTTTTTTACTAATTTGTTTAAAACTTTATAAAGGGGCAGCCGTGGCCTAATAGTTAGAGTTCACTTGAGTCTCTTTAATACAAAGCGACTTACAGTGCATTCAAGGTATATATTTTATGGGTGTTCCCTGTGAATTACGGTTTCAGCAGTAACAACATAAACAAGCAGCTTTCGTGGTCAATACGTAACTTCCGGTAAACTCTGCTAAGAATGAATAACAACAAAGTACTTTAAACGTAGTTTATTTATAGAACAAGCAAAATAAACAACACATGGATTACCTTGGAAACCAAAACTTTTGTTATTTCGACGAGGTATTTGTTCAAGAGATCAGTTTAGCAACTAGTCAGACCATTAAAAAAACTAAAACAGAAGTAAAGTTCGGACCAGGCGCGTATCGCGTCACTGCACGTGCGTCCGATGAAACTGTCTATATCAGTCTGCCGCCATGTTGATTCTAAACCGAGGCTGTGATGGACAGACGTCCATAGTCTTTCGTAGCCTGAGGATGAGACTAACCGTGGGTTCACACCAGCAGCGTTTGAGGTGTCAAAATCGCGTATACTGCGTCTAGTTTGCCGCTTGAACAGTTATCGAGACATTCACGCGAAAATTCCCATCATGGGAGGGGCTTCCATAGGCTTCTGCGACTCCGCTTGCTTCCTGTAGTCACTACTAGAGCAAGCTCCTGATTGGTTAACGCGGTGCGTTTTCGGCCAAAGTTAAAATTTTTCAACTCGCACGTTTGCCACGAACTAAACGCGTGACTGAGGCGGAATCGCGTCTACTGCGCCGCGCTAAACGCCTCATACACACTGTGATTACTCCAGACACGCGTCTTTACATTGACTTAACATTGAAGTCGCTCGCGCTTGACGTCTCTACCGCGGCTGGTCTGAATGCAGCATTTTTAAATGTCCATGGCTGCGTTCCAGTTCGTTTTTTATGAACTTCCCTTGCTAACTTCCCTCAGTCTCATTTACTCGGATGTATGTCTTGGCTTACGTTGTACAAGTGCCTACTACTGGCGGAACATTTGAAGAAGGTTCAAATTGAACGCCCTAACTTACAGGTGTGAACTACTTTTCCCTCCATCATTTGAACAGTGCAAAGCACGAGCTGCTGTAGTGACATCACAATCGTGTTGCACTGTGGTATATAGAGCTGCCTGAAGGGTACATATGAAGTAGACTCACTCCCTCAGTCAAAATCGAGGGAGCAAGGGTCTGTCCATATAAACTTCCCTCATCCACTTGACAATGTGGAACATACTGGTGACAAGGATTCCTAGAGAGGAAGTGTTTAAGGAAGTTTACGAGTGCGTGTCTAAAACTGGAGTGGAACGCAGCCCATGACGTGCGCTTTAAACCTATTTTTTGGTCGCAAACACTAATTTCTTTGTTTTAAGAATGTGTACTTTTTTCAAAACACCAATATAGTGCAACAATACAATGTTTTATGACAAAAACTAAGTATACATCTCCAGTTTGTATAGACCATAAGAGTATGCCCCATTTATTTTCTCCGTTATGTTTATTCAAGACATAAACACTGACTTAATAACAATTGGCTTAATAACAAGTTATTTTCATGATAGTTCGTTGTGCAAGTATTGTTAGAGGTAAAACCCCATTAATGTTGGGTAAATGTTATTTAGTTATTTACTGCTTCTGTGGCATAGACTGTAAAAAAAGATGGATGACGCGACATCGCCTCCCTCCATTTTAATGAATTGAAGCCAAAAATATCAGAACATGGTCGCCGCCATGTTACGTAATAACGTCAGTTTGGAGCCAAGGTATGCACAGAAGGAATCGTCCAGGGAGCCAGAGGCGGAGCCATGGTATCAAACCTCCGCGCGACCAATTCAACCACGCCAATCATAACGACACGCCCCGTTCCTATAGCATCAAATTATTAGCTAAAATGAAACTTATCACAAAAATGAACACTTGAACATATATCAGCGTGATAACAACTACTTGACAGGACCAAAACCATCTTTCGGAATCTTTTATTGGAAGTGTAAATATTTTTTTTATTTAGAGCAGAGTCCCATTTGTTTGCATGGAGAGGGTGGGGTTTATGACTTGTACTGCAGCCAGCCACCAGGGGGCGATCAAAGAGCCAGCGGCTTCACTTTTCAAGACTAATAAGGCACACCCGTTCTGTGGATTCCAGTCAATGTGCTTAAAAAACTTACCGGAGAAACGTTTAAAACGTATTCATGCCTTGAGCTTTTGGTAATCTGTACAAATTGGAGATATGTACGTAGTTATAGGACTATATTAGTATTTTAAAGTACAGTAAGGATGCTTACAACATTATAAATTAGTGAATAGCCATCAGGCTAATAACAAAACAGATTTCATGTGCAGATTGCGCTGCTTTTATTTAAAAATTAGGTCATATGTTCCTTCTCATTTGAACAATCCATGCTTTCTGAGGTTGTTTGTCCTGTGGAAATTTCTAAAATTATGTATTGTCTGTGTTTTGATGGATGAATGACCATCATCCCTGTCCAAAAAAAAAGTTTAAAGCCCACGCTCTGGACTTCCATTCCTCACAGCCTCGGTTTGGAATCAACATGGCGGCAGGCTGAATAATGCGTATAACATTGCCAACACAATGCAAACATAGACTGTTTGCTTAACTCATTCCCCATCATTGATCTCGTCAATTATGGAAAAACATTTGCATAAAAAAACGTGTTCCTGATGATTTTTTATGTTAATCTGCAATATCGAAATTTTCCACTTACGCACTTACCCAATTTATGAAGAAAACTGAAGCCAAAACATATTTACTCATTTTAAAGAAGACACCCTCTGCTTTCAAACAAACAAACAAAAAAAGTTTTATCCTACCTTCAGTAGTTCTTTTGTAATCAGCTTTTGAATATGGGTAGGTTTCTGCAAAAACACCACATTTTGAGCAAAAAGCAGAGATAATTCAATTTTTGTGACAGACTTTTCATAGAGATCCCATTCACAGCGATCTTTAAAACAGACACAGACATGCAGTAGCTTGCCATAGGGCAATACTTCTGGTTTTAAAAAGTGGCCACCTAGTGGATAATAGCGTTATTGCGGAAAGACGGAAATACTCGTCATTGGCGGGGAAGCGTTTTCTCTTGATTGACGAGATATATTTTTTCTTTGCTAATAAACTTTTCAATTTTTTAGCAAAAAGCTGAAATAATTCCTTTTTTGTTTGAAGGAATTTTGTTAGAGATCAGTTTCAGAACGATTATCAAAACATGATATCTCGTCAATGGCGGGGAAAGAGTTAAACTCTGTGTATGTTTTGATAAACGATTTTTTCCTTTTTTTTCTTTGTTTATTGTTTGTTTGAAAGCAGAGGGTCTGTTTTTTATTTTATATATTTGTATGTTTATATATTTATAAAAGAAACTTTCCTGGAAGGTATTTTGTAAAACTTAACTGAAAATCACAAAAAAATGCTGGCGGACAACTTTTCAAAAATTGCCTGGCAGGGAATGAGTAAATATCTGGTTACACTTTATTGTGATGATACCTCAAGCAGCATTCTACTGACTATACAAGTACGTGTCAAATTATTCTGTAACCCTACCCTAGCCCAATCCCTAATAATCTAATAATACTCTACTAATACTAATATTGGTTTACACATAGGTGCAGCTTTACTTACAGTATAGTCAACAGAATGTGAAATGGTAACCATCAAAATAAAGTGTTGGCTAAATGGGTAGCACTGTTGCCTCACAGCAAGAAAGTCCCTGGTTCAAGTCTCAGCTGGGTCAGGAGGTCTTTCTGAGTTTGCATGTTCTTGCAATTGTCCTTTCCCCCACTTGTGCATAGATTAACTGGTTCTTACCATGAATATAGCCATAGATGCTAGAATGGTGTTAATATACAAATAAATAAACAAATAAAGGTAAGCATAGTGTGTTTAAAACGATGTTAGAAACATAAACAAGCCATGCATGTATTTGTTCCCTCAACATGTATGCATCCTTCCAGGTGGACGATGTCCCTTGCACAAACTGCCAGTCAACATTAATGTTTTAGCATGCATGAAAAGTGTGCTGTTACCCAAAGGAGAGGCATGGGATCTGATTAATGCACTCTAGTGCATCTCCTGCCACTGCAATGACATGAATCCCATTACCAAGTATGTGGCAGCAGGTGGGTGCTAATGATATGCAGAATAGGATGAAAATTTCAGTAAATGTGCTTTTTTTAAGATGAGTCTTGTGTTATTAAGATTAACTTACTGCTTCACTTTCATTAACACTTTCTACAGGGTTCTGTACTTACTGCTTTAAAAGCATGTAATTTCTGTGCCAGTGGTGTCACCAATGGAAATTATAAATGTGGGGCCCTATCTTACACCCGGCACAAGCGACACCAGACGCAGGTGTTTCTTGCTAGTTTCAGCCAGATGCAGTTAGAATTTTTAAGTTCAGCGCCACGTTGTTTAAATAGCAAATGCACTTGCACCCATCTGTTCGCCCCAACAAGGTGTTCAGGCGGATTGTTGGCGCTTTGCTATTTTGAGTCACCTGAAACTGATTGCGCCATTGACCAGCAAAAACCTGGTCTGGCATAGTATTTTTTATTTATTTAAAGGGTGCTTTTGTAATACGCGCCTTTAGGTGGGTGCACAATGTGCGTAAACTCTCTTTGTTACGCCTAAAATACAAGCATGACTCATTAAGATTAAGTTACAACTCTTTTATGGACCATGCGCCTGATTTGCAGACCGTTTTTTCCGTCGTTAAACTCGCAAAAGTGGATTCGGTCACGCCCTGAGTGCACCTGCGCCATGCATGCACATTAGTAAGAAACAAGCACGCAGATGTAGCTGTAGTATTATAGAGAAATTAGCAGGGAGTCACATTAACTAAACATTTACGAAGCGCTCCTCGGCTATCAATAACCATTGTGTAAATGAACTGTGACTGGTTACCTCTGTAACTGATGAACACACATGCTAATGTTTTGTCAACAAAAACAGTGGGGAAAGTGTCTTCCCAGGATTTTCATGACATGATGATCCTAAAATGGCCTCATTGGCAGCAAAATGGGTGGATATTTTGCAAAGCAGTAATTTGCTGTCAGCTGTGTTTCTGTCAGGTTATCCTAATTGTTTGCAGTTCTAGCTCTGTTGCTTTGACAGTGTAATGATAAACTGATTTATAGTCACATTTGTTATGTAAACAATAAAGTATAAGAGACTGTGCTGTGAATTTTTACACTGCTAGAGCATTGAAACGGTGCGGTGTTTCAAGACCTTAAGAGCCTTACTGCTTTTACAACATCATTAAATTTATACTCTAATTATTTGTGTTAAATTGTATTATATTAATTAATTAAATTATAATCAATAGGATGAAAAAAATACAATCCCATATGCCGTTTGTGCAAGCAGACCTACAGGTATGTTTTAAGGATAAGCGTCCTCCAGCTGCCAGGACCTTATTACGACCTATGTTATTATATTAAAGGTGCAATTTGTAAGATATTTGCAGTAAAATGTCCAAAAACCACTAGTTCAGTGTTATATATTTTGTCCAGCTGATTACTATCAATATCTGTAATTTTTTCAACTACTTGTAAATCGTGAGAAAATTTCTATTCAAAACATTGACACGGGGCAGTGCAGTCTCATGTCAATGACGTTAATATCCATGTGACCCTTTGTCACCGCCTTTACTGACGTAAAAACCACATGACAACAGTGGTCGAGTTCGAAAAAATAAAATGGCGGCCAAGGAAGCGACTGGAGCACAAATTTAGTGTAAATAAAGATATATTTTCACTTTTTACACATTTTAATTGCATTTCTAGCGAGAAATTAGTATTGTAGTTTTCAAATATGTGATTAGTTATCACAAAGGCGCTCTCTGTTTATGTTTTATACGTCCGAAAGCCTTTCTCTGAGCTGCCTTCATGCCTCCGAAGTCATTTCCTCATGAGGCAGCAAGGCAACAAGTCACTGCCTTGAGTTTTCAGACGCAGCCAGTGTCGTGAACAAATGCGGAACTATGCGTCAGCGCCTGTCAGGATACGCGCTTGCTTATGGACTTATGGATTACTCTTTACCGTCTGCCGCTGTTGTGTCAGCAAAGACAGCTCCCGTAAGCGTACGGGCCAACCAAACGACCCAAAAAGAGTTTGGAACAAAACGAGAGAGGATCAATTTGGTGTTGTATTATCTGGATGTAGAGAGCTTCGCGACAACATTTAACTAGACAGAGACTCTGATCCTGCTTGTGTTTTACGCGATGGGTGAGTTGTTTTGATTCGTAACCCTTCAAAAAACGTATGCTATTATATTGATCACAACATTAGTGTGTAGATTGTAATCGGCGTGTCTTCCCGCGGATGATATGCACATCAAGAGATATTGTACAGCAATATAAATGGTCATTTTAAGACACTTCACAATAAGATTTGTACTGTCAATACAAAATGTAAAAAAAAAATTATTGTAGATTGTAAGTTGAAAACTTAATTCTGTGCTGTGTTAACCATCGAATTTGGACTAAAACTGTAACATCTATGACTAACAATTTGGTTTTGAACATCACATATAAACTTACATAATGAAATAAACGATGTCATCAAACGCAAGATTGACTTGATTACCTTATCCTTCAACGTTTTTTCTCGTTCGCGTCTGATTGATGGCCATCAGCGGTTGAGTTAAAGGCTACAAATCCCATAATTCCACGCTGCTTCAGAGCGTCATTAAACAACGTCATTGTTATTGCCATTTAGCGGCGCCGATAATACAAATTGCATCTTTAATGATTATATTTTACTTTCCCATACACGTCTAAACCCTTATAATGTACGTAACGTATATCCATCTATTAAAAGCAAACATGTTACTGAATGTAGTCTATCTGATTTGTGTGTTTGCTATACAAAATTGTGAGTGTGTGCAAAGTTGTAAATGTTTACTTGTATCTACATTCAGAGGCGTCATGCCCATTCAAACTGAGTGGGCACGTGCCAAATGGATTTTGCATGCAACCTCAAAATCAAAGAAGCGTCCATCAATCTGTTACTTGTCTGTTAATCTGTTTAATATGCACAATATTATCAATTCTGTGCTGCATCCTTGTCACTTTTCAGAGATTTTTGCCGTTTTGATCGTGTTACATTACTTCTGGCGGCAGGCGCTGCAGTCAGCGTAGCCACAGACCTCAGTGTCTGAGCACGCTCACAAGCTTTGCTGTTGCTGCTGCATTTGGCTGAGGAATCTGAGGAATTAAAAACGTGAAAGAAACACTCGCAACATTTCCAAACCCCATTACGGTAATGTGCAGTTAACCTCCTCTGTGTAGAAAATGTATGGTTTAAAATGTGACCGTCTCATTGTTATATTAGTAGAGATTCTAGTTTGCCAAAGATCCCGGGGGCGCGGAATCACACATGCTCACATATGAGGTAAAATTGAATGCAAAAATCCATTCCTCTAATAATCTAAAAAAAAATTAAAATCATTATTGAACATTAAAATCAATCATGTGGCTATAGCTTATGTCATTTCGTTGTTTAGGCTATATACATTATGGATTTAAAATTACATTAATATTATAGGATAATGCAGTTGTTGTGCAAAATGCATTAATGACACAATTAAACAAGTCATTAAAAAAAACGTAAATAAATAAAACATGCCCTTTCAGATGTAAATATAATGTCAGTATGTCATTATTCCGATTTAATAGTATTTAATATGAAATTTAGTCAACAATTTTGGAGGTTTTTGCATGAAGGCGCTCAGATTGTTAGAAATGTAAGTGCCATGGAAAAGACTGAAAGCTCTTTAATATATTTTGTAAACCTCTGTGTATGCACAAATTTCTGTGAGCTGTGCACACTGTGCCCCCTTAAAAAAAATTGGTGCATGACGCCCCTGTCTACATCCCAGCTTATTCATGGAGACAGAATTTAAGTGTGCTGGCAGGTACACTAAGAGAATCCATTGAGTTACTTTAAAATTAAAGCCAGCTATGTACCGCATTTGCTATATTAGTTTTATTGGAAACACCAAAGAGATAATTAGAAATAAAGTCTGACCACTTTGGTTGGTTAAAGCTGAATTATGCAGGTGGCAATTAGAGAAATACTTTACTTTCCACACTCTTGCTTGGGGGAGAATCATTTGTAGAGTCAAGAAATATAAAAAAGGTATGATATTTGTACAAAACCATTAGAAATGTAGCATCATTTGCGATAAGTCCTGCTGTAATGATTGCAGTTATATGATAAACACACATAACCACAAACACATGGTTATAATTGTCTTTTAGAAAATTTGGTTTCTTTTCTAACCAGAATTCAGAGCCGAGGGCTGTGATAAAACATTCATGCTGGAAACCAATAATACAAATAAAAAAAAAACACAATTATGGGTGTGAATGTTCACGGTACAATTTAGCCTGGGTGCAATCTGTGTGCTGTTATTGTGTTTGGTGTATTAAAAAAGCCTTTCAAAATATTGTACTCACAAAGCAAGTTTATAGACTGACTTCAGGTAAATTTACCATATTTTCTGTGGGTACACAACCATAAAACATATAACACGTAAAATAAACGCCAATTTACACTGATCCATACATACAGTAGTCAAACATAGACATTGTAAGCTGGTCATTGGATTTATAATGACCAAATGTGTTGGGGTTTCAGTTCAGTGTGACTTACAGCCTTAACTTAAAGTCACAATAGGTAAGATTTTTTGTAACAAAATCACATGTTGTACTATATTGCAAAGTGTGATATGTTTAAAGGGGACATTTCAGAAGACTTTAACTCTTTCCCCGCCATTGACGAGTTATCTCGTCAATCTGCAATACCGCAATACTGCAACTTATAAAAAACGGAAGTATTGCCCTAGGGCAAACAGCTGTATGTTCGTGTATGTTTTAAAGATCGCTCTGCATCTGATCTCTATCAAAAGTCCTTCACAAAAATTGATTTATCTCAGCTTTTTGCTCAAAATGTTGTGTTTTTGATGAAACCTACACATATTTGAGAGGTGATAAAACAGAACACATGAAGGTAGGATGAAACAGATTTTTTGTTTGAAAGCAGAGGGTCTGTTCTTTTATTTCATATATTGTATGTTTATATATTTAAAAAGGAGCATTTTCTGGAAGGCAATAAACTTTTGTGAAAATCATGAAAAATGCTGGCGGTGAAAGAGTTAAGATGTCAAATAAATCTTTGGTCTCTCCAGAGTGCGTATGTGAAGTTCAAGCTCAAAATAACATATAGCTAATTTATTATAGCATGATAAAATTGCCACTTTGTAGGTGTGAGCAAAATGTGCCATTTTGGGTGTGTCCTTTTAAATGCAAATGAGTTGCTCTCTGCACTAATGCGCAGTGCTGTGGTTGGATAGTGCAGATTAAGGGGCAAAATTTTTTCCCTTCTGACATCACAAGGGGAGCCAAATTTCAATTAACTATTTTTTACATGCTTTCAGAGAATGGTTTACCAAAACTAAGTTACTGGGTTGATCTTTTTTCACATTTTCTAGGTTGAAAGAAGCACTGGGGACCCAATCATAGCACTTAAACATGAAAAAAGTCATAATATGTCCCCTTTAATGCAGTAGTGTACTTACATTTTCCCAAAAGATAATTCTAAGATAATAAAAACAAAACTGAAGAGGCTTAGCCCAGGTCCACTCACCTTGATTTTTGTTGCCCACCCAACCAGAAAGCCATGTTCCAGAAAGATGTAATTCAACAACAACAACAACAACAACAACAACAACAACAACAACAACAACTATAATAATAATAATAATAATAATAATAATAATAATAATAATAATAATAATAAATTATTCTTTTTTTAAGTTTCAAAAACAAAATCACTGCACCCATACCTTTAAATCACAGGTAAAACTAACAGATTTGGCGCACACAAAGTCAAAAACAACACCATAGGAAAAATATATGTTTAACACTTTTCTTTCTTTTATTTTGTTTGATTGACATTGAGACAGACAGCTTTACTGTAATGTAAGGATGTAATAAAATGTTACATATCAGATATTTCCTCCAAAAGTTACCTAAACATTCATATAACAGACATAACAGATACAGGGCTCTATCTTACACCCGGCGCAATGCAGTGCAATGCGCGACGCAAGTATCTTTCGCTAATTTCCACCCTGCCAATTTTTACGTTTAGCGCCACGTTGTTTAAATAGCAAATGCATTTGCGTCCCTTTATGCGCCCATGGGCGTTCTGATCTAAAAACGAGGTGTGTTCAGGCGCATTGTTGACGCGTTGCTATTTTAAGGCAACTAAAATAGACTACGTCATTGACCAACAAAAACCTGGTCTAAAGTCTAAAGTCAATGGCGCAATGTGTTTTATGTTATTTAAAGAGCGCATTAGTAATATGCGCCTATAAACGGGAGGACAACTCGCAGCAGCACAAAAACGCTTTTAAATATGAAAGATTAAAGGATTGAATGTAAAAGATTATTATTGAGTCTTTTGGACATAAATGAGGACCGATTATAAGACGTTAGAAAGCGCAAAGAGCTGCTTCACCTGTAACCTGGTAAGTAAATAAATGCTTTGCTTTAAACAAATGCATCAATTTTTAAATGTTTTTAAATGCTACCTCACGGATTTATTGTATATGATGACTCTGTACCTGTGGATATGGTGAGATGAGAAACATTTTTAAGTAATGCTTAAAAAAACTCTTTGCTTAAAAAAAACGCTGTCCAAGTGTTGAAACGTGCGGAGAGCCGTTTGTAAATTCTTTATCTCCTGTTTGTTACAAATAAAGTATTTTTAGAGTACAAACCTTATCTTACATACTTGTAAATTATTAATAATTAATACTTTTTGATGATATTGGATAGCCATACATTTAAAGCAATTAAATGCCTGCTATTTTACTTCCATGACTAAAAGAAAACGATTTTTAAAGGTTTTAATTAAAAAAAAAAACAATTTCAATACAAGTGAAAAACAACACAATTATTTAACATTAATCTTAAACTGGGGATCTTCTTCCTCCGCTTAGTTTTTCAGTTTACAAAGTCCTTCATCTAAATAGGGATTAAACATAGCGCCAGCGCAACAGGCTTTTAAAGGGGATGAGAGCTGAGACTCTAATTGGTTTATTGCACGTTACGCCCAAAATACTCCTATTACAATTGGACCAACCCTTTTTGACCATGCGCTAGGCGCAGAAACCATTTTTCCCGTCGCTAAATTAGCAAAAGTGGATTCGGACACGCCCATTTAGATGTTGCGCTGTGCGCTTTAGACATTGCGCTTAGATCGTTAAAATAGGGCCCTATATCTGTGTGAATTCTTGTCAAAACAGATATTTTCTAAACTGTATTTGTTATATGTGTATATATCGGGGTCGCACACTCTGGCATCTGTGAGAGAGAGGAAGAACGTTTTCGAGTCTTGTCACTCTTTTAACATAAATAAAGTCCCAAACTGTATCTCTCTTAACTCATTTCCGCCATTGACAAATTATCTAGTCAATTAAGAGAAAACATTTAACTGAAAAACATGTTCCTGCTTAGTTTTTATGGTTAACACCTGTAATACTGCGATTATTCCCTACATGGCGCTCTTACCCAATTTATAAAAAAACTGAAGCAAAACATTATTTTTTAATTTTACACTCCGTTTATGTTTTGTTAATCATTCTGAATCTAATCTCTAACAAAATTCCTTCACAAAAATCCAATTATTTCAGCTTTTTGCTCAAAATCAAAAAATACCCATATTTAAGAGTTTGTAAATAGAGAAAAAAATTCCAGTTTTGTTTGTTTATTGTTTGTTTGTTTAAAAGCAGAGGGGCTCTACTTTTATTTGATATATTTGTATGTTTATATATTTTAAGAAGAATTTTCCTGGAAGGCATTTTGTGAAACTTTTTCAAAATGCAGACGCACAAGTGCGCAGCCTATTAGGTTAGGCATTTAGTATGGTACACCTCTCAGAAAACTTACAAACAAAGACCATTTTAGATGTTTAATGACCATTTAGAGCACTGGGATCACTAGACGAGGGCTAAATGTAGCTACTTATTTTTATGAAAACATCAACTTCGACAAAATTAAACTGTGCTCATTACGACACATTTACTGTAGACACCCCAGCTTTGCCCACCTTGTTTTATACAGGCCCACCCACCTGAACATTAACTGGTCAATTAAGGTCTTCATACACCACTGATAATATAGTTAGGTATATTATATATAAATAAATGTGACCTGACTTAAAACTGCCTAAATATTTCCTAATATTTTTAATAAAATACATAACACATCCCATTCTAATTATAATTTACTTCCAAACTGAAGTAACTTGTGACTTGAAGGCAGCAGTGTACACACAGTGTTTCAGTCACATGTTCAAAATACTATCAGATGCACAAGAACAGTTAAAAAATTCCATAAATTTCTTGTAAACAGTACAATCTACTAATATGAGTTTTAAAGCGTTTAGTTTCAGGACTGGGGTTTGTGTTGACATTTAATTATGTACAGAAAATCTTGAGCACAAACAATAATAATATAAAGGACTTTGTGGTATGCCGTGAGATAAGTCTTATCTCTGTTTCGCTCCTGTAATTAACATAATACCCAATCTTCTCTTAATTAACTCTGTTGATCTAATTAACAACTCCAGCTCGCCTCGGCATAGCACTTTTAAATGAAAGTAATGCGTAAGGCATTGTGTAGATGGCTCTTTTTTGAACACTGGTTTCATTAAGATTTTAACAAATAATAATTTTGTTGTCATGACCCAAAACACGTTTCAAGAGGTGTGGTCTGAAAAGTCTGTCCTTTAAAGTTGTCTAATGCCAAGTTCAGAGTGCATGATTTTAGCCCTGATTTTGACTCGCCAACAGGTTTTGAGAAATCGCCGACAAATGCCCGAAATTACAGGCAAATCGGTGCTCGAGCATGCTAAATATCTGGACCTGTCGGCGATTCAAAATCATGCCGTGTGAAATGTGTTTTGACTGAAAATAACATCGGCAATGACCTACAGCCAATGAGAGAGCAACATACAGGGCAGCTGGCAGTTTGGGGAGGAGTTATGAAGTTACAACCCATAATATCAGCAAGCAAGGCTTCTTTTCTTTTTAATTTCGCTACAAATGAGCGCACATGCAGTTATGGCAAGCGATCTACCATTTTGAATAATAATCCGCAGTGTCACGTTAGAACTCCGGTCTCGCACGCGCACCAAGTTATCGCCAATTCTTCCTATGGTAAAGTCATGCCGTGTGAAACCCCCTGTCGCCGATCCGTTGTGCAGTGTGAAAACAGCAGTGACTGAACGCAACCCCAAATAGTCATGCAGTAAAGATATGTGACCAGACTATGAAAACGTTTGACGTGACTCAATTCCGATTTTTTCCTCTCTTGTGGCACAGATCGGATATGACCCACGAACGTGTAAGTAGGATACAAGCTCATAGATTCCGATATTCTCAGATCGGTTACCAGCCTAATAATTCATATGCAGAAATAAGTTGTACATGAATCGGTTGCATGCATTCGCATCTGCGATGTAAGCAGACAGATCGGATATTTCCATCTCAAGACGTGTTGCACGTCATTGATAAAGCGGCGTTGGCAAATTACGTCAACTCAGGTGGACACCACCCGTGATCACATGACTCTTCTTAGCAGTGCAATGGAAGATGACAGCTACACTTAATGGAGTAATGCTGAAGTTTCATGTCTTGTTAATAAAGCGGGTGGATTGATTCTCTTAATAAATCTTGTATGTAAACATTGTATAATCATTTTGTCTGTCCACTGCATATTGAGATGTTTTACCTCCTCAGTGTTTTAAGCTATTCTGGGCCAGAATGTCTACCTTGAATAAGTTTGCCAAGTGTTAAGTGTAAATGTTGATATCGGATACGAGTAAATGTAAAAAGATCATGCGTGTCATCAAAAAAAATCTGATACAGACAACAATTGGAATTGGGCATTGGGATTTGCAGTGTAAATCCAGCCTAACAACTTCACTTGAAATAATAACAACAATACTTAGAGATAGAAATCACATATTTCATTTGGTCGACAAAGGTTTTACATATTTTAATACTGTTGCAAAACAAAATTGTTTAATTACATAGTTTTATATAAAGCAGAATTTGACAGTTTTCACAGATACTGTATCACACTAAATATAAAGACACACGAGTCACATCATTAACACGACACATCAAAATACATTAAAATAAACTTTAAGTACACTGTATAATTTATAAACTTTAATTTGTTTGTAATAACACAAAACACCAAATAAAAAACTGTTGGTGCATGATTGTGACTTGTGACCCTTTTACTGTATATATTCTCAAGTGTGAATATGCAAGTGCCACAAATAATGAAAGAGATCTTCTGTATTATTTTATTCTACCTTTCACATGCCTCCGTAAATTTAAATTTGAACAGAGAGAAAGAGAGAGAGAGAGAGACAGAGAGAGAGAGAGAGAGAGAAAGAGAGAGAGAGAGAGACAGAGAGAGAGAGAGAGAGAGACAGAGAGAGAGAGAGAGAGAGAGATTTGAGAAAATGATTTGAGAGACAGATGAGAGCAAATGACTGACCGGATAACATGGAGCTCTGCTTACAGTATATCTAATGTTGAACATTAATGCCGTCTGAACGCTCATAATAATATATATGGTTAATATTATTAATTGATGCTCTTATCTTGGTTACAACCTATATATATATCATGATGTTATAGATATACTGCATACATTGAAGTACGCCATGACATAAAAAAAGAAAGAAAACAAAACCCAAAACAAACTTGGTATGATTATAATAGGCTATAATGATTACCGTATAAATGAAACTGGTACTATAGGCACAACAAAGAAAATCAATACAGTTTCATCATACATTTTACTATATGCTACCATGGTATTACTGTGGTTCCACGCCCAATATCTTAATAATGCCAATGGTACTGAATAATCATTGTATATTTTCAAAGGTGCATGGTACAATTATTGTACATACTAAAGTACTGTTTGTTATAGATCATGTCCTGTATATTGGTAGCACTTTATTTTACAGTACCTGTACTTACCTTGTACACATTAGTAAGTACAGTAGTGTTTCTCGTTAGTTAAAGTATACATACTGTAAGTGCCGGTCATTCACTTACACTGACCTGTATGTACTACACACTAACAAGTTATAAGTACAGTAGTGTTTGTTATTAGTTATCATATATTTACACTATAAGTACCTGGAATTTACCCACACTTGCATGTACGTACTAAATACAGTACTTATATTGTACATTCATTTGTAAGTACAGTAGAGTTTCTTGTAAGATACAGTATACCTGCACTATACTGTAAGTATGTGTCTGGTATTATCCAGTACTTATCTAGAGTAACATAATACCTACCAAGTGGTAAGTACAGTAATGATACCCTTTATTTACCATGTAGATACACAAAAGTATGTACCATACATTTGTCTTGTAAGTACAACATATTTAACATTTATGTAAGTACACGTACTGTAAAATAAAGTGCTACCCTTCTCGGTACTAAAAAGTAAAATTTTTCATAGTGTACTATGACACTAACATTGCATTTTAGACATGAATCGTAGTATTATGGGAGTATTTATTACAATTGTACACATCAAGGTACCATCTTAATACTCCATCTTAAACTATATTTAATTAAAAACACTTTGTTGTTCTTTGCCCTTCTTTGTTTCTATTTCATGTGAAGCTGCTTTGGTACGATGAACAATTGTTAAAAGCGCTATATAAATAAATGCATTTAATTGAATAATGCATGGGTAGTACATGTTTATGAATCATTTGGATATGGTAACAAATAACATGTAACCATATCCAAAAATTCCAAGAGTATATTTTATACATTTTGTAACTTTAATCGAGAGTCTACGCATCTCTATAGCAGGGCAATGCAAATTCGAAACACACAAGACATACAGAGCCTGAGTGATATTTATTCACGTGAAGGGCCCAACCTGGAATTATGGGGTGTAATGTAATTCTGCTGAATTTGCTATCAGGGAGTTATGACAGCAATGCCAGCCGGCTGCCAAGAAACCACCCAAATAGCCTTTTTGCAGGATATCTCCAGTAACATTATAATGCAGGTAGGAAACATGCTTGGCTGGTTAGCTTTCATGCTCCAATGCATCTTCACAGCCTCTCAGGGTGCTGCGCTATGACGACACATTCGCCTTCACCATGGTTACATACTGAAGCCTGTTAGGGAGCTGAATGCGCTGTTTCGGGGGAAAGCGCTCGGGCATACAGCCCATGAGTTAAACTCTGAATAGCTTCTGTCAAAGACACCGCGGTCGGGCCAAGAAATAGGTGACAGCAGATGAAGAGGGGCTAAGATAAAGCCCATCAAAAAAAGTATGTATTTTAAAATTTGCTTCTTGTTTTTCTCTTGAGGTTATTGCCGTGTCCTTGGTGCGATAGTCGGTGATGGTTAACTCAGAGACTGGCTACATTCCAACTGGCAAACATCTAAATAATGGATGAAATATTAAATTTAGGTCATTTCTAGGCCATGAAGTCATTAAGTAATGAATTCATTTAAAATAAAAATGAAGAATATAATGCATTTGACCTTTTTGGCAATGACAATTAACAACATTCCCTTCAATTGGCCTATTTCTACATAAACAAGTTGCTATATGGCTGTAAAACGTATTCAGCCCATTTACATTAAAGTCTTAAAGGGGACAGAGAATGAAAAACCATTTTTACATTGTCTTTGTTGAATAATGGTAGTCTACCCACATTCACAAACATACAAAAAGTGCTAAACATGCTAAACATCTCAGTCTCATACAAATTCCTCTTTTAGAAATGTCAGCCAGAAAACAGCTCAATCTGAAAAACTGATGCTTATGACATCACAGGCATCTCACTGCCCCTCCACTTTAAAAGAATTGGCTACATTTTTTGAGTGGCAGCAAAGTCAGCCAATCAGTAATGAGATTGCAAGTTAAGCCAGTAGGGGGAGCCAAATAGGTGCAAAACCACTTGTTTAAAATCCCCCACCTTAATAGAGCTATCTGAGAGAGGTTTTTAGGAAGCTTCTACGGCATTACAGACCCAAACAAAAATTTTTTTGTCTACATTTCACATCACAGAACAAGGATAAATACTCCGTTCAATCATTCTATGTCACCTTTAATTAGTGTTGTGCATTATGCCCTATAGTGAGATTGTCCTATCGTCAACCTGTGAGATCGCAGATACACGATAGTATTGGGGGTGGAGCCATACTTTACTCATTTATTTGTTTAATGTTTTACTCATTTATGACAAGCCACTGCATTGGTGGATAAAAAAATAATGCTGATTTACTCTAAGGTCAGCTGGCAACACTTTCGCAGTCACAACCTTCTTAAAACATCACATCAGGTTTATTTCCAAGTAAAATGAAAGTTGCAAAAGTAATTCCATTATATAAATCTGGTGAAAGAAATCAATTCACTAATTATAGGCCGGTGTCCTTACTTTCACAGTTTTCGAAAATTTTGGAAAAATTGTATGCTAAAAGATTAGAAAATTTTGTAGAGAGGTATAATCTGTTAGTTGAGAGTCAGTATGGATTTAGATCAAGTAGATCGACATCTATGGCTTTAATGGAGTTAATTGAAGACATTACAAGATCTATAGACAATAAAAAATATGCAGTGGGAGTTTTTATAGATTTAAAAAAAGCTTTTGATACGGTTGATCATAGTGTATTGGTTAATAAGTTGGAAATGTATGGTATTAGAGGGATTGCTTTGGATTGGTTGAAAAGCTATATAAGTAATAGATTACAGTTTGTACAAATGGGAGTCTACAGATCAGAATTTAGAGAGATCACTTGTGGAGTTCCTCAGGGGTCGATCTTGGGACCAGTATTATTTATATTATATATAAATGATATATGCAGGGTTACAAACCTCCTTAAATTTGTAATGTTTGCTGATGACACCAATATTTTTTGTTCTGGGGAAAATTTGCAACAGCTTTTGGACATGGTCACAGCTGAGGTTAATAAGGTAAAAGAGTGGTTTGATTTAAATAAATTATCATTGAATCTAGAGAAAACCAAATTTATGTTGTTTGGAAATCGTAAGATTGATAAACAAATAAAAATTATGATTAATAATATTGAAATAGAAAGAGTGTATGAAAATAAATTTTTGGGTGTGATTCTTGATCACAAAATCTGCTGGAAACCCCATATTAAATATGTGAGAGCAAAAGTGGCAAGAAGTGTTGGTGTAATGATGAAAGTACGGAATTTAGTGAATGAGAAAGCACTTTATATTTTGTATAGTTCATTTGTTATGCCATACTTAAATTATTGTGTGGAAGTATGGGGTAATACCTACATATCAACCTTGCAATCATTAATTACAATACAAAAAAGAGCTATAAGGATAGTAAATAATGTAGGATACCATGAACATACTAATTATTCTTAAAATTACAAACTCTAAAGTTTAATGATTTAGTAGATTTAAAAACTGCTCAAATTATTTATAAAGCAAAAAATAAACAACTACCTGGGAACATACAAAAATTGTTTACAGATATAGAATGTGGTTATAACTTAAGAAGGACTTTAGATATGAGACAACATTATGCTCGGACTGAGCTTAAAAGAATGTGTCTTTCAATCCGTGGAGTGATATTGTGGAATAGTTTGAACAACCAGATAAAAGAAAGTGTTCATATATTTCAATTTAAAAAAAGGTTTAAAATATCTATTTTCGCTAAGTATATAAGAGAGGGGTGAGTTGGAAAACTGCTACTGCCTGATTTTGATTTTTTTTTCTCTTTATTTTTTGATGTATTTTTTTTTGTGTGTGTTTATTTTAAAAGCTGTGTTTTTGATTTTAAATTGTTTGATGTGAGCTTTAGGTACTGTGATGTTTGGGGATAGGTTTTTGATAAGCCTAGGGCTTCTACCTATCCCTTTTCGAATGAGGTGAGCTAATGTAAATTACTTTTTTGTTGTAATTTGCTTTTCTCAATTCGAAATAAATAAATAAATAAATAAATAAAAAATAAATAAAACTGATTCCATAAATCTGAGCGCATCATTGATGCCCAGGCGCTTTAAAATATCTAGCGTGCCAGGGAGCAGGAACAACTTACTCGCTGGTTTTAAACCCCTGCGTGCCCACCAACGTGGAAATGTCATATTACAAGCTCAGTCTGAGTCATGCGCATTTTAAATTCAGGTGCAAGAAGAAGTCTGTGCCGTGTGCATTACAAGCTCTTGCGTTTACAAAACTGGTTATTTTGAATGGAGCCAGAATGATCTCAATAATAAATCAATCAAAAACAAGATGCACACATGCATAGCTAAATTCACACATGAAACCTAATTCACGTGGAAGAAATTATACATATTCATAAAATACGTTTCACAAACGAAAAACACAATTTACAAATGTACAACTGTATATGAAAAGTTTTGAATGTTTAAAATGTATGAGTTTATCGCGACTGTGAATGTGTGTGTTTTCTCAAAGTGTGGGGCGGGCCCCACTGGTGGGGAATAGGAACATTACAAGTAGGGCGTGACAAATGGGAGAAAATCTATTAATTCAATTATTTATTGACCATACACTCAAAACGGCACATTTAAACATAAACCTAGCTTAAAACTTAAATAAATCACACTGTAAGAAAATGTCATGCGGTAACTTAAAACCTAGCTGATTACGATTTTGTTGGGGTGATTAGGACAGGTGGGGGTTGGAACCCTTCCCTACCTCCAAAGTGGGGAATGGCAGAAAAAGTGATTTTGTGATTTAACCTTTTTGTAGTGTTAGCAAAAATTACAATCTTAATTTACAAGATATTCGTTTTTTTACCCATTTTTGGTTTGGTAAAATGTGATCCAGACATTTAGCCAGAAAGGAGAATAACAGATAAAAGCTTTCTGAAAATGACAGTAATTTACAGTTCACTCGACGTTTCTGTTCCGCAATCTGTCCCTCTGTTGTCTTAACACTCCCCGAACAATGTGTAATTACAGCTTAATTATTTGAATGATCTGTGGTGGAAATGTACTTTCGAGGTTTAAATACCCTTGGACACCGGTGCTGGTCGGATCCTTGCATGCATTCTAATTAAATGGGCCGATCCTGCGCACAGATCATTGGGTTCTGCTGATTAAGCCATGATAGGATGGGCTACGTAAATCAAAGACAACCATCCCAGAAAATTAGATGTTGTGGCCATTAAATCAAGGCACATTCTCCAGAGAAAAAACATCAATGTTAACAAATAAGATTCCTAAGATTAGCACTGAAACTAAGGAAAAGGAGGATAACAAGCTAAAACACATGGAAACACATCATATCCCATTCCAAAATGATGACAGAGAAAGGTTATATTACAGCTTTAAAGTTAAAGTTAAGACAGCAATGCTGCTTTGTTTACTATTTTTTGGTTTTATATGAAATATGTTTTGAGATTTTGGTTATACTTTATGTTACAGTGTGCGTGTTACAATGCAATTATTTAACTGAGTATACCGAGTAATGGAAGACAACAACATGTAGTTACTATAGGGTTAGGGTATGTAATTATGCATCATTAAAGAATTAGTCAATGTTAGTCAAAAAAATCCAGATAATTTACTCATCACCATGTCATCCAAAATGTTGATGTCTTTCTTTGTTCAGTCGAAAAGAAATTATGTTTTTGAGGAAAACATTCCAGGATTTTTCTCATTTTAGTGGACTTTAATGGACCCCAAAACTTAACAGTTTAAAATGGCTTCAAAGGACTCTAAACAATCTCAAACGCGGCATAAGGGTCTTATCTAGTGACACGATTGTCATTTTTGGCAAGAAAAATAAAAAATATGCACTTTAAACCACAACTTCTCGTCTTCCTACAGTCCTGTGACACGCCAACGTGACCTCACACAATACATCATCACGTCAAGAGGTCACGGATGACGTATTGAAACTACGCCCCAGTGTTTACAAGTGTGGAGAAAGAGAACCGTTCCGACGTTGTTGTATGTGGAATGATACTAATTAATGTCTTTGTGTCAGTTTATTGTTTAAAATCATATACGTAACACCTGACCTTTCAACGTCATTACGCAATTACGTGAGGTCGTGCTGGCGCGTCAAACAGCCGAAGGAAGAAGAGAAGTTGTGGTTTAAAAGTGCATATGTTTTATTTTTCTTGACAAAAATGACAATCGCCTCGCCAGAGAAGACCCCCACGCCTCGCCCGGGACCGTCCAGAGTCCCCCGAAACTGCAATTTTAAACTGCATTAAAACTGTTAAGTGTTGGGGTCCATTAAAGTCCATCAAAATGAGAAAAATCCTGGAATGCTTTCCCCAAAAAACATAATTTCTTCTCGACTGATCAAAGAAAGACATAAAAAATCCAGATAATTTACTCACCACCATGTCATCCAAAATGTGTTAATACTATAGTAAGTACAAGGTGTACCAAAGACACCGTAAAATAAAGTGTTAGCGAGATTTTTTATTGAGTATTAATAATGGATTACACTGTTCTTTCAAAAAGATTCTTAAATAAAGGCAATACAACAAATACAACAATGATATATAAATCTTACATTTAAATTTAAATGCTTACTAATGTACAGTATACATAACTTTTCTTTGCATTACAATATCGATTCACCAATGGATGTAAATAAAAATGATTTATGTGCCGTGTTGCAATTTTCATCACTGAACTCCATCCAAATAAGGTGAACAAAAGGTGAACAAACCAATAAATTGAACGGACAGGCTATAATAAAATGAGCAGTATATATATATACCAACATTTAAATAACAATGGTGAATGTACTATACTGATGCAATTGGGGTATTGCCTAAGCTTCTGGGAATGTCAGATGTGTCACTCATTGGATCTCTGGGTAGGAAACACATTCTTCGGTAGACAATGTGAAGCTGCATTTGCTATGAAAGCCTCCTTCTGCCTGCTGTGGAATAACCATATCAAGTAGCAAACGTCCTTCAAGCTTTTGTCATAAAACCGATACACCACAATGATAAGCACAGCATGCTATCAATCACACGTCCTGTGACTGTCAGCTCACGAGAGCGGCTCCCGTCTAGCCATGAATCATGCAACAGAAAAAAATTTGAGAGCTTTAATAGTCATCCAACCCCCCATTTCCCAACCCACTCTACCGGACGTGTTGACTGAAGTAAATCGTAACCATTTTGATAGATTACAACCAATTTCCCATCAGAATAGACTTGAGTGCGTTTTTATGACTGAGAGAGTCCAAACAGTGGTTGCCTCGTACATATCTGGTGATATTATTTTTTTCTTACGTTTTAAATGGTTTCGGACTTCATCATATTTTTTTGGCGTGCCCTCGTATCGATTAATTATCCAAGACAGCTACATTAATTCGGGTACAAGCAACGAGTATGAAGGACATGTCATTACCCTGAGCGTTAATTACTCTTCGTTTTTAAGCACCTTGCCCTCAAAGCGACTTCAGCAGGATATAAAGAAAGAGATAACTGCAGCACCAGACCAACCATGGTTTACATGTACAACCGATTTAAAACAAAGGCGAACTTCCTCCAAAGATTCACCTTCAAAGCCACGGCCAAGCCGTTAGATTTGCAAACAGAAAAGAGTTTTTGATTCTAATCACTGGAGGTCTTAAGGCTTGGAGAGAGATGTGTGTGCTATATTATAAATGAACATTATCATCCAGTGGCATCTCAACCCTTGCTGTGACTTCCTTCACAAGCCCTCTGCACCAGTCAAGGGCTTTAGGAATGCATGCACGGGATAATTAGAAAAACCCAAAAGCTGTCTGATCCACAGATGGTGGGGTCGATAGCCGCTTTCATTATTACGCACAGAGGGGCTTGAGTAACGCATCGATAAATTAACACCGGGAGACTCATAACTCTGACTTCTGGACCTCGTTTACTTTGTCCTTCAAATACTGCGCCGTATTGTGCGTGTTACATAAATGTCTCAATTCAATCCTATGCGCGTCTCATGACAATTAAATGCCTTTTTTTAACAGTAGGCTACTTGTGTAAGTGATTTCATGGAACAGAGAAGGAATTTTGTAAGGCTAAATCAATTGGAAGTGATGCATACATACATTACATAATTGAAACATACTATTTTACACACAATGGAAGAAATACATATATTATACAAATAACTATATTTGTATATATATTTGTATATATTTATATATATATATATAAAATGCGACAGCTGAAACCCAGGTCTTGCATACATTTTTGAGTAGTAGTTCGTGAAGCACTTGGTCCAGCCGCAGTCCACTCTCTGTGAAACTTCTCCATATTTTTGCATGGGTTTTGTTTCACAATCCTCTCCAGGGTGCGGTAAAACCTATTGTTTGTACACTTTTTTCTACCACATCTTTTCCTTCCCTTTGCCTCTCTATTAATGTGCTTGGACACAGAGCTTTGTGAACAGCCAGCCTCTTTTGCAATTACCTTTGGTGTCTTGCCCTCTTTGTGCAAGGTGTCAGTGGTCATCAAATAGATTGTAAAAAGTATAGTTGGATCAACTTAAAAATTACTTCAATTGGTATTGGCAATTGTTTTTACTTTCACTTTAAGTAAAGTAAGTACGTTTTTAAGTAGACACTTTTACAGTGTGTATATCTATATTTTTCTACAATTTTTTTTTAAAAAACATTTCAGTTTTCCATAATGCCCAAAGCAAAATAAATGTTCAGATTAATAGTAATAGTAATAATAATAATAAAAATAAAACTCTTCCAAATAAATTTGCATAATACAGCCCTCTGCAGCCATATTGTTAACCCTTCATGTCATTATTTCCAGTTATAAAAGTACAGCAGAGCTCATATACTGTAAGGAGTAACTGTATGAAAACTACATTGGGGGACCAACACTTTGGACAATCTATCATTCCGGATGAGAAAAGTCTCTAAAGGCAGCTTAATAATGTTTTTGTTCGTTTTCACAAGTAAACGTATAACAAAATACTTTTTTTCCTGAAGTAACTGGAAAACACCTTACAGTAAAAATAACATTCCCCTGCACTATATATCAACTTGGTTAAAAATATCTCTCTGAGAACGTTTCAGAGTGTGTAGATGAATGTTTGTTTGTAAAGAGTGTACATCAGTTGATGGAGCAATCTACTTGACCCTGAAGGAGATCTTTGCAGAGAGCTCTTGCTATCAGTGAATAGCTGGAAGATACATCTCTCTCTCTCTCTCTCTCTCTCTCTCTCTCTCTCTCTCTCTCTTTCTGTGCGTCAAATCAATGCAGTGATAAAATTAAAAGAGCAAAAACATCACAGTGGGGAATCCATCAGGAATTGAATCACGAACCCTTGGATTAAAGTCATAAAACAAATGACAGACATCTGTGTAAGGCCAGAGATAAAAGCTTTGAATACACATTTGTTGGGAACTTTAGGGTAATAACAAAAGCGCTGAAGCAGTTTGATAGGTTCAGTATGAGTGGATGAGAATCCAATGAATACAATAGAAATAGAGTGAACAATGGCTAGGTCATTTCTGCTGTACAGTACATTTTCATTTCAGTTCTTATAGTACGTCTATATATTTGGTAAACTATTAAGTAAGGAAAAATTGACTATGAATTATTCGAAAGTAATGCATGTTTTCAGGCATTTTTACTTCAGTATTTACAACCCATTCTCACTTCCCAAGGCATCAAAATCTGAAGCATGTTCAAACGCCTTCAGCGTCAGTATGAAGACGCGAAGGGTGCCCCTATGCGTCACTATATCGACGAAATGGGAACTCCGTTGCTTTCATGCTAATCCCTCAGCGTCGGATATAGACGAAAGGGACAACCCATCCTCACCCCATGTCGTCAATATTTGACGACACTTGACCATTCGTCAATATTGGACGGGGAGGGTATACCTTTCGCGTCATTTTTTGACGAACTGGGGACTTCGGTACTGTTGTGTCCGTTGCATTCTCTTTCCTATTTTCTTGCCATTTTTGCGTCGGTTTAGGGTTAGATTTACATAATGACATCCCTACCCAAACCTAACTCTAACCCCAACGCCAGGTGACAACTGTCGTACCTAACTCTAACCCCAACGCCAGGTGTCAACTGTTTAATTTCGCGTCCACTGTTTAATTTTGCGTAATCTAACCCTAAACCGACGCGAAAATGGTAAGAAAATAGGAAAGAGAATGCAACGGACGTAATAGTATTGAAGTCCCCAGTTCGTCAAAAAATGACGCGAAAGGTATACCCTCCCCGTCACATATTGACGAATGGTCAAGTGTCGTCAAATATTGACGACATGGGGTGAGGATGTGTTGAAAGGGAATCCCAGAAAGTGATGGCGTCACATTATGCGACGATCGGCAGGATTATGCCGCTTCTGGACGGTAACTACTCAATTTTTGTTCCAAATTTTTTACCATTGTCGCTTGGGGTTGGGGTTAGAACGACTTTCTGTTACATAAAATTACATCTTAACCCAAACCCAACTCTAACCCTTACCCCAAGCAACAGTGGCTTAAAAATCATAAGACAAAAAGTATAAACAAACTGATATCCAAACCCCAAGTCTAAGGTATAACGTGACGGCATCACCTTCCGGGATTCCCTTTCGTCTATATCCGACGCTGAGGGATTAGCATGAAAGCAACAAAGTTCCCAATTCGTCGATATAGTGACGCATAGGGGCACCCTTGGCGTCTTCATACTGACGCTGAAGGAGTTTGAACATGCTTCAGATTTTGAAGCCTTGGGAAGTGAGAATGTGTTGGTATTTATTATACTTATTGTGGACTTACATTTGGGTTAAGGTCAAGTTTGGATTTAGGGTTAGGGTAAAGCATGAAACTACCTAAGATATACCTTGGATGTAGCTACAATGTAGTAACATATACACTGTCAAAAATAAAGGTACAAAGGCTGTCACTGGGGCAGTACCCTTTAAAGGCGCAAAAGAGGATGTTTCCCCCTCTTTCACAGCTCATTTTTAGGGAACGCCTCCCAAAACTTGTGCACGAGTATTTGAACACAAGTGTTTGTTTACCACCAGCATATGCTGTGTCGCGTCAGTGGAGTCATTATGTGGAATGATATGATAATAAACACATACGTAACGTTAGATCAGTCGACACTACTCCCGACACTGGTTAGATTACGTTCTTCTGACAATTTTCTCCTCTTCTCAGCGACTTCAAGAAAAGTCTTTCTTTTGCGTCCTTCTTCGGGTTTCTTCTCTTCCATGGTGCAAATTTGAGGAGGAAAGCAGGAGCGACAATGAAAACAAAGCGAAACTAAAGACGGAGTTTCATGAGTTTTGCACATGCGTTGCCTGTGTAAAGTTACTGGAGCGCACACGTCTCTTACAAGGATCGTAATGGCAGTGATTGACAAGCCAGAGGGCCAATCATTGATGCGATGACCGCATTGGCTGATGTTTTTAAGGCACTACCTTGTATACAGATGACGTATAAGGATGTCCTTTTATGTAAATCTAACCCTAAACTGAAGCGAAAATGGTTTGAAAATAGGAAAAAGCAGTTGAGTAACCAATCCGTGAGAATGCGGAGATCTGTGAGAATGCACCGGAAAAATGATCAAAAAATTCCGTGACTATCCCACGGAACTTTGTGAGATCACGTTGGTGCAAAAATGTGCATACATTGTAATAGTATGTAAATTAATAAAGGTGCTTTGTCGGATATGGTTTGTATGGTCCTATAAAGAACCTTTAACATTCCACCAAAGGTTCTTTGCAGTGGAAGAAGATTATCCAGATTATAAAAAACTAAGAAATGGTTCTGTCAAGAACCTTTCAACAAAAAAGTTCTTTAGAGAACAAAAATGATTCTTCGATAGCAAAACCTTTTAAGCACTTTTCATTTTAAGAGTGTAACTTGACTGGATGTTTTTAAAACTCTAATTTTACTACGCATTACAAACGATAATTAATCGAAGGTGATCTAACGAGGGTTGATTTGCAATGAAAACCCAACACCAGCTAGTTACGACATGCAATCAGACATTATATGAAAGACAGACTCGTTCCTTATTGTTGTTTGGGTAATTACCCCATCATTCCATGCTTCAGTATGTATGACCGTCTTTCAGTTGAATAGCACCCTGAGGGGAGCATTTAAGCAGCTCATCCCTCATTTTGAGTAATTGTGCAGGTGAATTGTAAGTAAACTCTGTGAGCGTGCTTGGTTGAGCGAGTACCAGATGCCAGCCGAGCTTGCCAGGATGTGGACATGTGACCGCGTCATTAAGTCAGGAGGAGTGAGCCCATTAGTCCTTTTCTGCCAGAAGGCTGAGGCTTAGTCAAGCCAGGCGTCCTTTGCCCAAACGGCAACCGATCAGGGAAGCCGGCCAACTGGGACGAATCCTAATTCATTACAGGGAGGCAAGAATAAGAAATAAAAATGCGAGGCCGGCATTGAGGAGCGGGCCGCAGGGAGCCGGCAATGATATTAGAGGAAGGAAAACAGTTTCCTCTAAGCAGCAGATTATGAAAACATCAAGCAACAATTACTGTAATGAGAATTACTGGGGCGGCAAAGGATGCAGACAAGCTGCGTGCATCTGGCTAATGCAGTTGGTTACAAGGTTTAGGCACCGGAGGAAAGGGCTTTCGATCTGTCAGTCTACCACATATAGCGGAGGGGGGCGTGGTCGTCTTGGGTCGACGATCTCATTGAACATTAAATTGGCATTATGCAATGAGCTCAATTTATTACTTTTCGGATAGCTGATCTTCAGGCGATTGGTTAGCAGGTGTAAATTGGATTCTATTCCGGTCCTGATTGACTAGATCGACCGGTTAGCATGTTCCAGAGTCTCATCCCTTATTGCTTTAGCATTTGTAGATCAAAACCGTCAATTTTTCATTTTGTGCACTGTGAGAATTATGATTGTGTTTTTGCGCACGAGCCGAAGTAAGAGTTATGAGTCCAAACAGATGCTACTTCACCACAATCTTGTCAGATTTGATTAAACTCTCTCTGGCACGCAACAAATTAGAGCGTGCACAAATTGTGATCATCTCCCCGACCTGGGATTACCGTACAGTACATGAGAGCCAGGATTCGGTTATTGTGGCTAATGTCATTAGCATTAACATGTATTGCCCCATTTAGATTCCTTGATGTTGTGCATGTGAGCTGATGCAGACAGGTGGTGCAGCAAACAGGTATCCCATGCCCTCATTTAGTTGAGGCAACTGGTTTAAATCCAAAACAGATTTTGTCTACATATAGAACAGGGTGACTGAGCTTTCTGAAGTTCTGTAAACTCTTCAACAGAACTTTCCTATTAAAATTGATTGATTTGACTCACACTGCGTTCCCAGGTATACCGGCAAAGCATTATACATCCTGAAAACGTAGCCTAACAGATGCTTGCCTACAAATGCGATCTTATAACTCCAGCCAATCTGCCATTTTTATAAATTTATTCTTGCTTTTCATGGCTAAGCCTGTCAACTTACATTAACATTATTTCCTCCTCATTCACAAATCTTAACTGATCAGAGCAAGGAATAAATACGAATCTCACTAATTTTTTAAAATTTCAGTGTAATATTACGTGCGAGTTACCAAAAGGTGAAATGCCGATGTGCCATCCTTTCATTATATTTTCTTCAAGCAGACACCATACATGGCATAAATTTGTCTGAGTTGTGCACTTTGCTGCTGTTTTAATTTTGTCTGTCTGGCAAGCCTGCTGTATTTTACCTTATCGTATTGAGTCCTGCCCTTAATGTACCCATTAAATCAAGGAGCGAGATTAAAACTGAAGAGGCCAACACAGCTCAACAAGATGTACAGTGGGGTAGCTTGACTTCACGGACCAAGATGGATGAGCCTCGGTTTGGGCAGGATGGGACGCCTCCATTGGGTGGTTTGGGTTACCGGAGATCATAAATCAGAACGGCAGCAGAGGTCTGGACTCAGGTGGTGTAATGATCCAAGCAGCATGTGACCGACCTCTTCTCGGCCGCAAGGTTCTGAGGGTCCTCTCGCTCCGTCAAACCTGGTGGTTTGTCGTTCATCACTGCCCGTCTGATGGCTTAGAGGCTGCAAGTGTATCTTCATGAACATTGTGTAAAGATAACTTCAGGTTCAGAACCAATGGACCACCGTATGGCAAAACAAAAAGAAGTTTGAAACATTTATTGATCCTTGAAGGAAAGAACTAGCTAAGGTTACCACGCTACTCAATAGAAAGCATAATAATAGATGCAGATTCACAAATAGTATACTGTGGAAAACACCATAGAAACTTAATTTGGAGGTTGAAAAAAGGTTTAAAGTACAAGCACCATGATGACTTAGGCTGCTAATATAAAAAATCAGTTAACAAGTGGTTAATGTGAGTGAAAACATAAAAGCAATCTCCATTACCAGATTCACTTTGCCTGCCGACTTGGTTACAGTTTCTGGTCTGAAAGTGGCTTGCAAAAACCAGACCGGGTTCAGAAAATGTCATAATGTCTAGAACTAATGACCTAGAACTTTTCCAGGGAACTTTACAGATAACCAAGTGAATATTTAATGACTAAAATGTCTATTTCTCACAGTAGTAATTGAATCATAAGTTGACATTTAGGAATGACTTTAGCCTGATTCTTTCAACATCCCATTTTTATTCTTTCCACCAGCCTCCTATTTGTATGCAGACAGAGGATTATGAGATATTATAAATGATAGAAGACTTGGTAGAATAATCTCATGATTGAAAACAGACATGATTTTAGTAAAGTTTATGTTTTTGTATTATGCATATTTTGGATTCTGTATAATTTGAATTTGCAACTGCTATATTAATTAAAAAGTCGTCACAAAAACATTTTAGTAAAACGACAAGAGATGCTCCTAGATATTAGACGGATTTTTTACTGAATATTCACCTTTTATTCATTAAAGACCCCATAAAACCCTGCCTGATCTCACAAGAACTTGTACATATTTTAAAAATTGGATAATTCTCTTAAAACGGTTGTGTTAAAACAACACATTTAACGTGTTATTATTTGAACAACACCATTTGTGTTGGTTTAAAGTGCCAGACTGATCCAATTTCGAAAATTACCTGTATTGCAGTGTGTCATGTCCATCAATGTAAACGATGTGAAATAGTTAAAACAAAAAGTGCACGATAAATAAAGTTTTTGGCTTCTAAAGTAGGGAGTCGACATTGCTTAACGTTTGGCCATGAAAGATGGTTCAGTACTCGCTTTATTTGGAACAACATGCTTGTACTTACCACAACCTGTATGATTATTATGTTATGTGTTTATTTTCCCCCGAGAGTTCTGAATGTTTAGTTTACTGTAATGTCTTTTCAGTAAGTCAAGCTAGCAACGCATGATGCAGTTAAATTTTTTTTGCTGTAGCTGTGGCCCTGTTAGTTGACATACTTGCTTACATGAGTTTTAAAATGTGTATGTTGTTGTTTTTATGACTTGGATTAATGATGAATGATGTCGGTTTTTAAACTCTAAGGACCAGATTTACTTACAACTTTTGCCAGCCCAAACCATAATTTTTGCATCAAATAACGGGATTTACTAAAAATGTGCAGTGGATTATTAGTGCTGAAAAGGTGTGGTTTAGTTATTTTTGTGACTGACTTTATTGCATATGCATTTCTAGGAGTTTCCCTTTCAGTCACAAGATTTTTGGGAGAAGAATATGAGTGAAACGCAATTTACTAATGTTTGCGCGTGTGCTGTGACTGGTATTTGCGCCATTGTTTAACTCTTTCCCCGCCATTGACGAGAAACCTCGTCAATCAAGAGAAAACGCTTCCCTGCCAATGACAAGATTTTCCGTCTTTCCGCAATACCGCTATTATCCACCAGGTGGCGCCCTTCCGCAACTTTTTAAACCCGGAAGTATTGCCCTATGGCAAGCGACTGCATGTCCGTGTTTGTTTTAAAGATCGCTCTGAATGGGATCTCTATGAAAAGTCCGTCACAAAAATGGAATTATCTCTGCTTTTTGCTCAAAATGTGGTGTTTTTGCAGAAACCTACCCATATTCAAAAGTTGATTACAAAAGAACCACTAAAGGTAGGATGAAACGGGTTTTTTTTGTTTGAAAGCAGAGGGTCTGTTCTTTCATTCGGTATACTGTATGTTTATATATTTAAAGAAGAACATTTTCTAGAAGGCATTAAACTTTTGTGAAAATCATGAAAAATGCTGGCGCTGGCTGGCAACTTTTTTTTAAAAATCCTGGCGGGGAAAGAGTTAATGACAAAAAAGCACACATTTATATTTGAGTTACTTTAAAAAAAAAAAAGTAATGCAAGTTACTTTTCAGTTAATTAATTTTTTTATAAAATAGTATACTGATTTAAACTTGAACGTATTCATGTAGAATTACGCAATCGATGTGTACGTGCCTGAGCGGGACAGTTTGAGTCAGAAACGGAGACAGGGGGCCAGAGCTTGACATTTTTGTAATGTAAATACGCAATTTCTAAATGCAGAACTTCTCAGTCATAAAAAACACCTGCAGGGCCTGAAAGAGATCAAGCCTCAGCCAAGGAAGAAAAAGTAACTTTAAAGGTGCAGTGTGTAAATTTTAGCGGCATCTAGTGGTGAGGTTGCGAATTGCAACCAACGGCTCAGTCCACTGCTCACCTTTTGCTTTCGAAACACATAAGCTGTGTCCCAATTCAGGGACTGCGACCTTCTAAGGACGTATTTTAAGACCGATTGCGTCACAGCAGCGCGACTTCAGGCTGGTAAGGCCGTCCCAATTCAAAGGATGCTTAGAATGAAGCCTCAAAATGCGTCCTCATTTCTCCGCGCTGTTAAGGATAGAACGAATGGATCCTTAACAGCCGAGGATATCCCAAGATTCATTGCGCGCCTGCAACGGCGGCTGGATATTATAAAATAAACAATTAAAACCTTCATTAAATAAAAGTGTGTATTTATCAAAAAAAGTTTGTCACTGTTTTAGTATTATAAGTTATGTTTTGTGTTAATATTATTATTTTTATGATGCATATATTTCTAAGGTTGATTAATTAAATTTAATATACTGTTGAATAGTTTAATCTATATCAACGTGTCATATTTTCTAAACTAAATTAATATTTTTCTGATTTCATATTTATTTTAATAAGTCAGAAACGTTTCCGCAATGTCCTGCTAACAGGCGCAGCAGGTGACGCCAATTATGGGTCATCCGAAGGTTAGACCGTCTCATTTCAGTTCTCTTCGCGGATTTCTGAGGCTGCCACCTTGAAAGACCGAGTGCTCATATTTAAGGTCGCATGCTTATAAGGTCGCAGCCCCTGAATTGGGACACAGCTATAGAGAAGCTACTGTAGCCACCACCCGACAAACATGTCATCGTTGGAGACAACTTAGTAAAAAAAGTTTGTCCGTTAAGGGCTTCTGTAGAAACATGGCTGCACAAAATGGCGGCTTCCATGTAAGGGGACCCTCTTTGTATGTAGATATAACGTCTCATTCTAAGGTAATAAACACATACTGGTTCATTATGAAATGTCTTTATACACCCCTGGTAATTTAGTTTTGTATATTATTTTGCATTTCTGTCAAGAGATCCTTCTAAAAATTACACACTGCACCTTTAAAGTAACATAAGCATTAATCTCTATGGAAAGTAAATAAGTAATTTCTTTTTTGGGGAGTAACTTCATATTGTAATGCATTACTTTTAAAAGTAACTTTCCCCAACACTGGTTATAATAGCTTTTGATAAGACCATCTCTTTTTCTTTAACATAGACTCCAGTTATGTCACAACCATTAGTTATTTCATAAACCATTACTGTAACTTAATAACCCTTAAATGTGCACTGGGAATAGTGCAATATAAATAAATTTGAATGGAACTGCATTTAATATAATGACTATATGATGTAATTTTGTATATATGCTAAACTTTACATTTATCAAGAGTACACTAATCAGGTTCTGTTAGCCAATTATAATATTGGGTACGCACTGTACCTTTCACACAGAGAGGCTTAGAAAATCAGAAAGAGAGAGAGACAGACATAAAAAAGACAGTGATTGAGAGAAGGAGAGACGCACACTGGGAAATCACTTTGCCTAATGGGAATTTTTAATGGGGTCTCTCTATTACTCTCTTTATATGCTCCTCATCTTCATGAGCAGAGAGTCTGTAATCCTCCTTCTTCATTAAAAGACAGATTTTTATGACACATCATATTCCTCATGGCTGCCACATGAATATATTAGGCACCTGAAAGGTTGTCCTTGCCAATTAGAGAGAGGCTTTTACATTTCTCTACACAACAGAAAAGCATGCAATGATACAGAGACTAACAGCACTTCATTTACAGGTACAGTGCTGTTAACAGTACACCAGTCTTTAATGTCTTCAATATTGTATGAGAAAGGTCATGTCAAAGATTAAAATCAATGAAAAAACAAACTTGGATGCTCCTAATCCCATAATCAGATGATGAGACTTTAGCCCGGATTTCACAGACAGGGTCACATATTTCACATAAGTGGTCTTTTTTCGGCTTTAAGTCATTTAAAGGTATTGCGGAGGATTTTCTATTTCCGGGTGGATCATCAAGACTATTGGTCCTCCTAGTTGTCAATCAAGAGTGTTGTGCAATTGCATTTTTTAAAAAAGTGGAGTAGGCGGTTCTTTTCTAAAATTCGAGAAAATCCTCCGCTATACCTTTAATAAAGGTTAAATCTCTAAAAATGCAATACGATATTATGTAGTGATTATAAGACAATAAACAATGTAAAATGAAACTGTGTGTAAGAGTACAAAGGAATAATGCAAAAATGGCATGTCTCATAAATGCATTGCATTGTAAGGTGACCTGTTGGATATTTAAATCATTTTGAGTCAATTTTATAAATATTATTTCTTTAATATTTATTACATTTTTAATGTCAGAGCTCTGGCTAACACATAACTTGCAATAATAGTGAAGACTGCTTTACAGCAGTGATTATAAAGCTCTATTACAAATGTCATGGTCCATTGCTTCCAGGAAGCAACGCCATCTTATTTACAAATAACATATTCAAATAGATCATAAAAGGTTAGAAGGTCAGAAACAAGATAATTTCTTGAAGTCCAGCATGTAGATTTATATTGCTAAACTCAAACTGTTAAACATAAGAGCTCTCCATTTGGATTTGTGTAAACAGATTTCATTTAGGGGTGTACGCATGAATCAGCAATAATGGCTTTTTTGTTCTTTATTGATAGTTATGGAGTCATTGCAGTTTTTGATTAAGAACCCAAATTGCTTGGGTAAGTGGAATTAAAACTTGCTGCTTTTAAAAAAGATATAAAAAGTTTGTTTCCAAAAAGTGCCAAATGCCAAAATTGCGACCAAAATCAGATTTGTATCAGGTCAGTGTTAAAAAGTAAATTCTTTATTTTACGCAAAATCCGATATCCACTGTGTTATTCTGTCATCTTTTCTCCCTTTTTCAAACCACGACAAATGGCAGTCCTTCTTCTCCGCAGAACGCAATAAATCCGCTCGACAAATCACAGCAGACCATTCAACGTATTGTAAACTATAATGGCGGCAGAACTGGGTAGATTACTTATGAATTGTAATCCGTTACTGATTACGAATTACATGACTAGTCAGTATAATTTCTTAGATTACACATTGTTGGTAACGTAATCTGACTACTTTTGGATTACATTTAGATTACTTTTGACATCTTATTTGATTCCAAATATATAAAGAAGAAAAAATATATTAAATTCTATTTCACCAACAAGAGCCTTTAAAACTCATTTTTAAAGTGCAATGTACAGACAGTTAATACTTCACAATACTAACACTGATTTACTTTGCTATTAACTGATAGTCAACTGATAGTTACACACTGAATAAAACAAAATCACTCTTTAAGAATTTAAAACATATTTACTTAATTTTAAAAACAGCTACATTGCAAAAACAATACTGAATTTCACAAAATTCACTGCAACAACACTGCTAGGTCTAAAATTTCACCTCACAAATGAAACTGAAGTGTTTCTTTAAACCGGGAGTTTCTTTTAAAAAGGAAATGGTGTCTATACATCCAGTCAAGGGCATAAGTTTGATTTTGACATTGGTGGGGAAATAATTTAAATTGTCTTCAGAGCCGCATTAATAGGTTTATCGCTTTTTACTTGAACAACAGTTAAAATAGTATTTTTGTTATCATAATCTTATTTAGTAAGGTTACAGTCCAAAAACAACAAATACACAATAGTTTTATTTTATTTATTATTTTTGGCATGGCAAGTTAAAAACTGAACCAAAATATTTCCTCCAGATCTGCTTTATTTTAAATAAAATAAATAATACATAAAAAACAGACAGACATAGTGATATGTACATATAGATTCATTGTTTGGTCGAAATTATTGCAATTCAGTGTTCCCTGGATATTGGAAGAGACATGTCCCTAGCGTCCCTGCCCAAATCAACGCCTTTGCATCCAGTGATCAAACACTGAGTGCTGCTCCATTTTGCATCTTGTCTAACGTAAGCGGTAGGTAATTTTTTGAATAAAAAAAAAAAATCAAATCAATTGTGAACATCATACTGCCATAGTGTGAATAATATGTAATCATGTAATTCACAGAATCCTAGTTTTTCGTCATCTACTTTGTACTTCGATATTTTTAATAGTTTGTCAATTCACGTGCATACGTCGTGATGCTCTCATGAACGTGCATTGAAATGAAAGAGAAGAAAATGTGGAATAAAGTGCACAAAAGGTATTCCCATCACTTTATATAATAAAGATTGAACTTTTGTAGTCACATGGGCTATTTTAACAATAGGTGTGTTCGACTTCACGCAGCGCTGACCGATCGGCGGCTGACTTGAAGCAGTGCATGCCGGTTAGAAATTTTGTCTGACTTGAGCTGGCGCTGAAGGCATGTGACTGTGAAGTATGATATCAAAGTACAGCAAGAGCATTTCGAGAGCAGCAGCTCACGAAATAGTAGAAAATAACTGCTAGCTCAGCAGTTATTTTTGGGCATACAACATAAACAGCAACTAAAATATTCAATATAAATGGTTTCTGGTTTGCAACATTTATTAATAAAAATATTTCTTTTTTGACAAATTCACCATCTAATTCACTTCGTTCACGATTAAAAGAAGGAAATACAGGGCGCACACATCACTATGGCAAGCAGCAGGTGTCCGACTTGAGGACTCAGTCTTCAACTCCCCCCTCGACTGCAAGCGCCAAACCTCGCCGATCTGTCCGAGCAGCACCGCATGGACTCAGTCACACCTAATGTCTTTACTGCCTTTCTGGGCCTTGAACGTGGGAGTTGCGTTGCTATCAATTGGAGGTCAGAAAGTTCTCAGATTTCATTGAAAGTATCTTAATTTGTGGTCTTACAGGTGTGGAACGACATGAAGGTGAGTAATTAATGACACAATTTTCATTCTGCGGTAAACTAACGCTTTAATGTGTTTTGAGATTGAGCACAACCCACCGCAACACAGCTCTAAAACGTCAACCAGTAATATTGTGATGCTCCAGTATAAGCATGAAACCTCGAATTGAACAACATTATAATAATAATGTACCCTTACAATGACCTTAATCAATTGGTTTATATTGTAATGCTTTAATTTTACGAATTAATCTACCACCAGGAGATGTTATTACGTGTTAATACAGCGAACAATTTCCATAATTTACTGCTTCTTTATTCCAGGCCGCATAAACTAAGCAGAGACAATATTATTTGTACCTTGTTTCCTCTGTTTACAATCACTTATAGCGTAATGAAATACATATTAAACTAGAGTTGATGCATAAATATGATTAATGATGTGTCTCCGGGGCTGCTGAAATTAATTATAATCTGAATGACATTACCTGACCTTGCTTTCCAAGAAATGAATGGTTAATCTCACGAGATGACACACTCAAACGTTTGATTGTCATGCAGAACACATTGATTTTGAGAGTCTTTTGTTTGGCTCGTGTTGATTAAAGTCCTTTGTGCATATTTGTTGTTTATTAATTTGCAATGATTGTTAATTGCGATTGGGCGTGTTACTTGTTCTACATTCAGCACAACATTCTTTATACTCAGATTAAAACAAGAGAGTTTTCCATCTTAATTACGCCACTAATCGTAGCATTCATTTGCAATGCCTGCTGAAAGTAACCGTCCTTTTTGCATGGGGGAAATAAACTGTCTGGCAATCATTAGCAGATGCCATCAGAACCTAACCGTGTTACAGCTCATTAAATAGGGTCTCCTGTGCCGTTAGGTCCTCACCAATGTGGGTACAGGGCCCTCCTCGCCATATTTATGCTTTGGATGGCAATGGTTTTAATGATATGGGAGCACCAAAAGCCACAGCCTTCTAATGGGATTTACAAAACCTTTTTTGCAAGTGATTGCCAGAGATGGCGCTCTTGTGCCGCTGATATAGAAATGCAAATGGATGTTTCCCTGGTTAGACTGGGACTGGATAAAGACTTTATTTACCAAATGACACAACCTTTCTTTCTGTTATCTCTAATGATTTGCAAAAAAAAAATGTGTTTTTTAATATGGCACAGTTATGTAGTATAAAAGAAAGGATTCTGTTATATTGTTCAGGGTCCAAAATTAACCTTTTTGCCACTCCTGATAAGCCACCCTTACAAAAATTAACCATGGCTTTATTACGTAAAAATGCAGGAATCATGTTTTTGGCGTCATAATTACCATTTTACCATATAATTATTATAGTTAAACTATACTGTAGCAAAACTGCCTTTATTTTTTGGCAACCATATCACCATGTCTTTTTGTTTTTATTTGTAGTAAAACCATGGTTAATTTTCAACGGACAAAAACATTCAACAGACATAAATACTGTATGTTTTTACCTGCCAAGAAACTGTATATTTTCATTATTGCAATGTCTTTTTGTTGTTCCTATATGACAAAAGAATAACTAGCCATTCCCCGTGTGTGTATATATGCTGGAAACAGCACAGGTCATTGTGTCACACACAACATCAAATATAGCCAACAGCATCTCTGTAAAACAGCACCTGTCATGATAAAAACACATTTTTTGGTACAGCGTGTCTCCACAGGGATTACTGGAGTTATGGCAATAAACGAAAAAAAAAAAAATCTTTTGGCCTTTTTGAAGTAAATTTTACTCTGAGGTACAAAAGCACTGCTTCATGATGTTTTGTTTGATAGATCATTTGTAGTTCTTTCATATCATAGTTTGATGTTACTTACTGTATAATATATGATATGAGCGAGGATCATAACATTTATTAAAAAGCATTTACACATTATAATAACACTTTTTCCTAATAGTAGGCATATTTACTGCAGTATTCAGTAATATAAGGATAATGGTATGTCTACTGTGTGCACATTTGCAAAACTACTCATTTGCATAAAATTGCAAAACATTTGCCAACAGTTGCTGTCGCTCTTGTCACCTTTAAGGGGTCATATGCCGTTGCTAAAAAACTTTTTTGGTGTGTATTTTGTGTAATGCAATGTGTTTACGTTGTTTAATGTTCAGAAAACACATTATTTTCTACATAGGCCTACTGTAAATTATTGTTCCCCACCCTTCTGATACGAGTCGATTTTTCCAAAGCTCATCGTTCTAAAAAGCATGTTGTACTCTGATTGGCCAGCTATCCAGGGCACTGTGATTGGTCGAATATCTCAAGCGTGTGACAGAAATGTTACGCCCGTTACCATATTTGGTGCATCACACGTCATGTCAAAATACGTGTCTGCTGTCGACACTCATTTATGATAAAAGAGGTCCTCACGTTTGTCAGATACTCTATTAATCTAATGTGTAATCAAAGTTTAGTGCCTTGTGAGTATTTTGTGAAAGTGAGCATCTCTTTTATCATAAACCCTTTCAACGAGTATACAGCAGGAACTTACACTCACCTAAAGGATTATTAGGAACACCTGTTCTATTTTTATTTATGCAATTATCTAATCAACCAATCACATGGCAGTGTGGTCCTGGTCAAGACAATCTCCTGAACTCCAAACTGAATGTCAGAATGGCAAAGAAAGGCGATTTAAGCAATTTTGAGCGTGGCATGGTTGTTGGTGCCAGACGGGCCGGTCTGAGTTACTGGGATTTCCACGCACAACCATTTCTAGGGTTTACAAAGAATGGTGTGAAAAGGGAAAAACATCCAGTATGCGGCAGTCCTGTGGGGGATAATGCCTTGTTGATGCTAGAGGTCAGTCAGACTAATTCAAGCTGATAGAAGAGCAACATTGACTGAAATAACCACTCATTACAACCGAGGTATGCAGCAAAGCATTTGTGAAGCCACAACACGCACAACCTTGAGGCGGATGGGCTACAACAGCAGAAGACCCCACGGGGAACTACTCATCTCCACTACAAATAGGAAAAAAGGGCTACAATTTGCACAAGCTCTCCAAATTGGACAGTTGAAGACTAGAAAAATGTTTCCTGGTCTGATGAGTCTCGATTTCTGTTGAGACATTCAGATGCTAGAGTCAGAATTTGGCGTAAACAGAATGAGAACATGGATCCATCATGCCTTGTTACCACTGTGCAGGCTGCTGGTGGTGGTGTAATGGTGTGGTGGATGTTTTCTTGGCACACTTTAGGCCCCTTAGTGCCAACTGGGCATCATTTAAATGCCACAGCCTACCTGAGCATTGTTTCTGACCATGTCCATCCCTTTATGACCACCATGTACCCATCCTCTGATAGCTACTTCCAGAAGAATAATGCACCATGTCACAAAGCTCAAATCATTTCAAATTGGTTTCTTGAACATGAAAATGAGTTCACTGTACTAAAATGGCCCCCACAGTCACCAGATCTCAACCCAATAGAGCATCTTTGGGATGTGGTGGAACGGGAGCTTGGTGACCTGGATGTGCATCCCACAAATCTCCATCAACTGCAAGATGCCATCCTATCAATGTGGGCCAACATTTCTAAAGAATGCTTTCGCCGCCTTGTTGAATCAATGCCATGTAGAATTAAGGCAGTTCTGAAGGCGAAAAGGGGTCAAACACAGTATTAGTATGGTGTTCCTAATAATCCTTAAGGTGAGTGTATTTTGACATGACACATGATGCACATGGTTCACATTACACAACAAGCACATATTTTGTCATGACGAGCAACACACATGACACTCCAAACTCAAATTTTGAATTCGCGCCCCTCGGAAGAGAAGAAGATCAGCTCCCATAGCAGCCATAGCAATAATACTACAGCAAGAATAAAAGTCACACCTTCTTTGCTTGTGTATTTTGGGCAGTGTTATGCAAATTTTCCCACAGAGTGTTTTAATAAGGCGTTTTAGGGAGGCTTTACTTTTAGAAAGAATATCTCTTTGGGTCTGAGACATTAATCTTTGCGACTTTACGGATCTAAAACAGCTTTTAACACTTCAAAGACATAGGAAAACATGATATTGCATCATATGACCCACTTCTAACCATGCACCTCCATTCATTTCATTGTTGTCATTTACTTTGTAATCTTATTTGCGCATCATATTATTATTCATAAATAAGTGCAGTTTTATTTATACAGTATGCGAAATCCAGTCATTACTCCTAACATTTGATAAATGTTAAATTATTCCGTAAAAAATATATGTTTTTTGCCATGGTTTTGACATTTTTGATTTTGCACTTATTACGTATTGCTTTCTGAATTATATGGATGGGGCATGTCCCTGATGACAGTTTCTCTTGAATTATACATAGAAACGGGAAGCTTCACTCACCCTGACAAGCCTATTTTCTACCCTGCTATTCTGCACAGGACAGCTATGCACAATAACAGAAATGGCTTCATTATGCGGCAGCTGCTAGACTTGCAATGGTGAAATCTCAGTACCTGAGCTGGTTTTTAAAAGTCTCTAGCATAAAAATGTTTAATGGGAGTTGCATTTGATGACATTTTTCTTTAACATTAACTGTTGTAATGGATGTTCGCACTGCCAATATCATTTTAGCCTTTGGCTTGAAGGTGAAAACCATTTCTCTGTAGTTTATGAATGCGGATGACTAACCATATGTCACTTTAACTCGCAGAAGCCAAACCTAATTTTAATCTGGGACAGAGGAAAGCCACAGTCATTAAAGTTACAGCATATGTCTGAGGTGAGCAGTCAATTATTGATACACTTCACAGGAGAACAACCAACCGTTACCATAGTAACCACGATAAGTTACCTCAATGAAAAGAAAAATCACATCCATTCGTCCATCCATCCATCCATTCAGAATACATCCATCCATCTATCCAATCAACCAACAAGGTTATTTTGTGTTTTTTTATAAAAAAAATTAAATGATAAACAATGCAAATTTATTTCCACAGCCAATAATTATAAGATGATAATTATTCTGACTTTACTGTGTGTGTTGTATTTCATCAAGAGCATTTCTCTTTTCTTTATTCAAAAAAGTTGAAAACGACTGGATTTCCCCCTGTCAAACAATTGTCATCCATCCAGCAATTCATCAATCCACCAATCCTCCAATCCATTAATTCATCATCCATCAATTTGTTTGTTACTTTAAGGTAACATTTGTGGATTTTTTGATTGAAAGATTAAAATGTTAAACAATACAAATTTATTTCCACTGCCATAATTATAGGGTGATAATAAATGAGTCTGAGTTGTGTTTAATTATTCTTGCAAGAAATTTTTTTTATATACAAATTCATTGGAAACAATTGGGATGTTGCCCCTGCCAAACAATTGAATTGTATGTTAAAAATACAATTGTTTGGGGTTAAATTTATGTTCAATGATACAGCTACATGTAGTGCACCTATGATAAACACGGTATTTTATTACTTTTATACGTTTGCTGTATAAGTTGCTCTTTTATAACTTGATGACTTAATGTCATCACGATAAGTTTTCAATTATTTATAATAGTGTTTGCTTTTTCCTTCAATTCCCAGAAAAATGAAAACATTGAATAAAGATGACGAAACGAATCATTTCATAATTTGATCTTTAATTTTGTTGAGAAGTGATTCGACACTTTGAGCTTTCATTTAAGATTTTAATTTATCGTGTAAACACATAGACATTATTTAGATATTTTCTGATACTCTATAGATGTGAGATTATTGGGATCTTTCCCTTAGGAGAGAAAACTCTGAGAAGCAGGAGACTTAAACAAAAAATCTTCATTAGCTCTCATTTTAATCTCATGGCTGTCTAACATATAAGAGATTTTTTCCTAACTTATCTTTTTGTGGGCCGATAGAAAAGGTCATTTCAAGGACGCTTTCTTGTAAATCTTTGTGGCTTTGGGCCTTTGACAGCAAAGCACTACAGACTATCTGTAAAGTGAAGTTCAAATATATAATCCTCAGTTTGAAAGATAACCAGGATTTTAAATGTTGTAAACACAAAAGTTGTAAAGACAACTTTTTTATCCCAATCGACTTCCCCTTCTGATGGCGCTGCTTTGTTCTTTGCATCTTTTATGAAGCGAGCATTATCCTAAAACACAGCCAATTTCTGCTAAACGCTTTAAGGTAACCTGGAGTGAATAAACAATCAGTTTGATTGGGAATGATCATGTTGCTGTCGACCTATTATACGGGATATAGATGTTCACCGCTGTATGGCTGTTTTGGATATCAACACTACAAAGTGCAGGAATCTTTCATTGATAAAATAACGGAACAGCAGCTGTAATTGGAGAGGGTGAAAAACTAGTCTAGTAATATGCAGTGCAGTGATAAAAGCTTATCTACAATGCAGTAAAAGTATGACCACTATAATGTTTCAGTCATGAATCCTGATGTATCAAGATGAATGCAACGCAAAGTGGTAGACACAGGCACCCTATGTAACCATACCATCATATACACGGGCTAATGCATACACAGACACAACACAAGTATAAGCTGGTAATGTAATATCTGTTGCAACAAAAAATAACAGTTTGTTTCTCTAAACAAATATAGTTAATTCCGACTTAAATCACCACTATGTATGTATGTATCAGTTTGTTGGATAAAATTATTAAACGCACGTAATAACCAGTGTTGTGCCTAAACTCATTCATTGAACTCATTCATATTTTGGGCGAACATGAACTGAACATACTATATTACTGCTTGAAGAACGTTACTCTGAACTCGTTCATTCTGGTGCTTGTTCTCTCAATTTAACGTCTTTCAGTAGGGTGCCAGATTTCTATAGAGTCTTCCAGGCGAAAACTCGGCTAAAAACACTGTAAACAGACCTTAATGTGTAGCGGAAAAACACCCAATCTGGCAACACCAGCCAGTGTTCACGGCTGCATGCGTCATCAAAACAACACTGACTCTGGATGCTGCTGAAATCCTTGTCGCGCCACTCACATAGTTTAACATTAAATAACATCATATTTGTCCTAAATCTTTAACGATTAACAAAGGCTGCTAACGCATATTTTGGATCTTGAAATAGACTCTGACTAATCACGCTATTTAACGTGCAGGTGCGGTGCGACGCCTACACACGACGCCTCGCAGCGCTTCTCGCCCGACGTGTGACCCCCTTGAAGCACCCGGCTAGCCTTTCAAGGTATGTGCAAGCAAATACAAAATTAAAAGAAAATCAATGCTAATGTAAACCCTGGCTGGATAAGGATTTAAAGGTGCAGTGTGTAAATTTTAGCGGCATCTAGTGGTAAGGTTTCAAATTGCAACCACCGGCTCAGTCCACGTCCCAACCCTCGCTTCTGAAATGCATAAAGAAGCTACGATACCCACAACTGGACAAAAATGTCACCGTCGAAGACAACTTAGTAAAAAAGTTTGTTCGTTAAGGGCTTCTGTAGAAACATGGCGGCACAAAATGGCAGCTTCCACGTAAGGGGACCCTCGGTGTATGTACATAAAAACGTCTCATTCTAAGGTTACAAAAACATAACGGTTCATTTTAAAAGGTCTTTATACACCACTGATAATATATAGTTTTGTATATTATTTTGCATTTCTTTCAAGAGATCCTTCTAAAAATTACACACTGCACCTTTAAAGTTGGATATAAAGATAAAATCTGACGCTTTTAGCTTCAGTGTTAAAACTGATAAAATAATTGCTGTCTGTGGTTCTATATGGGCTATAATGGCAATAATTAAAAAAATAATAATATAGGAAAAAGAACTATAAATTCATTCATTTTGGAACTGTGAACTAGTTCAAAATTTTGAAATATGAACCATGAACTAAACTAGTTCATTTTAAAATGTGTGAACTGAACTAGTTCATGTAGAAAGTGAACTTTCCCAACACTGGTAATAATAATGATTTTATGTAGAAAACAGTAAATCACAAAAAAATGACTTCAGCTGAATTTCACAGACTGTACTGTCAGAAAAAAAAGGTTAAAAATGGTCCCTACAGTTGGTACTGGGGGCGGTACTTCTTTGAAAAGTACACATCGGCACCTAAAGAGTTCGTATAGTACCTCCAAGGTGCCTTTAGTACATATAGGGTACTGCCCCAGGAACATTTTTGTCAATTTTTTCCATTTTTGTATCTGTTTCCTTTCTGTAATCAAAATCTTTAAATAATTTTTTTTTGTGTGAATATTGTTTTACACTAATTCTTATCATTTTTATACTCTTATTCTTTTATATCTCTTGAACAATTATTAACCAGTCTTTTAATAACATGCTAAACATACAAATATCCTTAAATATATATTTTTTTGTATTTGGTATAATAAATGTGTTTGCATGGTTTGTGGTAAAAAAACACATTATTTTCCACATACCGTGCAAATGCTTTGATTTTGATCCACAGTGTTCCTGATTGGTCAGCAAATCTGTACGTTGTGATTGGTCTGAATACCTCTGACGTCAGCAGGAAATGTGACGCTCCTTATCATGTTTGAAAGATTCGGTTGCTAACAGGAGTTAACTTACAGGCTGTGAGTCAGAAGCAGGAGGAATTATGATAATGTCGGTCTTGTCTACATCACCAATCCTAGAACGTAAACTGTTTTCCGTGTAAAGTAAATCCGTGTGTTTGTTGTAGTCCAAGAAAACAGATTTACGTTGGAGATGATAACTCGCATCATCGTTTACTTTGGGATTTGTACCCTTTGCATATTGTTAATGTACTAATACACACTTATACACAAAAATAAAATGTTCAAACTTGATTCGGACCATAGTTGCTCTTTAAGCTGGTCTTACAAAATCTGTAATTTTATACATTTTTAAAAGCTCTAAGTATTCATCATTAGATTCAGACATGTAAACACATTTCCCATGTGTTTATACACTGAATGACAATGCAAACTAGTATCTGTAGTAATTGATAGCATTAACAGAGTATCTGTCCTGTTATTTCATACTTCCTGAGAATGTAATTGCCATCTTTTCCAAACCTTTACCGATATAATGACCAGGATCACATCTGCACACACATGCAGATTTATTCAGAATTGGAGTACCTGTCATTCACTGTCAGAAAACTGTACCTTTTCTGTCACTGGGGTGGTACCCTCAAAGGTTCATTTTTGTACAACACATTGGTATACAACACATTGAAATTTATCACTGCACCTTTTTAAGGCACAATTGTATACCATAATGACCAATTTTGTACCAGTTAAATGTTAGGGGTACAAAACATTTAACTGTACTTTTAAAGGTACACAATAGGTCTTTAAGGTACAGTAATGTACCCAAAAATGTACAACATTGTATTATGTTTGTAAAGGTACAAAACGAAACCTCAGTGTACCACCCCAGCGACACAAAAGGTGAAATTTTTTCTGACAATGTTCAAAAAGGTTTGCATGTGATCTTCATTTTCATTGTTGTCTGCAGTGGCGGAGTGACTTGTGTGGTTCGTCATGTCAAAATATGCATGTGAACATACAGGTAGGAGCATCATGCGTCATGTCAAAACACGTGCTGCTACACACGTGTCGAAAGAGTTTATGATAAAAGAGATGCTCACGTTCACAAAATACTTGCAAGACACCCAAAGTAAATGCAGAGAAGGTCTTGAGATTTCTCTGCGCTTGCTAATGATCCAGCATTAGTGATCACTCCTGTTAAAGTGATGCTATTCATTCTGCATTTGTTCAACCGCCAACAGAGACTTGGACACTCCTTTTATAATCTCTGGATATGATTAAAAGGTTTAATATGTGATAGGATGAGAAATAGCTGTGATTTTGGAATAGAAATGGCCAGTCTGTCCTTTTCGTCTCTGTTTGATACCACAGTGCATTCTGTCTCTCATAGAGATTTGGGAGATTTACAGGATGCCCCATGTCACTATTTCAGGCTGATCACAAGCGCTGTCGAGTTCTCGGTCAGCCGAAGGGCTTTCCGAATGTTCTTCTGTATGGAAGACTGGAGCATCGATGATTAGAAGGGAAGTTTGTTGGAAGATCCGGAGGGTGAAGTTGGTCTCTCCCCAAATGCTGGCCCAGCCTCATTTAGGATTGGAAAAAAGTTCGGGAGAACTAAAGGCTTTCTCTAAATCTGAGCGACAAAAGGGCTGGAACTTCACAGGAGCTTTGATGTTTTCCAAAAAGCATCTCATTAGAGAGAAAAAAATCTCTTTCTTTCTTCTTCGACATTTAGTTGAAGCCAAAGGAAGCGCTGGTTTTAGGAAGGATGGGGAGTGTTGAAACACCATCAGTTCATCCAATCAGAAATTAGCTACAGGCTTATAATTATTTTTAATACATGACCACAACCCTTCTGATTTGACACTGTGTTCTGTGTCCGTATATGAATGATTTTAAGAACAACAAAAAAGATTTTGAAGTAAGGAAGGAATTTTATATCTTTTGCATTGGTTTGACAATCATTTAAATTGGACATACCATGAAAATCTGATATTTTTGTGTGTAAGTGCTATAATTGGGTCCCCAGTGCTTCTATCAACCTGGAACATGTGAAAAAAAAAACAATCCAGTAACTTAGTTTTGGGAAACCATTCTCTGCAAGCATGGAAAAAATTGGTCATTGAAATCTGGCTCCCCTAACCATCATATTTTGTGCTAGGGATATTACCAGCTGATCTTGAAGAGAATAACCAAACATCTTTGTTGAGAATCCTTCTTTTAATAGCGAATAAGGTAATTACAGCCTCCTGGCTGAAGCCACACCCTCCAACGGTTGCACAATGGAGGGAAAGAATCCAAATGTTTATAACATGGAGCAACGGCATTATTAAAACTGAAAGCAGAGGTATTCCTAAATAAATGGTCTTCGATTGCCCAACATTTTAATTTGATATGATTATGACGTAGACTGTATTTTAATTTTTTTTCTTATTTTTATTTTACTTATTTACCATTCATTTACCAATGGTCATTTGTATTGTAAAAAAAAAAAAACTGTATTTATCTACCAAATGCTTATGATGTATTGCAGAGATAAGGATTTTTCCCCTCACAGATTTTTTGGTAGGATGGAAGACATCTATGGACGACTATTCTATTTGTAGACCTGACCTTGATGCTTTACTGTACCATCAATATTGATATATTTTGGGGTGTTACCAATTGAAGTAATTTTTGATCCAACTTTTCACTATTTACACTTTGTATTAACATTATCAAAAATAAACTTACAATGAACAATACTTTTATAGCATTTATTAATCTTAGCTCATGTTAAATTTAGCATTTACTAATATATTTGTAAAATCAATAGTTGTAACATTGTTAATGCACAATGAACTAACATGAAAAAATTCAACATGATCTCACAAAGTTCCGTGGGATGGTCACTGAAATTTTTGCTAATTTTTCCGTGGCATTCTCACGGATCTCCGCATTTTTCCGTGGCCCTACCACGGACTTTCTTTTCTGTGGCATTCTCACGGATTGGTTACTCGACTGCGGTTTAGGGTTAGATTTGGTGTTTGCGTTAGTATGTTACTTTAAGTATTGGTGTTTAGTATTTTTTCTGATTTATTCTTTTATATTTTCTAAACTTTAAACAATTGTCACCTGGCGTTGGGGTTAGAGGTTGGTTTGGGTAAGGATGTCATTTTATGTAAATCTAACCCTAAACCGAAGCGACAATAGTAAAAGGTTAGGGTTAGGGTTAGGGTTAGGTAAGGGTCATTTCAGCATGAATACTGTATATAGATGATACCATGTATATATAAAGGTTTGGGGACACTAGATACTAGGCATGTTAAAATAACGGGTGCGTTATGTACTTATACTGAAAATACTATTAATTATGTATTAAGACAGCACACTGCTATTGAAACATTTTAACAGGAGCTGAGAGCAAGGAGGTCTTTAATATGTGTAAAGAGTAATTCAATAGCATTAACATTCATCTTAATGGCAGGTGATTGGCTAGCAGAAAAAAAATAAGTGCAGACAGACTTATATTTAGAGCAACATTGACCACATTTACATGCGCAATTATAATGGGATTTTGGCAATATTGAAATGATACTTTACCTCATGTAAACACAATACTTCGATAAAAATAATGTGATAAAGCTCATAATCGCAGTAAGTATAATCGTGTGACTCGTGATTAATTATTTTCCACTACCGGAAAAGTCCAGCAAGGTTAAATAGCAATGGAAAATTAAATATTCAGAGTCAATTCATGACATCACAAGCTTGTTTGGCTACCAACACCTCAGTTATGCGTTTAGTGTTGTGCACTGTTTACACTGTAGTCTCTTAAGTGCGAGTGGGAATTTTTTCTAGGATGTAAAAATAATACGAGGTAATAGCCTGACCTTTTTCACTTAAGTAGCTCTTCAAACACAAACCTGTTATTTTCTCTTTGATGGCTTGTTAATTACGCTCCTTTGCGTAATGAAGGGTCTTTAGATAGATCTATTTAAATGCGGTAACACCTATCTATCCGTGTGCCCTTCTTCAAGCTGTTTGTTTAGCCTTAAACGTTTAATTAGCTTATTTTCATAGCACAGCACACACAATGATCAAAAGAAAAGACAGAATAAAAATGCTTGGGCTTTCTTTGCTTTCAAGTGCCAGTGGCATCATCTCTTTGACAGGTGGTCTATTAAGAAATACCCCCATTTCAGGTCTTACTGATGGTCCTATAATGGTTTGATAACTCTTTTGATAGCTTGCCTAAGATGACAAAGGGTGCATCCCAATTCCAATGCTGGATCCTTTGAAGGATCCACAAAGCGAAGTGAAATGAGATGTCTAGGATACGGAGGGTGTTGCGTCACCTGCTATTCCTGCGCAACGGCAGCGACGTTTCAGACTTTTAACAATAAATATGAAGCCAGATATTTTTTCATTTTATTTTAGAGAATTTGTTTTAGTTGATTCAGATTAAACAACCAAATTTGCCAACCTTATAATATTCAAAGATTTTCACAAGTTTGTATATAAAAATATACAAACATACAAATATATAAAATGAAAGAACAGACTCTCTGCTTTTAAACAAACAACAAACCAACAAAATGGGAAAATGGTTCATCCTATCTATATTTTTTTCTCTGCGTATAAACTCTTAAATATGCACTGTAAAAACTTTATTGTAATTATAACAGTGTAATTTAATGTAATTATAAAATTAAAACAGCTGGATGCCAATAACTTACTGTAGAAGATAAATACTGAAAATGTTTCATGTTCATTTAACTTTAAACAAGCTGTTGCCAGTAAATAACATAAATGTAAAATCTACAGTAAGTTACTGGCAACTAGCTGCCAGTAATACTGTAATTTCTACAGATTTTTTTTACAGTGGGGTATTTTTCTTTAAAAATATTTTTTTTACAAAAAGCTAAAATAATTGCATTTTTGTGAAGGAATTTTGTTACAAATCAGATTCAGAACAATTATCAAAACATACACAGAGTTTAAAATTAGTAAATAACGTTTTGGCTTCTTTGGTTTTTTCATAAATTGGGTAAGTGCGGTATTGCAAATTAACACAAAAAATCATCAGGAACACATTTATTATGCAAATGTTTTCTCTTAATTGACGAGATAACTCGTCAATGGCAGGAAAGAGTTAATTAGCAAAATATACACTTTTATTTAACTACAATTATGAATGTTTATTTTAAAAATACAGGCTACCCAGACGTGGCAGGCCTGCATTGAATTTTAGTTTATTTAAGGCTGTAAAGAATCCATTTGATAAAACATTTGGAGGCCAAATCTGGCTTTGGATGGAACCCCCGAATTGGGACAGCCCTCATCATGGCACAGTGATATCATTGGCCTTTAAATAAGGCCTTTGGAGGACGCAACCTTGAAATTGTGATGCAACCAAAGGCTCTCAGAATGACCCAGCTTTTCATCATTTCATCATTTATCATTTATTAATTCATGGTAAATGAAAGGTATGCTTGGGGCATGCCAACATTTGATTAAAATAAAGATTTGTATAAAAATATACATTAAAATGCAAACAAGGTGGATGTATGGGAATGCATTTACACTATACATCTGCATACTTACAGTAAAGTCTTTGTCATGTTTAGTATTTGACTACCTAGACAGTGTATTTATACTAAACAAGGGAATAAACTGAACCTCATGATTCACTGCTTGCTTGTGCTATTGCTAGTCAGTGGTAGGATGTATTACAGGAAGGGACATTCTCATTCTAGAGAGCATTTTATTGGATAAAAATGTGTTTATGCCCTTAAGGTCATCAATATTTTGGTCATACTGTAATTTTTTAATGTGTATATTTGCTAAGCAATTCATTTGTCACGGTTTAGTAGCAGACTAGCATATAAATGACTACAGACATGAACTAATAGCAACAAAACTCTCATTTTTATATCATGAGATCTTTAACAGTTGATCTCAGTGATCTGAAAAGCTCTCATTAGCAATGGTTTGTAGTTTTTCAAGTGGAATTGTTCATATCAATGTAGACACAAAGTGATTTTTCACATCCTAACATTTTTCATTTTTGTCAATATTACTAATATCACGTTTTGCTCTACTTTATATATTGTTCCCTGACCGATCGCTTTGAGTCACCCAATTCCAGCACATCCTGTGTGAGATTAAGACACATTAATTGATGCTTTCCAATTAATCTTTAATGTAAGGTCAACAAAATACACCTTCCTGTCCTCGACAATACAACCTGAGGTCAATTCCAAATAAACTGGGAAAGGGTGGGAAGTTTGCTCATATAAAAATTGAAAGTTAATCAAATGAGGAGAGCGGGAATATATCAATCTTGCCAATGAAAAATCTTGTGTCGGTTCTGGGCAAATGCATCATCAGTCATTTTCCCAACAGCCAATTTAGCTGATGAATAAACAGCTCGGCTGAGTGCTTTGTCGCCCATGTTGGACTTTCATAAATGTAATTTTGGAGGACATGTTCAATGATCACCTTTAGCCCCGGATCGCATTCTGTCTTTTTGCTCATATAACTGCGACTAATGTAAGGACCTTGAAGGCCAATGGGGATTTGCAGGCATTTTGTGCCAGTGAACACATTGCATTTGGGTTAATTACTTGGCACTTAACTTGTTGCAAAAAAGATACAGTTCGCAGGGCGAGAATTCAGATATGATTTTCTCCGACCTCAGAGCTCATGGCTTCAGGGACAATGACACATTTAAAGTAGGATTGTCAACTGAGTAAAAACTGTAATCAAATAAATTACATCACATGGCGATTAATAAATCACAAAAATCGCACAATATGGGCATTGAAAAGCACCAAAACAATCTGAAAACTGGACACATGAACCTAATTAGCCCATGAATATTAATTAGGTAATGTAACATTCATGACAAATAAAAAATGTGCTACATATAATACATTTGATTTAATATTGGTAAGCGCAACACGGCAAGAAAATAGTATATAAATGAAAACATAAAAATAATTAAAAAAAAATATTGGTTGGGTAGATATTGTACAGAACCCACCATTGAATGATAAAGAAACCAACACTAAAAAATTATATAAAATCAACATTTTTTGTTACTTTAACTTCACACAGTAAATGAAACAATTTCAAATTGTTTTTCTAAGTTATGTTAACTTAAAAAGTTGATTGAATTGACTTGGCTTAATTAAGTTGTTTAAACTTCATGCTGCATTTTTTTTACAGTATATCCTGGGTTGTTGTTATCCAACCATGGGTTGACACAACCCAGAATAAGTTTATTTATAACCCAACAATTGATTCTGTACAATATTTATAAAACCATGAGTTAAAGGGGACATTTCACAAGACTTTTTTAAGATTTAAAATAAATCTTTGGTCTCCCCAGAGTACACATCTGAAATTTTAGCTCAAAATATCATATATATAATTTATTATAACATGTTAAAATTGTCACTTTGTAGGTGTGAGCAAAAATGTGCTGGTTTTGGGCGTGTCCTTTAAAATGCAAATGAGCTGATATCTGCACTAAATGACAGTGCCGTGGTTGGATAGTGCAGATTAAAGAGTGGTATTATCCCCTTCTGACATCACAAGGGGAGCCAAATTTCAATAACCATTTTTTTACATGCTCGATGAGAATGGTTTACCAAAACTATGTTACTGGGTTGTCTTTTTCACATTTTCTAAGATGATAAAAGCACTGGGAACCCAATTATAGCACTTAAAACTGATTTTCATGATATATCCCCTGTAGCTTCATATGAAACTGCTGAAATTCCACAAGGGGGCGTATTTGTTCCTCAGACGTTGCACAATAAACATGACACCCGAATATTTCATTATAAATTGTGAATGAAAATTGAGAGTCAAACGAATGTCCGGTAGTGAACTAATTGTTTACAGTATTTATTTTGTAATTCGGTCAGAAACCTCAAGATTGTGAGGCGAACAAATCGTTTCGTATTAAAAGGCTTGTATATTCCATTTCCTTGGACTTTTGGGGATTTATAAATAATTTGTTATGGACAATTTCACCGAAGCGGATAAAGGGAAGATTTTAAAGGTAAGTAAATAACCTAAATCGGCGCCGCCCGGTTCAGGTAACTAACTAGATTACAGTTTTATGACTGCTATAAATTATGCTTTGTGTGTGCGCTTAATGGAATCCTGAGAGTCTAAGCTTTCAAACGATGTGCCGCATGACCGTATATTTAAAGATTTAATGCCTCAAAGTTAAAATGACGTTTATGCATCCTCACATGGAAAGGAGGGTGTGTGCCGTGTACGGCACAGTGATCCTCATCAGGTTAAACCAACCCAACATTTTTTTTTGTCTCATAAGACTTCATAACTGTTTTACGAGGTGGCTAATTCATATAAAATTGTACAATGTGAGTAATACATAAACATACAATTATTAGAATAAAGAAATAATCAAGCCCCACCCCTAAACCCAACAACACTGGGGTGCAAGCACAAACACATATGAATTTAGTTGTGCAAATTCATTATACACCACCTTGTTGAATAGTTACAGAGTTATTGTATTATTTTTTCGTTCACTTCATTGTGTTTGTGAGAAAAGGCGTGTGGTGTGTGAGAGAGAAAGAAGATAGAAGGAAACAGCCTCCAGCATGCCCGTCAACAATGTGCCCTATGAAACAAATGCAAGTGTGATTCATTGTGAATATGGGTGGAGAAGTGCCCTATTTGCATATAATGAAAGTCAAATGCTTAGAATTCATTAATGCAATAAGCACACATTGCTTTTGGATGTCAAACAAGCCGCTGAATTACTGCGTAGAAATGCAAACGTAATCCCCTTGAAATCTCTCCTTTGTGCCAAATGCGTATTTTCGTTGTTTTTTTACTGTTATTTTAGAGGCAAACATGAAAAATGTGCGCCGTCTGGTTTCTTTTATTGTATTTTTACTTTGGAATTATACAGATATTAAAATGAGCCTACATAATTTATTTTCCCACAATCGTGAAAAAAGAAGGGTTGTCTCTTTAGTAAGTAACTTTCTAGTTGTTTGAGACGCTGTATCATAATTCACACTAATGAGGGTGCATTCAGCATCGAGCTGAGCTGGCATTTGTCCCGAGCTTTCAATAAAGTATGGATTCAGAATATTTATCATACTGTATGTCGGCTATAATACATTCTCCCCTTCTTATAATCCCCTGAGTCATCTTCCAATTCAAAGCCATTGTGCGGTCATTTTCTTTGTCTTTGGCTTGAAAAATCATGTCAAGTGCAGAAACTACACACTGGAAAGCATGGGGTTTTTATTCAAAGGGTCCTCATTGTCATCTGATTTAGTATTTGATTTCATTCGTCAAATCGTCCTAATTATTGGTGACTTGAACGTCCTTGAAAGGCCACCGAGTGTAGATTACATGTATTTTCATCTAGATGATTAATGACAAGAATTATTCATCACAAAAAGTGTCTGGCTGTCTCTAAAGGCATTCAGCGTGGAGCAGTAATTTGATTCAATTACAGAGAAGTGCTTTACAAAGGCAAAATCAATTCGGCGGGGTGCTCACAAATGTAGCCATACATATTCCTACTGTATAAACAATAGTTGCTTGAAAGCCATCTATTAGGATTTCACAGCACAAACAAAGCCATTAAAACAAACAAAGTAAAAAAATAGCTCGTACGTTTATAAATTCTCCACCCCTTTTCCTTAAACAATGCAGTACCTCAAACAAAGCTTTTGTTAGATTGGACAAAACTGTAAAATAAAGGGCAGACGTGAAAAGTATTAATTGCAAATCAATTTCCTTTGTCCAAAAAACTATAGTGATGCTCATTTATCAAAAAGAGTCATTTATCAATAACTTTTGTACACTGTTATAAATAGCGGTCTCTGAAGTAACAGTGACAAAAATGTTTAAGCATGCATAGCTAAAACTTTGCTCTTTTAAAACCATACGTTATTCTGTATATACATATAAATATAAATATACTATATAGTGATATAACGATTATATAGTATATAGAAAAAGATTTCTTTGTGACCCTGAGCTTTTGCAATGATCAAAATGTTTAAAACGTTTCAGCACTTTTCGGTTACAAGTTTAGCATTTCCAACAGGAGTTTAAACTGCAAGAGGAAATCGTTACGCATTCGAGCACTGTGATTACTGAAGTTGAAAGTCACACATTAAACTGCAACAGCTTTGCTGCTTAAAGTGCCAATATCTTGAAATAACCACCAGTTGACAAACACTGTAAATTTAACATTGATTTAGCTCATCCACATCAGGTGTCTGAGGTGAAAGACGTGATAATAGGTTTATCTAACCTGCTGTTATATTCATCAGACTTGTTTTCCTGACAGGGAGAAATTGCATTTGTCACATGCCTCCTTGGCAACATAAACCTTTATCACGTACTTAAGCTACTCATAATTTAAAGTATTTTGAGTAGTTAAGTTAACCTACAAATACAAAAATAACAAACTACATTGAAGTCTCAAAATCTTTTAAACTATAAACTGTATACATTTCTCTTATCAAAGCAGTATTTATCTCAAACCAAAGCAATAATGATCTCAATTACAGTTATGGTATTTAATTAAATGGACACATTTATACTAATAAATACAACAAATACATATACAGTACTCATCTTGCAGGGGAGACACCATAATCAAGAAGGTGGTTCACCCAGGGCGAGGATCACCCATTGCATTCCGCTTGTCGTGACCCCTGTGAATTTCCCAAATGTGGGAATCTCGACTGCTGAATTTCTGGTATGAGTTTGCACTCTCCCCTGGCCTTTGTGTTAACAACAGACTCCCTTGCACATGGCATTTTACGATTGGGGCAGTCATAGCCTAGTGGCTAGAGCGTCAGGCTTGTAACCCAAGAGGTTAAGACTTGAGCAAGGCACCTTAACCCCAATTGCTTCCCTGGTGCTGTAAGGATAGCTGCCCACTGCTCTGTGTGTGTGTTCAGGACTTGCAGTGCGTGTGGTCACTACTCACTGGGGTATGTTAAATGCAGAGGTCACATTCTGAGTATGCGTTCGATACTTGACAAACATGTCACTTTCACTTCAAATGCAACTAGAAACCATCGTAATCTACAGCAGTTTCATCGGACGCATGTGTGTTGCCGTGGTTACGCAGCTGGCCTGAAGTTAACTTCTGTATGTGTTTATCGCTCTGGCTAGTGGCTGGCTAAACTGACCTCTGGAACAAATACCTTGTCAAACTATAAAAATGTTTCAGTTTCCTAAGGATGAGAGGAGACGGCAAGCATAGATCACCGTGAAGAGAGGTTTGGCAGTCAGGCAAGAATTCAATTACCATTCCAAAGGGCATGTCAGGAAGGGGACGCCACATAAACACTCTGGATAAAAAGAAAATAACATTGTTTTTCATTGCTCATTTCACCATGTGTATTCTAATTGGCCACAGTATGAGACACAATTGCACAACTTCCTCTAGAGCAGGGCAACGCTTGATCCTGGAGTGCTGCAGTACTGCAGATTTTGGGCCAGATTTCCTAAATAGGGCAAATTGGCAGGAGAGCACAATTCCAAAAAAGTAACACAGGCACAACAGCTCATTTCCACAATGACCAATGCAATCTACTAAGAGCAGCACTAATAATCGCAGGGAAGCAAATAAGCAGGGCAGCCCAGGGGTTACCAATCCTGGTCCTGGAGGGCTGGTGTCTCTGCAGAGTTTAGCTTCAACCCTAATCAAACACACCTGAAGCACATTAATTAGCTGCTTCACATGTTTTAGATTAGGGTTGGAGCTGAACTCTGCAGAGACACCAGCCCTCCGGGAGCAGGATTGGTGACCCCTGGGCTAGTGTCTCTGGAGAGTTTGGCTGCCTCTGAAAGCTCTAAAATCTATGGCCCAATGATGATCATTTTAAGGCATCAAGGCACATTCGATCCCAATGTTTGGCTGTGCACTGGGAATGGGATGGGTCGAGCTTGGTTGAGTTCGAAAAAATAAAATGGCGGCCAAGAAAGCGATTAGAGCACAAATTTTGTGTAAATAAAGTTATATTTTCACTTTTTACAGCTTTTGATTGCATTTCTAGCAAGAAATTAGTATTGTGGTATTCAGATATGGGATTAGTCAACACAAAGGCACTCTCTGTATATATTTCAAACAGAATTGCATTACGCTGCCTAAGGTTGTCCGAAGATCTGCCTTCATGTTGCTGAAGTCATATGCTGAGTCCCAATTCGCCTACTTATACTACGACCTAAAAGTATGTACTGTTTTTGTGGGGAAAATTTACATACTTTTGAGTGTGTATCAAAAGAGTATGCACGTTCTGGGACGTACTTCGATGACGTCATGCAACGTGAACGAAAACGTGGTTGCCTAGTTACGCACACCACGACTGTTTACAATATTTCATTCATTCTTATAACTTATGTCCAATATAATTTTATTTACTATTCCCATCTTTTATTCTCATCGTTTTTTTTCACAATACATTTTACAATACATTGCGTCATTAGAACCAAACGCAGGTCGTTTGTGAGGCGGCTGGTTCTGACGTTCATGTGCAATGTGTGTAACGAAAGCTACTTATTTTAAAGTCAAAATATTATAGTATACCCTGAAGATGGTCTTTTGACCGAAAGCTTGGAAAGGTTATTAAAACCTGCTACTTAGGATTTAAGTGTGCAGACGTCTTTATTTTCAAAGTCAAAATATTAAACAGTTTATAGTATAACTACCGTTTAACGTATTTTATACTTAATTTTATACTTATATATAACTCAAAAATACCCAGATGAAAATGAACCATGCTTTTACTATAGTAAAAGTGTAGTAACCATGTTTCTTTCGTTGGACTAATAAAGTTAACATTTGTACAGCCACAATATTACTACAAATTAGCAAGAGGGTCAGTGAGGTTAATCTCCTCCCTCCCGCACGCAATGGGTTGTGGGCAATATTAGCCGTTAGAGTGTGCATTGATCTGCACTTTGAATTCTAACCGGAAATAGTAGACCATCCGGGTATCTTTGGGATACTCATTCCAACATACTACGATTTGAGACGTACTAATTCTAGTTTTGAATACTATTTAGGACGGATAGTATGCGAATTGGGACTCAGCAATTGCCTCATGAGGCAGCAAGGCAACAAGTCAACTGCCTAAGATTTTGGACCCCAATTAAACACACCTGAACTAGCTAATCAAGCTCTTAATAGGCATACTAGAAACATCTGACAGGTTTTGGAGCTTAAATCTGTAGGACAGTGGCCCTCTGGGACCAACATTGCCTACCCCTGCTCTAAAGTTTGAATCAAGAGTTTTAATCTTTGAAGGGAATAGGGAATAGGGATCAGTGATGCGCGGGTTGATTCAAAATGAGCGGGTGCCTGTGGTTTCCGGCTGTTATGAGTCATCCAAAAAATATTTGTAATGATATTCGGGTCGCTGTCGATCGGGTCGTTTGAAATAAAGATGCCAATTAAACCTTTGTTATTTATATAGTTTACAATAATATAAAGAACACCCTATAGCAACTAGTTCCTACATCTATTGCCCAATGATGCTACGATGAGCATTTACTACTTTTAAAAAATGCGGGCCAGGAAGCGGGTCGGGTACAATCTTTTTTTGTGGTCCGAGTTGCGGGTGGGTTAGTTGAAAACGTCGGTCGGTGCGGGTTGTTTATATATTGACCCGTGTATCACTGATAGGGATGATCACTTCCGATTCACAAATAGTTTTGTGTTTATGTTTTGCTGTTCGAGATCTTAGTTGTCTCTGAATTAATCAGTCCCTCCAGAAAAACGCGATTGTGTGATCGCGCGATATATTACATAATCAGCCAAAGTCCGCATATTTATGCAGGGCTGCATTTTTTCCAAATACCACGCACTTTCGCCGCATTAATTACATATTTCCGCGCACAAAATATGCAGGGCTTGCATGATTTCATAATCTCTGCATTTTCGTCGCAAAAAGTCACATATAGTAGCAGAAATTTGAAAAATGTTGCATTTACTTCCCAAAAGCGCAGCCGTGTCCTCTATTGCCATGGGAACGTTATGAAGTGACGTGATTATGTGACGTGAACATCATTGCAGTTTTTGCAAGTTTCCGCAGTTTTTGCAAGTTCCGCAATTTTCGCAAATTCCCGCAATTCCATCGCATAAATTGCATAAATATCCCGCATATTCCATCGCATTTTTTAAGAAAACGTGCCGCAAAATCGAGGATTTTTGCCAGTAACAATCACAAATCCTTTTCTGGAAGGACTGATTAATTATACTGAAACCTAGTGGTGAGGATATTAGGCATTAGGCAACAACTAGTTACTTTTCAGTTAAGAACATTTGCAGTCAGCCATTATCTTTTATTTATTCATTATATAGATGGAAGTTGTCATTAATGTCCAACTGATGGCAAGCGTAGTGAACCCAAGTGCCGTTTTATTAACATATCAAACAAACAGTGAAACAAGAATATAAGCATGACACGGCAACTCACCAACAAAGAGCACAACATGTTAAAGCTAGACAAGAGACAATAGAAACATGAAAGCTATGTATAGGCAATGAACCAATCAGAATGCAACACATCAGACAAGAGAAACAATCAAGACATGACACATAGGACAGGGGAACCAATTGGAACATGACGCATCAGGGAAACAAGAGGCTAACATGATAAACAAGAACTACAAAATAAAAGACATGAACAATGAACAGAAACGCAAAGAACCCTAACAAAAGTGTCCAATATTAGATGGGTCACTGAGATAAAGCTACATGCTTCATGTAAAATAAATTAGCTTTTAATAGACTATGGATATGAAGTGTTTATTTTAGTATTTAATTTTTAAATGTGGGACATATTTTGCAATTGAATTTTTTATTTCATCATTTAATTAATGAATTAAGACCAAAAATACCTTCCATAACTGTAAGCATCATTCTCAAAAATATTATCCTTTAAAAGTGTAAAACATTTGTGATGTGAAAAAAAATACTGACTGTGCCTTTTATGCATCCCACGTGTTAAAATGATGCCAAAAGAGGAACGCTCCACAGCTGGAGATTATCAGCACGGTGCATGATGGTATCTTTATTTATACTGTATATCTCTGTATTTGTAACCATTTTCCCATCACAAATCAAGTTGCTATTCTTTTAACACTTGAGATCTTCATCATTGTATGACGGACTGGATGTATGGTTATCAGTAGCCTATACATTATAATTCTTTCATTTATTTTATTTTATATTGACTCTGGGGAAAATACTGTAGAATTTTATGACAAGCTCTGGTGTTTGACTGAGAATCAAATTGTCATTTCCAAAGTGACAAGGCATTGATTTGCCCAGCTGGCAATGAGCGATTGGATGTGTGTGTTGACAAATGGACACATGATCAAAGTTGGCAGGGTGCTGCAGAAACCAAAATGCCCCTGGCCACAGGTTTGTATTTTTATCCGGCGTCACAGCCGGAAAGACATCACTCACACATTTCAGAGAAATATGGAACATATATTGAGTTAAATGCCATACAATTACTCTTAATTTCACCATATATTTGAATCACTACTTCCTATTTTTTTTTAATGTTATGCACATATATTTTACTTTTAGAAACGACTGTGATCAGAGTCTGTTATGGGTTATCTGCCATAATTGACTTACATGTTATTATGAAGAAGCATCCAGAATCTAATTGTAAATAATCGTATAAGAAACAAAATGTCAGCTGACAAGATTATGGGCAGCTGTTGCAAAATATTGCAACATATTGCTCCATAACACTATGTTTTTTTCTGGAGAGCTGACAAATAGCATGTACATCAACTTTTTCTTTGTACGGTATATAGCAGGGCTAGTCAACTGGTGGCCTGCGGGCCAAATGCGGCCCTCCAATCATCTTTATCCGACCCGCCGGTCATCTTTTTCTGATTTATAATCAGCATGGTTACTTTTACCTTTCCACTGTACATGACAAATAAGCTGGAAAAATGGAAATAAAGTCAGAAATGGGCTGCGTGGAATTCCAACCATATAATGTCTATGATGCCAATCATCTGCGGGTGCGTAATTACTGGATGAGCTTTGGATGCATAAAAAAATTGTGACTAAACCATGTGACACGCTGACCGGAAGTGATGTATTTCAGGGTGATCCAAACAAAACACTGTGTGCAACGTGAAAATGATTAATCCTTTTTTGTTTAACTTTATCAGTAACACTTGAATCCTTTAAAAACGATTGATTACTGATAAGTAAATTAATAAGTAAAAATACATACGTAGATTAAAGGCTCTTGCCTTGACATGGATTTACAATTAAACTAAAATTTCATTACGACTGCCACTAGGGGCGAACTCCGACCGTCTTGTTTGGATGTAGTGTACAGTTGAAAGGCGATTATATATCTTTAAAATATTAAAAAAGAAAACATGAAGTGCAATTTTAGTCATTAGGAACAGACTGGTGATATGTATGCTTGAAATTTAACAATTTATGAAAGTTAAACAGATATAAACAAAAGAAGTTTAAGAGCTCTACATGTGTTGATTATTTACACTTGCACTTTTTTTGTGCAATGTTCATATTTGACCTATTAAAATGTGGTTCTTCCAATCTTAAACTGCTATTGTTTTAAAAAGAAAATATGAGTTTTCAGTAATTAAAAGGCAAAATACTGTATACAAGAAGTGTGGATCTTTTTTTGAAAATGCATGTCAAGAAAACATGAAGTGCAATATATAAAATAGGTCAAAGTAAAAGGTACATTTTTATATATAAAAAGTAAATGTGGGGTAAAAGTTTGGCCCGCATCATATTTACAATGTTAAAATCTGTCCCTCGAAGAAGAGTAGTTGTAGAGTACACTCAACTAAAGGATTATTAGGAACACCTGTTCAATTTCTCATTAATGCAATTATCTAATCAACCAATCACATGGCAGTTGCTTCAATGCATTTAGGGATGTGGTCCTGGTCAAGACAATCTCCTGAACTCCAAACTGAATGTCAGAATGGGAAAGAAAGGTGATTTAAGCAATTTTGAGCGTGGCATGGTGGTTGTTGCCAGACTGGATAGTCTGAGTATTTCACAATCTGCTCAGTTACTGGGATTTTCACGTACAACCATTTCTAGGGTTTACAAAGAATGGTGTGAAAAGGAAAAAACATCCAGTATGCAGCAATCCTGTGGGCGAAAATGTTTTGTTGATGCTAGAGGTCAGAGGAGAATGGGCCGACGGATTCAAGCTGATAGAAGAGCAACTTTGACTGAAATAACCACTCGTTACAACCGAGGTATGCAGCAAAGCATTTGTGAAGCCACAACATGCACAACATTGAGGCGGATGGGCTACAACAGCAGAAGACCCCACCGCGTACCACTCATCTCCACTACAAATAGGAAAAAGAGGCTACAATTTGCACAAGCTCCCCAAAATTTGACAGTTGAAAACATGTTGCCTGGTCTGATGAGTCTCGATTTCTTGAAACATTCAGATGTTAGAGTCAGAATTTGGCGTAAACAGAACGAGAACATGGATCCATCATGCCTTGTTACCACTGTGCAGGCTGGTGGTGGTGGTGTAATGGTGTGGGGGATGTTTTCTTGGCACACTTTAGGCCCCTTAGTGCCAATTGTGCATCGTTTAAATGCCACGGCCTACCTGAGCATTGTTTCTGACCAAGTCCATCCCTTCATGACCACCATGTTCCCATCCTCTGATGACTTTTTCCAGCAGGATAATGCACCATGACTCAAAGCTTGAATCCTTTCAAATTGGTTTCTTGAACATGACAATGAGTTCACTGTACTAAAATGGCCCCCACAGTCACCAGAACTCAACCCAATAGAGCATCTTTGGGATGTGGTGGAACGGGACCTTCGTGTCCTGGATGTGCATTAGGCTTGCCGCGATAGTCGGTGAAACGGTGATAACCGGTGCTTCAGCCTCTCACCGGTTATAAAACTTGCCCACCGCGACACCGTCTTTCACCGTCGTTTTGATATTTTCGTGTAATTAAATCATTTAGTTTCGTTAGAGAGAGCAAACACTTACAACTGAATGTGTCTGTTGTCTGAATTCAGCGGGGCTGAATGCGCGTCACGTCACAGAGCAGCCGGTGTCAGATTTCATTTATTTCTGTCAGAGTTTGCAAGGCGAGCTGACTGACCAGATGATGACAGAAGCCGCGTGCTTTGCTCGTTTTTGTTATAATATACATATATGATGTTTAATATAAGCGAGATCGTTTTGTTGTTGTGTTTTTCATCATGAAAAATATGAAACCCATCATTCAAGCAGCTCTTTTTTGGAGAAGTAGCAGTTGCTCTGCTTGGGACTGGCGGGTTCTGTGAGAATTCCCTGCGCACATTGACTCAAGCACTTAAGTAAACCAGCTGTTGCACTCACATTGCACGCAAATTCATAGGCGATTTAACGCAGCTTATGCAAGCGATGCATTTAAACAGTTGCGTAATACAAAAGTGAAAGTAAAATGTGCACGTCTGCATGCGCATTTATAAGCCCCTCCCACTCGGTGATACCGGGATCACCGAGTTTGTGACGCGCTGATTAACCGGTGGGAAAATTACGTCACCGCGGCAACCCTAATGTGCATCCCACAAATCCCCATCAACTGCAAGATGCTATTCTATCAATATGGGCCAACATTTCTAAAGAATGCTTTCAGCACCTTGTTGAATCAATGCCACGTAGAATTAAGGCAGTTCTGAAGGCGAAAGGGGGTCATACACAGTATTAATATGGTGTTCCTAATAATCCTTTAGGTGAGTGTAGATTGTATAGGAACAAATATTGTAGGCTGCATGTTGTGTGATCTTATGTACAAAATCATTTATATAACTATATTTTTTTCTGTAGTTTACTTAAAATGTATTTTAAATTAATATAAACTTGAATTTTAAAATCTTTTAAACTGTATAACAGATATGCAAGAACCATGAATATGTTCAAAAATAGTTCAAGATGAAGTTTGCCATGTCACATTGCAGGACAGAGAACTGTTTCTTGATGTGTCATTTTCACTCTCCATCACATCTTGTGATGTGTTATGTGTGTTGATGCAAAAAAAAACAGTTCAAGTGTATGTTGTCAGGGTGTGTGTATCTAGTGTTTGTGTGTACAGTATGTGTGCACCAGTGTCTCTCCAGGCTTCACTGGGTGTGAAGGGTCGGAAGATGGTGGACCAGACATTGGATGACATTACAGAACAGAGCTGTGGGGTGATTAAAGCAAACAGCAGATACAAATCCTCCTTCTCTTCTGCTGCTCAATTAATTAAGGCCACCAACCGCACACACAAACAAAAGTAACACAACCTCTGGTCCTCATAGTTGTGTGTGTGTGTAATTTAAGTAGAGGAAAGGCGAGATATTTGACTTGAGAGGTATGTGACTGTTAGCCATTACAATTGATCCAACTTACTGTTACTTTTTAATTATGATACTGCGTTTTGCATCTGACCATACATTGACTATTAGATAAATTTACATTTAATCATTTAGCAGACGCTTTTGTCCAAAGCGACTTACAAATGAGGTAAACAATGGAAGCAATTAGAACAACACAAGAACAGCAATACATCAGTGCACTAGAACTAGTCTCATCAAATTTAACACAGTATAAATAGCCAAGGGTTACTTTTTTTTAAGGACAGAAAAGATAAAGATATAAATAGAGAAAGATATTAAGCTCATAAGAGATGCTTGCTTTAGTTCACTTGTTTGACTTCTAGCTGGTTGGGAGTGTTTGACTGTGTTTAGTATCCATCCACAGCAAACCAACTGTACTGAGCCATATGCGAAAACAGAACAAGATCACCGAACATCAACAGAGATAAAACAATCTCTTCTCTGAGCCTTCATACAAACACTTCGGTCTGAGCTTGACTGTCTTTCCTGGCTCTTCACTCCACAGCTCAACACAGTTTGAAGACTCATTATTTCAGAACTAAACCCTATATTATATGTCCTGAGAATAAAGAGAAAGAGCGAGAGAGAGAGAGAGAGAGAGAGAGAGAGAGAGAGAGAGAGAGAGAGAGAGATCAAATATATACATTTTTTTTAAATCAGAGTAATTCAAGCTAATTCAACGCATTGAAGACCTAGACGTAAACGCCCACTGCTATGATTGGACAGCTTCATTCCCCGTCATTACATGTGGGGAAATGTTTTAAAAACATTAATGTATAAAAATAGCAGCCGAAGACATATATGTTTGAGCCAAGATTCTGGGTGCTAAAGATGATACACATAAATGACAATACGTATAGTAAAGTAGAAACAAAACTTTAAACTCGACGAGACTAAATTACCATATACAACACAGTAAGCGCGCATCAGAATCTAAACTGCGGCTGATAAATCCTTATAAATAACTTTGCATATTTCTATTGTGCTTGTGAGGTTGCTTTGACATACACGTAACGTTTCATACCACAGTTATATGATAAAAAATAAGCTTTGTTGAGTGTTGGACCTTTCAAACGCAACTTGCCAAAATTACCCTATACAACACAGTAAGTGGGCATCTTAATCTAAATTGCGCCTTCCTTACCACTAACTTTGTATATTTCTACTGTTATATTACAGTCGTATTGTTAAGTGTTGTATCTTTATTAATCGTTTAATGTTTTTAGTAAATTAAAACAGTCAAACATACGTGTTTAGACACGGATGTTACAATAGGACATATCAAGCGATCTCTTCTAACAAAGCAATAGTGAAACGCATTAACTTAAATAAAGTAAAATGTCTTACTTACTGTGTGTACTGCTGTGTCATTTTTGTCAGATCCAATATTAGTGGTGTTTTTAATTAGCCTGGGTCCGCCCTCCTACGTTCTTCCGCTTAATTTTCATTTTGCTTCAGAAGAACGTCTGGGACTGCTCTGTAGAGTTTTGTTTTCTCCGGCAAAAATCTGCAGGTCCAATCAGCGAACAGCGGGGAGTGGCTAAGAACGCAGACGTTGAGGTCGTGCGCCAGACTGAGTGACATACGTCACGACCAAACGTTAGCGATTGGTTATGGCAGATTCAGAGTGACCCTGGCATATCCAATAGTTTTAAACTTCAACAGAGGACCATCCTTAACGGAAGTAACGTTTTGCAATGGAGCGTGGCCAGACTCTCTGTACAAATGAAATGAATGTATGAGAGTCTGGTTGCACCAGGCTAGTTTTTAATCACAGTCTCTCTGCGAATCCAGCATCGACGACCTTACAAATGAATCCGCGGTACACATAGTAAACAAACACTCCCCACGTGAGCTGTAACTTCTTCAAAAACAAACTTTAACCACGCATTCCTAATGTTATGTTCTGAGCCTCCGTTATCCAGCGTCTGTGTTCTTCCCACGCGGTTCTTCCACAACCGAAAACTGAAACTCCATTTCCATGGTTACTTTATCATATCAGATCACTGCGTCAAAATAAAAGTCTATTTAAAAGTCATTTTGGTTACATTTGGCAATCTTTAAAGACATGTTTACTGATTGTTGAGACACACATGTTTCACGCAAAGCTGTGGGCGGGGCTACAAAAGTGGTCGTTGTATTTGGCTTTGGGGAGGTGCTTCAATTCACCTCTGACATCATATTTCTCTGAATTCCTCACTGGGACGTTTCAGTTCTGAAACTTGCAGGATGTTCATTTAAAGATATAGCGGAAGATTTTCCCGAATTATTTAAAAGAACCACCCCTCCACATTTTTAAAAAAAAATGCACACGCGCAACTCTCTACCTCCCCCCAAGAGGGAACGCCTGTTAAACGCGTGCACGAGAGAGAGAGAGAGAGAGAGAGAGAGACAGAGAGAGAGAGAGAGAGAGCATGCAGGAGCTCAGTTCTTCTCTTCGCTCTGTTTACAAGTTGCTGTCGGCATGTTTACCGTGTCTGTGCGGTTCGTGACTTGTGCCAGGGCTAGCATCGCTAATCATAGCTTACATCAACTTTTACTAGCAGTGATTTTAAATTGATTTCTCCAAATAGCATGAAAAAATGTACCTTTCCAGTAGAAACTTCGCGTGGGAAGCCCAACCTGTCCTATTAGCTCACGCCAGCGGCCAGCGTGTGAAATAGTCTCCCATAAACATTATGGTCTTGTTTCTTTCTTTATAGTCCTTTCTCTTCTTAATTGTCATACAATTCGTAGACACTTTTTCTCTTGCGACCCTCAGACATTTTTAAAAAACACAGTGAGAACGCGAGCTTCAATGAATGGTTAAAACCGTAGCACAACACACATACACGTAAAAAGTGCGCATGTGCAGAAAGCGAACGTAGGGATGAGCACGTACGACGGTTATATGTCAACATATCATCAGAATGATTGACATCTGGGATGACCAATAATATAGGTGATCCACCCGGAAAACGAAAATCTTCCGCTACACCTTTAAGTATGATGACCTCTTATATAACAAATTATCAAGTTAAAATTGAGTATTTGATTCACCACTCCTTTAAAATATTGCATGCAATGTCTTCACTGAAAATACTCATAATCTGACCTTCTTACCTCTGTGTCAATGTATCAGTGTTTCAAAGATTACATTTTGGCATATCACTGAATCTGTAGTCTCTGAGGACAAGAGCAATATGTGAAATCAACCTCTTATGATAACGGTGGAAGGTCACTGGCTATCAATAAGTCTGTTCCAGAAGCAAAAATGGAAAGTCCGTTCACAGAAATGAGAGCAGCTCAAACAGACCTTTGTTGAGTATCTGATAACAGATACTGAAAGACCTTACAGAAAGCCCTCTTTATATTTTGGGATGAAATCATTTTGCACTTTGAATTACATGATGCGAGGTATCCAAAACCCTAAATGTAATATACTTCAAAATGTGTACACAGATGTTATATTGAATATATTTGCTATATGTTTGTTGTAGAAGTAAGCAATGTCTTTAATATCTCTGTGATATTAGGAAAGGTTTGATAGTCCCCACTTGATCTTCATTTGCACTTTATTGCTATTGTTGCTCAGTGATGACCTTACAGACTCGATAATTATTTACAGCTTGTAATGTTATATGTAAAATGAATATCCTTTGGTGTTAGACATTGCATCAATGTGATTACTGCAATACTTATAACCGAATTTCATTTCAAAGAGATATTTGTGTATATTTTGTACTGATCAAGACTGTAGTTAATAATCAAATGATGATTAATGATGGATAACTTTTTTACTTATGTTTAAAAATACTGTATAATTTTATAATGTACTGTATTTTAGTATATTCACAAAATAATATATTTCTTTCTTATGTATTAGGCGTATGCCTGGATATTTTTTGTTCTCTATTGTTGATGGTTTTTAATATTATTAAATTATGTATTTTGTATTGTTTTTAATGTAATTTTGTAGTCACACACTGTCAGAAAAAAATGGACCCTAGTTGTATCCATTTAAAAAGTACACCTCTGCACCAAAAGATTTCATATTAGTACCTCAGAAGTACAGTGCTGGTATCACTGTATATACATATCTGTACCTGAATGGTACATATTAGGACCTTTGTATAGAGTAGTGCCCCAGTGACAGCTTGAGAACATTTTTTGACCATTTCTTTTCAGACAGTGTATCCGAAGCAGTGTGGAGTGGACGTTACTCATTTGTTTATGACAACCAGAATAAGAAACGCCTCCTAACAACCTCGTTGAAAGAAACGAGCGACACATTGTTATTGTACCCTGAAAATGGGCCCCACTGGTGTAAACAAATTTTATAGCAATGCAGTTTGAAAAGTGAAATTAAAACAGACAAAAATTAAAATGTATATATTTAAGTGTAGAAGTTTTTATTAAAGGGACACTTCACCAATTTGCATTAAGCTTTGTATAGTTAGAAACCCAGTCATGTTTTTAAATGTTCGTGCATCATTTCCTCAGTTGCCGCTGAGGCAGGAAAAATGCAGATTTCAGTGTTGCACTTTCTTCTTTCAATGATGTAAAAATCATCATTTTGCATCATTGAAAGAAGGAAGTCCAATATCTTTGTTGAGGGGGTGAGACTACAAACACCCCTTTTCTCGGTCAAATAGGCACCAATTTCGAAATGTATATGTTACATTTTGACAATGACTACTGTAAAAAAATCCGTAGAAATTGCAGCTGGGTTGCTGGTAACTTACCGTAGATTTAAATTTATGTTATTTACTGGCAACATTTTGTTCAAAGTTAAATGAACATTAAACATTTACAAGTCTTTGTCTTTACAGAGTTAAACTAAAAAAACTGCATCAAGCAAAACATTCTGGGAAACAAAATCTGAAGCAAAAAACAGAAAAAGGTTGATGATGATTTCTGTTTCCCAGAATGCTTTGCATGAGTCTGTTATTGTATGGTTTTATTCTGTAAAGATAAGGACTTGTTGATGTTTGGGATTTATTTAGCTTTGAACAAACTTTTGCCAGTAAATAATATAAATTTAAATCTACGGTAAATTACCGGCAACCCAGCTGCAATAACATTGTAATTTCTACGGATTTTTTTACAGTGCTGACGCACTTTCAATAAAGACGAATGTTTCTACGGGTGAAATGCTACTTTAAGTGCAACATATTAAGCAATGTTGTTAGTGAAACAACTGTAGTACAACAGAACTACAGTACTGTATGTATCAATACAAATATCATGGATATTAATACAAAATAATTATTATAGGGTGATACAGTATTCTGTATACTGTTTTTGAACTCTACTATAGTATATTTTTAGTATCTAAGAATTTTACTATACAGTTTAGTTCAGTAAATTATATAGTATAATAGTCTTTTTTTCATGTAAGTTAATTTAGAAAGGGTGATGGACATTTTTCTAATGTTTTTAAATTAGCATAGGCATTAAACAATGTAAAGCAGAAAATAGGCCTAACTTGTGATTGCTTTTCTTTGTCTGCTTTTCTCTTTTTCTTTTCAGCTCCTAAAAGGTATCGTTTTAATGCCAGCATTTTCTGTGATTTTCACAAAAGTTTCACAAAATGCCTTCCAAGAAAATGTTCTTCTTAAAATATATAAACATGCAAATATATCAAATGAAAGAACAGACCCTCTGCTTTCAAACAAACAACAAACAAACAAAACGGGGGAAAAAAACGTATATTTTTTTCTCTGCTTATAAACTCTTAAATATTGTTTTTTTCTTCAAAAATACAAAATTTTGAGCAAAAAGCTGAAATAATTGCATTTTTATGAAGGAATTTTTTTCAGAGATCAGTTTTAGAATGATTATCAAAACATAAACGAAGTGTACAATTAATAAATAATGTTTTGCTTCAGTTTCTTTTTATAAATTGTGTAGTGGATAATCGCGGTATTACAGATTAACCTAAAAACTCACCAGGAACACATTTTTTATAGATAACTCGTCAATGGTGGGGAAATAGTTAATTTGATATTTGGTTAATTCAGTGTACATCAACATCTCATCTTTTCTAAAATAAAAGTTTTTTTTCTGGTTTCATATTTATTTTGAAAAGTCAGAAATGTCTTTGCTGTGTCCCGCTTACAGGCGCATGCAGCAGGTGACGCAGCTAGGGATAGACCATCTCATTTCAGTTTTTATGCGGACTTCAGAAGCTGCGACCTTCAAAGAATGAGTCCTCGCTTTCGAGGACACGTCCTTTGAAGGACCCAGCCTTCGAATAGTTCATGTAACAACTTAAATCTTGTTTATTTATGGTTCTTGTTTATTTAAGTAAATACAAATATCGGTTCTACTCATCTCACCAAAAGTGACATTAACTGTTCACGCTCACCCCCAGCTACTTTGTCGCTCTGTGTCACAACTCTCTTTCAATGAGGTCGTTAGGTAATTCCTAACTCTGGTTGTCCTACAACTATAAACAAAAGATTAACCGTCCTTTCAGTAAATGACAAAAGACTGATGATGTGAACTCCACTGGTTGTCGCTCCCAAAAGTCGTTCGTCATTTGCATAAAGTTGACCTGTTTCAACTATGTTGCATAGATGAACACGCCCACTTCCTGTTGCTGTCAAAAACTGTTAAGCTTTCATTAAAATAAATTTAATTCCGTTGCTCCACTGTTGCTAGTTGCTGGCGGTATGCACGCAGTTTAAGAAGTTAATGAAAGACAATGCTAAATTATTTGATGTAAAATATAAAATCTATATAATGCATTACTTTTAAAAGTAACTTTCCCCAACACTGTTGATAAGTAACTATTTAGCTATTGTTTATACTTTGTTGCATTGTAAGTGCCTACAGTAACTGTAATTACAATCATTGCTGTAAAATCAAATATTTGTGATTAATATTGCTAGGTTTAAAACTATTCCACCACTTCTTGGACTTTACTGCCACTACCTTCCCCGCTTTTGTTATAATCACATTGTTTGCAACATTTAACTGTAAGCAGAAAAGACAAAGATATGCCGCCCGGTCATATATTGTATATTTTACAGTCCTCTGCCATTTGTCCTATTAGGAGAATTATTGGGCCTCGCTATTCATTTGAACCATAAATATATCCAGCCGAGTGAGTCCTCTGGGATGAGAGATTTGGAGCTTCTATCAATCACTTTCACAGGAGCTGCCACTCACACCTGCTGGTGTCTGCTGAAGCCAATTTGTGCGTGTGTATATTGTATCGATCACTTTTGCCTGTGGGTCATTTTCAATCACAAAGAATTTTGGCTTTTGTATTAAGTTTTCAAAATATTATACGGGGCATCAGTGGGTTTTTGCTCTAGGGGCAGATAAGACAGCTCCAACATTAATGATTGAAACCATTGAAACAAGAAATGGCCGATGGTTTAATTCACAAGATGTTAAAGTGTTGAGTTATTTGTTTTCTATGCTCTCCAGATACCTTTTTGATATAGTACTTCGATCGATTCTGTTTTGAAATCAACATTTCTTTTTTCGTCTGAACAGAGCAAACTTCAGAATATAAAAATTGGCTTGACTTTTTAATTTACTCCAGTTTTATTTCGCTCCAGAATTATTGTCAGTCTTCATGAATTGGCAGAGATGAATGTATATGTATATATTGTACTGTATGAAAAAAATGCAATATGTACTGTAATTATAAAGAACAATGCAAATAAGAAAGTATATTAAAACAAATATACTAATATTCTAAAGTTAAAATTTGGTTTATAATTATGCCATCAAATTCAAGAACTGAATGTTCAGTTTTATTCAGAAAAGTTTAGGTGAGTAAGGGTGAATTTCACTATTAAACTTACATCTTCAACACAAATGAGCTGAATGATATTATCCATCATTAAAAGTGATCTGAGGTAATAGCAAGCCTCTCAACCGTATAACTCACTGTTCTCTGGAAGTTCAGCTCGATCATCTGGCAACTCTCTCTAAAATTGCTCTCTCTCCTCGCAGGTGCTGGACCAGGAACCAATTATCTGGAGATGTGTCTTGGGTCCCAAAATATCGTTGTCAGGCTGCCACACACCACATGATAAAAGAGGAGGAATGGAGTCAAATCCCAAAGTGACATGACAGAGTGCCTTCTTTTCCCTGTCTTTTCCAAAAGACACTGATGTAGGACGGCTGCTATGCTGTAAATACTGTTTTTCGCTTTTTCCGAGACCCTTCAGCTTAAAAGAATATTTTGGGTTTAATAGTCAAGTCATATATTTATATACACAATCTATATGCAAGTGTACTCCTACATGTTGCCACAATTCACTATGCAAACATTTAAAATCCCCAGTGCTTTTCTTAGGAAATGGACAAAAAGTATTTTTACATTTGTCAGATCTGCACTTTAGAACAAAGTGTCCCTCTCCAATACCACCTGCTAACAACTAACAAGTACAAAGTCATACGTAATGACCATAAAGCAGTGGTCTCAACAGTTAATAAGGGGTTAATAAAGGTCTTTTGCAGGTAATCGATGTGATTTTGTAAAAAAAAATCTATATTTCAAACTTTATAAACTACAGTATAACAACTAGCTTCAGGTAATAACACCATTTTGGACTCAGGACTCTTGTGAATCTTGTGAGTCCAAGATGCCTTCGTTACTGAGGTTTAAAGTCAGAAGTTGTTCCGTGATCCCTGTTTTCTACCCTTCTAAAGCTTGGAAAAGTATTTACTAGAATAACCCCAAATTGATGGACATGTATCTTGGATGGCTTGGGGGTGAGTAAATCATGGGGTAACTTTGATATTTGGCTAGAGTATCGCTTTAAGCAAATTTTTATAATTAATTGCAGTTCCTTACTAGTTGTTAAACATGTTCTACATATGCAATGTTTGTTTGTTTGTGAGTGGTTGTTTTTTTATGTGTTTCAGATTTCATTGGTTTAACAGTCTGTCAATCTTCATCAACGTATGTGACGTCAATGTGCCAATCATCTCCCATCAAAAACCTGTGTTTCCTCCGTGCTGGCAGCTTTTACTCTTGTAGTTTTGTTAGTTGTTACTTTCACTGCTACTGTTTCAATACAATTGTTGTATGCGGGTTTATAAACTGTTGTTGTTTTGCCATCGTATAGTTTGCTTTTGTACTGTTCTGTCTTGTCGTCTTTACGTTGTAAACAGTATAGAACTGGGAAGGACTGAGCAGGTAAGTTGCGCGACATACATTGTGCTTCACATAGTAAATCTCACTGTATTAGACACACTAGGTTTAGAGTTTGCTCACTTGTTTGGATAGTTAGAGAAGCTTTTACCTCATTCACACAGCACTTTGATCCCAAAACATTTCCATAAAATTGTCAGAGAGGCATCTGTGTGAACACAAACATGTCATATAAATGTTCTTGGATTGTTCCCGTAAAGAGGACCTATGACATTGCCATAAAATTGATTCACGGAAAGCATTATGTGTAAACCAGAGGTAGAAACAAAGCCGTACGGGGTGTGCCTGACCCCTTGTCATCGCAACAAGAAGTTAGATGACCTAACAGCAACTTGTGTAATAGTCACGAAAAATTGTATTCATTTATTGGTGTCCATTGCACAAAATTCATCTTTTTTCATGCATTGAGCACGAATGTCTTTTTCGTGTCACTCAGCACAAATTTCTATAAATAGTTTTTGTGTCCGTGGCACGACTTTCTTTTTTCGTGTCATTTTATGTATTGTTTTCTCTTTTTTCTATTTTTGTCACTTGGGGTTAGATTTGGGGTTTGGGTTAGGATGTTCTTTTATGTATTGTAGGGCTATTCAAATCTTACCCTGAAGGGCCCAGCACTCCAACCCTAATTAAACGTAACCACTTATGATTGTCTAGCAATCATGAAGACCTTAATTAGCTTGCTCAGGTGTGTTTGATGTGGGTTGGAGCTAAACTCTGTAGTGCTTCGTCCCTCCAGGGTAAGATTTAAATAGCCCTGATGTATTGGTTTCTACATGTTTTTCTTTTGCTTTTAAAACTATTCTCGCCTGGAGTTGGAGTTTGGGTTAGGATGTGTAAAAATGTTCCAGAAAGTGATTCTAACCCCAACCCCAAGTGACAATATTAAGAAAATAGGGAAAAACAATAAAAAAAGAACAAGTTAATCCATACACAAGTTTTATTCAGACAAGTTGATCCATACACAGGTTGAGCCCTATCTGTGCACGTGCCTGCACCCCTTTTTTGTGACTATAACACGACTCTCGGTGAGATCAGTCTGGAAGTTATATTTCAGCTCTTTGACACAGGGATTTAATAAACGCAGATCAACATTCATGACGAGAAATTTTGGCAAACTGGACTGTAGCTGAGATCATTCACCAGCATGACAGAACAGCGCATCATGTGCTTCTTATGATCTTGTCATAAACAAAAATGCAATTGCGTGTTTTCTTGAGAGAGATTTTACAGATAATTAGCAAACTTCATACACTGTATGAACCTACCAACCAAGTGCAGGACTTTAAATACATCTTGTGTCTTTACGGGATCTTTACGGTATGTGTGTGAATGCATGCACAGATTCCAAAAAATCATTGACAGTGTTAATGAACCAAAAATCAAATGACCCGGACAAACCCTTGTAATTTCCATAATCTCTGTGTGAAAAGGGCTATAGTTAGGGGCTATAGTTAGGGTATTTTAACACTAAAGACTTTTCTTTTTCACATTGTAATTTGACTGTAAAAAAATGGTTACTTCCAGGTGGTTGCTGGTAACTTACCGTAGATTTAAATTGATGTTATTTACTGGCAACATTTTATTCAAAGTTAAATGAACATTAAACATTTACAAGTCTTTGTCTTTACAGAGTAAAACTAAAATTACAGCATCTAGCAAAGCATTCTGGAAAAAAAATCTGAAACAAAACACAGAAAAAGGTTGATGATGATTTCTGGTTCCCAGAATGCTTTGCATGAGGCTGTTATTGTATAGTTTTATTCTGTAAAGATAAAGACTTGTTAATATACATTTATCTTTGAACAAACTCTTGCCAGTAAATAACATAAATTTAAATCTACGGTAAGTTACCGGTAACCAGCTGCAAGTAACACTGTAATTTCTAAAAAAAAATTTTACACTAGCTGATACACTAGCTAATTTTTTCGAATCTTTTTGATTACCTTTCGTCCTGTCTTGTTGTTGTGTTATTCTCTTGTGAATATTGCGAATAGATAACCCTCACATTTGCACTTTGAACACCTGCCCACTTGTTAAAATACTTTGACTCAACACTAAAAACACTGTGTAAGTTTGGATCAGGCTCTGAATCTGTTTGTTTGAAAGCGTATGGTCTGTTCTTTCATTTGATATTTTATGTTTATTTAAAGAAGAATATTTTTCTGGAAGGCATTACACTAATACTGGGTGGCAAATTTTTAAAAAAGAAAAGGAAAGAGTAAAGCATGCTTTCAAGCATATTTGATCATCACTACAACAGTTGCATGATAAAAATTTAAATTTGCACGATATAAATGTTAATGTATAAATTAGATGAATGTTCATTTATAAAAATAAACACCACAGTCTTTAATCATATTTTCATTGTGTCTTTGCTGCGTCTGTGTTTTGTGGGAACTGCGCTCTGTTTCAGCCACACTTGATTCTGAGGAACTACTTTGTTTGGCGGAAGAGTAATATTTGTACTATTATAATTACAACTTATTAGTGTTTTATTTTATGAAATCCTGCTATGCATATGAAGTAACGGTTTTATAAACGCAATAAGCCCCGCAAAGCAGTGGGGTTACAGTCCATTTTATAACAGCTAAGGGGGTTTTAGCCTAACATCGCCCCTTAGCTGTTAAAAAATGCACTGGTAACCCACTGCTTCGTGGGGCTTTTTGCTTTAGTAAATTAAAGTTGATTTAACTTAAAAAAATGTAAGTGCAACAAGGATGTTTTTTACAGTGTACATAATAGGTGCTTTTCCATTGCATAGTACCCCACGGTTTGGGTCGGGTCAGCTTACTTTTGGGGGCTTTGCACTGGGTGCAGTACGTAGTGCCTCGGTTGTGGTTCCAAGCGACCCGAGCTGATACCTAAACATGATGCAAAAACACTGTAGATCACGGATTGGTCTGAGAGAATCGTCATTACCAGCGTCATTACTATAATGTAAAAGATTAGCTTTACCTTCATGCTAGCTTGCGCTGTCTCAAGTAAACCTGTTGTCATGTAAGTTCCCAAACTCCCTTTTAGGGATAAAAAGATCCACAGGTTGAGAATCAGGAACACCATACCAGTTTGTGCAGTTTGTGCCAGCACATTTGCATCATGCACGTCCGCATATAAGGTTAAATTCAACTTGAATGATGCTCAGCGGAGCACGTCGACTGATGCCACATGTGTTTGTACAGAAACTGTCCTGTAAGACAGAGGTGATAAACATGATGTGCAAAAAGTTGCAAAATTACTTATAGTTAGGAAAACATCCAAAGTGGACTATCAATATAAGGTATTACCATAAATAAGCCATAGCTGTTGTTACAAGAAAAAGTCCAAGTGATCGCACCAGCGCTGCCATCGACTCCTGAGGGTTAAACCTGGAACATTCCATTAAAAAGCAGCTGATAAATAGATCACGTGTGTATTGTTTTGTGTTGTGAGTTGATAGGACATATTAGTCTTACAGGATTGGAATGGCAGCAGGTATTCTCAAGTCAGATCCTGACAGCTTGCATTAGTGTAGCAAACGTACTAAAAAGCACAAAAGTGCCGGCAGTTCACAGACTATTAGTGAAATCAATCATAGCTGGACCAGTCCTGCTTTTCTCCATAGATCTTATGAGCTGACTGATGGGTTTGATGTTCTCAGTTCATTTTTTTTAAAGTCTGTAATAAGCTCTGACAAAATGTAATTGGATATTGAAACACTGAGGCTATCCCATCATGCTCTGGGCTTCTCTAGTTGGTGGTGTCATGGAGATAAAGTCTCCAGTGAAGAAATGTTAAGACATTGTTTCCTGTGTGATTGTTATCCTGAGATTAAATTAGGGCTATAAAATAAAATCAATAGAGCTCCATCCATTTCAGAGAAGCTATAATGACGTGAAGCCGATTACCATTAACTATTTTCAATGGGAGGTGGCTGAAATTTCACTGAAAAATAACGGGCTGGGTGTGAATCAGATGAAAAATAAATTAGATTAAACCCTCCCCTTTGGCTGTTTTTTATTTATTGGTAATGCTTGCCAAGCTTAATGGAATTGTAAGGAGAGGCTACTGTCTGTGAACCGTTTGAATATTGCAGCCTGATTTTAAAGAGCACCTATTTTCCGATTCATGATTTTACATTTCCTTTGGTGTGTAAGTGTGTGTTAGTACATGTTAACAATATAACGTTACAAATCCCAAAGTATACAATGACGAGAGTTATCGTCTCTAACTGAAACCTCTTTTCTTGGGCTACCATGAATGCAAGGATTGTAGGCAACAGTTTACTTCCTCTGCCTGTTGATGTGGACATGATGGACATTATCATAATTTCGCCCGTTTCTGATTCACATCCTTTAAGTAGTCCATGTTTTCATATTTAAAGAATTTACTACTGACTAAACCATGATTCAAACACGAGTTGTCATCGCATGTATATTTAGTTTTATGTTTTTCTCATGTATTCTTCTTAGTTTATCTTCTGTTTTTTATAGGTTGGGGCCATCATTGCTCAGAGTTACTTAAGGGCGGCTGACATCATTAAACTCTTTCCTGTCAGCGCCGTTGCTGTTGTTGTTGTATGACTTTATGCTACTTTAAACCAAAACATTTTTACAGTGTAGGCTATTCACTGTACATAAGTATAGGAACAGACTCATTCTCACTAGCCTTTCCTGTCACTATAAAGAGGCTAGAAGTACCCCTAGGTGTCAATATGTACAAAAATTGCTCATTTGAATGAACATGTTACAATCATGGACAGTGGTAATTGTCCCACATTTTCTCAACATGAAATGAACACGTAAGCTCGACTCAATTACTTCATGTACATAGAACATGACTGAATCATATTTACTTATCATGAAAACTAATACTTCATGTAAACACAACAAGACTGAATCATGTAAACCCAAGATTTTCAAATAAAACAATTTATTTAATTCACTCACTGGTTAACTTTTATCTAACCTTTCCAACAATGCACACTGACATCAAGATCAACATCAGAACCAAAATGGCATTAATCCATATACACTCTTAGAAAGAATGTGTTATTTTTTTTTAGCTTTGTACACATTACGTGTAATTTTAACACATTATGTGTGATTTTCTGTTGATTTTGTGTTCAAATAAAACACAAGTTGTGTTAAAAGTAACATAAAACATGTTGTTTCAATAATAACACAGTGGATTCTGGAACAATGCATTTAGTGTGTTGTCCCAGAATCAAAACTACACTAAAAAAAATGATTCATTGAATTTAATCAATTTTTTTAAGGTAAGTGGTTGCAATCAAGTTATTTAAGCTACATTTAAACAAAAAAGATTAGTAACGTAAAATAAAATATAAAACTTTTGTTTAAATGTAGCTTAAATAAATTGATTGCAACCACTTACCTTAAAAAAAATTGATTAAATTCAATGAATCATTTTTCATTTTCAGTGTAATGTGTTGTTTTTAACACATCCATTTTAAGAGTGTAATGCTTTCAGATCAAACAACATTCAAAAATATCTTCAATTAGTCAAGCAAATGCCCCACTCGTCAGCACAATGGTAACCTTAAAGATTTATAAAATCACATATAATTAATATGTTTAACACAAGTAAACTGGATGAGGAGCAAAATCTATTATTTTGAATGTTTGAGCTACTTGACTGAATCACGTTCTTTCAAAATGAAAACATCAAATTAAGCCAAAAGGTTATAATTTTAATTCAGTGTAAAATTATGCAATTGTGTTTGAATCAGAAAATGCATTGAATTAATTGTTTAAATAAAGTAAACAGCTTTAAAAAAAAACTTTTTTTTATTGCAGACAAATTATGAATGGCTTTGCTTTGAATAGAAAACTACAGGTGTCAAGAAACGACCTATATATTTATATATATATATACTTGCCTGAAAAGTCCGCTCCCCTTCTCACTCTCATAATGGGAGAGGGAGGGTGTTACTGCGCCGAGTCGAAGTACTCCCAAAAGTGCTATTACGCCATAAAATATAGTTCCTTTTTTAAATCCGCTTAGAAAAGCGCTACATTTTATTTTGTACCACCAAACTTGCTCGTATAACTACTCGTCTTAAATAGGAAAAACGTTGATGTGTTTGGTCACTTCTAACTTTATCTCTGATTGGTACCATTGAATGAATGGGGGTAAGCTTAATGCTATCGAAGTGTCGCAGCGCGCTCCAGCGCTTACGTGCACGCACACAGATGATAGAGGGATGTATTAACAATTCTTAGTTGAGGTAATAACATAGTTTAATATTGAAAATTAGTAAACTATTCCTTTAAAATTGAGTATTTGATTCACCGCTCCTTTAAGGCCACGAGACCAAAAATCCACATGAAGTGCAACATTTGGGACAGGGCCTTTGTTTTTTGATGACTTGGAGGGGAGTATGTGTTGCAATTTTTACGATTTATTTCACAATTGACAATACTTTTGTTGTTATTACAGGCTTCCATGGGTCAAAATACCCGGGGTCTTCTCATCAGGTGTTGTACTTCACAAATTCATCTTTGAACATTATACAGTTACTGATACAGGTACTCTCACAGTTACTTAAGCTCTTTGGTATTAAGTGAGTCATTTCTCCCTTTTACCTACAGCACCATACTGCTCTGCATGTTTAGCGAGTAATGATGCCTAAAATTGTATGCCTTAAGTACAGCAATTTATTCCTTGCAGATTTGGCTGAAAGCAGTTGTATAAAAAGGAAACATGACATACTTGCTTTTTATGTGACATGTAACACTTTTAAAGCATTAAAGAATATAGCAAATATATAAAGAGATTAAAATATCTCTGTAGTTCTTTTGTTCATTGGCCCTCGTGCTAATTGTTTCCAGGTGTGTTTATTCACAATAAAATGGTGGGCGCGAAATATAGTACATTATATTGTACAGGGGTAGGCAACGTCGGTCCTGGAGAGTTTAGCACACCTGAACAACTAATCAAGGTCTCAGAAGGCAGCAATTAAGAGTTTTCGGACGCAGCCAAGGTTTAATCAGGGTTGGACTGACGTTGCCTACCCCTGATATAGGAGATAGTGAGCGGTTTCGGAGACAACACAAGCCTGTATAGATGGTTTCAGCAGTAACAACATAAATAAGCGGCTGTCGTGGTCCGCACGTAACTTCCGGTAAACTCCGCATATAATAAATAACCACAAAGTACTTTAAACGTAGTTTATTTATATAACAAGCAAAAAAGAACAAACACATAGATTACATAGGAAACCAAAACATTTGTTATTTTCGTCTAGGCATTTGTTCAAGAGATCAGTTTAGCAACTAGTCAGACCATTAAAAAAACGAAACCGGAAGTAAAGTTCAGAGCCAGACGTGTATCACGTGTGCCGATGAAACGTTTATATCATAGGTGTAGAACTGGGGGCGGAGCTTGTGATTTTTTTTAAGACCGGGTAAATTCATTTCTGACAGTTGTTTCTAAACACATTATACATGTTAAAAATGTATTGCTAAAACACTTTACAAAGTTTGTGAACTATGTAGTATTGAATTGAAGGTTACACGTTACAAAAGTTCAGGATTATTTGTCTGGGGCTAAAACGATGGCTTGTTGACGCAGCTGAGCCACAGTCCCGCCCCAACAATATCCCAAGCATCCATTTAGGTTGTAGCGGTATTTGAAAGAGGAGAAAGACGTCAGCCGACAGCGGACACACCCACAGCATTTGAGAGCAGAGAATCCTGCCTGTTTTTTCAAGATTTTATATTTTTTTTAATTTACTTTTTTTACTTTTTATTTACTTATTTACTAATGGTGTCTTTTTGTCATTCAAATTTGACTGGGTGGTTAATATTACATTTTCCTGTGATGTCCCAAACTGAGAACACATTTAATATCAGACTTTACACCCCAATATTAATAAACTATTAAAACTTGAAGGGTCATTTAAAACAGACCAAACGTGGCCCAAATGCCACCCTGCATCTGAATTTGCCTTTATCCATATCACATAGTAGGTGAAGATTAGTATGCATAATGTATTGTATGTCTGAAACCTAAGTATGCAAAAAACAGACATACTTAGACACTTTTATCCCATGAGGCCACGGGAGCTGAGGAGCTGCCAAAAAACCTACAGGTCACGTGACAATAAAAACATGACAGATGTACCAATACACTGTCACCAAAAAATACTAAAAAAATTGTCTGAATTGGGTGTCACTGGGACAATACCCTTTAAAAAGGTCCAGTATGTACCATTTTAGGTACAGATATGTATACATTTGGTTCCAGTATGTACCTTTGAGGAACAAATATGAACTTTTTAGATGTACTTTTTCAAATGGTACACCCAGTGACAGCTAGGGACCATTTGATGACCATTTTTTAACAATATACTTACTGCTTTCATGGTTGATAAGTATGTACTTCATGCAGGGCTAGTATTTTGAGACCCCAGGCTCACCAAGGACCCCAAATCTGTTTCTAAAAAAACTTCCCACTGGGTTGACAGTAGGGTGACCAGATGTCCCGAAAAAATATGGGACAGACCCGAAATCTGAGCTGCTGTCCCGAATCCTGCTCTAATTGTCCCAAAAATTATATTGAAGCAAAATCTTGAGTAGTTATGGTCTGACAAAACATGAGCGAGGAGTCATCCTGCAGCCAGCCCCGTCCGGCTGCTCATTGGCTGCAGCATCTTGATTGTTTTTATATATATAATGTATATTTATGTAAATATGCTGACGCCGAGCCTCCACAACATCGGTAGGGCTATAGCTCAAGTGTGAATTTAAAGTTGTATTTTTTCTATTAATTTATGTAATTCATCTATACACAAAGACAATAGGACATTTTATCCCCTTTTTGTTTTATAGAGTAGAGTGCAGCAGCCGCCCATGAGGACAGTTGAAAGTGCAGGCAGTGACAGTCAGTCGCGTGAAGATGCCAGATTGGTCGAGGGAGAGGCACTGTGTTAAAAAAAATACTTCTATACATATTATATACATATGCATATGCACTTATATTAATATGATTGATTCAGTTTGAAATTCATTATCTTTTATTATTAAATAAAATAAATTAATTAAACTTTTATTGGATGATGACCTAACGTCTGCCCCCCGTTCTGAATTTCAGCCAATCTCATCTGGTCACCCTAGTTGGCAGTTGTACACGTTCAATATCTCTTCATAATTTTTAACAATTGAAAATGAAATATAAACACTTTTCCTATAGCCCTTCAGATTCTCCAGACGGTATAACATTCAAAGGTGTTAATTTTCTCAAAAGTGCTCTCTGAAATGTCACCATGCCTCTTCTCTGCGAGAGTCTTTGTCTCTTAATTTCTCACTCTTGTTGCTGGAAAGCTTTTCACCGTTATAAGACACCCTTCAACTCCACTCACAAACCAGCACTGATTGCCATCAAGCAAAAACGTTTATCCTGCGGCGGGATAAAAGTTTAGGCTAACTTTTCTGCTGTCTGTGTGACTACCACCACATAAAGCGTTTATTAGGCCTACCTCAGGGGGTCTGGCTTTACTGACAATTTTATTGTCCTGACAACTGATATATCAAAACAAGTTCAGTGTGGATTGATGGGCTTTAGTGAGAGCTCAGCCTTTTAACCTCCATACAATAAAGGAAGGCGTCTCGATTCAAAGCACCACCACGGAGTCGGCGTGAAGTGATTTGTTCAGTCGTCCGTCACTGTCACTCCTCTCTGTCGCAGCGGCATCGCTGTAAATATTTTGATCACAACAGGCTCTGCCCTTGGGCTCCATTATTCTTCCTTTCTCTTTTTATTTTTTGTGCTTCTCTATTCACTTCATAATTTAGTAACTTTATTATGCATAATTTAATTCAGAATAGTTTGAAAGACACCTTTTGGAAAATATGTTTTTGTGATGTGATCCTAGCTTTCCTAGCTGTCACTGGGGTGGTAACCTTTCAAAAAGTAACCTAAAGAGTTTCAGTTAGTAACACATAGGTTCATACAGGTACCAAAGAGTGCATATTAGTACCTTTAAAGTTACATACTGTTACCAAATGAAGAGTTCAGATGCAAGAAAAGTGTGTGAGAATGTAAACATTGTGAAACTGGGGCGAAAGTACGATTTTTCAGAAAAACGTATTTTTTTAAAGATAATGTTATAGACAGAGATATATTTTTGCTGTTGTCACTAACTCACAAGTGTGATCACAATACAAGGTCAAATTTAGTAAAAATGTAAAACGACTTCAGTATAATTTCACTTTTATAATTTCAACATAAGTATGAAATTGTTACTTTCCACCCCACTTGCAGGGACGAAAGTAACACAAAAAAAAAACAAGATAGATTTTTGTGTTACACGTTTTTATTAAATATACATGAGTATGACCACATGAAACCAGAAACACAATGTGCTATATGAAAAAAATGACAGCTTTAGGAATTTACTTTTCATGGTTGAAAACACCTTTCTGGATCTATACGCGGAAAACGGTAAGTAAAGAATGCGATATTTGTCAGGTCTGTCAAGCGTTCGTGTGGTTAAGATGCTGTCATAGTTTGGGATGTAAATGTTATCAGGGCTCGGAGAAAATCGATTTGTTATTTTCGTCCCACGTTACTTTTGCCCCGGTTCTCCCCTACTGTGACTGCCACAAACGGGCTGTATTCAGGAAGTACTCACAGGACTTAAGGTTGTTCGTTTTGCATGTCACAACATTTAGCGGATTCTGACAACAAATCGATGTAGCGTTTAGCGGATTCTGAATGGTGCAAAGCCGGGGTTAAGCGGTCGCTGTCCGATGAAAACCACTTTTTTTTGTCCATTTTGCCGATTTTAAGATTTTTCAACGGATTGAATGTCCAGGTTCTTTTCCGTATACAGTATGCTTCACATACCTAAATGGCCAATGAAAAGTTGTGAAATCATGTCATCTGATTTTCACGTATATCCATTTGGTGTCAAAGCTGTCAATCACGCCGCGTATCTCCTGCCTTGTGGAAGCATCTCGCCGGTCTCCTAAAGTTTCATCGAAGCTCAGCACTGGATATAGCCAAATAAACATAGCCTGTGAGACAATGACTTTCCTTCATCGAGATAAACGTTCTCCCTGACGCCAGACGTACGTCTAGGAGTGAAAAAATTATGGTAGGACTGTGCAGGCCCGGATTGGCCATAGGGAGAACCGGGAGGATTCCCGGTGGGCCCGTCTGTTTTTTTTGGCCACGAGGGCCGGTGTTGTCATGCCACGATGACGCGTATTTGCGGGTGAGATGTCCCCGCAGCTTTATGCACAAGTTGGTTGTGTCCCGAGTCCCGACCACTTATTGGAAGAATTCTTGCATTAGGGTTCATTGACATAAAGCGCATGGGAAACGCAGGACGTGCCGCTGTCTTCTGGTTTTCAAAGTGCTTACTTGAACACGAGTTTTGTTTCAGACGCGTCTATATTGAGTGCGCTTGCCGGCCGCGCGTCTATATTTAAAATAAACTGGAGGGCGTCTTTTGAGTGCGCTTGCCGGCCGCGCGTCTATTATATTTTAAATAAACTTGTGCGCGTCTTTTGAGTGCGCTTGCCGGCCGCGCGTCTATATTTTCAATAAACTTGAGCGCGTCTTTTGCATGCGCTTGCCGGCCGCGCGTCTATTATATTTTAAATAAACTTGAGCGCGTCTTAATACAAACGGGCTTGCCTCTAAAAGGAAAAGAATTTACAAAACGTATTTTTTTATCCAAGCCATAGATGAAGTCAATAGTTTATTGCAAGAGAAACAAAAATCTATTTGATGCAAAACTCATTAGTTTATTTTTATAAAAAGTAGTTTCAAAAGTGTATCCATGATGTTTTCTTTTTTTTAACACAATGTAGGCCTACGTTATTTAGCAATAGACATGATCTAAGTACTAAAAAAAAACAGATTTTTTCCATTTGTTTCCAATGCATACTTAATAAAGCTTGTGTATTGTATATCAGGGGTTTCCAAACGTTATCAACAGGTAATCTCAAGACTCACCATTTTTTAGAAATAGAAATATAGAGGAAAACACAAACACATTTGTTTCTTTTAGTTTTTGAATAAGTTTACTTTAGTAATATATGGTCTTATGGTAGGGCTGCATGATTATGGCAAAAAGTATAATTGTTTACTGCATTTGCACGGAATATGAAATTATATATTTGAAAAATACAGTGAATTGCAAGGCTGCAGAGAACAGTGCACTACTGCAGACTTATACTACTGAGGGTTTAAAGATATTATTTTAATAGTCAGTCGTGAACTAAAGTGGGCCGGTCTAAGGCATGAAACTCCAGGGCTGAAAATGAGTCCCACTCCGGCCCTGGGACTGTGCAAACAAAGTATCTGTCTAGCATAGGTGTTATTTACACCGGGGCTCTGGGGACATCCCACCACTTTTTGAAAGCATTTGAATAAAATGTTCTGAAAAATCAAGCGATGCTTAAGACTGGTTTTGTGGTCCAGGGTCACATATGTTGCGTTATATGCTTATGGTGTGTTTTCTTGTACATATGTAATGAAATTCATTGTAATCATTGACTAAACGTGCTGCTGTTTTCTACGGTATGGTGCTTTGGCATTGTTCGGTTGAGCTGGTGTTGCAGGGACTGTTACATGTGTGCAGTCGACATTGTTGAGGGTTTTATGCTGAGTATTTTCTTGTTGTTGACGGTATGCCAATTTTTAATCCGTTATTCAATATTTTTCCCGTCCTGCAGTAATGTTTTTTATCTGATCTTTTGTCCCCACCAATTTTTAACACAAACTGACGCCCCAGCTGTCTAGCATTACCATGTCAGTGCATTGATTCAGTGTGCCTTCATAGTTTGCAAGAGACATTTAATAAATGTATAATTAATATTAAATAAACTAAGCGTATTTAAAGGCAGGATAGGCAGGAATTATCTAAAAAACTTTTTTACAAATTTGTTTAAACTGTCTTTATATACCAATACACAAGTAAAATGCAAGCACTCTGAAAAAGAGAGTATAAAACTCGAGTGTTTGTAGTTTTAAACACAGCTCATTATTTCCATTCGGGACGAAACAAACGATTGGCTTGTGCGACTATCACTCTCTCTCGCGACCATGGCTACCACCCCTGTTGCTATGGGATCTGCCCACACATGCGCACACCTGATTGATTTGAACGTGCACGAGGCACTCTAGAAGGAGCAAAAGTACGGCAGAGAAAGAGCATTCAGAACTCACAGTACCTGCATATGCAGTCAGCGAAGGCAAACGAAGCAAAAAAGGAATAAACGAAGCAATCAAACGAGAGTAAATATCGCGTGGCTTTTCCTCGAGTCAATGATGCGGTAGCGGTATTGTCTCCGGAGTGTAGTCCTCATCAGAGTCAACAACGTTTTAATCACGGAAACTCTTCCATGCAAAACACTGGCTTAATAGTGAGTACTAAAAGCCATCCTATTTGTTTATATTCATAGTGATAAAGTTAGTTGTATTATTACATGTGATTGTGACATGATGTTACTATATGCACCACGCTCCTTTCTCTCAGCTCGTCTGAGGTAAATGCTGCTCCCAGCGCGTTCATGTGTTTTGGGGGCGTGGCTTTAGAAGAAACCCTGAAGGGAGGGGGTGGAGTGAATGGAAAAATGAGCTGTGTTTAAAACAGTGGTGAGGGGTCTACAGACACTCGATTTTTGTACTCTCTTTTTCAGAGTTCTTACAATTTACTTATGTATTGGTATATAAAGACAATTTAAACAAATTTGTAAAACGTTTTTTTAGATAATCCTGCCTATCCTGCCTTTAAATAAGATGTAGGCTATTTAATAAACTGAAAGTATTCATCTGTCAATATAAAAACGTGACTTTGGCCATTCTAATTAATGATCGAAAGAACGCGTATCGACCACCGTTACTGTAAAATATGCACGTATGTCCATTTAAACTCAATTTTGGTCAAATGTGGATCATATCATTACACTGGCAAGAATATGGTTACATGTAAAGATGGCGTACCAAGTATGACAACGCTACATTTAACTCCTTTTGATATACGGTGTGTTTTTTTCACTTCCTGAAAAGTAACCGTTTTGAGTTTCATCGGGCAGCGACGATACAGTAAATGCTAAGAACATTCGGTCAATGTCATTATATCATTTTTGACATTTGAGTGACTTTTGCATCTTAGAATCTTAGATATCTGTACTAAAATGATACATATTAGAACCTCTTTATAAGATACCGCCCAAGTGACAGCTTGTGACCATTTTTGACAATTTTTCTGACAGTATATGATAAAAATCCTTGAAATGTATGGATGGATAAAAATATATAAGTCCTATTACCATAATTTTGAAAAAGTCAACAACTGATGCTGGATATTTGTAGTACTATTAGCATTAAAGCATACACATAATAATGTCTAACTGAATATTAAAGTCAACCCTGTTACCCTTCTGAAAACATAGTTATAATCAAACATATAGTAGTGTTTTCCCAGACAGGGATTAGCTTAAGCCAGGGCTAGACCTTAGTTTAATTAGGAAATATAACTAGTTTGAACAAACATGTCTTACTAAAAACTTACTGGTGTGTGCATTTTGAGGCAAAACAAAGAGTACTGATGTATTTTAAGATATACAAATTGTTTTTAGTTTGGGCAGCTCTTACATTTAGTTTAGTCCAGGACTAGTCTAATCCCTGTCCGGGAAACCGCCCCAAATTGTTGCTGTTGGACAGAACCCACGTCTCACTATTGGTCACCCTATCTGTTTTTGGGTTTTTCAAATATTTAACCAATGAAAAGTATTAAAAGCACTTGTGACAAAATGTGTAACTACAATGGATCCTCCAACTGTCAGTAAAACCTCAGAACTCCTACACATCTACGGTGAATGAAGTAAATCACACATTTAGACCATCTCTGTTTTTTGTAATACAAGGATGAATACAGATTATATATATGCTACATGGGTTGAAAAACTCAGCATTTTTTTACAGTGTGACAACTTTTGTACCTTATATTCTATCATGTCAGAAGATTGACAGAAGATCACCACAGCTGTACTGTACATCATAAAAGAGCAAATCAGGTAGAGTGCCACATCAAATTTAACTATACATCATTTAGTATCTATCTAGTCTCAAGAATACACTGCTTGTGGATTCAATATCCTTGAATTTAACTTATTTTACATACACTGACAAGCTGTTGTTCTTCATTTGTATATTCAGCAGGCATTTCTCTTTAAACACGACAGCTGTCTCAGATTCTTGAATGACTTGTAGATCTTGCCAAAACAAACTTGTCTCTGGTTTCTGCACCTGCTCATCTTTCCCTTTATATCTTTCTCTAAAACTAATAAATTCCAACCGTGGACTTTACAGGCTATGGTTCAGTCATTCGAGACAGAGCAGCGCTGTTTTACAGCACACATTCTCCTTCAGTCCGGCGCGTTTGAGACAAACCAGACAAGCTTTACACCTCCCTAAAGGTCAGTGCTATTGGAGAGTGGATCAATGACTGTGAACCTCCAGCGTAGGCCGCGGTCGCGTCTTGTAGTGATTAGAATGCAGAGCTCTTTGGCGACCCGGACGGTCGAGTCCTGGCTGGAACAGGAATAACTACATGTATTGACTAATAAGTCGATGTGTCTATTCAGGCAGTAGGGTCCGCCGGCTGCCGGTAATTACGGGAGAGGGAACGCCAACTCCGGCAATATGGAGAAAAGCAATTCTTGGCTCTTTTAAAAGCACACTGTGAGGCTTGAGGGGCATCTGGCGAGGTTGATGAGATTGTTCGCCAATGTGTGAGATGAAGTTCAATTAGTGAACATTAAAGTGCACCCATTTCATTGCTAAAAAAGTTATTTTGTGTATTTGGTATAACACAATGTGTTTGCTTGGTTAATGGTTAAAAAAACACATTATTTTCCACATACATTTTTGTAACCCCAGATATCTTGCCTTCCTCAAATGCATTGATTTTGTACAAAACTCATCGATCTAAAAAGCGCTGTGTCCTTGATTGGTCAGCTAATCTGTACGTTGTGATTGGACTGAATACCTCTGACGTCAGCCGGAAATGTGACGCTCCTTACCATGTTTGAAAGATTCGGTCACAATGCAATGCTAACAGGAGTTTACTTACAGGCTGTGAGTCCAAGCGGGAGGAATTATAATTAAGTCGGTTTTTACTACATCACCAATCCCAGGAAGTAAACTGTTGCTTACAGTCTGTGTGTTTGTTGTACTCCAAAAAAAAAAGAAATTTACATTGAAGATAATAACTTGCGTCATCGTTTACTTTAGGGTATGTACCTTCTGCATATCATTAACATGTACTAATACACACCAATGGAAATCAGAAAAACTGTGCTTTTTAAAATAAGACTAATTGAAAGCTAACTCAAGTAAAAGTTAAAGCAACCCATGGGAATAATGCGAAGGTTTTTATCATAATGTCAGTCCCTCCAGAAAAACGCGATTGTGCGATCGCACCATTTATTGCATAATCAGCCAAAGTCAGCATATTTATGTGGGGCCGCATTTTTCCAAATACGACGCACTTTCGCCGCATTAATTACAGATTTCCGCGCACAAAATATGCGGGGCTTGCATGATTTTATAATCCACGCATTTTCGTAGCAAAAAGTCACATATAGACCGTTTCATCGGACGCACGTGATACACGTCTGGATCCGAACTTTACTTCCGGTTTCGTTTTTTTTTAAGGTCTGACTAGTTGCTAAACTGATCTCTTGAACAAATGCCTCTTCGAAAATAACAAATGTATTGGTTTCCTATGTAATCTATGTGTTGTTTTTTGCTTGTTATATAAATTAACTACGTTTAAAGAACTTTGTTGTTATTTATTCTTAGCGGAGTTTACCGGAAGTTACGTGCAGCCGCTTGTTTATGTTGGTACTGCTGAAACCAAAGTTAAAAAATTTTGCATTTGTAACCCTGTATAATTTAATTAATTAATTATTAAAAGAAAATAGTTTGAGTTTATTAAAATAATAAACTAACCAGATGTGTATAAAAGTGAAAGGAAAAAATTATAAAATCGAAGATCAGTGTATGTCAGTGTGATGATTGACATGTCAGTAACCGTCCAATTATGTGAGTGTTCTGTTGAAGTCCCACCCCACCACGCTAGTTGCTGGATGGGGAACGCCATTTTAGTTCTCTCTGTGTGACTGATGAAACGAGCAGCAGTGTAACTTTGAGTTAAAGTTAAAATCGTCAGAGAGGATTAGACCATAAAGGTTTTATGGAATATTTTCTTTGGATTTTTGGTGAGTACACATTTTGATATGTGTAAACTGTCATAAATGTGTTTAAATGTGTACTTATGTTTAAAACTGAGAGAGAATGAAACCGTGTTTCTTTATCTAAATGAAATGCTGATGAGATCTGATGTTTAATATGTTAAAATATGTATATGTGAGTTCTAAATGTTTATATTGTGTTGCTAATGATATTGAAGGAATTGTTTTGTTTGTTTATGTAGCACAATGCTATTTAAACTGTTGAGTTTTATAAAAATGTAGCAGTAAATGCTGAACAGAATAATATGTGATTGCTGTTGAACTAAAAACAGTTAATTTAATGTGTGTTGTGAACTAAATACTGCCTGTTGCATATGCAGGTCAGGTTTTTTGTGCTACGCTGGAACTGTGTTCGATTCAGCGTGACGATTAATGATGGCGAGCCTCCAGTGAACTGAACGTTGATTGTGAGAGTTGATTTCAAACCAACACCTGTGGATTTGGTAGGAAAGTTCTAATTTCCTGCTAGTTTCTTCAACGGAAGTGAGCTTTATTTGAGTAATTGCAAGTTATTCCCTTCCAACGGATTTTGTTTTGTTTTGGAGTTTTTCCGTGATTCAACGAACTTTCGATTCACCGAAGTGAATCTTTTGAACCGATTCGTTTGATCCGAATATTTTGAACCGATTCTTTTGATCCGAATCTTTTGAACCGAATCCTTGATCCGAATCTTTTGAACGGATTTTTCCATCTGAACTGTTTGAACATACACTTTTCAGAACTGAACTTTTCAGAAACAATCTTTTTGTAACTGATTCAATTAACTGTTCTTTTGAATTGTTATTTTTCTTGTTAATTGTGATTTTGAGTGAACTGTTCAAGTTACAACTGTGAACTTGTGAATGTTACTTGAATGTGAATGTTACTTGACGGAGTGTCCTAGGAAATTCATATAGCCTAGAGGGTGCACCCACAACAAAATAACTCTTTATTTACTTTACTTCAATTGAACTAAAAATCTTTAAATACTGTGTTTTGTATCTGAACCACATTGACTAAACATTTTATTTAATTTCTCTTTCAACAATTACCAATTTCTCTAATCATTCATTTAAATACAAATACTTACTTTTATTTGACCAGTGTTGTCTTCATTACATCTCCATAGTCGAACCTATTGGCCTATGATAATATTAGTAACAAGTGCAATACTATTTGACACATGTGCTACATAAAAAGTGGCGAGCCAGCCGGGAGATGTAATTATTGATACTTTACAGTTCAAAAAGAAAAAGTAGTCAACAAAAGAGACATTTAAATCAGTTTAATTGTGTAGCAAGTAAATCAACATCAAGAACATGGAAATAGTACAGAAGGAAAACATCAAAGTTTTAAATGCTCTTCTAATCAATGGACCAATTACTACCCTTGAAAGTGAAGAAGTCCTTGATCTTTTAAAATGTCATGGTTCCATCGCAAGGGTGCTTCCCATTAATGATCCTGAGTCCAAGTATCATGATCACACCATTGTAGAGTACAAACTTGGATCAGCTATCGAATCAATAAACCCCTTGCTACCCCTTAGCCACACAGTCAAAGAAAACCCAAGTTTAACTTACCAGATAAGAGCCCTGAGTAGTGTCTACTCTTTTGAGGAGAGTTCTGATGCTACATCCTCTTACTTATTCACCTTGAAAACCATTGCTAAGCAAAGTGGAAAATCCTTTAGTGCTTTGTTACGAGAAGAACTCTCTCAGATCTCAAGCTCCTTAGTAGCAGATGAGGTGGATGAGGAGGATGAGCCCGTGCTTGATGAGCTCAATTCTGTCCGAGAAGAGAATGTTCCCAAAATCAATGTCCAGAGACCTAGTTCCATACTGAATGTGCCAACACTTGATCAAAATGACTTACCAAGTTCTGAAAAACGGCTGTCAGGTGCTATGAGTCATGTTCAACTCAACCCTGCTGAGGTGCAGAAAGTTATTGTGGAGCATATAGTTAAGAGTGAAGTTGCTGCTGCAATCCCATCCACTGCTGTAGTTAAGCTCCGCCCTTTCTCAGGGAGAATTCCCCAACCCAATAATGAGTCTGATTATGACACTTGGCGTTGTAATGTTGAATTACTTTTCGATGATCCTTCTGTGTCTGACTTACAAAGAGTGAGGAGAATTATGGAGAGTCTTTTGCCCCCTGCCACTGATATTGTTAAGTCTTTGGGGTCTCGTGCATCTCCAAGAGCTTACCTCAACATGCTTGATTCAGCTTATGGTGCAATCGACGATGGTGATGAATTGTTCTCAAAATTCATGAACACTTTCCAGAATGAAGGCGAGAAAGCATCCAGTTACCTCCAAAGACTTCAAGTTGCTCTTAGCAAGGCAGTCAGGGGAGGTGGAATTAAATCATCTGAAGCCAACCACCATCTTCTACGGCAGTTTTGCAGAGGCTGCTGGGATGACATTCTTATTTCTGAACTTCGCCTCGAAACTAGTAGAGATGACCCTATTGAGTTCCAAGACTTATTACGTTCTCTTAGAACCAGAGAAGACAAAAGTGCACAGAAATTGCTGCGCATGAGAAGCCATATTGGTGTTTCTAAGCCAAAACCGCAGCCATCGCCTAGATCTGCTCATGCTTACAGTCAAGATACTGTCATGTCAAGCAATTCCCCTCATGAGTCAAAGTTGTTGTCTGAGACTGCTGAATTGAAAAAGCAGATTGCTGAGCTAAGGGAACAGTTAACTTCACTGACTCTCCCAAAGCCTAGAAAGACTGTCAAACCCAAGCATAAGACATCACTATCTCCTACCACTTCAGAAATTGCTGCTAAACAACCGCTCAAGTTAGCTGGTCATCCTGTCACGAAATTCAGACCACGTCCTGGCTACTGTTTCAGATGCGGTGAAGATGGCCACATTTCTGTGACTTGTGAAAATACTCCAAACCCCAAGCTAGTTGAAGAGAAAAGAAACAAACTAAGGTTGAAGCAACAAGAGTGGGACAGAGAGAACGGTCATGTTGGTGAAAATTCTTCTTTAAACGCTTAACAGTTCCAGTTGTGGGACAAACTGGAGCTGGTGAACAAAAAGGTGGTCCCTTAAGAAAATTCTCAGGCACACACCACAAATCCCATATTCAACGTCTTGTTGGATCCAAGTGTACCGCACAAGTCAAGATTTCAGGTACCAAATGTCATTGCTTGCTTGACACAGGGTCGCAGGTGACCACAGTTCCTTGGTCCTTTTACCAAGCTTGCTTGACTAATCATCCAATTAAGTCTTTGAATCTTCTGCTTGAAGTCAGTGGTGCCAATGGTCAACCAGTTCCATATAAAGGATATGTAGAAATTCCAATCACTTTCCCAGAGGACATGGTCGGATCTGAGGTTGAAATTTCCACACTTGCTCTAGTTGTTCCTGATTTCAACCCTGAAAAACAGTCTCAAGTCCTGATCGGTACAAACACTCTTGATTCTCTGTATGCTGAATGTTCTGACTTGAATCTTCTTGAACACCATTGTCCACGATATGGATACAGTGCTGTGCTTAAAACTCTAAAGTTACGGCATAAACAGTATGCCAATGGATGTCTTGGACTTGTGAGACTACAAAGCAAGCAACCCGTAGTCATTCCAGAACAGCAGACAGTTGCTCTCTGTGGAAGAACAAATGTGTATTGCTTACCTGCTAAAGAATGTGTTCTTCTGGAGCCCCCAACAACTTTCTCACTTCCTGGGGGTGTCCTTCTCCCTAGTGGTGTAATTCAAGTACCATCGTTTCCATCCCAAAAGTTGACCATCCAGCTACGGAATGAGTTGAATCGGGATGTAGTACTGCAGCCAAATGCCGTGGTGGCCGAAGTGTATGCCATTGAGAGTATCATCCCTCAAGAATGTGTGGTGGGATCCGTACCCACGTGTCAGAATCGTTCTAATGCAGCGATTACCTTTAACTTTGGGGATTCCCCATTGTCCCAAGAGTGGAGGGATAAGATCAGTAAGAAGCTCAGTGAGATGTCAGATGTTTTTGCACAACATGACCTTGATTTTGGTCGAACATCTAAAGTCAAGCATCACATCAAGCTTTCTGACGAAACCCCCTTTAAGCAAAGGGCACGTCCTATTCACCCTCATGATCTGGCTGCAGTCAGACGGCACTTGCAAGGCTTAAAAGAGTCAGGAGTTATCAGAGAATCTGAGTCTCCTTTCGCATCCCCAATCGTAGTCGTACGTAAGAAGAATGGTGATGTAAGACTATGTGTGGATTACAGGAAACTGAATTTACAAACTGTGAAAGATTCCTATGCTTTGCCGAATCTCGAAGAGTCTTTTTCAGCCTTAACAGGTTCCCGGTGGTTCTCTGTCCTGGACTTGAAGTCTGGCTATTACCAGATAGAAATGGAGGAGTCTGACAAGTACAAAACCGCTTTCTCTTGTCCCTTAGGATTTTGGGAATTTAATCGCATGCCTCAAGGAATAACCAATGCACCAAGTACATTCCAACGATTAATGGAAAAGTGTATGGAGAATCTACATCTTTCCGAGGTCTTGGTGTTTCTTGATGATTTGATTGTGTTTTCCCAAACTCTTGAGGAGCATGAGGAGCGTCTCCTAAAAGTGTTAACAAGACTGAGAGAATATGGGTTGAAATTGTCCCCAGAAAAATGCAAATTTTTCCAAACTTCAGTCCGGTACCTAGGCCACATAATATCAGAGACAGGAGTCCAGACAGATCCTGAAAAGATCAGTGCTCTAAAAACCTGGCCAAAACCAAAGAACTTAAAAGAGTTGAGATCATTCCTGGGATTCTCGGGATACTATCGACGGTTCATCTGTGATTACTCCAAGATAGTAAAACCCTTAAATGACTTAACTGCTGGTTATGCCCCACTGAATCGTAAGACCATAAACAGTGAGTTAAAAGAAAATTATCTTAACCCGAAAGAGTCATTTGGGAGCCGATGGACAGCTGCTTGTGATGAAGCATTCAACAAAATTATCTCCAAACTTACCAGTGCACCAGTACTTGGCTTTGCCGACCCGACCTTACCTTACATCCTCCACACAGACGCGAGTACCACGGGTCTTGGCGCCGCATTGTATCAGGAGCAAGGTGGAGAGAAAAAGGTCATAGCTTTCGCCAGTAGAGGTCTTTCAAGAAGTGAGTCTCGATACCCCGCCCATAAGTTGGAGTTTCTTGCTCTAAAGTGGGCAGTGACAGAAAAATTCTCTGACTACTTGTACGGCAACCACTTCACTGTCATAACTGACAGTAATCCTCTTACTTATATTCTAACTACTGCGAAGCTTGATGCCATAAGTTATCGTTGGTTGTCAACGTTAGCCTCATTCTCTTTTGATCTGACCTATAGATCGGGAAAACAAAACCAAGATGCTGATGGGCTATCAAGACGTCCCCATGGCGAATTGATCAATGACGGTGTATCACAAAAGGAACAGGAACGAATCAAGCAATTCACTGAAAAACATCTAGGTGGTCGAGTCGTGGATTGTGCAGTTGTTCAAGCTGTGCTCGATAAGCACATTGTTCAACAAGAGAATGGAGACTATGTTGCTCTAGTGGAGTCCTTGGCAATGGAGCAGGATGCCATCCCTGGTTGTTTTGCTCAAGACCTGACCGAAGATGAGACTGGAGTACCCAATTTCATTGGTATAGACCTGCAACAAGAACAAAGAGCAGATGTTGTCTTAAGCCAAGTCATCAATCACTTAGAGGAAGGTCAAATGCCATGCAGGGCAGTGAGGTATGAGTGTCCAGACATACCCTTGTTGCTGAGGGAGTGGAACCGCTTAGAATTGAAAGATGGAGTTCTGTACAGGCGACGGCAGTGTGACGATCACACAACTTACCAGTTGGTGCTACCTGTGAAGTTCCGTGCTATGGTGCTAGAGAGTCTGCACGATCAGATGAGTCACATGGGAGTAGACCGTACCCTCGACCTTGTCCGTTCCCGTTTTTATTGGCCAAAGATGAGTGCTGATGTCGAGAGCAAGGTTAAGACCTGTGAACGGTGTGTTAAACGGAAAGCTGTGCCAGAAAAATCTGCACCCTTGGTCAACATCCAGGTTACACGGCCCCTTGAGTTGCTCTGTATAGACTTTCTGTCCATCGAACCAGACCGAAGTAATGTCCAGAATGTACTTGTCATGACGGATCATTACACTAAGTATGCAGTTGCCATACCCACTAACAACCAGAAGGCAAGGACTGTAGCAAAGTGCCTTTGGGACGGATTCATTGTCCATTATGGTTTCCCGGAGAGGATCCTAAGCGATCAAGGCGCTGACTTTGAATCTAAACTCATCAAAGAGCTTTGCGAGATGGCAAAAATTCACAAAGTGCGCACAACTCCTTATCATCCTCGCGGTAATCCCGTAGAGCGCTTCAATAGGACGCTTCTAAACATGCTGGGAACCTTGAAGGAGCAGGATAAGTCACATTGGCACGACTTTGTGAAACCGTTAGTGCATGCCTATAATTGCACAAAAAATGAGGTAACTGGATTTACGCCATACGAACTCATGTTTGGAAGACGACCCAGACTGCCAGTGGATTTAGCCTTTGGGCTACCTGTAGAAAAACCTGTCCACGAGTCACATTCCAAATATGTCCAAAGTCTCAAAGCCCGACTTGAGGAGAGTTACCGAATTGCCACTCAAAATGCTTCAAAGTCTGCAATGAGGAATAAGGAAAGATTCGACAGACGAGTGAAGGAATCAACCCTTGAAGTAGGAGATAAGGTCTTGGTGAGGAACGTACGAATCAGGGGAAAGCATAAACTAGCGGACAAGTGGGAGCCTACTATCCATATAATAGCGGAACGAGTAGGAGACCTGCCAGTTTATAAAGTTCACCCACAGGATAAAGATGCTCCTGTAAGAGTGTTGCACAGGGATCTACTATTACCTTGTGGTTTCCTAAGTACTTCTGAGGAAAGTGTTCCTGATCTGGAAAACATCTCAAAGCCTAAGACACGAAGCCAAAGAAAGAAAGAACTGTTGGATGAGGAACAATTGAATGAAGGACAATCTGATTCAGAGGATGAAATCTGCATATTCAGTAGAATCCCTGCTGGAGAAACCAAGATTACCTATGCCTATGACATTGCAAAGTCAAAAATAAAAAATAAAAGAGAGAAGTACTTACCTCAGGAACCAGACTTACCTCAGGAACCAGACCTACCTCATGAAACTGAATTACCTCAGACTGTGAGCAATCCAGCTATCATTCTTCCATTGAATGAAAGTCTAGGAGAGGTGATGGAAATGAATGAACCTACAGATCCTGAAGTAGAGGAGACTATACCCTCAGGAAATGAAGTTGAAGGACTTATCAACTACTTACCACCATACGATCCAGATAGTGATGAGAATATGGATTTGTCAGAGGAAGCCCAGGATCTGGAAGAAAGAACAGAACAAGTTAATGCAAATGCAAGATCCAGTACAGATCATAGCCTAAGACGTTCAAACAGGGTCCCAAAACCTGCAAGAAAATTCCATTACCCACAGTTGGGTAACCCCCTAACCTCAGTAGTCCAAAACTTGTTCCAGTCTTTGAGTGAGGCAGTGGTTAATTCAATGAGTCTTGCAGAATTACCAAAAGTTGATGACTTAATGCTGCCTAAGAGTTAATGAAAGGTCAAGTAAAGAAAAAAAAAACGCAAAGAGACTTGCTTACCTTTAAGAGGGGAGGATGTAACCCTGTATAATTTAATTAATTAATTATTAAAAGAAAATAGTTTGAGTTTATTAAAATAATAAACTAACCAGATGTGTATAAAAGTGAGAGGAAAAAATTATAAAATCAAAGATCAGTGTATGTCAGTGTGATGATTGACATGTCAGTAACCGTCCAATTATGTGAGTGTTCTGTTGAAGTCCCGCCCCACCACGCTAGTTGCTGGATGGGGAACGCCATTTTAGTTCTCTCTGTGTGACTGATGAAACGAGCAGCAGTGTAACTTTGAGTTAAAGTTAAAATCGTCAGAGAGGATTAGACCATAAAGGTTTTATGGAATATTTTCTTTGGATTTTTGGTGAGTACACATTTTGATATGTGTAAACTGTCATAAATGTGTTTAAATGTGTACTTATGTTTAAAACTGAGAGAGAATGAAACCGTGTTTCTTTATCTAAATGAAATGCTGATGAGATCTGATGTTTAATATGTTAAAATATGTATATGTGAGTTCTAAATGTTTATATTGTGTTGCTAATGATATTGAAGGAATTGTTTTGTTTGTTTATGTAGCACAATGCTATTTAAACTGTTGAGTTTTATAAAAATGTAGCAGTAAATGCTGAACAGAATAATATGTGATTGCTGTTGAACTAAAAACAGTTAATTTAATGTGTGTTGTGAACTAAATACTGCCTGTTGCATATGCAGGTCAGGTTTTTTGTGCTACGCTGGAACTGTGTTCGATTCAGCGTGACGATTAATGATGGCGAGCCTCCAGTGAACTGAACGTTGATTGTGAGAGTTGATTTCAAACCAACACCTGTGGATTTGGTAGGAAAGTTCTAATTTCCTGCTAGTTTCTTCAACGGAAGTGAGCTTTATTTGAGTAATTGCAAGTTATTCCCTTCCAACGGATTTTGTTTTGTTTTGGAGTTTTTCCGTGATTCAACGAACTTTCGATTCACCGAAGTGAATCTTTTGAACCGATTCGTTTGATCCGAATCTTTTGAACCGATTCTTTTGATCCGAATCTTTTGAACCGATTCCTTGATCCGAATCTTTTGAACGGATTTTTCCATCTGAACTGTTTGAACATACACTTTTCAGAACTGAACTTTTCAGAAACAATCTTTTTGTAACTGATTCAATTAACTGTTCTTTTGAATTGTTATTTTTCTTGTTAATTGTGATTTTGAGTGAACTGTTCAAGTTACAACTGTGAACTTGTGAATGTTACTTGAATGTGAATGTTACTTGACGGAGTGTCCTAGGAAATTCATATAGCCTAGAGGGTGCACCCACAACAAAATAACTCTTTATTTACTTTACTTCAATTGAACTAAAAATCTTTAAATACTGTGTTTTGTATCTGAACCACATTGACTAAACATTTTATTTAATTTCTCTTTCAACAATTACCAATTTCTCTAATCATTCATTTAAATACAAATACTTACTTTTATTTAACCAGTGTTGTCTTCATTACATCTCCATAGTCGAACCAAGTGGCCTATGATAATATTAGTAACAAGTGCAATACTATTTGACACATGTGCTACACATTTACTTCACACAAGCGCAGCCGTGTCCTCTGTTGCCATGGGAACGTTATGAAGTGACGTGATTATGTGACGTGAACATCATTGCAGCTTTTGCAGGTTTCCACAGTTTTTGCAAGTTCCGCAATTTTTGCAAATTCCTGCAATTGCATCGCATAAATTGCATAAATATCCCGCATATTCCATCACATTTTTTAAGAAAACGTGCCGCAAAATCGAGGATTTTTGCCCGGAACAATCACAAAAAAACTCTGCATTTTTCTAGAAGGACTGTTATGTTAACTATATAAAATACAGTATGGTTAATGTAAGTATAGTATATACTGTGCTATGCTAAATTTTATCTTACTTTATCATTACATATTACTTATTTATTTTGCAGTATGTAATCACAATATCAATGAACAATCATTTGGGATTTTTTCCCCCCTAAATGTGGTCATGTCACACGAAACATTGATTATTCTCCTCTAGAAATATTTCAAGTTAAGTACTCCAAAATCTTCTTAAGACTAATTATTTTCTTTTCTTTGTTATTATGCATTTTTGGTTGTTGCACTCTTTTGCTGACATGTGACTTTATTGTTGTACTACAGTTTGTTGCCATGGTGATGAGTGTGTCAGTCTGATCTTACAATAGCACTGAGTGGATAGGCGGGTGGAGTGGGGTTCAGTTAGCATGGTAGCCTTGCAGTAATTACTCTTAATTATATGACCGGCAATGTTGCTGCCTCCAGACAAAGATAATCAGTCCCTTTCTCTTTCAGCTCCATACACAAATCATACATAATACTGATATTATCTAATCTCCTGTACAGTGAAGATTATCTCTATGTAAAACTCTCTGCTTCTTTAGCTCAAAGCTCTCGCATGATAAAGCTTTTGACCTCTTTGAAAGTCTTCAGTGAATGATAGGATAATGAGAAAATACAGCGTAGGACGGTGAGAGAGGCTGTGTGATTCGCTTTGGCCTGCCTGTATTACTGCTGAACCCATGGAGTCCCATTTACACCGTGATCACTATAACTAATTCAATAAAAATTTTACTTTAATGAAGACTTAAAGGTGATCAATTTCTGAACTCTAAAACACTTAATGTACACGGGGGTGTTCAAGTGGGTGGCCAAAATGTAATTGGCTGCCCTAGGTGCCACTCCAAAATGCTATGATTGGGTATCTGCCATATCAGGGTCTTCAGGGAAACCAAAAAGCAATATGCAGGTTTATACTGGAGATGTGTCATTAATGGCGCTTTTCCATTGCATAGTACCCCACAGGTCGGGTCAGCTTACTTTTGGGGGCTTTTCCCACTGGATACAGTATGTAGTACCTGATACTTTTTTTAGTACCTTGTTGGTTGGGGTTCCAAGCGACCTGAGCTGATACTAAACTGTGACGTGAAAACACTAAAGATCATTGATTGGTCTGAGAGAATTGTGACGAGCGTTATGCTAAACGCAAGATTAGCTTTACCTTCGTGCTTGCGCTGTCTCGAGCAAACCTGTTGTCATCTGTGCTTTGATGCAAGCAAACTCCCCTTTAGGTTGAGAATCAGCAACACTATAGCAGTGTTTTCCAGACTTGCCAACATCCGCATTCACTGTATTTTTGCAATTAAATGAGGCTCAGCGGAGCGCATCGACTGAAGTCACGGGTGTTTATAAAAAAATTGTCATGTGAGATGGAGTAAGTGATAAATGCGATGTGCAAACATTTATTTGTGGTGGTCAATTTTGTGGCGGACTGAGAAATAAATGAATGTATGGGAAGGTATAGCATTTCAACGATGCTCTCATTTGTGTGATGTCACAGCAGTAGGCAGCGCAAATATAAGACACGCCTATAATCCCTCCTACTCTGAAGTGTTACTAAACTCAATGGAAAAGCTAACCAATGGAAAAGCTAACCAAGCCAAAGGGAAGTGAGCTGACCAGACCTGACCCTTGGGGTACTATGCAATGGAAAAGCGCCATAAGTGTATCCAGGGATCCATACAGTGGTTCTCAAACTTTTTCAGCGTGCGACCCCCTTTGTGTGTGGTGCATTCCTTTGCGCCCCCCCAAAAAAAATTATGACAAAAAACAGTTCTAAAACTTCACATTTTAATTAAACAAAACATTAAATTATACGAAGAAGTGCTACCTTGTTTTTGTTATTTTAGGTTTAATTTCACAGAATTCATGATAAATAAATGTTTTTTATAAAAAGTCATAAAACTGGGGCCCCCCTGGCACCATCTTGCGGCCCCCCTGGGGGCCTCGGACCCCAGTTTGAGAACCACTGCCATACAGTACCTCTCACATTCACAACGCAGAAGCACATTCCTTACAAAAATTCACCATGGTTTTATTACAAATATGAAAAAAAAATAGAAATGAACCAAATGTTTTGCTACCATAAGGAGCTATTTCGGGCTAGGCCCGTACAGAAAATACCGAGGGCTGAACGGCCGGGCTGGGAACGTGTAGTGGCCGACTGCCGCCGAGTACAGATGGCCAAGATCCAAGGCAGTCGTGAAGAATTCGGGCGAGTAGCATGCCGGTTTGCACTATCCGTGCCAGCAAGGAGCGAAGCCATAGTGTGGGCCAGAGTCCCCCAGTGGCGTCAGGGAGCTGGGTGTTGGTCGAACCCCATGGAGATTGCACCCAGGTAGGCGTAGCCCGAGGATTGGCGGTGGTCCAACGAGGCCGAGTACCGGTAAAGGCACTGCATGAAAAGAGCTGTATACGGACAAATACGGGATGGGAAATCCCTGCTAAACTTTAGGTTTGCCAGATTTTTGAGGCAGAGTGCCTGGAAAGGTAATACACCAAAGTAAACTTGTGAAACATCCAGAAACTTTACGTTTGTGGATGTATATAGGAACTGGTGGAAGTTTCCAGGAATCCTTACAGCTGGTTGTGAGGAGAGGTGGGTGTGAGGTGTGAAGGGCTTTTTATATGTTAATGACCCACAGGTAGAGGTGTCTTCTTTGTTCTCAGAGCTGAGTGTGGTGGGGTGGGGGGGGTTAACCATGTCTCTTTAAGACAGCACATACAGTATTGTGGTACATAAAAACTGTTTTCTAAATACGTTTATTATTAATATAATTTAATTAGTCTATTTAAGAAACTTAGCATCATTCAAAATAACTAAAATTCAATGGACACAATTACAATTTTAATGTGTGAAAATTATGTCTCTGACTCAAGAGAAATGCAACAAATGTTATTTCAGAATATTTATTTCCAACACTTTGAAAACATGTCTCCAACTGCCCTATGTCAGAATATTGTGCACGTTTCTCTCAATGCTGCATACATCGTTTAAAAGAAGCCGTTCAAACGACATCATGTAACACATTTTAGCTAGCTAGAATGTTGATAAATTAGTCAGTGAAATGTAAAGCTGCTTGATTTTGCTGATGTCTCATGATTTGAAGTTCACTGTTTCTATTGTTATTATAATTCTACCCTAACATTTCATTAAATCTTTTAAAATAGAAACAAAAATATTAATAGACAGGTCCATAATCTAAAAGACAGTCTTTCACATGTGAATGCAAAACATGTTGGGTGATACTGACTGACAAACTCGGGTAAACATATCTGCAGATACCTGTCAGCTACTGTACTTCTAATCCAGAGGTGCCCAAAGTTGGCCCACAATAGATCTTTAATTTGGCCCATCATGCCACATGAGATAAGGAAAAAGAACAAAAGTCATTGACGCAGATGTTCATATTTTTAATTAAACATTTTCTAAAATGTATCATTTTTTTGTTGTATTTTTACATTACAAAAATGTAAATTAATATTAAATGCAAGGGATTAAAGTGAATTTTTTTATGTTTCATGCATACTTGAAGGTGTATAAAATGCATCACAAAACTTAATGAACTCGGGTACTACAGGCTAAAAATGAAGAGGTTTTGGCAGTGGCACACAGAGAAAAGGATATTTTAAATTGATTGGCAAAATGATTTTTTTTACAAAAAGCCTTGGAAAATAAAACTGCATTAGTTATGCATAAACAGAGTAATGTTTGCTTATTTATTTTTAAAATATTAGAAAATTATAAATTAGGGGTTATCAGAGCAACTTTAATTTTAATATAACACAACAACATTTACTTTTGGGCCACGGCCCTCAGTCAGGTTTGGCCCTTGTAAGGAAAATGTTCGGGCACCAATCAATGTGTAGTCTATCTGAGGAGGTAACTGTTTAGCATATGATAATGCATGCTTGACCAAAGTCAGTCCACATATTATAATGTTTGTCTTCAATCAATCAATCAATTTAAATAAAAGAGATGGGGACTTTATAATATAATAAGGGTCCATATATCACAGTGATAAAAGACATACATGTATTTTTACTTTAACATGAACTAATGCTGAGTTAAGGCATATACTATCATAAACTAAGAGTCATCATTAAGATGACATGTTTTTCATTGTTAGTTAATGCATTCATTTACAATGAATTAATTTGAGTTCATGTTGTAATTAAGTAAGTTCAGTAAGTTACATGTCTTAACTCAGCATTAGTTTTGTATTTACTTATATTTAAGTAAGAATTCATTTAGGTATATTTTCAATGTTTCCAATGATGAGCAGTTAATCCACTAAACCCAAAGATAATTCCTGAGGCATGTTTAAAGAGTTTTGTATTTCATCAAAGATTTTATATTTAAGAAAATCTGAAATCATTCAAAATAACTGTTAACATGTTTGTCAACTAAACATGTTTTGTCAACGTTATAAACTTTATAGAAATATTTTTTATTAATGACCAAGTATAAAGAACCATGCATAGTGTGAAAACGCGGATTATATAAAAGTATATAATAAAGTGCGAGCAGAGGATCAATCAAACTTGGGCTGGAATGATTGTAGTGCATCCAATGCACCTTGGAATTCGTAGTTTACATCTACAGCAGCATATGCTACAGCAGTGACAACGCCAAAGAAAAGGACTACATTTCCCAGAATGCACCTGCACCCACTCATCTGCCCCCACTCTTCAGGTGCGACTGCTTGACCTATGGGCTTGACGGGAAAATTCAAAATCGCGAACCGTTACAGCCTGGACTTCTAGTTCGGTGTCTTTCTTTGTTTGCTTGCACATCAACAGTAAGGTAAGTTTGATTTAATTAGTTTGTCTGCATCGCGCTGATCGGATGCCTATTTGTTCATATTATGTTATTTACTATGATTCGTTTTTGTCTTTATACTAGAACTGTTTGAATTTAAAGCACAAACAGTAAAACATTAAGGGTATACATGGTACACAGCGGTAAACATGAGGTTAAAAATACGCGAAGTAACATTCAAACCGGGCTGTTAAAAGAATCAATTCGATGTTTAAGTTTTTAAAACAAAACTTTAAAGAAGCCAAGATTAGAAGTTCTTTGCTTAAAACAAACAAAGCAACAGTAACTTGTGTGTTGGAAATGTTAGCAGCTAGCAAGTGTCTCTCTGCTATTTTAAATGATACACAGACGATCTTTTGTTGTTTAAAAGCTCATTGCTTTAGTGCTGGTAGATGCGGCTTATTTTTCAAGACGGTTTTAATAGCTTTATATTGATTTGTAACAAAGCCAGCTTCACTTTGAGAGAACCTAGATGCTAATTGTAAAGAAGCTTGGATTCATAATATATTTTAACGTAATATGTTTGCTGTTCTTCATCTTTTTAAATATGAAGTCTATCCATGTTTGTGTTTACAGAGGTCATGTACACTGTGGTCAACTTGTGGACGCTGAAGAGGTTTCTGGGTAAAGATGATGTAAGTTTTTATTCATTCAATTTTAAAAACCAAACAGGTTAAATAGTAAGCAGATGTGTTATGATGTATGTGATTTTGATTTTTAATTCTGTGTTTGACAGAGAAAAATGAAGTAACAGTGGAAGCTAAAACATCAAACTGATCCAGACACTGAAGAAATTGATGTCACTGCAATCTGGCCAAATTGATGTAAGTTTAATAATGAAATTATTAAATCAAAGAGGTTAAATAGTAAATAGATGTGTTATGATGTATGTGATTCTATTTTTATTCTGTGTTTGATAGACAACTATATTGAAGTAGCCTACTGTAATGAAGCTGCAGAACGTCACAGAGACTCTGAGGACATCAACACAGAATATCAAGTATGAAGATGGACATTATGAAGTTCTTTGATCATATATTGTTGTATCTTTGTATAGTTTAATGTAAACTTTCTAAAATGTACAACTTTATCATTTTGATTTGTCGTGTGTGTGTGTATCTGTATATGTGTATTAGTATTATGCCAAATACTTATATGTACTTTTATATTTCCAAAGGGCTCCCAAGAGATGTCTGTCCAGATGAGGGTGCATCAACGTTACCTTTGCTGACAAGTATATGCTTTACAATGTAAAACCTAACAGTTAACTTAACTCAAACCATTTAAGGAAATTGGTTGCCTTAAATCATTAAGTTTTGAAAGAACATGCATTTGAGTACTGTGAACTTAAGTCTTGTGCAATTATGCACTTATATTTAGGTAGTGTGAACTTAAGTATAAGTGCTTAACTGCATGTGACTCAATTTGTTTAAGTTCACAGTACTCAAATCTATGTGTTTTGAAACTTGAATGGTTTAATGCAACCGGTTTTCTTAAATGTGAGAAATTACAGTGTTACAGTGAGAAATGTTTGAATAATTCCAAGACAGAGCTCTGTGATTGATTCTACACTGCAAAAATCACTTTCTAACACTTTTCATCTTGTTTTCAGTAGAAAAACTAAAAATTCTTAAATCAAGATGTATTTTCTTGATGAGCAAAATTACCTTGGAAAATATGTCTAGTTTTTAGACAAAAATATACAATTTAAGATAATTTGTGCCTAAACAAGAAAAAATATCTAACAATGGGGTGAGAAAATTGTGTTTTAATTAAGTTTTTAAGAAAAAAAGAAAACTTAAGATTTTTTTCTCACACTATTGGCAGATATTTTTGCTTGTTTTAAGCACAAATTCACTTAATACACAGACACACACACATTTTTTATTTGGTCTAAAACTAGACTTATTTTCTTGGGTCATTTTGTTCCTCAGGAAAAGGCATTTTAATTTAAATAATATTTCTACAGAAAACAAGACAAAAATACTATGTAAGAAAGTCATTTTTTGCAGTGTAGGACTAATTTCTTTAGATTATTTAGATATTTACTACATTACAGTGGCAGCTGGTGACTTCTTTTTTTTTGTGAGCACTCGATGCGAAGTTTGTCACAACATGTATATAGCCTGTCATTTGTGTGGTTCCCAGTTTCAAAATATGTGTTCTGCGTGTCGAGTGCGTGTATGTGCATCACGTGTTTTGACTAAACACGTGATGCACGTGGTTTACATGACACAACAAACACATATTTTAAAAACACAAGCAACACACATGACACTCTGAACACTTATTTTGAATTTGCAACCCTCGGATGAGCAGTCACGAGCCGCCACTGCTACATTACATTGTACTGCTTTGAATGTAGTTTTCATTGTTGCTTTTATTTTGTTTTATTTTACTCTAATATTGCTTTATCTGTCTGTATATTTATGAGTTTAAATGGTATTGTTTATGTATGCAACTTTTAATATTTGTGTATTATATTATTTTGTGATTGTGACAATTGTGGATTGTTCAGTTTTTTATTAAATAAACATTTCAAACTCAATTCAAGTTTTTTTTTTTTAAGGGTTTTGGGGATGTATAGTAGTATATAGTGGGGGGGGAGTGTAGTCTATCTGCATAGCAGGCAAATAACCAATCAAGTCACTAAGCTATGAGGGCTTGGGTTGGGCTTAAAACAAAGTGTAACCAATCAAATTATCTCAACTGGAAAGTTTCAAAGTTGTGTCCCAATAGTTGTCAGAGTTTTGGGAGGGGTTTTTAAAAGCAACCAATCAGTGTTGAGATTAAACACCAATGGGGACACTAGAATTGTGCAAAGGTGTGAAATTCCAGTACCTCTGTAGGTGTGAAAGTGGCCCCTGCCAAAATCTTCAATGGGATTACTTGCCATGGCAACAAATGGCTGCATATTCCACGGTGATATCCCCTCAGCAAGATACATCCGAATTGGTATCATTACGGGAGTTTCCTAACTTGGTGGAATTAGTAGTTTACCCTCAGTGGAACTAGTAGATACTTCCGAAAATCAGTAGTGTTTACAGGAGTTTCCTAGTACGGATACACCTCTTTTCATGCAGTGAGGTCTGCAACGAGAACCCCTATCCAGTGCTTTTGCACAAACACCAACGGCTGGTGACGGTGACCACGGTTGAGGGCCATCAGGTACGGGATGGAGAAGATGTGAGTTTCCGCCAGGTATGCCCCGCAGTGGTCGAAGTGGCTTTAACACAGGCCGAGGGAGCATCTAGGACGAAGGAGAAGAGGATGCCGAGCCACTTGACGGGCGACTCCTTACAAGGGGAGGATCTAGAACGAGGACAGGCGGAAAAGCTGCAGGAACTCTTTAGGAGATGGCAACATGTATTTTCCACCCACGACGAGGATTATGGGTGCACTACGGTGGTAAGACACAGTATCCCCACGGGAGAAGCCGGACCAAGTCGGGAGCGGTATCGTCCGATACCCCCCACCGTATACACAGAAGTGAGATCTCTGCTACAAGGTATGTTGGAGCAGGGGATCGTACGGGAGAGTAGCAGCCCATGGGCGGCCCCTATAGTGCTGGTCCAAAAGAAGACAGGGGCATGGAGGTTCTGCGTAGACTATCGGAAGCTGAACCAATTGACTAAAAAGGACGCGTTCCCTCTGCCTCGGATCGAAGACTCACTGGCAAGCTTGACCAAGTCCGCTTGGTACTCCACGCTAGATCTGGCTAGCGGGTATTGGCAAGTCCAGGTTGAAGAACGGGACCGGGAGAAGACGGCCTTCACCACGCCCTTTGGTCTATTTGAGTGGCACCGGATGCCCTTCGGGCTTTGCAACGCTCCCGCAACCTTCCAGAGGCTGATGCAACGGTGTCTCGGAGGTCAGTTAATGGAGTCTGTACTAGTATACCTTGACGATGTAATTGTGTATTCCCCAGACTTTGAAACCCACCTCCAGCACCTGGAGAAGGTGTTCCAAGAAATGGAGAGGTATGGCTTGAAACTACAGCCCGAGAAGTGCCACCTACTGCGCCGTGAAGTGAAGTTCCTGGGCCATGTGGTGAGTGCATCTGGAGTGGCCGTAGACCCCGATAAGGTGGCGGCAGTGCGAGACTGGGAGGCCCCCAAGACCGTAAGGCAAGTGAGATCATTTCTGGGCTTTGTGGGATACTATCGGCGATTCATAAAGGGGTTCTCGAAGATCGCCAAACCCCTGAACCAACTGCTGGTCGGAACAGGACGACCACGGGGGCGGGGATCCCCAACAGTAGAGTGGAACGCAGATTGTGAGGCGGCCTTCAGGGCACTAAAGCAAGAGCTGTTACAAGCCCCGATTTTAGCATATGCTGATTTTTCACAACCTTTTCTGCTGTACACAGATGCAAGTAACCTGGGCCTGGGGGCCGTACTCGCCCAGAAGCAGGAGGGAGTGGAGCGAGTGATCGCCTATGCTAGCCGGAGCCTTCACCCCGCCGAAAGGAACGATGCAAACTACAGTTCCTTCAAACTCGAGCTGCTGGCCTTAAAGTGGGCATTGAGTGAAAAGTTTAAGGACTATCTCTGGGGAGCCAAGGTAACGGTGGTTACGGACAACAATCCCTTGGTACACCTACAGATGGCCCGGCTAGGAGCAGTAGAGCAACGGTGGGTGGCACAGTTAGCTAACTATGATTACCAGCTGCAGTATCGCCCTGGGCGGGAACACACCAACGCCGATGTGTTATCCCGGCTGCCGGTGAGGGGAGGCCCGAGGGGCCTGACACAACGAGGGGAAGGATTGGAAGAGGAGAAATTGACGGTCGGGGTAGTGGAAGCCCCGGGAAGTCAGCAGGAGGCAGTACCTGTAAGTTGGGGATGGGACCCCCACCGGTGGAGGACCCGGCAGCAGGAGGACAGTGAGCTGCGGAGTCTGGGTGAGTGGCTAGGACGAGGCCGACGACCAACTCCCGCGGAGCAACAAGGGCAAACAGAGGTGAGCCGGAAGATGTTGGGGCAGTGGGAAAGATTAAAACTCTGCGAAGGTGTGTTATGCAGGACCATTCGAGATCCAGGGAAGGGAGAGGAGACCAGTCAGATCGTGGTACCCCCAAGCCAGGTACGGGCGCTGATGATGGCATATCACGATCAGATGGGGCACCAAGGACAGGAGCGGACGCTGTCCCTACTACGTAGACACTTTTACTGGCCTGGAATGGAGACGTCTGTGAGTTCATTTATTCAAGCTTGTCCCAGATGTATTCTGTTTAAGTCTCGACAGGAGGCCCGAGCACCGATGGTCCCCATTCATGCTAAAGCCCCCCTCCATATCCAACTTCAAATCACGGATCATCCGGGAACTATGTCAGCTGTATGGCTGCACGAAGACCCACACGACTTCCTACCACCCCCAAGGGAACGGGGGGTGTGAGCGGTTCAATCAAACCTTGCTGGGCTTGTTGGGGACCCTGGACCGGACACATCAAGACAACTGGGTGAGTGCCCTGCCGAACCTATTGCAAGCTTACAATAATAGTGTACATAGCACTACGGGGTACGCTCCCACTTACCTGATGTTTGGTAGACACATCCGCCTGCCCACAGATCTGTTGTTCGGGACGGCTGGAGGTGAAGGGGAAGAGAACGTGACCGAATGGGTAGGGCGACACCACCACCGCCTCTGCTCGGCCTACAAAAGGATCCAGGAAGCAGGAGTTAAGAACAAGAGGCTGTATGACAGGACGGCGCGGGAAGCCCCCTTGCTTCCGGGAGAGAGGGTCCTAGTGCGAGACAACCGAAGGCCAGGAAAGGGTAAGCTGAGCGACCGGTGGGAGGCCAGGCCCTACGTAGTCCAGAGCCAACAGAGGCCGGGGCAGCCGGTATATACCATCCGGCCGGAAGGGAAGTCCGGGCCTGATCGTGTAGTCCATCGGAACATGATCCGCCCCTGTCCAAACTACCCCCCACTACCCATGGAAGCGACCCCGAAGGAGCCGGTACCCGTTACTCCTTGGATCGAAGGGTGGGTTGTAGTCCCAGGAGGTCCGGTAGATGTACCGGCTCGGGAGGTCCCAGAGGAACCTGAGCACTTACCTGCTGTAGTAGAACCGGCGGACGAACCGATCCAGGAGGCTCCAAGGGAGCCGGAAGACTTACCCGTTGAGGTAAACCCAGTGTCCCCTCCACGACGGCCCCAGCGGGAGAACCGGAGACGACCACCAAACCGGTACGGAGAATGGGTTACAGGAAGCGGTTCTAGGGACTAGAACCATTCCGGCGGGGGAGGATGTCACCAAGTGGCGATCTGTGAGGGCGGAACCAAAAGTGGGCAAGATCGGTTCCGCCCGGCAATGGTTCCGCCCGGACGACTGATGCAAAACACCGGAATTCCCGGGGTTTCCCCAAACACTAAATCAAGCCCGATATCATTCAGGTGAGAGCGATCAACACAGCGATCGCTGATAGGCCGATAAGGAGAGAAGGTTGAGTATATAAAGACCTTTGAAGACGTCAGATGTTGTTGTTGGTGGCACTTTGTGAATACGTTGCTTGCGCTTGTTGCTACGGTGGAGATCGGCTGGGTTGACTCACATTGATCCCTTAGGGAAGACGAGAGGTTGGAGACGTTGGAGTAAGGAAGTTATCGTGTGATTTGGATGTGGAGAAGAGCACATGACGCTATTGGATGTATGATTGGGGAATCGTTTTGACAACAAAGCGTGAGTAACAGTCAAAACCAATGCTCTGCGCTATCTAGAAGAAGAGTTACCGGTGTCTTTGTGAGGGTGTTGAAGGTTACCGGCCCTGCGGAGACTGAACGCGTAGGTGAGCCGATGAGGTAACCAGGAGACATAAAGGGGAGTTGTTGAACATATTCACCTGTGGATTCTTTTCTCTCTTTCTGGCGTGTACAACGCCCAACCTGCCTCTCGAGCAGCCGAGACCTAGGCGGCCAAGTCTTAACTTCACGTGGAGTGCGTGTGCAGAGTGCTGTGGTGAGTTGTGGCTTTTATCGTGTGTTTCACTAAGCTTGCTGTGTGTGTGCTGTATTTACAGTAACCGAAGCCGCCCGGGCCCCGTGCAGATTGTGCGAAGAAATAGCACGTTGAGGCCTGAGCCAGAGGAGAGAAACCAACCACTACCTGTGCAGTGTGTAACTTACCTGTGTTTGTAGCAACGCCTCCAAGAGGACCAAACAGTGTCAGTAGTGAGAACCCGTTACCTCTGTCTCCACGTCTGCCTTAGAGTGAACCAAAGGCCCAAGTGTTGTGAGTAACCTACCTGTGCAGTGTGTAACTTACCTGTGTTTGCAGCAGCGCCTTGAAGAGGACCAAACAGTGTCAGTAGTGAGAACCCGTTACCTCTGTCTCCACGTCTGCCTTAGAGTGAACCAAAGGCCCAAGTGTTGGGAGTAACCTACCTGTGCATTGTGTAACTTACCTGTGTTTGTAGCAACGCCTCGAAGAGGACCAAACAGTGTCAGTAGTGAGAAGCCTTTACCTCTGTCTCCACGAATGCTCTGGAGTGAACCAAAGGCCCAAGTGTTGGGAGTAACCTACCTGTGCATTGTGTAACTTACCTGTGTTTGTAGCAACGCCTCGAAGAGGACCAAACAGTGTCAGTAGTGAGAAGCCTTTACCTCTGTCTCCACGAGTGTTTTGGAGTGAACCAAAGACCCAAATGTTGTGAGTAACCTACCTGTGCATTGTGTAACTTACCTGTGTTTGTAGCAACGCCTCGAAGAGGACCAAACAGTGTCAGTAGTGAGAACCCTTTACCTCTGTCTCCACGAGTGTTTTGGAGTGAACCAAAGACCCAAATGTTGTGAGTAACCTACCTGTGCAGTGTGTAACTTACCTGTGTTTGCAGCAACGCCTCGAAGAGGACCAAACAGTGTCAGTAGTGAGAACCCTGTACCTCTGTCTCCACGTCTGCCTTGGAGTGAACCAAAGGCCCAAGTGTTGTGAGCAACCTACCTGTGTAGTGTGTAACTTACCTGTGTTTGCAGCCACGCCTCGAAGAGGACCCAACAGTGTCAGTAGTGAGAACCTTTTACCTCTGTCTCCACGAGTGCTTTGGAGTGAACCAAAGACCCAAGTGTTGTGAGTAACCCACCTGTGCAGTGTGTAACTTACCTGTGTTCGCAGCAGCGCCCCGAAGAGGACCAAACAGTGTTAGGAGTGAAAACTCCTAACCTCTGCCCCCACGTATGCACTGGAGTGAACCAAAAGCTCAGAGTGTTGTGAGTAACTTACCTGTGTTTGCAGCCACGCCTCGTGGTGGATCCTCCGCGTTCAGTGAAGTCGAGACGGAGTGACCTGAGGGCGAGAGAGAGACAGAAACAACGGTCAGATAAGTTGTGACTCGGTGCTGGACCAACATTAATTGTGTTCTCCCTGTTTTGCCTCCAGGAGGAAGCGGAGGGCGCCACGAGTGCAAGAACAACACAGAAGGAGACTCCTGGCCCCCGTCCCCTGGTCCAACTCGCCCTGGAGGCGAAAAGAAGATTGTTTTTAAGCTGCCTTTCCCCTTTTTCCCTTTCCTTTTAAATATTTAATAAAGATACCTTTTAATTGTAGTATACTCGTCTGTCTGGTCATTGGGGTGGTCTTGGGAACCTCCTCGAGGTGGAAAGTAGAGAGGGGCGTGGCCTGTTAGCTATCTCGGGTCCGCCCCGGCCGTGACACAATATTCTTGGTTGATTTGTTCATGTCATTTTGTTTCATAATGTGCTATTATAAAAAGTACTGTACTATATAGATAACACACTAAGCAAATGTTCTGCTAATATATAATGTAATGGAAATGTAATACGGTAGATTAGACAAACCGTAGATCATTTCACAATAACCACTGAAAAGGTCAAAGTGAATTTACTATGGTTTTACAGTATAAGACAAAAAATGCTTCATTGAATGCCTCATCTGTTTCATTATAATCACTGCTGTACTTGACCTGGCAATGTGCCTTTGATTCTGCAGATCATGAGCTGAGTTTATTACGGTCGACCCTTTCTGAAGTAGAGAACGTTTTGACCCGCTCTCTCTTAAAAAGATAATTAATATTCACAAGACCAGATGAAGATCAAACCTTTCCTCTCGATCCCTGCAAAAAGCAAGCCAACATAAATTAAAACACTGAATCTCAAACTTTTCGGCGTGCACCCCCACACCTTGTAAGGGTGAATCCCTTTGTGGCCCCTCTGAAGAAAATTCATGACATAAAACAATCTCAAACTTAGAATTTGAATTAAACAAAATATATTTAATTACACATTACAATGAAGTGCTGTTGGTTAGTAGCTATATTTATCTTTAAGCTAAACTAATGTATTTTACCCGCCTATGAACACTTATAAATATTAATTTGTGCTTTAGGAGAGGGTACCGCCCCAGTGACTTCATTTCTGAGAGTATACAACAGTGTAAATCCTTGGCATAGTATAAAGGAGCTGGAATAGACTTGATGTATGACGTTTATCCTGTCTTGTGTGTATAGGGTTTATCAGACTTGTTGCTTGCAATGCCTTATCTGCAACCAATAGGGGCAATACTAATAATAATCTTATAAAGAGATACAATAATAGAAAGCTCATATTCAAATTTCTGCTTTTTTATATATACACATGGTGAAGACAGTCTCCTCTTCCCAGTTCCAGCCCTGGCTAGTTCATTTGGCCTTTCTGTTGGGATGTTACATGATCTGTGTCAGCGTGGGATTCCGGGTACTCCGGTTTTCTCCCACAGGCCAAAAACGTGCAATTTAAGTGAATTTGTGATACCATATGGCCCCTCCCCCAACCTGTGTATGGAGATGTCACAATTAATATAGATGCTAAAATGGCGTGAAAAATACAGACAGTAAGAAAATCCTACAAAACAGGAAACACGGCTTGATCTTAGATCTGAGATACCAGCCCAGTCTCACGAAATTATGTACCTATAGTCACGTTGTTTTTTAAATTCTTTTTCGTGATACTGTCACAAATTTCCGTGTTTTTTCGTGATCGTGTCACAAATTTCTGTTTATGTGTCATTAGCCTCTTTCACGCAGTAATTCTGGTAAATTACCATGAATTTACCAGAATGAATTTACCAGTAAATACAAAAGTGTGCTGTTCACACACGCAGTGGCGTTCCGTTATTTTACCAGTAAGACATCATTCACACATCAGTATCAAAATACAGGTAAATTTGTTGAGAAAGCGGAAGTACCTGTAGCACGCGACGAGCTCAGTGTTGTATTTGTAAACAATCCACGTCGTTCATATCCACGGTCCGTATTTTGCTGTTTTCACGTCTGTGGTAAACAGTCGCGAAGTTGCTCATGAGTCATGACCAAACAACATTGAATGAGACGACGTCAAACCGAAAATGCGTTTTTAACAACACTACTGTTTGCACATTAGGCTTCACAGAGGGCGTGCTAAGGACGTCTGCAATTCGGCGGTAAGCTGTTTTAAACAACTTTGGTGAAGAAATGTGGAGGTAAACTTCAGGTGTGCTCAACTTTCAAGCAGCATGTGTGTGGAAACGTTCGTAAACAGTGCGGGGGTAAATGCGTCATCTGTATTAAAAAGCTATGATTGGCCTGAAGCTGTCAGCACGGTCTGACGTCGTCCGTTCTAAATGCCGGTAATCCTATAATTTTCTATCACACATAGCGCTTACCGGTAAATTACTGGTAATCTTACAACCTGTCTTACTGGTAAATTGGGAGCACTGATTTACCGGAAAGGTTCTGTTCACCCATGATCTGTTAACTGCAATTTACCAGTAAATTACCAGTAAAGACTGTATGTGTGAAAGGGACTATTGTCACATATTGGTTACTCAACTGCTTTTCTTATTTTCCTACCATTGTCGCTTTGGTGCAGGGTTAGATTTACATAAAATGACATCCTTGCCCAAACCCAACTCTATGCCAGGCGACAATGGTTTAAAATGTAGAAAATATTTAAAAAAAATCAGAAAAATAGTATAAACCAATACTTAAAGTGACATCCGAACGCAAACATCAAATCTAACCCTAAACCGAGCAACAATGGTTTGAAAATAGGAAAAAGCAACCAATAAGTGACAATGACACATAAACAGAAATTTGTGATACGATCACGAAAAAGAATAAAAAAATTACGTCACTATAGGTATATAATTTTGTGAGACTGGGTAGCAGATACACCATGTACCCTGACTTTAACTCATTTCCATTTGAATAACAGTATAACAGTGTATTACAGACTGCAAATTACTAAAAAAAGAAAAAATCTGTTTATTGCTTCAGTGAAACAGCTTTCTTCAAGGATTGATAACCTGCATTAAAATTCATTATTGGGGCGTGACAATACAAAGTGGAAAAATAGAAGCAAAACTATTCTAGTATATGATAGAAAAGCTTTGCAAATGATATATAGGCCTGTTTTTATGAGACAGCTCTCTGGTATATTTGATTCTGGTCATGACATGATATAATATGTCTATATAATGTCTATTAAACTGTATAATGAATTCCTGGGCACCTAATATCCAATGTTGTATAAGTTTTATGTCTCTCATCACTTATGTTTCTTAATATAATAAAATAATTGCAACTATAATTTTGCCTATTTATTTATTTAACTGTTTAAATAATGATTGTCAAGTATAGTTTCTCAAACTCAAAATATTTCGAAAACTCAAACCACATTTTTTTCCACATACCGTACATTTTTGTAGCTCTAGATTTCCCTTTCTTTCTGAAACGCATGGATTTAATAAGCTCTGTGTCTCTGATTGGCCAGCTAATCTGTACATTGTGATTGGCCTGAATACCTCTGACTTCAGCTGGAAATGGGACGCTCCTTACCATGTTTGAAAGATTCGCTCGATCTTGACCACATTACCAATCCCAGGAAGTAAACTGTTGCCTATCTGTGTGTTTGTTGTAGTCCAAGAAATAAGATATAGGGAGTTTGTACCTTTTGCATATTGTTAACATGTACTAATACACACTTACACATCAAAGGAAATGTAAAGATGTGAATCGGACGATAGGTGCTCTTTAAAGGCACATCAGTTGCAACTTGCAGGTCATGAGACTCAAACCGACAACTATTTGAGTTACAAGCCCAACTCTCCAACTATAATGCCAAAATAAAGCATTATTTGACATGTAGAAATATAATCATATTCAATATATTTCTATTTTAGCAGTCAGATGATTATTATTAACATGATGTTTATGACTTTATAAATATTGATATAAAGACATGCTATCTCATTTTCTTTTGTTAATCACTCCATCATCTGTGTATTAAAGCCTGTACATGCAGTACGTTTATTTGTTTGAATTTATTTAGGTTATTGAGTTTTGTAAAATGTGTTTGCATGCAGTCTCACATTGTCCTCCATAATTAAATTTTAGCTCATCTCGTCATCTTATACCACCTTTACCCAGTCAATATCAGTGTTTGCTTTATCTAACACATTAAAGTGTAATTATCCTCACTGAAAATTCATTATTGCATCTCTCAGCTGCAACAAGCTGAGATTCTTGGTAATGTCAGCGTAACAACTTCATGTGTGTGAGAGTTTTATATGCATCAGGTTTCTTTTTCATTCTCTATCAGCATTAACTCGCGCAAAGCTTACTCAATCAGATGTGATAAAGATATTCATGAAACAGTTTGTGCGCCTGTCACAGTGTGGAAGAGACCTCATAAGAGCTGTGAAATGAGTTTGAAAATCGATAATATATAACAAGAATCCTTATTTAAAGACCCCATGCAATCTAAATTAAACTCAGTAAAGGCATTTATTTATTTTTTTGCTATGTTTAGTTGATAAATCACTGCATTTTGGGCTTGAGGTTGTGGGGTTGATACCCAGGAAACATACAGGTAGCATATACAGTTTTATAAACTGAGATTGTAAAAAACAACAGAAAGATCCCACACAGTATAAAAATTGTAGTAATCACCAACAACGTTTCGGTGCCATGACCTTCATCAGGTAGGATGTGTCCGTCTGAAAGATAATAGACATATGCATCTCGGATGGCTTGAGGGTGAGTGAATCATGGGTAATTTTCCCCATGACTATCCCTTCAAGACAAGTCTCGAGACCAAAACTGGTCTTTACTACTACAAAACGACAAGCAACTGCCTACAGTAGCAAATCATGTTTTGCAGTGACAAAAAAGCCTGTTGCATATTGAAATAGAAGTGATAAGCCCATTGATATTTTTGCTTAAACATATACAGTATTAATAAGAAATTGGCCAACAAAACCAAAACAGTACTCATGCCAACTGGAAGAGAGAATTGCAGTGTTTGAATCTTGGTTAAATCATCTTAAGATATTTAAAGCTGTAGAAAAGACTTTATCAGCAGGTAAACATGTCCATGTAAATTCGTGTTTGAAGTTATTTCTGTCAAATTAGAACGGCAGATGCGTTACATTAAACAATCAAACAAAATCCCAGTGCTCCACTGTTTATCTTTATAATGCATTGAATTTCCCTTCATGCCTGGATCACGTCAGTCCCTTTGAGATAACTGCAAATTAAAAAGGTTTGGTTTCATTATCTTTATTGAACTATGTTCCCAATGCAGCTCGACGTTTCCCACAGCCATACAGAAACCAAAGGAGGGGCATCCAGAGATTGCACAAGACCATATTTTAACACTAAAATAGTTAAAGCAGCTTTAAACCGTTTAATGTGCAGATACAACTATAAAGCATTAGGAAATGGTATCTCTGTGACCCTTTCAAAACATCATTGTATAAATTCATGGAGCCCAATTGATCCACCAATGACTTGGGGCAGGGCATGACTGAACCATACCTGTCAACCCTCCCGATTTTTCCAGGATACTCCTTTATTTAGCATTCTATCCAACCATCACCCCGCTACACGGAATGTGAACCAGAGCCCACCGCAGACGGAGAGACTGAGCCTGCGGCAACTTTGGTGCCAGTGGCCACCATGACTGAGCCTGTGATAGCTATCCTTCATCCCCCCTGGTCCTACCCAGCTCTCCTTTGTCTCTGCTAGTTCGCCCAGCTCTCATTCGTCCCCAATTGGTCCCGCCCACCTCTCCTTCATTAACCAGAGCAACTCCTATCCCCACACGGGTCTCACCCAATCTCCCACTCCTCCTTCTCTGTCATCATCAACCAGTTTTTCAGCCCTGGGTCTGCTGGCACAGATAGAAACCTCAGCTTACCCTCAGCACACCTGTTTTATTGAGTCGGATGAGCTTCGGCATCTCCATCTGCCAGCTACCTCGGGGATGGTGTATCCAAAGTCTCAAGCTCTCACCTCCAGGACCCGGACTCCCCCTCGCCCCTTCGACCCATCCGCTTCACCTTGGCTCCTTCCGTGTCTTCACTGTGGCCCAACATCCCACTTGTCCCTCTGGCTCTGCCTTGGTCAGTCGTCGTCCCGATTCCACCTCAGGACAACACTCCTCCAGCTACACCTTGTCGCTCAGTCCCACCGACTCTGTTGTGCTCCCCCCTTCATCTCTTCCTTTGTCCTTAAGCCCTGGGTATACTAGGGATGTCCGCGTATGCGCCCCATTATCGTCATCAGGAGGGTCCGCGGCCGTCTGCACGTATAGTCCATGCACAACAGCGCATGCGCGTGAAAATATTAAGACAGGACACTCCACAACAAACAATTATACAAAGGAAATAGACAGCATCCTAAATGTTTTAATGTACTGCAAATGTCACCAAATCAGTGCTGCCCTGACGGCTTGGTAGAGTAATAATTTGAATAATAGAATCATTTGTATTGCGTACATGTCGAACGCAGCCATTCGCCATGGCCGCGATGAGTATACTTTGAAAGCTGCGCGCGAGCCAGACGCAGAAGAAAGTATACTGCGGACTTAAGTCACTCTGACTCCACCGCGGTCCTCGGGATCCCCACCTCTGCCTCAGTCCCCCTTGGCCTTCAGAACCTCGGCTTCCCTCTGGCTCCCTGTTTGCTTGGCTCCCCCTTGGTCTCCACCTCCAGCATCTCCATCACCCTCAGTTGTCCCCAGGGTGGCATTGGCCAAGACTCCGCCATGGCTTCTCCCTCTGTCGACTTCATCCTGGGGTTTCATCCTTGCTGGTCTCTGTATCATCTTCTGGCCCCTTCTGCTCTGGGCTCCTTCCTGGCTCCTCCCATCATTCTCACCATATACTGTCTTTTCTGAAGTTTGTCCCCCTCCCGCCACTTCAGTGTAGTTTTCACTTTGGGGGAGTACTTTCATAGTCATGCCTTAGTTTGTTGTAGTTTTCTCATGTTTCATTTCTTAGTCAATTATGTTTCATCGTCATCACCAGTTCCCTCATTAGTTTAATTATCGTTATCACATGTGTCTCGTTTTGTAATAATCATTCTTGTGTATTTATACCCTGCTTTAGTTCTAGTTCTTGTCAGTTATCTTTAATGCTATATGTTTTTGCTTGCCCGTCATCGTGTTTATATGTTTATTAAGTATATATAAGTTCTATGTTAACTGTTACATGTCATCCTCATCGTCTCTCTCGCTACACGTGACAGTTACAGTACATTATTACATTTATAGTGGATCACATTTATGAATTTGGCAGGTGATTTCATCCATTGACTATCCAATAACTTACATGTAGACGGCAGTATGTCTGTTTCCTGGGGATTGAACTCATGACCTTTATCATTTGATCATTAACAGACTGAATTGCACATCAACATTGTGGTAGGCTTTGTATGGACTGTTTTCTTAATTAAATTGTAAGTTAGATTTTACATACATGTATGTAATATTCAGGTGTTTGATCTTTATTTGTGACTCATGAAACTGTTATTTTGGGCATGTGTTGTTTGGAGGTGAACACAGATCAATCCATCTCACCCTCATTTTAAGACCAATATTAACAGGCCATTCTTGTTAGAAAACATTAAATCTTGGGGACACACGTTTTGCAGTATGCATCGATACACAAATCCAGATCTGTTTGCGGTCATCTGTTATACAAAGCCTCTCCAGTTCAAATCATATTCGTCTTCTCCCCATGCCTTCTGCAGTGTGTTATGCTTGTCATCAGCAATTAGACAGCCTGACTGACAGCCTGTTGTTTATTTGCGCCCTCACTGTCCATAATTTAGACAAGGGAGAAAGCATAATGACCTGCATGATGTGTTCAGATAACTCATCTGAAGGCCCTGTACACATAATGGAAGTTCATCATAACTGCTCAGATTAAGACTTGAAGAATTGTGATTTATGCTGGCTCCCATTTTGTTCATGTGTTAGTGTTTGAATTGGCAACACTCTAAAAATGTCTGTGTTATTTTTGACTTATAATGGGTAAATATTGGACAGAACACATGCTGGGTAAAATTGACCTAATGTTGGGTTGTTGTTATGCAACTATGGGGTATAATAACCCAGCAGTTGGGTTAAAACAACCCAGCATTGGGTCAATTTTTACTCAGCGGTGTGTTCTGTTCAATATTTACCCATTATGGGTCAAAAACAACGCCCACATGATGTTGTATAGGAAGAATTTACTGAATTTAAAGATATTAAACATTAAACAAAAAATATTTCCATACTTAAAGGAACCGTATGTAGGATGGTGGCCAGAAATGGTACTCCAATTACTTTCAAATTACTGTAGAGCGGTGTATCCCATTCCCCTCCCCCCTGACTCGAGGTTGCCAGATACTATAGCCTGCAGGATCCAATAGGAACGTACTGGTTGCTACTAGAAGCTTCCAATGGCAAGTGATGAGTCCTACACATTACGTTTTTTTTCTTTTAAACCTTTTAAGCCAACCTGGCCACGCTGGTGGGACCGACGAGTCTTTGTTTACAAACTATTAAGTTTACAATGTATCATATTGATGAAGAAGGGTATTAAACTTGTCATGCCATATATCATTACAAAGATGTCATTTCGAAGTGCTGTTTCATAAAATAAATGCTCTAGCAAAATGACTAATAAATTTAATGCAACGAGGTCATATTTGAAATGTTCATTCATAAGATGACATCATACCTTTATTATGAAACAGCACGTCCATAGTCCAACTCCAGGCTTGCGCTGCTCCATGCCAAACGTTCACAATATAACATCCACTTGCAGTTTTTGTCCACAAACATTATTACATATGAGAAATATTGATATTCCATCGTATTTTGTATATAATACTCAATCCATATTGTTTTTTAATAATTGTGCACACAGAGAGATTCTACTATGGAGAAGGCATAACGTTAAGCGATCAGGGCAGATTCAAATTCTTCTCCGTTTTCAGCCGTCTCCATCTTTAAAGGCATCTCCTGTACAAATCCTTGTTTTATTTCAGACTGTCGTCACAACGTATTTTGGATTCATAACATTAGACATTTTTTTATCCGACACGTTCGAAGTTGCAGCTGTGGTAACTAGAGCAGAGTTGGCAACCTGTATGCCGAAACACTACTGACTTCGTGATTGGTAGATAGATGGAGGGAGGGTGGTGCATCAGACCAAAACACTACATGACAACATAAACATCAGTTGAGGGCTGCAAATCCACTTTTTATATGAAAATATCCTGGCCGGACCACTGTTGTCAGTGATATAAGTATTTGAAATGAACATGATTTCTTAATGTCTAGTGACATATCAGGGACATCTTATGATTAATTGATATAAATTTCATACTGTTCCTTTAAAACTTGTAGAATAAGCAACACAATCTCATGGCAGGATTTTATGAAGTGGCTAATTCATATTAATTTGCACACCCAAGTGTTTACATTTTTGTCTGATTTGCTTTTACCCCTGTGACGTTGGGGTTAGGGCTGGGGTTAAATTATTGTTTTTAGGATAATTTTATGCTTTTGTATACGATTCACTTCATATGAATTTATCAACTCTTGTTTACTTTTTAAGGTGAAAAAACTTTTAAAAAATTACTTTAATTAGTGACTAAACTTAATTGTTCTCTTAATGTGAAAAAAGTTGAAAAAAAAAATCTATTTTTTAGGCATAACCAATTGAAATATTTTTTTTTAAGTTCATCAAACTTTCACTTTTTACACTTTTATTATATATTTAAGGAACAGTATGTAAGAAATGTATATCAATTAATCATAAACTGGCTCTGATATGTCACTAGACATTAAGAATTTTTTTCTGAGTTGCAGCCCTCAACTGATGTTTATGTTGTCGTGTTGTGTATTGGCCACCAGTTTTGTGATTGCAGTACCAGTTTTGGCCACAATCCTACATACTGTTCCTTTAATATGTAATATTTTTTAAATATAAAAGATACAAGAAATACTTATATTAATCAAATTATTTTTGTAGGTGGCTTTTCAAACATTGATTATTAATCTGATGTTTCAGAAAATGATGCCATGTGTATGGCAACATGATTTTGAGTAATTCTGAAAACTAAATGCATTATTCAAAACTACAGCTAGATGGATTTCTTTGAACTTCATTTCATAAATTTAAACTACAAATCTGTACCTTTTGGCCAGAAATGTTAATTTCAGTAATAAATTGTAATTCTTAAAGGACCAGCTTTTCCTGTTTTTGAAGCAATTGTGTTTATAGTGTGCAATATAACATGTGTTCATGTTTTGTGTGTAAAAAAACGCAGTATTTTTCACACAATTGACTTTCACAATTGATCTGTATAGCGCTGCTTCACTGTCCTAAAACGGTCTGATGTGTTCCTTGTTCTATGAAGTCCCTCTTTCAGAAATACGTACCGAGTTCTGATTGTGTAGTTTGTTTAATGTGTTGTGATTCGACAGCAGCTTAGCTTAGCAGACCCGTTTGAGGTGGTGACTGACATATTCCTGTGGGTGGAGTTTAGTCAAAAACTCTTATATTGATCTCATTCAATCAGGAAGTAGAGGGCTGTAGTCCAAACCGGCCGTTCGCTGTAGGATTTGAAAGGGGAATTCTGTAAAAGAAAATTCATCGCTTGGAATTGAACTTTGAGCTTTATTATTTTGCATGTATTTATGCTCTAACAGCAACATTACACACTAACTAAAGTTTGAAAAATTGGATTAGGAAAAACAGGACCTTTAATCCATTCATAATGCAATCCTAATGAAAGACAACTCTGCTGTCCTTATCATTCACAGTGTGTAGTACTTGGATAATGTGTAAAGGGACTATCTAACATCTCTTTTCCCTGTCGCCCCATTATTAGTCTCTATTCACACCAAAATGATTAATGTGAACATTTGCATTCACTGTAGGCTTGAGCCCAGCCTAAGAGAAGCTCTTAATTTATTAGCTTCCATTATGACCACCTTGCTGGGCATGTAGCGACTCCACAGCTGAATGACCTCTTCACCCAGGATATAAATCTGCTTAGCTGAAACTGATAATTTACTATTAAAATAATCAGCGTAGTTGGCAGCTGCATACCAAGCGTAAAATTGTTAATAAGATTCCTTGTCAATCAGATATAAATCCTACTTTCACTTTTCTTTATTGGAAAATTGCACATAAGAAATGAGTTGCCAAACTTAAGAATGTTTTCTATACGATTTGGTTAAAATGCTGAGATATAAACGGGTTGCACGGGTCCTTGAAAGTTTGTGAATCTGGGGGAAAAATGCAAGGCCCTGGGAAGTTTGTGAAAATATACATACATAGATACAGGTCATTGAAAGTGCTTGAATCTATTATATGCAAGAAGTTTTCTGGGGAAAAAAATCCATATTTTTCCCTGTGTAGTGTAGGATTATATCATAAAAATTCTAGCATTTTAAGCACACGTGCTAACTGTTCACTTTAAATGCTCATATCTTCTGTCTGCAAATGTTGATTCATACCAAAATACTTTTTTGCATAGTTGTGTTTGACACATGAAAACGTCTCTGGTTACGTATGTAACTCCCTGAGAAGGGAACGAGACGCTGCGTCTCCCTTGCCATACTTCCTGCATCCCTGTAACGCCGTCTTTGGCACTATGTCAGATAGTGATATACATCCTGGCTCCCGTCTCACCCTGTCTTTGTCATTAAGCCTCACCATTGGTTGAATTTGATATACACATTCAGAGGCACTTACCCCTGGAGGCGTCCCCAAAGTGTCAGCGCAGTGACGCAGCGCGAGTTCCCTCAAAAGGGAACTGTAACAATGTATCTTAAAAGGTAACACGATGCTCTCACTTGAAATGCGTCCCCACATTTAGTCTTTGAATTAGATGGTATTTGACCTGGAAAGTCCTTGAAAGGTCCTTGAATTTTAAGTTAGGGTGTGGGAACCCTGTATAAAGCCTCGTGCCTTTTTAAAACCTCACAAGAAAGTGACTGACGCTTGTCTCTCTTAGACAAACAACTTCCTCTTCTTAGATAAATTGATAAACAAGCTACAGTTGTTTAATTCATCCTACCGTATATAAAATATTTTAATGGCATATTTTAAAAGGCACGACGTGGTCTAGTTCCATGCGACTGAATTTAGATTGGCACCTGAAGAAGCTTTGGCCTTGGAGGACTGAGAAGTGACACATTGACAGCATGGGATGGGGATCAATATCTTTATCCATGATAACATATGGAGGGAAACTTTTACGTGTGGTGATTAGTGCTGCTTCAGTTAGTGGCTGAAGCACAGAGGGATTGAAGTCTCACTTGCAAGGCAATCCGTTATGGTTTGGTACCTTGGATTACATAAATGTCTGATAAACTAGTGGTTTAGAGCTGTCAATACATTTCCTGTTGACATCACACCAATAGAACTTAATTAGTTTTTATTAAGTTTCGGTGAACCATGTTAACCATGTATTTTGTAGTGAGTTGTGCAACCCAATTATCCCTTTGGCAGTAAGGCTTTATGGAGTTAGCCAAAAAATAAATGACTTAATGGTCAATGAAAATCTTTTAAAGAGCCCCTATTTCATCGCTAGAAAACAATGTTATTTTGCCTATTTGGTATAATACAATGTGCTTGCATGGTTTATGGTTAAAGGAATATAAAATTTTCTTTTTAGAAAAATCCAGATAATTTACTCACCATCATGTCATCCAAAATGTTGATGTCTTTCTTTATTCAGTCCAGAAGAAATTATGTTTTTTGAGGAAAACATTGCAGGATATTTCTCATTTTAATGGACACCAACAATTAATACTTAACTCAACACTTAAAAGTTTTTTTCAACAGAGCTTCAAAGGACTTTAAACAATCCCAAACGAGGCATTAGGGTCTTATCTAGTGAAACGATTGTCATTTTTGACAAGAAAAATAAAAAATATGTACTTTTAAACCAGATTATTCTTCACCGGGTTTAACTTTTCTATTACTTACAGGTCCGGAAATAAAAATGTCTAGGCAGACGCTTTATCCTGCTACTATGACCCTACACCTTCTGACCGCACCCATTGTACCACCATCTCACATCATAGCCCCCATCTCATGGGATATCATGCAAGAAATCCAGCAAGAGTATCAGCAGGATCCCATACCACCAGAATGTCCCCCTGAGAAAACCTACGTTCCTCTGTCTCTCCGTCCCCGCATCCTGCAATAGGTCCACAGTTCCCTCAGTTCCGGTCATCCAGGTATTTCACGCACTACTGCACTCATGAGAACGTCCTTTTGGTGGCCCACTATGAATAACAATGTCTTGAATTTTGTCAAGTCCTGTCGTGTCTGTGCACAATCGAAAACTAGATCTACCCTCTGGTCTGCTGAAACCTCTGCCCATTCCACAACGCCCCTAGTCACACTTGAGCATAGATTTTGTTACTGATCTCCCCAATTCTAACAATTACACTGCAATTCTGGTAATCATTGACCGATTCTCTAAAGCCTGTTGTCTAGTTCCCGTCAGAGGATTACCTACGGCCATGGAAACTGCAGACGGCATGTTTCACCAAGTGTTCAGGAACTTTGGTATCCCAGAGGACATCGTATCACACCGTGGAACCCAGTTCACCTATCAGGTTTGGAAGGCCTTCTGTAATCAACTTGATATCAATGTCAGTTTAACTTCTGGTTATCATCCCCAGTCTAACGGTCAAGTCGAAAGCTTAAACCAAGAAATTGGAAGATACCTCAGATCCCGAGACCCGAGAACAACATTACTGGTCTGAGTTCCTGCCCTGGGCCGAGTACGCACAAAACTCACTGAGGTACTCGGCTATCAACCCCCCATGTTCCCCTGGTCAGGTGAACCGTCTGCTGTCCCCGCTGTGGACGACTGGATGAGAAGGAGTGGAGAAGTCTGGGAAAGCACCCATGTGAGACTTCAAAGAACCATCTGAAACCAAGAACTCCACGCCAACCGTCACAGACGTCCTCACCCCCTGTATCAACCTGGCCAAAGGGTCTGGCTCTCCACGAGGGACCTCAAGCTCCAGCTCCCGTCCAATAAACTAAGCCTGAGGTACGTACAGTAGGGCCTTTCCGAATAGTCAGACAAATAAAATTATGTTACTTACCAATTGGAACTCCCTGTTAATTATAGAATTTCTCCTTCTTTCCATGTTTCCTTGCTGAAACCTTATCATGCGGTGTACGACACCAATGGGGAGCCTCAAGAACTACCTCCTCCTCTCGACGTTACCCATTTGCCTAACGTCTTAGATTTGTATGCTAGATTGGTTTGTTTTAATAAACATCCGCAAAATGGATCCAGCTGTTTCTGCGTCCTCCTTACAACACCAAAGGAAATAAAAAAACGTGAATCGGACAATAGGTGCTCTTTAATCTAAAAATGTGCCAACATGGTGTCCAGTCTGTGGAAAAGTGACCCTAAACCTTTGAATGCTAGAATATATATAACGCAATATCGTTCTCTTAGTAGTGTGATATGGCTTTATATCAGCATGGCCAGAAGCACAAGGCCGCAGGCAGAGACTGCTTACTGCTTTGATTGTAGGATGTATGGTGAAAAAAGGGGGGCTTCGTTTGTGGCTAGTACAAACCATTTTAAAGTCAAAACTTATTTTGTTCTTCTGTTTTTTTTTACTCTGCAGCACCACAGTATTTACTGCTTTTGTTAATATTTAAATTTAAGTTTATCTTTTCAGTTAATCTTATATACCCCTGCACCACTTTTATTATATTCATTAGAAGCTACTTTATTTATGCCTTACTAAACTTCATGCTTTTCATGCACCTAAATATATGATATGACCTGTAGTGCTATACCAGCTGATATATGTACAGTAGTCTTAATTTGGATGCTCAATCTGCATTTGAAAGGGTTAAATCTAACTAAATCAAGTAATTGTCACAGAATCACCTGATTACCAATCACCACTAACTGTCACCAAATTCAGCACCACATGATAAAATGACCCCCCCAAACACCCACACATACTGTCTGGTATCATCTTTATCTACCTGATCTCCTGCCTGTTTCTAGTCGATCCTGATCTCCTCTTCCATCGTTGCTTTCGGCCTCTGGAAGGAATCATTCAATGGAAAAAATAAAAGTGTTATCGTCTATTACAGTGACTATCAGAAGTGTGTGTTTGTGTTTGTGTGTGTGTGTGTGTGTGTGTGTGTGTGTGTGTGTGTGTGTGTGGCAACGTACCCATCTTCCTCGTTTGATGTCTTCACCCATATTACCTGGATTTTAGTCGTTTTCATTATTCACCTGTTTAAGCTTTCTTAATCATACCTGTTGTTTGCATTACCATCTCTCTCTTGTCTGTATCCCTTGACAGTAAAATCACTCTAAGTTAAGTAATTTTTGCATGCCAACATCAACTTTAATCATATAAAATGTATTTTTCCAAAAAGCTATTGTGGCCAGTGAAAATGCGGAATTAAGTGTCAAGTATCTGCAGACTGCTTAAACTTAACTAACGTTATAAATTGTAAAACATAACAATAGCTGAACATGATTTTTGATTTGATCATTTAATTTACTGACCCCCTCGTTTTCAGAAACTCATCGGATCTAAATGAATCACAAGAATGACCTATTGTGGATCAAAAACTGCGCATTTTGCCGAAAGGTGACAAGTTTGCACCCCTGCTGAATGATCACAACACACTGAAGCAGCCACGTCACAGACAAATAAGTGAACAGTGTCCCAATGTCAAGTGAGAAAGGGTCCTTACCAGTGCCCAAACCTCCATACAGTAGAGCTGCACGATTCTGTATAAAATGAGAATCACGATTCTTTTGCTTAAAATAAAAATCACGATTCTCTCACAATTCTCAAAAACTTTTTTATTTTAAAGTGGTGGATCGAATGCGAGCACAAGCACATCTGGCTTGCGCAATACCTGATGCGGCGTCAAGACGTCCTCGCGGCCGCTGTTAGTAATTGCGTGTTGCAGAGAGAACTGCCGAGACTACCCGAGAACTCCGTCTTTCCTCCTTGAAAATATGACTACCTAAATCATAGAAATGCTGATTTAAGATCGTTTGGGGGGTCGAATCGAGATCACGATATTTTAATGATTAATCGTGCAGCTCTAGCATACAGTACACGATCCACTAATTCACAAACTCGGGAGCAATAGGGAACGAATTGAGACTCACGGAGCAGCAGCTCAGGTGGCTACAGTGATTGGGTGCGGCGCTCTAATTTAACCGTTTAGAACGTTGCGTGGCATTAGTTCCGCTTTTGGCGCTCGCGTGAAAGGGGCCCTGTCAGCGCGTTCACAAAAAAACACTTATTGTCTCTGCTTAAATGTAACTATAAACAAAATGTTAACTAAAAACACCTTTTATTATTTGATACTGTAGCGAATATTTTTCCATATGGACATTATAGTTTGACACTCATCATCAGAATACTTATTAATTATAACATTGGCATGTGTATTCTGAAAAGCCCTTAATGCTACTTTGGTATTTAAAAATCAAGGTCTACTGCCAAATATTTTCCTTAAGAGATGTAGAACATCAGGGAAACATATAAAACTAATAAAAGTAAATAAAAGTAGCTCTCAGAAAAACTATAACAAACAACTCTTTTCCAATTTGTTTTAAAACAAGTTATATCAAACATACCAAAATACATCAATAATTCTCTAAATATGCAAACTTTAGACATAATGTGCATTATTTAAAAATTCTGACAAGAGTCACACAACAGCTTGCATGAATTAATGTGTTTATTTCTTCAACACGTAGGAAAGATTTTGATTATTAATGCATACTGACATTTCTAACAAAACACACTGGACTAATATTGAATCTGGGGATTTGGACTTGAGTGTTTGTTATAAATCCATTGCATGGCTAGTCAAGATTAAATAAGAATTTAAAACATTGATGTGTTCTTAATCTTTTTACTTCACCTTCATTCATGGCTCTTTTAATTTCTTCTGCTTTGTACGGATGGCTTTAAACCATATCCATATACCAAGATGCACGTCGATAGGCGCATCAACTGCATGCCAAGCTGCACAGACAGACCGACAACTTGAATTAAAGTGTCATGAGATCATACTGTTTGTTACAGTGCCACATGTCGTCAAAAGCAAGGGGGCCCCTAGTGGTTCGGGGCCCTACGCAGCTGACGTAGCCTACGTATAGGGAGGATCCGCTCTGCATTACACACTAACTGAAGTTAAAAATGAGAAGTCATAATCAAGGACCCCTTTAACATGTACATGTGCATACAATTATTTAGTCTATACTCTAATAGGGTACACCCTGTTAAATCTCCCCAATGCACACCCGTATGGCAAAAAAATATTTAATACGTTTTACTTTCTACAAAATGTATTTAGCATATATTTAAAATATATTTTTGACCAAAGACATTTATTTGTTTATCCTAATTCCACCTTTATTTTTAATTCTTCTATCACATGTAAATAAACTTCTATTATTATTCTCTTTTTCACTCTCTAGGATAAAATACATGAGTGATATCACGTTAACTTATTTTTAGCTGAAGGGTTTGATTGATTTGTCTGGTAATGGTAGATAGATCTACGGGCCACAGAGTGTTGGGCTATAATCGTATCTCTCATGTTACTTTTTCAGAGCCCATTTAGAACATTCATGGAAATGGATGGCCAATGGGGTCTAGATCCCTCAGTGTCAGCCTATGTAGTTTCTCCCTGCATGGGATCAAAGCTTTACCCATAACCCCTCTCTCTCAGTGAAATTCAATGCTGTCTTTGGTTATCTTAATTCAGTCAGAGGTTACATTAGAGCCGTGGCTGCTAATGACTTTGTGCATCTTTCAAAATGGCAGCCGGACCGATTTGTTGATGGGTTGCAAAATGAGTCGTACACAATCCTAAAAGACCTCCCCTCTCAACCCCCAATACTGCAACACTGAATGCTAGATAGCATGACATACAAATGACTGAGGCCCGTTGCATTTACAGCTTAGCAGACAACGGCATACATGCGCTGACTCATTTAGATTGCTATGGGCATTTTACAGACCAGGGAGAGTTTCTGTTAAAATCAATGTTTTCTACTTGGTTCTTTGCAGATAAACAGAAGGGTTGTAAATCTTGACCTAAGTGCGATTCGAATGGAGGGTGACTACAACATATTATTTCGGTATCATTATTGCCTTTTGATAAGAGTTTGTGTTGGAATTATACTGTCATTTTCACAGCACATGAAAGCTAATAGCTTTACGTGCTGCATGCAAGCAACACACCACACATTCGTCAATAATGACTTTACATGTGCTCTACATTTGACCGTGTGTTATTTGAAAATAGGGTCATCACCCTTTGCTGACAAATGCGTCAGCCTACAACTTGATGGGGCCTAGAGCACGTCCCTGAGGAATGCCCCTCAGAAATAAGAGGCAAGCGTCAGTCTAGCTGTCTGTCACATCCTAGGACACGAACATTAATTATGGGCTACAAGTGAAGGACCTTATCCATTGTATAAAATTACATTCCATTTAGCACTAATTGAGCTGCCCTGTATTACAAATGATTGATTGAATAATCCAATTTTGATCTGTGCACTTTGTGGAAACAAGGAATAATCCATCATTATTTGATCCCTATCACTCTCCTTGTTCGAGGAATTTCTGTTCCTCCTTTGTTCCTGTTGGTAATTCTGTGCGCTCTAGCAAGTTGAAAATGCAAGTAATTAAATGACACCGAAACAGCCCATTCATCATATAACAGACTGACTGTCACACAGTCAATAGGGAGTCTTTTCAAGTGCACCGATTCACTCAGTTTAGGCAGGTAGGTGACACATCCAACACATACCTGCACCATGCAGATCCCAGATCTGGGCTAAGCCCTTAGAGTCTTTTCAAAGGCAGTACTGTATATGGCCTAGATATTTACAAAATCTGATTTCCCCCCAAAAAAGTGGATAAAGAAACACAAGACTTATGGCCTCTTGAAATGACCTACCATTTTTAGTTAAACTTTTAATATGATGAATTTGACATACAGAATTATTGTTCATCACAGTGATCGACTAGCAATAGGTGGAACCAAGACTTTTTTCCATTGTGCTGTCTTTTGAACGCTACGGGGCGGTTTCCCGGACAGGGCTTAAAGGGGACATTTCACAAGACTTATTTTAGATGTAAAATAAATCTTTGGTTTCCCCAAAGTACGTATGTGAAGTTTTAGCTCAAAATACCCCACATGTCATTTATTATAACATGTTAAAATTGCCACTTTGTTGGTGTGAGCAAAAATGTTCCCTTTTTTTGGGTGTGTCCTTTTAAATGCAAATTAGCTGATCTCTGCACTAAATGGCAGTGCAGATGGTTGAATAGTGCAGATTAAGGAGCCAGTTACTGGCTTGATATTTTTCACATTTTCTAGGTTGATAGAAGGACTGAGGGACCCAATTATAGCACTAAAACATGGGAAGAAGTCAGATTTTCATGATATGTCCCCTTTATGCTGGGTTCACACCAGACGCATTTGAGGCATCAAATTCGTGTCTACCGAACGTAGTTGGACACTTGAACATTTTGAGTGTACGTACTTCATTCGTGCGTGAAAGCCACATGTGAAATTCTAGTCATCAAGACCTTCACACAGAAATCTGCGTCATGGAAGGGGCATCTGTGGCTCGCTTCCTGTTATCATGTCACTACTAGAGCAAGCTCCTTCCGCGCGTTTTTCCACCAAAATTCAGTCGGCAACGCTCAATTCGCGCGAATGATGCATATGATACATATTCGTGCCGCAAGACCTCCAGACGCATGTCAAGGCGTCTTTACATTGACTTCACATTGAAATCACTTGCTCTTGACGCCTCTACCATGGCTGGTGTGAACGCAGCAAGAAACTAGTCCCACACTAAAATGCATGTTTAAGGTTTTAAACTGACATATTTTAATGCATCATATATCAGTGTCATTCATTTGTCTCAAGATGCACAACCAGTATTGTTTTTTGTAAAAACTCTTAAATGTCCTAAATATAACAAAAGGCCTAGTCCAGGATTTATCTAAACCCTGTCTGGAAAACTGTCCATAAGGTTTTAAGATTTGTTGCAAATTTCAAGCAGATTTTGAAGATTTATTTAATTTGTCATGCCCCTTTTTTCTAAGCAGCGGCATATATTCATTTTTAATCCCTGCTTCTGGCTGACTCATCCCACTTCTGCTGATATCTGACTGCATTTCACCTGTTAGAATCTGAACATGGTGTAATAACACTGGTGTTATGCAGTGGTTTTTAATGTTTTGTACCCCTAAAATTTAACACGTACAAAATTGTTCCTTAAGGTACACAATTGGTCCTTATGGTATAATATTGTACCCCAAAAATGTGTTGTATGCCCATATTTACTTCCAAAAACTTTAGTCTCCAGATGCCTTCTTGACATTTGCAGATTACTGATGTTTCATGTACAAATATGCACACACATATACACTGAAGACACTATTACATACAATATTCATTATACACTATATCAGGGGTCTCCAACCTTTTTATGAGCAAGGGCTACCACAATGGATAAAACAATCTGGAGGGCTACTTTTTGATATAGTCTACTTAAACTTTTTTGTTTTACTTGTTTATTTTATTTTATTTGACTTGTTTATATGTTTTAGTATTGTTTAAAATTTTAACATACGTAAACCAAGCCAAGCTAATATAAAAAAATATGTAATGAATAAATATTACAGTTGAGACTATTAATAGAATGTGCTTTGGCGGGCACCTCACAGACTCTGTGCGGGCTACCTGGTGCCCGCGGGCACCACGTTGGTGACCCCTGCACTATACAGTACAATAATACAATACAATATACACAATATGTTTATACAACACAATACGTAGAGGATGACAAATGGATGTAAACGTGTGTGTGCTTACATGTATAAATTATATGTGCAAAAAATGTAAACATTGTGCAATTATGCAGAAAGTGGCAAGTGCTGAGCTAATACAGTTAATGTCTTGACCATGATGAATAACATTTTACCTAATGAAATATTGCACAGTACCTACACTAAGAGGCAGTATGTGGATGTGATTGAGACCACTGGGTCCATGTGGTAGGTGGGGTGTTCAATAAAGTAACTGTGATTTTTTTGTTGAGTCTTGTTGTCTGGGCATACAGTGTTTTGTATGAACAGATGGCAGGAAGGTTAAGATGTTTTCTGCAGTACAGCTGAAGTACCTCACTGGACATCAGCTATTTAAGACATTACAGTATGTAAATCTAATAAATATGTCACAGACAGAAGAAGACATAACGGGTTAGATCGTTCACAAAGTTTATAAAAGTTTATGTGCAAGGGTACAGATGGCAGATGCAACAAGAAGGTCAGTAGACGAGAGAATTAGAGATTAATGTCACAATAAAAGGGAAGGAGTGATTGTCTTATCCGTCCTGACGTATTTCCAAGTGAAATGGCTTCTGAATTGAGACAAAAAGAGGGGGGCGGGACTTAAATTTGCCCATTGAGAATTGGTTGGATGTTGGGTCATGTCGCTATTCGCTAATTTTTTTCCTGGGACCTGTCATCCAGCTATTTCTCATGACCTGAGAGAGATCGCTTTGAGGAAAGGAAGAGATTTGCATTTTTGATTAAAGATTATGAAGGCACAGAAAAAATGAAGCTTACAGGTAAGTCATTTATAAAAAAACAAAAATTCCACAATATTGCAAAAACGTTTTTATAAAACGGCCCGTTCTGGTCCTTCATTCTGATTGGTTGAAACGCTGTCTAAGCCATGATAAAATACCCCGGTAACCCCACGGTTCAGACCACATTACATAAGTATCACTGCGCCACTGTTGCTGTGTACTGATTTATGAAAATAAACACCACAGTCTTTAATCATATTTTAAATTTTTCTACAATTGCACAATAAACGCCGATATACAGATAAATGTCAATAAATATTGTTGAGTCATCTCGTCAATAAAGAGAAAACGCTTCTTTTTATTGTTCTTTAACCTCAAATTCATATTTCCACTATTATCCACTAGATGGCGATCTTACCCAACTTAAACACTGATGCATTCAGTCAACACTAAAAACACTGTGTAAGTTTTGATGAGGCTCTGAATCTGATCTCTTACAAAACTTCTTCACAAGCCGCTTTTAGCTTAAAATTTGAGAGGTGATAAGAGAACAAATGAAGGTAGGATGACACTTTTTTTAAAGCGGTGCGTCTGTTCTTTCATTTGATATAATTTATGTTTATTTAAAGAAGATAATTTTTCTGGAAGGCATTAAACTAAAACTGGGTGGCAACATAAAAAAACACTGACGGGGAAAGAGTTAAGCATGCTTTCAAGCTTATTTGATCATCACTTCAACCGTTGCATGATATAAATGTTAATGTATATTTTAGATTAATGTTGATTTATGAAAATACATACTACAGTCTTTAATCATATTTTCATTGTGTCTTTGCTGCGTCTGTGTTGGTTGGGAACTGCGCTCCGTTTCAGTCACACTTGATTCTGAGGAACTACTTTGTTTGGGCAGAATAGTTATATTTGTAATAATATAATTACAACATTTTTTTGTGTTTATTTAATGAAATCTTGCTATGCATATGAAGTAACCGTTTTATAAAATCAATGAGCCCCACGAAGCAGTGGTGTTACAGTGCATTTTATAACAGCTAAGAGGGTGCTTTGCGTAGTGCCTAACAACGCCCCTTAGCCGTTATAAAATGCACTGGTAACCCACTGCTTCTTGGGGCTTATTGCTTTATTAACCTCCTAAGACCCAAGCTTTAGTTTGTCCTTTTTTTCAGATTTCTTCCAGCTATTTTGGGGTTAAGACGAACCAATAAATAAAATAACCAAATATTTTTCTTTTAACATGAAGCAGTGTACTTGTCCATGTTTGTGTAAAACAGGTTACAGTTACACAGAATTAAGTCTTAAGGTGCAAAAAAAAAAAAAAATTATGTCCATATCCAGGTCTTAGGAGGTTAATTTTAATTTCATTGTGACTTTAAACTTAACCAGTACAGTCAATTTGTTTTTGTTGGAGAGAATGAGTAGCAGTTCAGGAAGCAAGGCAGCTGATAATGTGCCGTGAGGAAGAAGATTCAGGTAAAGCAAGGCACGCACTGTGTGTTAGCCAAGGTCATGGTTTAAAAGCGCACACTCACATTGTATGAGTAAATCGAATGCGATGTAAAGCCCAAGCTCACGAACTGTGTGCTCACACTATACTGCAACTTGACTGCTCACACTGCATGTCTGAAATAAACATGCGAGACACACGAACCCAGGCGTGTGTTGCTGTGCCTGTTTAAAAAAAAAAACATGCCGTAGGCACTCTGGATTTTAGAGTGGGGAGTTTATTATATATGTGTGTAATATTTACACCTGTGTAGGCAGTTTGTATGCGTTTACCAGATGAAATTATCCTTAAATAATCCCTGACTGCATTACAGCAGAGTAGGTGGTGATATTTACAATAGATGTACGACGCCAAAAAAAGGTGTGTTCAATTAGAATTCGGGTGACGATGAACGAGTGGGTGGAGCTGGAGGGTCTGGTGTGGCAGATGGAGTTGCCTCTGTGATACAAAAATATCTACAATATTAGATAATACACAGTGCCGGCCTGAGCCTCTTGGGGGCCCTAAGCAGAATGTGTTTGGGGGCCCCCCTCCCACCACGCGGACACAAATGTCACGCTCTAATGTTACATTATAAATGAATACAGTGAGGTTAAATAATGAAAAAAACTATACTTAAATAAAATACTTTATTCTTCAATGTGTCATGTCATATTAACAGGCTATGGAATGTTAACATTGGCCAACAAGAAAAACCTCATCTGCTGCATCATCAGCTGTGGAGGCACTGACACTTGATGAAACATCAGGGGTGGGTAGAGTTGGTTGTGCTCCAAAGTACTTCAACAGTGTTCCTGAAAAAAATAGCATTGGATAAGTGCATAGTTGATCGAGCAGAATGAGTTTATTTGCTAATTTTTCATTACTTACACAACAAGCAATAAATAAATAAATATGAGGATAGCACTGTTACATCACTACCCACCATATAAATAAGATTGAAGTCTATTTTCATCACAGAAATCTCCCTACACAACATGGTATTGGTATATGTTCTCATAAAGTCCAATACCATCTCTTACCAAAGATCTTAGACAGAGAGCGCATGTGCTTTGCCTATGAAGCTGGAACGTTACCGATGTTGGAACGTTCACTTCAACACATACAGCAATGCTAGCTAGGGGTGTGATGGATCACAAAACTCACGGTTCGGATCACATTATGTTTTTTGAGGCACAGATCTGATCATTTTTCGGATCAGCAGAATAAGGGGTTGGAAAAACTAATAAAAAATGAGGAAATTACTTACAAACATTTATAAAAAAAAAAAAGTTGCACATTAAGTAAGGGCTAAAATTAGCATTAGGTACAGAAATCAAATCAAATGAATCATAACACTTTATTGTATGAATTAAATATAATTATTCTTCTTTAGAGCTACAGAAGTGATTTTCTCTTTGTCTTGGAAGGTTTGATTAACATTAATGACACAGACTTAAGTAGGTTAATTAAGGTTACTGTCTCTTTAAGAGAAGCACGGACATGGTTTCTGCCTAAACTATACATAAACCGTCCAAAGACATAAACAAATGTTTTTATTGGAAAAGAGTACTGTGGAGATCATTTTGTTTGTATGTGCCCTGTCAAGAACAGAAAGATTTTATGTTCGTCTCTCCATGTGTGCCCTACTAAGTGCACTTATATGCGGCGCGCTCACACAGACGGAAATACAGACGGCGGAGCATAAAACCGTTATGTTGTTTTCAGTGCTCTATTCCTCAAATATATGTTAATGGACTACAGTATGACACAAAATAGCGTAACTCTCTCTAAAGTTTAAACATCAAGTTTTAGTGTTCTGATCTCTGAAGGGAGCTGGGCTGGACAATTTAAACCGCATGGGCATTGGGCATGCAGAATACTGCTCACTTTAGCGCCTTTTTGCGGGATAAATTGTTTAAAATCACTTGAAATGTTAACTTTTGCAAGCCTTTGAAACACGTGCAAATGATAAACTTTCACTATTTAAGCGCATGCGAGCCGAACCGTGGGTCGATCACGGTCACGGATTAACGTCGATCTGTCACACCACTAACACAAATTAAACATACTGTATATAATCATGCAAACATACCTTTATCTTGCTCTTTTTTTCTCATCCTCGGTCCTTTTCTTTGTTCTCTTTTCGGCCCCAGAGGGATATATCCTTTTTTTGTGACATGTCAAATGGCTCATCATTGTTTACAGTGAGTGACGACGTCGTGCACTTGCGCGCTGACGCGCAGGTGGCGCAGGTGTCTATGTTGCGCCTGACTAAAACGCTAGCACTGCAGACACATAGTTGTCTGCAAATCAAAATTTTCTTGTCTTTAATTATTCATTTATAAATTCGTATTCATTCATTCATCCATTTATATTACCTGTTTAAGTTATTTAATTGTATAAAAAAAATATTTAAAAAAACGATTGGGGTGGGGGCCCCCTGGTGGCCAGCGGGGCCCTAAGCAGCCGCTTGGTTCGCTTATGCCTCGGGCCGGCCCTGATAATACAGCAGGCAAATGTTTATATAGTAGGGTATTAAAGACTGTGAGTTGTTATAGGCAGGACAGCATAGGTGTTTTATATGTCCCGTCCCTTTACAATCATTTCTTCAGTGTAATTCTGATAAAACTGCTGTTATTAAATTCTCATTATGAGCACACACAGAAATATTTTATTTGTTGCTATTTATTTAAAATTCAGCCCAGGCAGGTTTAGTTTAATGTTTATAAGCGCTATGTGTTATATAGGACTATTCTGTACCCTTGAGGCAGGCAATTTCATAACACACAGAAAAACACTACGGGTCTTGTTTGGTATTTCGGTGCAGTGTTAAGTGATATACGGCTATTTCTATCCACTAGGAGTCATTATGGAAACACTGTGGCTTGCTGGTTGATATGTCTCTTAATGTTAATGGTACAGTGGTATCAGTAATATGAACACTATGGAACCCACCATCAGCAGATAGACCAGCATGGCTTTATTGCCCATGTCAACAGTAATTTAAAAGTAGCTATCTTGTCCTTTTTATTACCTAGCTCCTATTGGTTCCCTCCCAGTTGAGTTAAGGGCACATACTTTCTTTAATATTGTTTATATTGTTTTAAATCACTCTTTAGGATTGCAATAAAAGATACAAGCACATGTGTGTACCCATTTCCATTCATTGACTGTGTGCATCATAAAGATGTTATGAATTTGGAAAGGCTGCTCATGAACAACACATCCTTGTGATGTTTTAGCTCCATGGAGGCTCTGAAACGTTGCTGTGAACATTTCTGTTTTTGAATATGTACAGTTAAAAGGTTTGGGAAACACTTTACAGTAAGGTTGAATTTGTTAAGATTAGTGCATTCACTAATCTTTGTTAATGTTAGTTAATGCCAATACAATTGTTTATGTGTGTTCATTTCTGTTGTATTTTTTCCCAAATGACTCATCTATGGGCTTCATTATTTTAAAAAAAATGTACAGGTATGTGCCCTCATAATCTTAAATCAAAAACGCAAATCTCCTCCCCTCCTCAAAATTATCTCTTTTTACTTCCGGTCATATGGTATGGAAGGTGGGCGGGGTCTCGAAAGAGATCGCAGCAATTAGCAAATGTCAACATGACCCAACTTTAAACAATCCAATTAATTCTCGATGGATGAATTTAAGTCCATCCCTACCTTTTTTCATTTCTGAAGCCGTTTCACTTGGATATACATCATCATGGGGAAAATAAGTCAATCGCTACTTTTGTTTCATGGCGACCTTAACATAAACCAAGTTAAATAAATGCTCTAAAGGTATTGTCCATTGTTATTGTACTTCAGTTTAGCTAATGTGTTGGTAACAATTACAACCTTATTCACTTTTGATAATTTAACGACGGAAAAATGGTTTGTGCGCCAAGCACACAGTGTAATAGGGTTATTTATATTCTTGTAATGGGTAATGGGTTTGACTTGAATGTAATGTGCAATAAACCAATAAAGCCCGATTTATAGTCGTGCATAAGCTCTACGCCGTAGGTTACTACGTGGACCGCAAGTGCTGTGATTGGTCCACCAGAACCCCTCCTGTCAGGTAAAAAAAACTGCGTCATAGGTTTTCCGTTTGCGACGGTGAAAACAAAGATGAGGTAAGTTGAGGAGTGATTTAACTCAAATTGCAACAAATGTCACTGTTTATTTACTTCCATCATTGCTGGTCTTTTCAAATCATACACAACAAGTTGCTGTTTCTTATTCGTTTGTGGGTTAACTTGCCAACCTTCTTCTTCTTTGATGGTCACGCTGCTACTGTGGTTACAAGTGTGGTTAATGCCTACCAGCAGTCTGCGCGTGTGTTTGCACGTCGACGCGGACGACAACGAGAAAGTATAAATGAAAAGCGACACTGAACCTACGCTGTATGACCTACGCACAACTATAATGAGCCCTTAAGAGTCTCACCTCTAATCTCTCATTGCTGTAAATGTATGGATAGCCTACATAATCAGTATAATCGCAAGGAATAATTTACAAATATGCAAGAAAAGGTTTGTACTCTAAAATTACTTTATTTGTAACAAATTGGAGAATTTACAAAAGTGTGGAGAGCCGAAACGTTTCATCACTCGGACAGCGCCGTGAGTGTTTTGCATTACCTAAAAATGGTTCTCATCTCAGTATATCCACAGGTACAGAGTCATCATATACAATAAATCTGTGGGGTAGCATTAAAAAACATTCTAATGCAAACATTCAAAAATAGATGCAATATTTGCATTTGTTTAAAGCAATACATTTAATTACTTAAAAGGTTACAGGTAAAGCTGCTCTTTACACCTCTTTACATGTCTCATTATCGGTCCTCATTTATGTCCAAGAGACTCAATAATAATCTTTTACATTCAATCCTTTAATCTTTCATATTTAAAAGTGTTTTTGTGTTGCTGCGCATCCATGTGTGTGATAAGCAAAGCGTGTTGTCCTCCAGTTTATAGGCACATATTACTAATGCACTCATTAAATAACAAAAAACATATTGCGCCATTAACTTTAGACTTTAGACTAGGTTTTTGTTGGTCAATGACGTAGTCTATTTTAGTTGCCTCAAAAAAGCTACGCGCCAACAATGCGCCCAAACCCACCTCGTTTTCAGACCAAAACACCCATGGGCGCAAAAGGGGGCGCAAATGCATTTGCTATTTAAACAACGTGGCGTTAAACGTGAAAATGATAATTGCGCAGGGTGGAAACTAGCAAAAGACACTTGCATCGCGCATTGCGCCGGGTGTATGATAGGACCCTAAGTGTTACCAAAATATATATATTTTACACACATCTATCTTTTTGCTTCATAAGACATTTATTAACCCAACGGAGTGTGGATTTTTCTGTAATGTACAAAAGTGTAAAAACATTTTGAGTACTATAGATTTGCATTTTATTGACCAAAAGCAATAAGATGTTTTTCTAAATATCTTTCTTTGAGATTAGCAGAAGAAATAAATAAATAATCTCATTCATTCCAGTGAAACTTTGGCTTTTGCCTGTGAAACGAGCGACAGGTAGTGGGCGTGTCCAGCGACATGGCTGCATCCGAAGCTCTAAAGCTCCAAGACATGAAGGCATCAAGGCACGTCCGAAACCAATGTTTGGTTTACTTCCTGTCTCCTGAGATACCTTTACCATATTTTCCCACAATTCTATGCAGTCGTAGCCTTGTGGTTAGAGAGTCTGGCTTGTAAACCAAAAGTTTCCGGTTTGACTTTCACAGCTGGCAGGGTGTGACTATGGTGGCCTTGAGCAAAGCACCTTAACCCCCATTGCTCCCTGGGTGCTGTGGGGATAGCTACCCACTGCTCTGGGTGTGTATGTGTTCACTACTTATTGGGATGGGTTAAATGCAGAGGTCACATTTTGGGTATGCATTGCAGCTCACTAAGCTTCTGGACGCAGCTAAAGAAGAGACATTTTTTACTTCATACAAATAATGAGTGACTATCAGGAGCAACTATCCAATGGGAGTAAAGTCAGTGGAGTCATGCCATCCATGTTTACGGTTGTTACTATGACAACTAGTATTACTAGTGCCTTCTTATGTCATAACAGAAAGAGATGAACAGCACCGAGTGATAAAGTTGCCGGTGTAAACAGGGCTTTAATATTGAAAAGCCAGTTTAGTGATCAACTACCATTGTGATTTTTGAAGTCAGGGTTTAGTGAATAATACCTGGTCAATGGAAATAAAGCTTTTAGGGTTTATATCACGATTCAGATATCACTGGTGACCCACTATTTGCACTCTCAGCTGAAGCATACATTATTTAATGTCCAGGTCTATTACTGCTTAAATCCACACTCAGACTCCATAGGACTTATCTGAGACAACACAAGATGAAAATGAGGTGTGTCACTGGTTATAAGTCTGAGCAAGAAAACCTCACGTTGATGATTTCCTGGTAAAGGGAAATGCTGTCGACTGTAGTGTATTTTATGACCACTTCCATCTTCCATTATTGGATAAAGAGAACTCATTCCACAAATAACACTGCACAAAACTCTGTACTGCATCACTATGCTCATATTAAAAAAAATAACACGAGACAAATTCAATATAAACACTGACAGTAGTTACGACTATGATTATTTTGTGCTTCAGCAACTATAATGACCTATTTCATTTTTTATTTCATAATTTTATCACCTTTTACAATACCCCCGCATCATTTCTGTGCTTCATATCCTAGTACAGCACTGTTGTAAGTGTACAGAAAATTTATGACTGAGTTTAAAATAAAGGAATAAAATCATAAGAGAGAAATGAGAAGATCAGAGATTACTGCAGCACTGACTCCACTGTTTGTCTGTCTGCATGGATGCATTGTCTTTTCTGAAACTAAATCCAAACCTCCAGGACCTTTAGAGCATTGTTAGCAGTTATCTTACATTTTTTCCACTACAGCTGAATTTCTAATGAGTTTCTCTGACTGTAAACCATAGGCTAATTAAAACCTGACCTGCCCAAAAAGCCTTATCAGCACAAATCCTTTCCAGTGGGTGGATTTATACTAGGCAATACAATCTCACACCCAGACAGGAGAGAAATGTTAGATCACTATATATAGGGAAAGTGGCAAAGAACAGAAAAAGGAGATTTTTGATTAGATCCTATCACATGTACTTGAGAAGCATATTGCAGAGTACACACTAAAAATGTCGGGGTTATTTTTGGCCCATAATTGGTAAATATTGGACAGAACACAGCGCTGGGTTAATATTGACCCAATGCTGGGTTGTTATACTCTGTGGTTGCATAACATCAACCCAACATTGGGTCATTTTTACCCAGCACGGGGTCATTTATAAACCAGCGGTGTTTTGTTCAATATTCACCCATTATGGGCCAAAAACTACTAAACCGCCTATAAAACGTGTTTAAGAAAATAGTGTGTTTGCATGATATTTTTAATATTTGATGTTATTTCAAACCCATATTACACTCACCTAAGGATTATTAGGAACACCTGTTCAATTTCTCATTAATGCAATTATCTAATCAACCAATCACATGGCAGTTGCTTCAATGCATTTAGGGGTGTGGTCCTGGTCAAGACAATCTCCTGAACTCCAAACTGAATGCCAGAATGGGAAAGAAAGGTGATTTAAGCAATTTTGAGCGTGGCATGGTTGTTGGTGCCAGACGGGCCAGTCTGAGTATTTCAAAATCTGCTCAGTTACTGAGATTTTCACGCACAACCATTTCTAGAGTTTACAAAGAATGGTGTGAAAAGGGAAAAACATCCTGTATGCGCAGTCCTGTGGGCAAAGATGCCTTGTTGATGCTAGAGGTCAGAGGAGAATGAACCGACTGATTCAAGCTGATAGAAGACCAACTTTGACTGAAATAACCACTCGTTACAACCGAAAGGTAAAAGTGGAACCTTGTTACCACTGTGCAGGCTTCGTGCCCTGAATGTGCATCTCACGAATCTCCATCAACTGCAAGATGCTATCCTATCAATATGGACCAAAATTTCTAAAGAATGCTTTCAGCACCTTGTTGAATCAATGCCACGTAGAATTAAGGCAGTTCTGAAGGTGAAAGGTGGCCAAACACAGTATTAGTATGGTGTTCTTAATAATCCTTTAGGTGAGTGTATATGCTATATGTCTAAGTTTTCTAAAGTTATTTTTGAGAGCTTTGTTTGATAAAATGGACCAACATCAATATACTCATTCATAAGCTTTCTGTCCTTTTCTGTATTATGATTGAAAAATAACATTCTTATGCACAGTGTCACTAATGCAAAATGTCACCTCAGTCTCTTTCTGCTGTCTGTGGGAATTGAACCGACAACCTCCGGGTTACAAGCCTGACTCTTTAATTACTAAGCCACAATGGTTGCACAATAGGAAATTGTAAATCTCAGCTTCTCTGCGAAAGTTTTGTACCTTTATTTATTTGGGCTACTTAAAGCCATAACCATGTCTTGACATAGATATAAACCTAATTTATACAACAGTTCTTTCTGGTTCTCGAATCTGATTGGCTAAGAGCTATGCAATATTTTACTGATAACGGCACTGTAACCGCTTCACCTTTCGTATCATTCCGCCACCTAGTGAATGAAGGTCCTAAACAGGCTCATCTCTGAATGGAAAAACACAGACGCCCTGTTTTTAAACACTCTCCGTGTGTCTTATTAGTTCACTAGCTCATAAATCAGTCTGTGAATCCCCATTCGGAAGTTATTATTCCGTCAAAGATCAGCGCTCTTGGATGTTACGTTAAAGTTAATGGGAGTAATGTCTTTTCACATCGTGTGGACGATTAACACTTGGAAAGAGGAATATAAACACTCATTTTTTTCTGGAGCTATATCTCTTATCAGAACGCGAAAACACCGTGGAACTGCAGGTAAGCACTGCAGCTTTTAAATGTGGAGATTGATCATTTACTTTATCACGACGTGACTATTAAAACATGTTATGGGATATCGCCACTGATATATTTATAAGCAGCATGCAAAAACATCTCTCTGACACTTATAAAAAACGTTTTATATAGTACTGACAAGAACAAAGTCTAATAATAACCGAGTGCTCGTACTGCGTTAAGATGAAATGGGAAACCAATAGTAACATTATATTAGTATAGTTTTATTAACTTTTACCTCGCGCCAAAACAAAAACAACACAAAAGACACTAAATATGAATAAGAAAACAAGTAATAGTTTCATCATGACACCAAATACTGCTGATTTGATCTCATTTTGACCATCAAAAACAAACAAAGGCCAACATGAGAGCCAGGGAATCCCTGTCAGAGATGTAGCCCAGAGAGGGCGGTGGTCAGCGGGGCGAGTGAACGCTGACGTCCGATCATGCTTTGGTTCTCATACGTACCGAATCTCACTAAGCAAACGTTCAAACAGGCGCTATCTTTACTAATCGACTGCAGATTTAAATATAATACATATATATTCTCGACTGAACTAATCTTAAAACTACACTTTGTGACCAAGAAACGTTAATATAAAGAAACGCCAATCCGTCCATTGAGTTAATATGAGATTCAAAGCAGCCGAAAGTTTTACCTGTCATTCTGGCCGCCCTCAAATCCGTGTCGGAAGAAGTAGTTCTCAAACAAAGAGGCTTTTAAAATTACTCCGTTGTTGTTTTCTAGTTTTTGTTTTTCAAACGTGTGCCGTCGTCCGTCGAACTGTTGAATAAAAGCAATATCGCTCTCGGAGTCGTGTGATATAGCTTTGTATCATCACGGCTGTGATTGCCTCCTCTGGCCTAATCACAGCCGTGATGATATAGAGCTATATCACGCTCCTACTCGAGCGATATTGCTTAAGTATAAAATACTGTGTAGAAACCATCCTAAATTTTAAACAATACCGTTTATGTTCTATGTTATTTGCGACTGCAACTATATATACAATAGTAGGCTACTTAACATTTCAATGTTTATATTCTCTGTTTACTAGAACATGGTTACACCATTTCTTACCTACACACTGTCCACACCAGACACGATGCGGCTGCAAGTACATGACAAAATCAATCAAAAACCACAGCCTTCAAGTACTTCAATAGCAACAGAATGGATAAGTCATAAATATTACAACATTAAAAAACATGATTAAAAATACAAAGTGAGTTCCCTAAAACAATCTTGGTCATGAAGCCTTTGTTGTTTGTAGTAAGACTGCAAAATGGGAACACAAAACTATAAAATTAAACTCACTTTAGAGACGTTTAACATAATATAAAGAACACTGATAAAAATGATTTACTGAATCTGCTTAATTAAAAAATGTGGTTGCACGCATTTACCTAAATTACCTAGGTTTATTTATTAAGCCAACATCTGTTCTGTCCAATGCTAGGTTAAAAATAACCCAGCAGAATTTAGAATGTTATTTCACGGCTATTTACCTCATAAGTAAGGTAAGGAACATAAAGATTGATTTGAAATATTTTATTTGCTTATTTTTTACGAATGCAGACCGTCCGTGAGGAAAACACAATTACTTTCGGTTTTAAGATAACACCTTCAAATGTCACAAACACACTATTTGGTTTAATCATTTATAAATATAAAATGCTGCATATGTTATTAAAAGACATATTTATATTTATATTTCTGTAATATTAAACTGTACCAATAAAAATTATTTGCAGAATCTGGGTTACTAGTGTTACGATGAAAAACAGACAGATAGATCCCAGAGCAGATGACAAATGATATTTATTAAATGAAATATAATGTATTCAGTAGCACGTCTGGGCGCAAAGGCCACTCCGAGGCAGACGGCAAAAGGAAACCACACACACACTGGGCTTCAGAGATAGTCCACACACGTCCGGGCAACCGCCACACTTAGGCGAACGGTGGGTGAGAGAGAGAAGATCACAAGCCACAGCAGGAGAGATCCACAGCTCGCTAGGGCACAACGCCAACTCGTCAGGCGAGCGAGATGATCCTGAGGCGGGCAGAGAGAGAGAGAGCGTTAGAGGTGCTGTGAGCCGACAGAAGCTGGACAGCTCCCCAGGCGTGGGACCGCCCAACAGGACAGCGACAGAGCTGCAGAGGAAATCCTTAGATCGCTGAAGGAAAGGCAGTCTATGAGCAGCGGACGAGAAAGCGGAGATCAGCAGATGACAGAAACAGGAATCCAAAATCTACGGGTAGCAGATAGCACAGATTAAACGGGGCAAAAATAAAACTGACAAGGTAAACTGGGAACTAGACAGGACAAGACTTGAATCTAGCAGCGCTAGAAACCGGCGAGCACATACTAAGACGGACTTGCAAAGAACACTAAAACACACAGGGATTAAATACTGAATCGAATGGCCATGAAATGCATAGCAGGTGAGTGGCGCAGGTGCAACAGATAACACTGATTACACCCGTGACTGAAACGCGCACATGAAACTATAAACACAAAACACCAACACAGAGAAACCAAAAATAAAGCAGTCAATGAAACCAAAGTCATAACAGGACCCCCCCCACGACCGCCACCAGGCTGTCCAAGGGAGGGCTCACCTCGTCGCCGACGGAAGTCCACAATCAGGTCAGGGTCCAGGATGTCCCGGGCCGGTACCCAACACCTCTCCTCCGGACCATAACCCTCCCAATCCACTAAATACTGAAACCCCCTGCCCCGCCGACGCACATCTAAAAGGGATTTAACAGTAAAAACTGGGGCACCGTCCAAAAGCTGCGGGGTGGGAGGGGTGGGAGCAGAAGGGACAGGGTTAAGGGGAGAAAAAAACACAGGTTTCAGTTTAGACACATGAAAAACTGGATGAACCCGACCGAGAGCAGGAGGCAATCTGAGCTTAACCGTCACCGGGTTAATAACCTTTTCAATACTGTATGGCCCAAGGAAGCGAGGTGCCAACTTGCGAGATGGCCCTCGGAGAGACAGATCCTTGGAAGAAAGCCATACCTTCTGCCCACAAATAAAGCGGGGCGCGGGTCTACGGTGACGATCAGCCGCGGCTTTGGTCCGTCTGGAGGTCCTGAGTAAAGTACTTCTAGCCCTCCTCCAGGTGCGTCTGCAACGTCGAACAAAGGCTAGCGCAGACGGGACCACCGCATCGAGTTCTTGATCTGGGAAAAGAGGGGGCTGAAAACCCATGGAAGCTTCAAACGGAGACATCTTATGGGATGAAACAGGAAGAGAGTTATGTGCATATTCTACCCAGGGTAACTGTTGGCACCAAGAGCTCGGATATTGAGATGTCAGACAGCGGAGCGCACGACTAAGATCCTGGTTAGCCCGTTCACATTGCCCGTTGGTCTGTGGGTGATAACCTGAGGACAAGCTGGCTGTGGAGCCGATCTGTCTACAGAACTCTTGCCAAAAACGGGAGATAAATTGGGGACCCCTGTCAGAAACCACGTCCAAGGGCAGACCATGTAAGCGAAAGACGTGTTCTATCATAATCTGAGCCGTTTCCTTGGCAGAGGGGAGCTTGGGCAGAGGGACAAAATGCGCTGCTTTAGAGAAGCGATCGACAATGGTCAAAATTACAGTGTTACCTCTAGAACTGGGTAAATTGGTAACAAAATCAATGGCTATATGAGACCAGGGACGGGAAGGGACAGATAAGGGCTTAAGCAGACCTACTGGGGCTTGATGAGAAGCCTTATTGCGGGCACAAACCTGACAGGCTAACACAAACTGTCTGACATCGGAACCCATAGAGGGCCACCAAAATCGCTGACGGACGGCAGCCAACGATCTCCGAACCCCAGGATGACAGACTAATTTGGATTCGTGACCCCACCGGATGACCTCGGAACGGAGCGATTTAGGAACCCAAAGCAGACCCGCTGGGCACCCCTCTGGCACTTCTCCCTCTCGTCCGGCCTCTCTCACCCGCTGTTCGATGCCCCAACGCAGAGCGCCCACCACTCGCCCTTTCGGAAGAATGGTTTCGTCTCTGCCGGAATCGGAAACATCGAACAAGCGAGAGAGAGCATCGGGTTTAGTGTTCTTTGAACCAGGCCGGTACGAGAGGACGAAGTTAAACCGGTCAAAGAAAAGTGCCCAACGAGCCTGGCGAGACGTTAACCTTCTGGCTGAACGGATATATTCTAAATTCTTATGATCCGTCCAGACCAGAAAGGGTTCCGAGGTCCCCTCCAACCAGTGACGCCACTCACCCAAAGCCAATCTGACGGCCAGCAACTCCCGATTCCCTATGTCATAGTTTCGTTCTGCCGGGTTAAGCCGGTGTGAGAAGAAAGCGCAAGGATGCACCTTGCCATCCCTAGACGATCGTTGAGATAGAACGGCACCAACCCCGACATCCGAAGCATCCACCTCAACAATGAATTGGGAGGTAGGATCTGGAATAGAAAGAACAGGAGCAGTGATAAACCGGGACTTTAAATTATCAAAGGCCTCCTGAGCCTCCTTACCCCAGACAAACCCCTCCTTAGTGGAAGTGAGAGCCGTAAGGGGTTGAGCAATCTGACCAAAGTTTCTAATAAATCGCCGGTAAAAATTGGCGAACCCTAAGAAACGAAGTAATGCCTTACGGGAGTCGGGGACAGGCCACTCGGCCACCGTTCTGACCTTGGCTGGATCGGGACGTATCTCACCCTCGGCAATCACAAAACCCAGAAACAAAACTGACCTCTTGTGAAACTCGCACTTCTCCGCCTTCACATATAACTTGTTCTCAAGTAACCGACGTAGGACTTGGCGGACATGCTGAGTGTGTTCCTGCATAGAGGGAGAAAAGATGAGAATATCGTCTATGTACACAAAGACAAATTTGTTAATCATGTCTCTCAGCACATCATTAACCAAAGTCTGGAAGACAGACGGAGCGTTACAAAGCCCGAAAGGGAGAACGCAGTACTCAAAGTGTCCAGTAGGGGTGTTAAATGCTGTCTTCCACTCATCGCCCTCTCTTATGCGCAGCAAATGATAGGCGTTGCGCAAATCCAACTTGGTGAAGACCCGTGCTCCCTGCAAAAGCTCAAAAGCAGAAGACATTAAAGGAAGAGGGTACCTATTCTTGACAGTAATGTCATTTAAACCCCTATAATCAATACAGGGACGAAGGGAGCCGTCCTTCTTTTTAACAAAGAAAAACCCCGCCCCTGCGGGAGAGGTGGAGGGACGGATGAGACCGGCACGAAGGGCATCATTAATATAACGGTCCATAGCCTCTCTCTCAGGACCAGACAAAGAATAAAGTCTACCTTTAGGCGGAGAAGTGCCTGGGAGGAGTTCGATAGAACAATCGTACGGTCGGTGAGGGGGAAGGGAGGTGGCCCGAGCTTTACTGAACACCTGACCGATATCGGCATACTCCGCCGGGACTCCGGTCAAATCAACCGCCGAAACCCGAGGAAGAGAAGAAACAGAACCCGAAACAGCAGAACCTAGACAAGACACATGACAAGACTGAGACCAAGCTAAAATAACATTTTGTTGCCAATCAACGTGGGGATTGTGTTGTGCCAACCATGCATGCCCTAAAATGATGGGAGATAGAGAGGCATGCAGAATGTACAACACAATCTCCTCACGATGATTGCCAGAAATAAAAAGACTTACAGGGGGAGTGCAATGAGTGATCTGTGCCATCTGCTGACCTCTGATGGACCATACATCCAGGGGAGCTTCGAGAGGGACTGCAGGAATGCCACAAGCACGAGTCAAATCCTCACTGATAAAGTTGCCCTCGGCGCCCGAGTCGAGCAGAACCATGGTGGGATGATCGACCTCAGAGAAGGACAGGGTGACCGGTAGTTGGGTGCAGGATGATGTGGAGGTTTTCTGTGACGTGGTGCCCACCAGGACCCCCTGATTCACCGGTGGGCGGCCCCTTTTACCGGACAGAGTTTGGCAAAGTGCCCAGGTTTACCACAATAGAGGCATAGTGAATTCTGAAGGCGACGCTCCCTCTCTCTCTGCGATAGACGCATCCTGCCCAGCTGCATGGGCTCACTCTCCACTGACATCGAATCATTGGGCTGGCTGGACTGGGTGGACTCGCTCAGAAAAGCCCGGTGACGGAGAGAACGGCGCTGGTCACGAAACAGCATCCGGGCCTCAACTCTAAGTGCAAGCTCGATGATACCGTCAAGTGAGTGTGGCAGATCGTGGGTTGCTATCTCATCTTGAATCTTGTCACTCAGACCCTCAATAAACTGCGCCCGGAGAGCTGCCTCGTTCCAGCTGCATGCCGCTGCCAGGGTCTTAAACAGAATAGAGTAATCCGTCACCGAGCCCGTTCCCTGGGCGAGACGAGCCAGCCGAGCCGCGGCGGCATCTCCACGAACGGAGCGATCGAAGAGTTTAATCATCTCTTCCCGAAACTCCTCAAATGACTGGCAGCATGGATCCTGGGCGTCCCAGACTGCGGTGCCCCACTGGCGCGCTCTTCCCACTAGCAGGGTAATAACGTAAGCGACTCGGGTGCGCTCAGTCGCATAGCGGCGAGGCTGGAGAGCGAACACCAGCGAGCACTGGGACAAAAACGCCCGACATGAAGATGGATCGCCGTCGTAGGGTGGAGGGTTGGCAGCATGAGGTTCAGAATCAAGGGAGTGACGGGTCCGGTCGAGACGTGTGGAGAGCTCGCTAATACGAGCGGACAAATCCTCCACCTCCTGAGCAGTAGAAGAAAGTTGCGCAGTGTGTTGGCCCAACCAGGCTCCCTGCTGTGCGAGCGCAGAACGGACAGAGTCAGCATCTGCGGGATCCATGTAGGTGGCAAGTCCGTTCTGTTACGATGAAAAACAGACAGATAGATCCCAGAGCAGATGACAAATGATATTTATTAAATGAAATATAATGTATTCAGTAGCACGTCTGGGCGCAAAGGCCACTCCGAGGCAGACGGCAAAAGGAAACCACACACACACTGGGCTTCAGAGATAGTCCACACACGTCCGGGCAACCGCCACACTTAGGCGAACGGTGGGTGAGAGAGAGAAGATCACAAGCCACAGCAGGAGAGATCCACAGCTCGCTAGGGCACAACGCCAACTCGTCAGGCGAGCGAGATGATCCTGAGGCGGGCAGAGAGAGAGAGAGCGTTAGAGGTGCTGTGAGCCGACAGAAGCTGGACAGCTCCCCAGGCGTGGGACCGCCCAACAGGACAGCGACAGAGCTGCAGAGGAAATCCTTAGATCGCTGAAGGAAAGGCAGTCTATGAGCAGCGGACGAGAAAGCGGAGATCAGCAGATGACAGAAACAGGAATCCAAAATCTACGGGTAGCAGATAGCACAGATTAAACGGGGCAAAAATAAAACTGACAAGGTAAACTGGGAACTAGACAGGACAAGACTTGAATCTAGCAGCGCTAGAAACCGGCGAGCACATACTAAGACGGACTTGCAAAGAACACTAAAACACACAGGGATTAAATACTGAATCGAATGGCCATGAAATGCATAGCAGGTGAGTGGCGCAGGTGCAACAGATAACACTGATTACACCCGTGACTGAAACGCGCACATGAAACTATAAACACAAAACACCAACACAGAGAAACCAAAAATAAAGCAGTCAATGAAACCAAAGTCATAACAACTAGTTATTAGTTTTGAGTGGTAGTTATCTGAAAAGAACACACCTTGGAATGTCGTGACTGGCCAATCAGAATCTAGCGTATTAGAGAGCCGTGTAATACTAATATGTGCAGTTACTGTATGTTGTGCAATTACAATAAAGTTCTTTTAAGACGATAAAATCAGTCTGGTACTGATGGTTTGCTCCTTTTTTTAGGTGTCTCTGCATTGAACCATATGGTGTGCGATCTCAACCACCAGTTTACCTCAATCGAAATTCGGTTGGCAATAATTGTATTAAAGCGTAACTAAACCCCTGGTCAGAGCCTGACTCCACCCACTGGCAATATTTGAAAAATGCAATAAAAGTGGGCAGATCCCAACAGAGATAGAGGGGACGAACTAAGTGTGTTGTGAGATCGAAACAAGGGCGTGGTGAGCTTGAACCTGCTTACGTCACGAGTCATTTTTTGGACCCAACATCCAATGGGAAAATTCAACTGCGGTAGCCACCGTTCAACCTGAAGAGGGCAGCACTCAGACGTTTTTACACCATATATTGCAGTATTGAAACACTTTATATCCAAATGTCGAAAAAATCACTAAAATCAATGAACAGCACTAATAAAGCATCATTCTTACAGATCATTAACTAAAAAAAGTTGGTTTAGGGTTTAGTTACTCTTTAATGACAGCTAAGCCTATACAGTCTAAAAAATATTACTTCGACTCAACCAAAAAATTAACGCAACAGTTTGCATCAATTATTTTGAGTTAAGATAACTACTTCTGAAATTAATTCCGGCCAACAAACTATAATAAATTGGAGGTACTTAAAAATTGCATTGAATACTCATAAAAATTAAGTTGTTTTAACTTGGTTCTTTTTGCATTTTAAATTAAAAGATTCAATCGTGGGCACTGATTTACACAAAACTACTAAAATGATCGAACTTTTTTATTTAACAACACTTGTCAGGTTGCAGAAGACAACCAGTTTTAGCATTTTTATCAAAATGCCATCTGATTAAGACAGCAAGATAATGCTCGTTGAGTCTGATCTCAACTTGAGCAAATGCTTGTTTTCATCTTGATTAGAAATGCATAAATTAACACCGTATTTCTACATTTACTCTCACTATCAAGTCCCATGCAAAGCATGCTGGGAACCTAAAGTTATCAAGCTAAATGCATTGAGCTACTACAACTTAAATAATGTTTTAAACAAACTAACACAGATAATTAATTTGAAGTTACACAATATTAACTTGATGTAACTATCAAGATTATCATGTGTGGACAACTCAATAAAAACCGTTTGCAACTTTAAATCTTTCAATAAATCAATTATTTAGAATTTTTTACTTGCACCAATGCATTAAATTAAATAGTGGCAACAGATCCCCTGAATTATTGTGACCCTGGACCACAAAACCAGTCATAAGGGTCAATCTTTTGAAATTGAGATTTATACACATCACCTGAAAGCTGAATAAATAAGCTTTCCATTGCTGTACAGTATACAGATACAATTATTTAAAAATCTGTCATCTAAGTATTGAGAAAATCGCCTTTAAAGTTGTCCAAATGAAGTCCCAACACATATTAATAATAATAGATATTTTTTATATATATATTTACAGTGGGAAATTTGCAATTATCTCCATGGAACATGATATTTACTTGATTTGTGGCATTAAAAATGATAATTTTGACTCATATAATGTATTATTGGCTATTGAAATATATCCATGCCTCTTATGACAGGTTTTGGGGTCCAGACTCCAGGGTCACATAAAAAGCAAAAAGAGGTATACCACATTTAAAGGAACAGTATGTAGGATTGTGGCCAAAACTGGTATAGCAATCACAAAACTGGTGGCCAATACACAACATGACAACTTCAACATCAGTTGAAAACAATGAATGTTCATCTATTATTACTGATGCTTTCAAACTATTGTTGCTTATAGAGTTGAACCCTAACCCTGAAACCGGCTCGTGACTCCTCTTCCGAGGGGCGCAAATTCAAAATAAGTGTTCGGGGTGTCATGTGTGTGGCTCGTGTTTTCAAAATACGTGTTTGTTGCGTCATTTGAACCATGTGCATCACGTGTTTTGTCAAAATGAGTGCCTGCTGCACATGCGTCAAAACCGTTTATGATAAAAGAGACGCTCACAGTCACAAAATACACGCAAGACACTCCCTTAAAGGACAAGTTCGGTATTTTACACTTAAAGCCCTGTTTTCAGATTGTTTATGATGAAATAGAACGGTTTTGACTAAAATTTCAACATATGATGCTGGCCCGAGAATTTTCGGGTGTTTGTTGTTTCACCTCCCACCTCTACAATGGGTGTATAGGTGCACAGGAACAATCCTTCCACAAATGCATTAAGCTTTCATTTACAAAGACGTGAAACTCACCGAGTGGTCAGGGGTGTTCACTGATATGCTCACACAAAAATCGCCGCAAAAGACACATTCCAACAGGTTTTATTGTAGTTTTTGTCCAACTCCATTGACTTGTATTAGATGTGCTGTGAGGTACGCTATTACTCCGCGCGGGGAACTTTGTTTCTATTCTTGCAATTGGCAAAGGTGCCTGACCCCCTAAACCTGTATATTACATTTTGGCACATAATCAGGCAAACAGCCAGAAGCCATCTAGAGACCTTTACGATCACATACTGACAAAACCACATAACAAACCTTTTTGGTGACCACCCAGAACACATTAGCATCATAATAGTGAGATTTGAATGGATAAACACCACTGACATTTTGGTCGTGCCGTTTATTTTACAGTAAGGGAACAAAAAGCATTATGTTCGATATTAATATTGCAGTACTCTTCATTACTGCATAAAAACATTGTTTATAAATATGGTAATCATTCGGTGTCCAAATGTAAAGTATTAAATGATACTGAAATGAATACATTAATGAGTACATTAAAGAAACCAAGCTACTGTTTACCATGTCCAAAATACTATATTGTGGTATTTTTCCATACATTTGTAAGGTATGATGTATCATAATACCATTGCATTACCATATTACACCACCATAATACAATTATTATTTTTCTAACAAACACAATGTTATGATGAGCAATATTTTCCCATAAGTGAATCAGTTGTTTCAGCTATGCATTGAGATCGTGTTGTTCAGCACTGGGTTTGCAGCAGGACTCAGTGGATAATGCTTTGGAGGGATAATGCATTTTTAATGAGATGTATCTGAGTTCCAGACACTTTTCCAAGTCAAGTGGGGCTGATGTGAAATGAAAATATGGAAGCAACAACAGACTGAAATAAGAGAAGCTGAGTGAAAGGGAAACGCTGTGATGACGACAGGGCTTCCCTGCAGACACTGTCTGCATCTTCTGCTTTGATCCGCGCTGGTTTTCACTTCAATTACCTTATGTCACTTTTTTTGAACTTGCACTTATTTGGTCTTGGTCATCAGCAAAAAATACAAATTGGACTAAAGCATCTTTAACGTCACTCATCTGCAGTTTAGCATCTTGCCAATCTAACCTTCTGCTTTGTTTGTTTTTATGACAGAGGGGCAACAAAAAAAAGTCATTTAAAAAAGTTAAGCTTTTAAATCTTAAGATCTTAACAGGTTATTTACTTTGAAAATGAACTAGCCGTGAAACATGTAGGATGATCATGAAGCCTAGAAAATAATTTTACTGATAAAAATGAGTCAGAGGCAATGAAAAAATAATCTCGCTCCTAGTCGAACCTGACGTGAACTAAATGAACCTGCAAACGCAGCACAGACGTACATCCTTATGGCTCGCAGGAAACTCTGGAATGGTAATGAACCTTCTGGAAGCGTGTCTGATGTATTTACATTCACACGTTCAGCCGCTGTCATATGAACTCTAGTGGGTGTTTATATCAAGAATCTTGTTAAGCTTTGGCTAAATAAATGCGAGCGCTCTTGAAACGTAATGCATCTTATAACAACTTTAGCTGTGAAGGATGACCATGTGGTGTTTTCATCTGTGTCTGACAGCAGCTTTGTACAGCTGTACTGTAAAAAATGAAATTGCAATCACTTTGCTTTCCCATTAAGCCACGGAAGCTGAGGATCTGTCAAACACAAAATGTTGGGCTAAGAATAAATGTATCATACTCCTAAAACTGTTGTGTCTAGTTGAGGACAACACATCTCTGTGTTATTATTGGAACAACACATTTTGTGTTGTTTAACACACCTTGTGTTGCTCCTGCCCCATTTTCACTTGCATCTACTGCCAGTTTGAAAGCATTTTTAAAATTTGGCGCTGCCAAGATAGGGGCATTAACTAACTGGCAACTGTCTGTCCACACAAAGTCTTAACAGGTCTGTAAGAGGACTCACTACACTAGCAAAATTGGGACAAAAGGAACGATAATAGCCGGTCATTGCCAAAAATCTCCTTAGATCTTTACGAGACTGAGGAACAGGGAAATTATCTATAGCTTAAACTTTAGCCCTAATAGTTCGAACTTGACCTTGCCCCACAATTTTGCCCAGATAGGTAATGGTGGCTTTGGAAAACTCACATTTGGCGAGGTTAACAGTCAGGTTAGCAGCCAACAAACGGTCCAAGAGAGCTTTAAGCTGAGCTAGATGACTACTCCAGTCAGGGCTATATACAACCTTTAAAACGATATTGACTAATCATATCCATGCAGCACCTGTTGCCATCAACCTACAGCTTTGGTACGGTTTGGATTGTTTTCAATGTCATTTTACGCTTATATAATAATGACAAAAAGTTACACATATAGACAACAAGTTGGTAGTTTTGAAAAAAGATGCTGTGTATTAAACTGTGCACCAGGCCTCATTTGATACTAGATGTCAGTAAGGACACAAGGACAATTTACTACAAGGTAAATTAATGTGACTAACGTAATGTTAATTCATACTGATTCAGGTCACTGTAGTTCACAGTACCAGATGTCCTGGAAGAATAGATCTGTTCATTTAAACTCATGATAATCAGTGGTACAGTAATTGATGTTATGATGTTATATCTTTCATGTTGGGGCATGCTTAGTGGTAAGCACTGTTGCTTCATAGCAAGAAGGTCCATCCAGTTTCCTTCCCCCCAAAGTCCAAATCATGCAGGTTAGGTGAACTGGAGATGCCAAAGTTGGACCTTTGACCACATAATCAGTCATAAGGGTCAATTATTTGAAATAGAGATTGATACATAGTCTGAAAATTGAATAAATAAGCTTTCAATGGATGTATGGTTTGTTAGGATATGACAATATATGACCAAGATTCAAAAGACCTATTTGAAAATCTGGAGTTGAGAATATTGAGAAAATCCCCTTTAACCCTGTAAGACCCAAATATAGAAATAAACTTTGAAAAAAAAAGTTTCACCTTTTATAAGTTGTTGTAAGAATCCTCTAATGCAGGAATAAATGGGTTTTTACATTTTTGACATTTTATTGCTTTTATGAAAATTTTGTAATATTACAACATTGGGCCTATGGGATAGCAGAATTGCTGTGATTTCAATGTCACTTTTCCCAAATTTAGATGATATAAATAACATCATACCACATTGTAGATAAGACAGTCCTGTCTGGTATCATTCTGAATTAAAACACACTGATTATTTCCATGCTTAATAATCTTGATGCAAATCAATTTCAATCACATTCATACATTTCGAAGGATTCACCCATTCCACAAAATTCACACAATACTGTCTGGCAAGGTTATTGTCCTATATTTATAATGCTAATAGCACCTTTACCCCCCACCCCACATTCCAGAACATTTTCACCTGGCCCTCATGCAGAAAACAGATATTTGGGCAAACAAAGCCCAGACAAGAAAACAGTACCAGGACTAAAAATGTATTTAATTATATCTTAAAACTTCGATCAAAACTTCATATAGTATCAAAGACATTTAAAATCAACATTATATTTTGTTTCTATAAAAAAAAGATTAAAAAAGTACATTTTTAACAGTTTAGAAGGACAGTTAATTAATGTAATGTGTAAGGTGCACAGTTACATTTTGCTAAGCTTAAAATCTTATATAATCAAAACATTCAGCTGTATCTTACAATCTGCATGATCTAATCACATAACTAATCACAGAAAAAAATATTTTAGGCATTTTACTTACGTGACTGTTGATTTATTTAGTCCAGTAAAAATGGTTATGTTCCTCAAGGCAGGTTTGCAGATTTTGTAAGTTCACGACCAGGAAATAAACCTATTTACAAAGTCTACCATTCAAAATCATTGCAGTGTTAAAGAATAGGACTTTTTAGTTGTGTAAATATGGTTTTAAAGAGAAAAAAAAACATGTATAGGTATATTTTATTAGACTTTAAACTGATGTTGTAATATTACAACCGAGGGTTTTATAGGGTTAAAGTTGTCTAATGAATAATGAAATGCAGCTATTGTAATTCAGAAACCTTGCATTGCAAATTCTAATTGCAATTCATTTAAGGAATCTGCGCATTGTATTTAGTTTTATGAACATCGTCTGTATTGTTTTAAAACAGATTGCATGTAACAAATATTGAACGAATTGTGTTGCTTCTGCATATGCATACATTTCTGAGAAACAGTGAGCACAAAGCACATCATAATCACATTCCAGTGGCTCTCTAAGTTGCCTCTGAGGATTTTGAACAAGGCGAGCACTGTGTTGATTGCTTGATTGCTAAAAATTTTATTTTTATCATCATCAAAATTGTTCCAATCTGCTCGCCTTTGAAACGTTCTTCGCAGGAAATAAATCCCCTAATGGGAAGCACATGCTTGTCCTCTTGTCCCACTAAAAGCTCAGCACATCCGGACTTTGTTTCCCAGGTGGGCGACGTTAAAGTGTCAAAGGCCGTTTGCCAAGAGAGGGCAGGATGAAATCTACGTCGATGCTCAAGCTGAGGTCTGTGTCTGGGGAGGCTGGCAAGGCTGCTCAGGCTGATCGAACAGCTCACGGTTCATGGAATAGGGGACGTCATTACCATTAAGGTCGAGGGTCAAATCATTCCGGAACTCATTTATCGGCCTAATTCAGCATCGTCCTCAAATGTGTCACATAACCGTTTCCTTTAAGGAGACTTTCGGAAAGTTTTTGACTTGCTTGGACAATTGGAGGGTATTTTTGTTCAAGATGAAGCATGGGTTTTAAATAGCAAAATATTCTTGCTTTATGGTGGGTGGGTGAGAATAAAGTAATTTTTAGAAAAAAAATGATATCAAATCAACATATAATTTTATGTTACTTAAACTTAAATTAAAGGATTAGTCAATTTTCTTAAAAAAAAAAAAAAATCCAGATAATTTACTCACCACCATGTCATCCAAAATGTTGATGCCTTTCTTTGTTCAGTCGAGAAGAAATTATGTTTTTTGAAGAAAACAATCCAGGATTTTTCTCATTTTAATGAACTTTAATTGAGCCCAACACTTAACAGTTTTAATGCAGTTTAAAATACAGTTTCAAAGGACTCTAAACGATCTCAAACGAGGCATAAGGGTCTTATCTAGGGAAATGATTGTCTTTTTGTCAAGAAAAATAAAAAATATGCACTTTTAAACCACAACTTCTCTTCTTTCTCCAGAGGAAGATAAAAAAAGCTCACAATAAAAAAAGCTCACAATAAGCTGAATAAACCTCTTGCACGGTTTGGAGGCCGTATACTACTTGAGTATATCCCATCTCTGAGAGTCTCCCATGGACGATTGCCTTGCATTAAATCTGTTCTGCCCATTTGAAACAGAAGCATTCAAAGACAAACCTGAAAGCTGTTACCACATTTGCTTTATCAAACACAGTCTACATTTCTGAGTAGATAATAAGCAGATAAGGGTGAGATGCTATTACCTGAGTGTTTACCTGAGTGTTTTTTTAACAGATAAACAAGCGGGACCCAGCTGTGTTTGTTTATTAGGGCTCAATAGTGACTTTCTGCTTGAACTTAAATAGCTGTAGGTGTTAGTTAGAAGCTTGCAGAGGCAATACAATTACAATTTTAAATGCATGAGATGTCCTTATTGAAGAATCAAAGAAACTGAAGGCTTGCAGAAAGTGTATCAATGATTAAAAGCTTCAGATGGGCCTTCTACCTGTGATCAGAGCTCTCTTAATGGGACACTCTTTTTTGAAAAAAAATTTTTACAGTTTCTTAATCCATTCAGCTGATATCCGGGTCTGGCAGTACCACTTTTAGCATAGTTTAGCATAATCCGTTGAATCTGATAAGACCATTAGCATCACGCTAAAAAATAACCACAGAGTTTAATATTTTTCCTATTTAAAATGTGGCCGCTGAAAATGATGCACAGGACCAACAAATACAGATGGGGTTCTTTTATTCCTAAAAAATTATAATAAATGTTCTTATTTGACTTTTGAGTATGTGAGACAGAGAATCAGTTCTCCAAAGGGTCACGAAATGAATAACCGGATCAAAATGAACACTATTTTCAGTCCAAATATATGTTTCAGTCCAAAATAATGTTTTTAACTTTAAATGTACAAGTTTTGGAGATTTACATATTCTACTGAACAAATAAACAAATAACAAAATGAAGTAAACAAAAGAAATAAAGTAATAGCAAAAGAAATACGATTTGGCAAAATGTAGAACAATTTAGTAGCAAAAACAATACAATTTAGTCACAGAAGTAATACGGTAGTGGCAGTACTGTAAAAGAAAACAAAACATGTTTCACAATCACACTACCTTAAACTTCATACAAGATTCATATTAATACACATTTAAAACAATAAGATAAACATTACTCACTTTTTGAACACATTTAAAACAATAAGATAAACATTACTCACTTTTTGAACACACACACACGCGGATCTTTCCAGAAGAACAGGCACCGAATACACCAGGTAAGTTAGCTTCGTGCTAACGGCTGCACCAGTACACTTAGGCATCCGCACACGCAAATACACGGCCAAAACTCGGTAGTCCAATAAAACCTCTCCGTAAGATGATCTTCACTCACCGAAACCGGCACGTATTTGAAAAGACACGCAATCCAGCGCAAAAACCCGATAACACGGAGCACAACACACATACACAGCAGCACATGCAACACTCAGCTTCTCGTGCTTTCTCCCGTCTGACGTGCACCGCGCTCGCGCAGGCGATGACGTCACACGCACACACGTAAAAAGTACCTTTTTCTTGTTTTAGTAATTTACTTTATAACAATAACAGAAATAAAGGTCAGAAATTACCATCTGGTTACATTCTCCCCTGCACCAGGGTAATCGTCCTCGATTACTCAGGTAAACTCAAGAGTATTCTTAACTTCTTTTACAGCTTCACGAAACAAAACCGAACTCATCTCAGCCAATATCTGTGAAACTGCTGTAGAAGTTAAAGTACTACTAACAGACCTAGGTTCATGGTACAAATTGGAATGCTGTCCAGCATTAGGCCTCTTACTACATCTGCGTGGTGCAGCAACCGGCAGAGTTGACGTTCTAGTAGCTGCCACTGGAAGGTCTTCAGCCTCCAGTGACTCAGTGGACGTTTGTACAACACTACCAGCATCTAAATTCACCATCTCTACACTCGATTCCATCCTGGTACTGTGGTCCATATCTGGTGCACCAACAGACTCAGGAACAATAGTCTGCACAGTATCTGTGGGAGACTTCTCCACTATCACAAACACACCCTCGTCCAACTCCTCAGACCCAACTTCTCCAACAGGCTTAGATTTGTCCTCTGGACCCTTTCTCAGTCTTCTGGGTGCAGGAGTAGGGAGAGTTACACAACGTTGAATGTCAACCCTGTTAATTCTCTTGGTAGGCCCACCCTCTAGGGGCTCCACTGTGTAGGTGCTGTTAACAACCTCAACTACCCGATACACTGTTGGACTCCAAGCATCTTGGATTTTGTGGCGACCTAACGGTCTGTTTCTCAGGTAAACAAACTCTCCAACTTTAATCTCTGGGCAATATACTCTGTCTTTCTGCAAGGAAATGCGTTCTGCAGCCTTCTGTTCAGAATATTCCCTAGCTCGAGCATGCGCATCATTCAGACGCCTTTGGTGAACCACCAACCAATCATGCTTTTCAGAAATCTGTTCCTGCCCTAACAGGGCATCTACTGGTAAGTAAGGCTCTACCCCAAACAGTAGATAATAGGGAGAATACCCAGTCGTCGCATGCGGTGTTGCATTATATGCATAAACGAGTTCGGGTAAGTATTCTGGCCATCGGCGCTTCTTTTCAGCAGGCAAAGTACGAAGCAGGTCATGGAGCGTCCTGTTGAACCGCTCACACTGCGCGTTTCCGGTAGGGTGGTATGGAGTGGTGCGGCTCTTTTTCACCCCATAGAGTTTACAGAGCTCAGCCACAACTTCACTCTCAAAGTTACGACCTTGATCTGAATGCAGACGCTCAGGTACACCGTATTTCATAAACCACTCTCGAAGCAGCACCTTAGCTGTTGTGTCTGCTTTCTGGTCTCGGGTTGGGAACGCCTGTGTGAACTTTGTAAAGATGTCTGTAACAATGAGAACGTTCTCTCTACCATCTGACGCAGGCTCTAACACAGTGAAGTCAACAGCAATTACCTCCAGTGGCCTAGAAGCCAGGAATGCTTTCATAGGAGGCTGAACCTTTGGCTGTGGTAACTTGGTCATCACACAGCGTTGGCAATTTTTGATCCACGCCTCCACATCTTTATGCATCCCTATCCAAAAACATCTACGCCTCAACAAATGCAAGGTACGTTCAATACCTTGATGGCCCATAGAATCGTGTACGGATTCTAGGACAGACTTCTTCAAACTGGAAGGTAAAAGGAACTGATAGCATTCTCCATGCCTGGTTTCCTCACTAACACGATACAGAAGGCCCTTACGCTCCTTGATACTGTCCCAGTATCTCAGCAGTAACCTAACTGATTTCGGTAGAGTTTTCAGTGTCTTACCATTGGGTCTCTTCTTTTTATCCCAAAACTGCCTAAATACACTAAGCACCGGATCTTGCTGTTGGAAACTACACAACTCATCGGCTGAATAGCCTGGAAAGGTAGGTGTATTCTCCTGATTCAAGTCATTACACTCATCAACATTGGACTGTAGAGCCCGGATTTGCCGCACTTTACAACTACACAACCCCGCGGCAACGAGTGCCAGGTCCAGGTCTGTACCACGGTTGATCCTACCACAAATGGCTACACATTCATCATATTCTGCATCCTCCGATACAGGCTCAGGCTCCCCTGCAAAAGTCTGCCTCGAGAGTGAGTCAGCAGCTGTATTCTGATGCCCCGGGCGGTACTGTACATCAAAATCAAAGACAGATAATTGGGAAATCCACCTTTGCTCAACCGCCCCCAAGCGAGCCGTTTCCAAGTGACACAAAGGATTATTGTCAGTAATCACAGTAAACTTGGACCCTAACAGATAACCACGGAACTTCTCAGTAACCGCCCACTTCAGAGCGAGGAGTTCAAGTTTCATGCTACTGTAATTTCTGTCATTTTTCTCAGCGTCTCTTAGACGGCGGCTTGCAAAGGCAATCACCCGTTTTACACCCCCTTGTAGCTGATACAAAACAGCGCCTAACCCATGACTGCTTGCGTCAGTCTCTACAATGAAAGGTTTTGTAAAGTCTGCTAACCCTAAGACAGGTGCACTTGTAAGCTTATCTTTAAGGCCATCAAATGCAGCTTGACATTCCTCAGTCCACAGACTTTTCAACAAGGCATTAGCTTTGCTAGGACTACCCCGGTTTAAACATGCATTCACCACATCGTGAAGGGGACCAGCTATTTTTGAAAACCCCTGAATAAATCGTCTGTAGTAACTACAGAAACCAAGGAATGATCTCAAATCCTTAAGGGTAGAAGGAACCTGCCACTGTTTAACAACTGACACTTTCTGAGGGTCTGTGCCTATGCCCTCCCTGGATATTTGATGCCCTAAGAACACAACACTCGACTGAAGAAAATGACATTTCTCCAACTTGACTTTGAGTCCAGTCTCTTGCAATCTCCTGAGCACGGTCTCCAGCCTGGTCATATGCTCCTGGAATGTGGACGAATAGACCAATATATCATCCAGGTAAACTAGCAAAATCTGAAAAACTAGGTCATTCATTGTGGCTTGCATAAGCCTTTGGAAGGTCGCGGGTCCATTGCAGACCCCAAAAGGCATACGTAAGTATTCATATAGGCCAAAAGGGGTTGAAAAGGCAGTCTTATGCCTGTCCCCTTCCGCCATCGCCACCTGATGATAACCACTCGCTAAATCGATTGTGGAGAAGTAGCATGCTCCCCGCAAAGCATCAAAACTTTCATCAATCCGTGGTAGAGGAAATGCGTCTCTCTTAGTCTTTCGATTTAGTTTGCGGTAATCTACACATAGCCGGATACTACCGTCTGCCTTACGCACCAATACAATTGGAGACGCATAAGCGCTATTACTCTCTTGAATAACGCCCTTCCTTACCAACTGCGAGATGTGTTCTTTTACCTCATGGTACTGATTAGGCGGGATACGACGGTAGGGCTGTGTAACAGGCTCCTCATCAGTTACATGAATCTCGTGTTTGACCCTGTCCGTATAACCGAGGTCTTCATCGTCTTCAGCAAATACATCAATGTACTTGGTTAGCAATGACTTTAACTGAGCTTGCTCATACTCACTGCCTCCAACATCAATCTTTTCCAAGACTGCCTGCACACTGTTCCTACTATGCTCATCTTTTACATTCAGAGTCACTTGTTCAATGTCAGCTGAGATTCTTTGAAATTTTACCTGACACTGCTGAGCACTGTCCATGCACTCTATCTTCGACAGGATGCCCAGCCGGGTCCTGGGTGACAGCCACACATCCTCCTGAGAAAGATTTACAATCTGAATTGGGATACAAGAGCTGTTTAGGTCAACAAGTGTGGGTACGACTACCAGGTCACCTGGCAGTGGAGTGCTGAGGGGTTCAAGCAACATAGGGCCGCCATCACCCCTATTGAATCCTGTGGCCGTGATTGTAACCACAGACTCAGCAGGTATTCGTTCTGGCCATTTCCCAGCTACCCGTAGAACAGATTTCCTATCTACAACACAAGTCTGTGCCTGCTGGAAAACATGTCTCCAGTCAGAATCCAACTTTCCCCCTAAAGTGGTGTCAAATTCAGCTTGAACAAGTTGTTTACACTGACGAATTATGTTCATACCTACAATGCAAGGTACAGTATCCCCTGGGCTGGAAATGTTTTTCACAACTAAAAAGCCACAGTCAGGCATCTTAATACCCATTGCCTCCACCTCCAACTCTATATATCCGAGGTAGGGTATGTCGAGCCCATTAGCAGCTGTAAGCTTTAACAGACCAGCCGTAGAAAGCATGTCATCATCTTTACCACACAAAAAGTCTCGGAAAAATTGCTCAGAAATGGTGCTTACCTGACTGCCTGTGTCCAGTAAGGCCTGTGTATTGACACCGCCAATCACAAGCCCAACCACCGGACACGTTCCGACAGCCCGTTGCAACCACTGATCACAGGACGCTGGCAAGTCTTTTGAGTCTGTATGTTGCCCCCTAATTGCCTGACTCACAACAACCGGGGGTCCCCGTTTCCCTGAGGTTCAGCAGGCATAGGCTTGGCTGCTCTAACACTTCGTTTCTGAGGGCAGTTCTTAGCTACATGCCCAGCCACCTGACACCGAAAACATATTGGTTGTCCATCATCTGTAAATTTTGGGGCTGCTTTAGGCCTATAGGTTTCTGCTCTGGTGTTACCGCTTTGCGCAGCCAGGTTCTTTACTGCTTGGGTCAATTCACTTATTGCTTTACCTTGCTCAGCTACTACCTCAAGGACATCTTCGAGAGTGACGGCCTTTGTTTCTGGTACCCTAAGTGCCGAACACTGTGTCACAATAGCACTACACCGAGATTTACTGGTCTTCAAACCTGCTGGAGGCTCTTCTAAGGACCACAGTTGTGCCTCCTCTCGAACCTCTATCATTGTACACCTAGGGTGGTCTCTTACAAACTTCCTAAGTTCTCTCCTCAGAGAGGCATCCCGGACCCCCTCTATGAATTGGTCCCTTAGCACCTTTCCTTCTTCTGCAACAGCGTCAGGGGAACATTTCGTAACCAAGCTGAGGGCTTGAGCTAAGGCATGTGAAAAGTCTCTTAGATTTTCGCCCTCCAACTGTTTACGACTGAAAAAACTGTGTAGGAGCTGTGGTGCACTACGTCTGTCTCTAAATGCTTCTCGGAGGTATTCAAACAGCTCTGTAACCTGATCATCATCTGTACCGCGCAAGCGCACTTCCTCCAGAGCTGTGCCTCTTAATAGAGAGAGAACAAAATCATACTGATCTTGGTCAGACTGGTGCCTAGCGCGCAGCACCCGCTCCACTTCCTCTATAAAATCATCGACTGACCTTCCATCTTTTTCCATGTCACCGCAGAACGGCGCTATGTGTCTCTCTCTCGGGACATACACAACAGATCTCTGATTTAGTGCTGAAATTGCTGCCATTGTTTCATTATGTTTGCTTTGCAGTTCTTTAATTTGTGCTGACCAGTCAATTTCACCAGAAGCATCATCACCTGTTTCTGACATTTTGAAAACTCAGTTGTTACAGTTCTTAGTACACAGCTTTGCAAAGGATAAATGTCCGATGTCCCTTTAATATGATGTCACAGTTCTCAAAGTCTCTGATACGTTATCACAGGACCTCGGTGACACTCCTCTTCACAAAACCGCTTTCCCAGCCTCCAGGAATCCTCCGTCCGGGTCTTCACCACTACCGTATTACTTATTGCACTGTACACAAAATAAAAACTCAATTCTCTAAAGTCTCTTGGAATACACCACTCCTGGTACCAAATTTGTGGCCGCTGGAAATGATGCACAGGACCAACAAATACAAATGGGGTTCTTTTATTCCTAAAAAATTATAATAAATGTTCTTATTTGACTTTTGAGTATGTGAGACAGAGAATCAGTTCTCCAAAGGGTCACGAAATGAATAACCGGATCAAAATGAACACTATTTTCAGTCCAAATATATGTTTCAGTCCAAAATAATGTTTTTAACTTTAAATGTACAAGTCTTGGAGATTTACATATTCTACTGAACAAGTAAACAAATAACAAAATGAAGTAAACAAAAGAAATAAAGTAATAGCAAAAGAAATACGATTTGGCAAAATGTAGAACAATTTAGTAGCAAAAACAATACAATTTAGTCACAGAAGTAATACGGTAGTGGCAGTACTGTAAAAGAAAACAAAACATGTTTCACAATCACACTACCTTAAACTTCATACAAGATTCATATTAATACACATTTAAAACAATAAGATAAACATTACTCACTTTTTGAACACATTTAAAACAATAAGATAAACATTACTCACTTTTTGAACACACACACACGCGGATCTTTCCAGAAGAACAGGCACCGAATACACCAGGTAAGTTAGCTTCGTGCTAACGGCTGCACCAGTACACTTAGGCATCCGCACACGCAAATACACGGCCAAAACTCGGTAGTCCAATAAAACCTCTCCGTAAGATGATCTTCACTCACCGAAACCGGCACGTATTTGAAAAGACACGCAATCCAGCGCAAAAACCCGATAACACGGAGCACAACACACATACACAGCAGCACATGCAACACTCAGCTTCTCGTGCTTTCTCCCGTCTGACGTGCACCGCGCTCGCGCAGGCGATGACGTCACACGCACACACATAAAAAGTACCTTTTTCTTGTTTTAGTAATTTACTTTATAACAATAACAGAAATAAAGGTCAGAAATTACCATCTGGTTACAAAAACTTGACTCTTCTGTAGATACATTGTATAGTAAGACCGACAGAAAATTAAAAGTTGCAATGTAACTACAGAAGAGTCAAGTTTTAAATAAGAAAAATTATAAACTCTTTGGTTATTTTTGAGCACGATGCTAATGGTCTAATCAGATTCAATGGATTATGCTAAGCTATGCTAAAAGTGGTAGCGCCAGACCCGGAGATCAGCTGAATGGAATCCAAAATGGTAAAAATCTAATGTTTAAGGGGAGCTGGAAAATGAGCATATTCTCAAAAAAAGTGGAGTGCCCCTTTAAATCTGTTTTGTGTTATTTTTTAAATGTGTGTTTATGTGATTATGTGATTATAACAAGTTCCTAAGAAAAACACAGTTCCTGTGTTCATTAGGTTGATGGTAGTAATTCATTTGTATTATTTCTCTGAACACCACTGGGAAAAGTGTCTTCAAAACACACTACCAATCTACATAAAAGATTGGTATTAACTTTTTCTAATGAGATTCTGGTCCAAAGCACCTAAAACGTCTCCTAGTACTGTAGTTTGTAGATCCCTTTTCGAATACTATTAATTTGACATACCACGACATACTACTCGCCTCGCAACTAGGCGTTTCTGTCGGTTTTGGACGCGGCAACAATTTTGTTTTCAAGTCTGAAGTCATTAGATTAGAAGTAGAAATTAGGATTTCATTTCATTTAGGTTTAAGAGAGCCTGCCGCTTTCTGCTAGTGTGAAAGAGGGACTCATCCTTAATACTTGACACTTCAGCTTTTTTATTTTTTAATACATACAAATTTCCTTTATTTTTTGGTTGTATACTAATATGGTAATTATATTATTGCAAAAACAACAAATCTAGGTGGCCTAAGACTTTTGCACAGTACTGTACACAACTCCACATGTACAAGCACCACAGGTATATTATTCAAAGGTACCTGTTGTACACTTCTATCAGATCTGATTCTTTGACATTAACAATTAATAACATACACTATACACAGGAGCAATGGCTCAAACACCGCTGTTCTCTTGTAACCAATATGATATTCAAGTCAAGTATCTGTTAAAGGTGATTGATTGAACTGTGCTCGCACTCTTTGTTCCATTCAAACACATTTTAATGTCACACTCTTGTTCTAATGGACAGAATAAGAGTCAAATGTCTTTTGGTGCAAAAAATATGAACAGTACTGCCACCGACTGTTTTGTGTGGCGGTCATGACATTGGCTTTTTCTAGCCGCAGACCAGAACGCTGAGCTAAGTTATTCCAGAACATCTTGTGTTTAACTAGCAAACTTAATGGGAAGCTCTGTTAATATTCGGGTACTTCTTTTGGTTTGTTAAACAGTGAACTATTTCTTTAGGACATATACTGTACTGTAGGTGGACTGGCGACACACAGTCTTTTAAAAAAATGTTAGCAAAATAAATATGCAAGATTTTGTCCCAATTTAAAGGGAACATTACCCGTATCCTTGAGAAAAGACAATCCCACAATGCATTGTTGAAACCATTTTTCAAACTTTAGTTAGTGTGTAATGTTGCTGTTGGACCATAAATAATGCCTGCAAAATGATAAAGCTCAAAGTTTAATGCCAAGCGATATATTTTCTTTAACAGAATTAGCTTTTTAAGGACTACAGAAAACGGGCGGTTTGGACTACAGCCCTATACTTTCCGGTTATATGACTTCAATATAAGAGCTAGCTATTTATTGTTGTTGCATAGGAAAAGACTGCATAGGAAAAAAAACAATTTGCATATTGCAAAATGGTTAAATAATTATAGAAATTTTATTAATTTTAAGGTTTTAAAGTCTTGTTTAACATTATGTATTCTTTGAAAGTCATGAACATTTTATTAAGTAAACTTAAATGAGTAAACTGACTTAAATAAGTCAGAAAATATGACCGAAAACATGTCATTAATATGAGTAAGAACGCTAATACTAATAATAATATTTTAATATTTATGAATAGCAATACGTACAAATCTGTACGTCAGTTAAGCTGTTAATATGTAAATAATTAACAAATAAGTCCTGTCAACACGTAGACATTATAGGTTTTAGAGTGTATACAACCACAATTTACAACCACAATTCTCATGACTATTGTGTTTACACTTTTACGGTGCTTGTGTTTCTGCGTCTTGCATGACAAACACTTGATGCACAAGAGTTGTTTTTCGTATAAAGCACTCCATATCACTCACTTTTGAGGTTCAATTTTAAATAAACCTCATTCACACAGACCTTTGGTCCCAGAAAATACCCGTAAAATTGACAGACAAGCATCTGTGTGAACACAAACACGTCCCGTAAATCTTCTGAGATCGTTGCAGGAAAAAGGGCCAAGTAAGATACACGGATAACCCTCTGTGTGAATAAGAAGCCGAAACAATGCCGTAATGGGCGTGTCGTAGTGAGGGCGCGCACATCATCACAACAAAAGTTATGGTTCAGCTCTTTAAAACGAGAGATTTACATGTATATTAACATTCACAACGAGAAAATGTCACAAACTAGATTGAAGCAGTTATCAGGAAATTATAAATGAGACGCATAAACAACGCGTGCCGTAGTGAGGATGCGTGTGTCATGGCAACATGAAGTTGGTTCAACTTTTTAAAATGAGGGATTTACAACATTCACGAAGAGAAATGTCAGCAAACTGGACTGACGTAGATATCAGGTAAGTTAACTTGTTAGTTACTGCGCTGAAGCTGAGATCATTCAGCAGCATAAAAGAATATCGCGTAACGTGCTCATTTAAGCTTATAATAAATCATCCCAACAAGATATATCATTCAGCTCCTCGAGGGTTTTAAATGTACATTAACAATCACGATGAGAAATGTCTGAAAACTGTATTAAAGCAGAGATCAGGGAGCTCGTCAAATATCCACTCTGAAGCTGAGATCATTCACCAGCATAGAACGGCGCATCACGCACTCCTTTATAGTCTTATCATAAACAAAAATGCACGCGAGTGGTTTCTGGAGAGAGAAATAATAAATAATATGCTAACTTCAGACGCTGCGTAGAAGATAGTGCAGGACTTTCAGCAGGTTACGTGTCTTTCCGGGACCTTGCAGTAGGCTTGTCGCGATAGTCTGTAAAACGGTGATTACCGGTGCTTCAGTCTCTCACCGGTTAAATAACTTGCCCACCGCGACACCGTCTTTCACCGTCGTTTTGATATTTTTGTGTAATTAAATCATTTTGTTTCGTTAGAGAGAGCAAACATACAAACAACTGAATGTGTCTGCTGCCTGAATTCAGCGGAGCTGAAAGCGGGTCACGGCAAAGAGCCCGTTTTGTTTGTTTGTTTGAAAGCAGAGCGTCTGTTCTTTTATTTTATGTTTGTACGTTATATATTTTTAAAATAATGTTTTCCTGGAAGGCATTTTGTGAAACTTTGTGAAAATCACAAAGTTGTCGGCGGGCAACTTTTCAAAAAAAAAAAAAAAAAAAATGGCTGGCAGGGAATGAGTTTTGAAAAATTTTGAAAAATGTTTCCAAAAAGGTTAACCCAACAAAGCTCTCATCTGCCGTTGGTTGAAAAATCTGAAGAATTGGTTGTAGTCCCAGATTTACGACTTTTTTTCATGGACTTCCATTGTAGAAAATAAAGTCAAACTATCCTAACAATAATGTTGACATCTTGCTTTAATGATGTCATTTGGAGCCAGAGTCTACGCAGTATTGATCGTAAGGTGGAGAAGCGATATCAAGGTCCCGCCCAATTTCCCCTTTGGCTCAATCACAGACACACAAATCATTTCGTAAAAACCCTTTTTAAAAGCATCTTATAACAAGAAATAACTGAAATAACAAAAACCATCTTCAGAAAAAAAATTATTTTAAGTGTAATTAGATTTTTTAGCTTGTCCCATGTCTCATTCATTTTACATAAAGAGAGGGCGGGGCTTATGACCTATACTGCAGCCAGCCACCTGGGGGCGATTGAAATCTTTTAGCTTTACTTTTCAGGACGTGTGTGCGGCACTCCAGGGGCCTAATTTATAAAATGCTGTGTAGAAACCATCCTACATTTGATCTTACGATTATTTATAAAAAATGCATACGTGTGATATATAAACCGAACTTACGTGCAGAAAATGCATGTACCCCTTTCTTTCAGATGTGAAATTTATAAATTGCAAATGATCTTGAACTTGTGCGCAGCTGAGCAGTTTCAGACCTCCGCCTTTAAACGATGCCTAATTAATGTCACAGACATATAAAGGAGCGCTTGTCAATGTTTAAACCTAATTTCGAGCAGCAAGAATGTCGATCAAATCTGTGCGTACGCACGCTTTATAAATGAGGCCCCTGGTCTTGTCACAGGTTGAGACAATTTTGCTATTGCAGTTTGTTTAAACAAACAGATCGCAATTTCATTTCTTGCTGCTAGTGGTGCAGAAAACACACAGTACACCTTCATCGAAATTAACTGTCCAAACAAAACCAGTTTACCAAAAAATGAACTTTTCTATTTAGGAGAGAGAGTATAAACGAGAGAGGATGTTTGATTATTGCTTTGGCTTACTCGGCTGTAAAACTGTGCGCAAACAAGCTGTCATAAAAACGTTTTGCTTTCGATACACTCCACTGCTAATTGTTTGAAGAAGAGGCTTTCTGAAAATAGCTGATCCTAAAAATGTACTTAAGTTAATAGGGTTTCTACTTTAAACAGTTTACGCGCAACAGAAAAACTGTGTAAATCTTTTGTTTTAACTTTCTCGGGGAGCCATCAGAATAATCCAAGCATGCTTTTGATGAGATGAAATGCCTGAGCATGTACTGTATTTTTAGTCTTTTCACATCAGGCATCAACAGACGGTCACAAAGCTTAATCACATATTCAAACAAAGTAGATGTCAACGGGTGATAAAACCGACGAGCCGAAGCGAGCTTGTCTAGTCATTGAAAACCACGCTCTTCTAATGTTTACTAGAGAGTCGTGGAGTCACCGCCTCCGTCAAGATCACCTGACCGTGGCTTTAACATAGTCATGCGGGGGGACTGTACTGCTGCTTATGCAAATTGCTGATAATGAATAATAGATCATATCATGGCTATTACGACTGTTCAACGGCTCACTGCCAGTGACAGTGTGCATTTAAATAATGAATAATAAACGAAATGGCTCACAAACTCTTACGTGGTAAATCTTCCCTGCATGAAAAATGCTTGTAAAAAGTATTTTTCATACAGAGCAGAATGATGGGCTTTCAAAACAAATTACACTATGTCATTACGTTCTGTGTGATCTTAGTACTGATCTTCTTGGGATGGTGATCCCAAAATAATTTGTGATGCACTGTGGTGAAGACTACACATTTTTTGTCATGGTAGGGGTCCCTAATGAATACCAGCAACACTTTATGCTTTGCATACCATTATGCAAAGTCTCGATCATTTGTAAACATTATTATTGTTGGGAAATAAAATTTAGAAGTAATATCTACATCTTTTCTTAGCTTCTCAGATGTTTCTCTGTCAGAAAATGAAATCTAAAGTCATTATTTATTCAAATATTTTAAGTTATTTTCTACCATTTGCTATCCACATTAATATTACAGTGCTATATTTTATCTCAACAAATAATTCATTTGTGTCTATTTAATGCAACTTTTTTTAACCCTAATAAGTCCCTTGGGGTCAATCTTACCCCCAAGCCACTTTTATTTAGTTAAAAAACATGGTTCCCTTCATCTCAGTGGAATAATTTTTGTGACTTTTGTGGTCGTTCTAAAGAGGTGTAAAGAAATTCACCAAAAGAGGCCCTTTGGGGGTAAAAATGAACCCAATTGAAATTAATGGGAAATGCAAAAAAACAACAAACATTTTTTTTCTTGTTATTCATCAAATAAAATCAATGCATCCAGAATAAATCTGAAAATTTTGACACAGAAAGGTACGCCTGCTACTAGAGCACAAATGTTACATAGAAAATACAAGCTCAATCACACACACACACACACACACACCCACACACACACACACACACACACACACACACACACACACACAAACACACACACACACACACACACACACACACACACACACTTACATTTATGTTTCACTAAAGTAGTGATGTGAGCAGTTTGCCACATCCAGTAAAATTAATGGGTCGAAGTAATTTATTTCCTAAACTGTAACCATAAAACTGTTTTTTTTTCTGAACACCAAATGGTCGAAAACAATTTAAATTAAATTTAGATTATAATTTATGTGAATTTTTCATAAAAAATATATTTTACTAGACAAGCGTATGGTGTAGTTGAAGAATTTAGTGGTAAAAAGGTACAAAAGTACTTCATATCTCCTAAAACACAGCATTTTTGTGTAGATGTGAAGTAAACAAAAAAATGATTTGTATCATTAAAAGTGTATATAGTTTTTATAATCAACCTTTTAATTTCTGGGGTCATTTTTACCCCCAGGGAACTCTAACGTATACAGGAAAATAGGGGCTTATGAGGGTTAAGAAACATTTGACATAAATTTGATATTTGACCTCTAAATGTAGTTTGAGTCATCAATTTGCAATGTGTTTCCAAAATATCAGGTGTAAACTGTACCATAACTGTTTATTATTACATTTTATCATTATTACTCTGTGAAATATAGTCAAACAAAAGCTTACTTTTAACAATATCTCTCCAGGTGTCCTATAAGTGGTTTCAGGTAATCACCTTCCTTCCTTTTAAATTTACTGCATGGTTGTGTCCTTGGCCCAGCACAGAATCTCCAGAATTGATACGTTGCAATCCATCTGGGCCTTCGAGATGATGAGTTCTGACTCTTTATCTGTAAAAGGGCAGACTACGTGTAACATTACCAGCAACAAGGTCAAAGCCCCAAGTTTAGAGGGAACTTTTTCATCATCCATCATATCTACGCGTTAGTGCGGCTAACTGATGGGCCCATTTTCTTTCGCGGCTGTCATGCTCATTTGTAATGAGCTCGAAAGAAGGACAGAGAGAGAGGTGGTGGAAAAACCCGAGCGAGTAAAACAGGCAGCGATGGAGGAGAGAAAATACCAGGGTTGACAGTTTTGGGAAAACAGAGGTCACTCTCAGCGAGTCTCCTTCACCACTATCACCTTGAGTCAACTTCACAGTTAATTTGGCAGCTTGTCGGTCTCCAGGCAAGGATACAGGAGTGTCAAAAGAGCAGAAATGTCAGTAAAAAGTGTTTATATACGATAAATTTAAGTATTTCTAACTAATTATATTATGATATGTTTACTCAGTTTGTGACACAACTATTTAAGACTTTATAAAAACCTTGACACAGACTGAAGCAGTTTTGATCAAATCAGTTAAATAAATAATTCAACACCTTTAATGTTTATTTAACTCAGTGGTTCCCAAAGTGGGTATTGCGGAAAGACGGAAATTCTCGTCATTGGCAGCTCTGTGTTTTCTCTTGATTGACGAGATATTTCGTCAATGGCGAGGAAAGAGTTAAAATCCTTTAATGCATGGCTAGCCGTGGATTATGCCGCTTATACACACCAAAGCTTTTTTTACGTGGCTGAAAAAGACTGGAGGACGCCGAATGCCAGCCGTTTTATCAGTAGAGCGCCGGCTTTCTTCAGCTGAGCGCTTTGGTTACTGTGATACTTTTGATTTGTTTATCAGTCGTTGTACAATGCGCCGGTTGGTTGTTGTGATATTTGTCCCGCCCTCCTCCACTGTGATTGGACGGCCGTGTGAGAACTGACATCTACGAGTGGAGCTTTTCACTCAAAGTTGAATCTCGTTCTAATCTCGGAAAAAACGCAGAGCTGCTGGGTGATTTGAAAAACGCCAAGCTTTCATTGGAAACAATTGAACACACGTGCCGGCCGCGGACGTAAAAGCTTTGGTGTGCACGCCCCCAGTAGTCTACCTAAATAAACGTTTTCATTTGTGTCTCTCACTCAGTTTGCAATTGCATTGTGTTACTATGGTTACCAGTGTTTATAGTAGCAGATTAATTTCTAACTGTAATCAAACTGACTGGAACTACCTGTGCATTAAACGATTTTAATGCACACCTTCCAGCCAATCAGAATCAAGTTTTTAAACAGACCATGGTATAAATTATGAGAATGCACTGACATTAATTTTACAAATTATTTATATAGGAAAAATATGCCAAATATAGCATTTTAATTATATATTTAACATGGTAATATTACATTATGGTTGATCATTTAAGCGTACATGTCTTCCTTTACTAGATTACTAGTTTTATTTTATATTCAAAACTATATATTTCATTCATAAATTAAAGGGATAGTTCACCCAAAACACAAAGGAACACAAAGGAAGATATTTTAAGAAATGTTTGTAACCAAACCGTTCGTGGACCCCATTCACTTACACAGTAGGAAAAAATAATACTATGGAAGTAAATGGGGTCCACAAACGGTTTGGTTACAAACAATTTTCAAAATATCTTCTTTCGTGTTCATCAGAAAAAAAGACATTTATAAAGGTTTGTAACATGAGAGTGAGTACACTGAAATATAAAACAAAACAAAAAACTTTTGTTTAATTGTAGCTTAAATAAATTGATTGCAACCACTAATCTTAAAAAATTTTGTAAATTGAATGAATAATTTTTTTCAGTGTAAATAATGACAGAATTTACATTTTTGGGTGAACTATCCATGTAAGCAGTTACATTTGGCTGTATTTTGTCATAGTCTTGTCAGCTCTGTAGGTGTTTAGTCCCTTGTGACGGGATTGTGACAGTCCTGTGTCTAGTGTTGGAACATAGAGCATTAGGTTTTATCCTTCTGTGACTTGTTTCATTGTGAGCACATGCCCTTTGCTCTTCTTTATGTTGGAGGATGGATTCTGGATTCCAACACTTGGATTGTCAGATGGGATTGTTTGCCATGTGGTTGGTCCTTACTCATCCACTCCATTATTATAGTATATTATGGCTTATTATAGTTGTGTGTAGGTCCTACAGCATAGCCACGATAGCTCAGGTTTTCATATACTTCTGCATCATTGTCCTCATCGACGTGCAATTATACAATTACACTATCCACGTGTGTAACCACAGTAGCAGTGCAACAGCTAAAAAAAAACTGACTTTTCATAGAGATCCCAGCGATCTTTAAAACAGACATAGACGTGCAGCAGCTTGCATAGGGCAATACTTCCGGGTTTAAAAAGTTGCGGAAGGGCGCCACGTGGTGGATAATAGCGGTATTGCGGAAAGACGGAAATACTCGTCATTGGCGGGAAGCGTTTTCTCTTGATTGACGAGATATCTCGTAAATGGCAGCGAAAGAGTTAAGAATATTTTATTACTCTTTCCACCTCTGCGTAGGAGAGAGGAGACGAGGAAGCATATTGAGAAGCACCCCTAGTCTTGGTGGTTCATGTGGGGAAGCGCTGCCATGTGGTCTTGTGTCTTGACCCTGTCCCTTTGTTTTCTTATTAATTATCCAATTATTACTTTATGACTTGCATGTTATTGCCTTTATTACCCTCTGTAGTTCCTTGCCTATTTAATGCCAATATAGGGTTAGTTTTAGATAAATTTTGGGGTACCATCGTCTTTTACCCTTATGGGTGCTTTATTTTGTCAGCCCTGTTGACTGTGTGGGTCCTTTGTTCATTTAGTGTAAAATATCGATTTTTGTTTGCCGAAAAAGTTGATTAGGTTCTGTATGGTAACCCTGGCAGTTTTTTGTATCCATGTTCCAGTTAAGAAATGAGTTGATGAGTGTTTTCTCTTTTCAAAATTTCCTGAAGCTTTGTGGTGTTTTGTGTGAGAAAAATACCTAAATTTGACTGGTATTGACTGATCTTGTGTTCTAGCAATTTAGATGTGTTGCATCAACATAATTTAAGAAGAAGTGCTATTGAAACTTATTTAGTTCCTGTATTATCCCTTTAAGTCTGTCTTTTGATGATGCATCAGTAGCTGACGCTATAGCAGCCGTATGCAATAAAGGCATGCCACTTAAGCAAAACACAGTGTTCGCTAACCAATAGAAAGGCAAAAACCACCTACAGTAGATCAGCTTTCCTTCACATAAACAGGTAGCCGACACATCTAGGCTGTAAATATGTGCAGGGATGTCCAGCCCACATAGCAATAAATTTGAAAAGACACTCCCTCAGCACAAGCCCAGGGGAAAACCATGCTCCTGCTAGAAGAGTTATAGCCTCTATTCCCCAATGAGACAGACACTGAGACTGCAAAATCCTTTAGATGGCCTCCTGCACCAAAGAAAAAATGATCTAACAGCCGCAGCTGACAGCCGTGATCAACATATAATAGGTGTGCAATGCCCTGACCGGCCAAAGCTTATGCAACCTCTTGGCCTTGTCTGAATCAGACTAAGGACAGAAAGACTGCAGAGTGACAACCTGCGGTCTAAATGGGGCAGTCAGCACTTTGGGCTTTAAACAGCTTTAGAGAACACGAACACAAAATGAACTTGTGTAGGTCCCCAATGAGCTTGACTAAAGCCAATGCGGAGGGCAGTACAGTATTTAAAAAGATTGTGTGGATGCTTCCTGCCTTGAGCAAATCAAACTGGGAACCATTCATAGCCTCCTACACCGTGAGAGGACCCTACATATGCACACAACAAACACAATAACGCAAACAAAGGATATGCTTATCATAGAGCAAACAGGGACGAGAAATATTTCAGGCTATGTTTACATTAATGGGTTTACCTTTTAAAACGCATTACTTTTGCCATGTTTACGCCTTTCATTTACACTATGCCACCGTTTTCGACCTTCATAAACGGAGTCGTTCGTAAACGCTGCAGACCCTGTTTTAGTTTGAGAACTCAGACGTTGCGCTGCAGTTTAAATGAACGAAGACCGAGTCTTATGTAAATGAACAGTTGATGTTAACGTGACAGCGCATCATTTTCAAAGTAAAAATTATTTTTATTCAGGTAAATGGAGGTTTGCAACGGAGGTTTTGCCAAAAAATAGTAAACATCTACCAACCAGCTATTATAAACGCTATATCAGATTGTTTTAACATGTATCCTTATAGATAATGTCTGTTTTATATTTATGTTTGAGTATTGTTTGGTTTGAATATTGTTGTAATGTTGTTTATGTTTTGTTTAAATTTAGTTAGCTTATTACGAAAGAGAGACCGTAATTTTAAACGCCATATAGGGCATTGTAAAGGCCAAAATGAAGGGAGAATTGTAATGGGTCAGACATTATTTTCGAGTTTAATTTAAGTTTTGTTTGCTACTTTAAAAATAATTTTGTTTCATATAATTTGTCTCTTAATTTTAATCAATGTTTTGTTGAGAAGTTTTGTGAATATAAATGAATAAAAACAATAAAATCAACGTCATATTAATATTTAATGCTCGTTTAGCCGATTGAGCTTTTTGCTATTTCTGTGTTGCTAGCGGAGGACGTGCACGGACCTCGCACACTCTTAAAAATTATTGTCATATTAATTTTAAAACTTTAGCTGGCCACGTTTTTTTGTCGGAGAATGCGTGTGAGGGAACACACGCACTGAACAGCAATAGGTGTAACGGATGCTTTAAAGAAAGCTATGAAGAGGAGAATCCATGTGCAAAAGGTGTTTATTATGTAAAATCCCAATAAGGGCCAGCAAACAAATCCAAAGGGTAATCCACAAATCGTAATCCAATAACAGGCTAAGGTTCAGGGCAGGCAGAATAACAATCAAAAAATCCAGGAACAGGCACAGGTCAAAAATACAGGCAGATACAGGTAAACAGAATAAACAGATAACAGGCAGATATACAGACAGGTTGGGGCGATGTTATAACCAGCAGGGAACTGGTGTACAGGAAGTGACTTATATACATAACAGACAGGAAGTGTGAAGCGTGACATGGCATGATGAATTTCAAAATAAAAGTCCGAACAGAGCAGAGTAACAAAATACAAGTATAAAATACAAAAATACACAGAACACAGAACAAAACCATTACAATAGGTAAGGGAAGATAAGTTATTTGATGTTTTTCTGAAATAATACAGTCAGTTTGTACGAAATTTTCAAATGGACTATAAGAAAAAAAATGTGAACTGCGAACAATGAACTACTATAAATATAACAGCGTGAAATGGCTGAAGAGGAACGCCATACATTAAAGCTATAAGCATTTCTGTAGGCTAAAGCTGTACTTCACCTCTTATTATGTTTGATTGAACTTTGCATTTGCTGAAATTTATTTTTGCTTCAAGTTCGTTTAGTACTGTTCACTTGAATGCTTCCTTTTTAAATCATAAAGACTGTTTCTGATTTCTGTTTGGTTTATAACATCAACATTAACCTATAAATCATATAAATATGTTGTAGGGGGAAGCTAGAACAATATAAGACTTTCCCAAACACATTTTTATAGGTTCAAAAATAGTATCTGTTGTAGTTGCCGGCAAAGGATCCAGGTATGAATTTTTGTCAATATGGCACACCCCTAGGTTGCATAAATGCGCAAAGGTAAGCTATTATTAGAGTACTAAGTTATTTTACACCTTTTTGCGCATGCCCAGTTCCGTAATTGGTCATGTTTCATGCGTTTATTGTCGTGTATAGTGTGGATGAAGATTATTTTTAAAATGCCAGTATAAACGAGGATCGTTTTCATTTTAAAATGCCATTTTAAAATGCAAATGCTTTAATGTAAACAGGCCTCAATCCCGATAAATATCTGTAGAAAAGAAACTGAGATTGAAGATGAGGTCTATATGCAGCATTAAAAAAAAAATTTTTTACAAAACACTGGGTGTCCACTTTATAAAAAGAGGCAGAAACTTAAAGTGCAATCTACAAATAAAATATATTATATTTAACCAATCTGATCTCATGGGAATTCATTTGTTGGCTAATTCATACAAAGTGACTTTACAAAACAACATGATCTCACAAAAAGTTGTGTTATAGTCACAAAAAATGTGCTTAATTTATCCATGGCATGTCCATGGCATGAAGTTCAGCTTTTTTCGTGTCTTGAGCACAAATGTCTTTTTTTGTGTCACTTGCACAAATTTCTATAAATTGTTTTTTTCTGTGGCACAACTTTATTTTTTGTGTCATTTTATGTATTCTTTTATCTTTTATTTTCCTATTTTTAAATCATTGTCGCTTAGAGTTGGGGTTAGAGTTGATGTTTGGGTTAGGATGTCTAAAAATGTAACAGAAAGCGATTCTAACCCCAAGCGACAATGGCAAGAAAAAAGGAAAGAACAATGAGAAAACAATTCATAAAATGGAACGAAAAAGAAAGTTGTGCCACAACACAAATAAATGAATCAAAATTTCCGTGACTATAACATGACATTCAGTGAGATCAGTCTGCATAAAAAACATACGATTATTAGAAAAAACACTCCAATTCCCAACCCTGCCCCTGAACACAAAATCACAGGAGGGAATTATACAAAAACTTAGAAATTTGTTTGCAGGAATTTTAGGCCTAGTCCACATGGAAACGGGTATTTTATAACACGCTAAAACACGTTATCAAGCGCTGTCAGGAGCATGCCACACCAGCAGGTGGCAATATAACTCAAATCGTAAAGCCACCTTGGCCAATCAGAAGCGTAACAAAAAGTGATTACCGGTTTCGTCGCAAGGCAAAACCCCCAGTTTTACGGTCTACACGACAACACTGCAACCGGCGTTTCTCAAAATCCTCACCCTGGCAGGGGTTTTCAAAAATGTTCGATTTCAGTGCCCCGATACAGTGTTTTCATGTGGACGAATGGCCAAACCGCCAAAAGTATGAATTGTCATGAGTCTAAGTTGCGTACACACCAAACGCGAAGCATCGCATTTGTCGCTCTAGGTAACTCGCAAGATTTTACTTTGTGTAACGCGAATTTCACTCGACTTCAATAATTTCAATTTGCGCTAAGGTGCGTTTGAGGCGAATTGCACGTGTTTTCGCGCAATCGCGCTCCCAAATTGGTGTCAGTTGCATCTCCCCATGCAAGTTTGCGTCTATTCGCGTCTTTGCCTTGACTTTGTATGTAATCTACTCACGCAAATTGTTGAATTCGCACTTGGTGTGTATGCCCCATTAGAGAACAATGCAGACAGTGGGTTGAAACGAACTAATACTGTCCAGGTTTTAGGTTTCACTTACCAGGCAGTAGCTCCCATCTAAGCAGTCATCTGGGTGTAATGTTAACATTTAAAGATACAAGAGTCATCTATCTTCTGTGCCTTATAATGTAAAGTGAGGACAAGAATAAATAAAGAAAAATCTATGAAGGAATATCTTTTAGAAGAGCACATGCAGGAGCCTGGAATTACTATCGAATAACAATTCAGCTCAACTCTGTCTATTCTCTAAGAACAAAAGTTATTTTAAAGCGCTTGTCAGGTGCTGTTGTTAAATCGCAGCCTAGATAACTGCTGAGGTTTTAGAATTAAGCTTAAAGTACAACAACAGTAGTGCTGAATTTTGTTAAGTCAGTAAGCCTTTGTCTAAAGGGCATATACGGTATCTGTCTGCGTCTGTAAGGCAATACTTCTTTTAGACTCGAGCTGTTTGTGAATGCGCTGATTTATATATATTTGTGTCTCGACAGCTTCTCTAATGCATACCCTGAAGCCTATTTCTATATTAGGGCGTCGTGCTTCTTAGAATAAAGAAACTGTGGTGAATTTACTTCATTTTAACTTTTAATATGGTATAAAATGAAATCCAACAGCGGTACTGTAACAGCAAACACAAGCAAAATTACATTATATGAAATAATATCTCAATTGTTTTTCCTACAGCAGTGAAAGTCTTAATGTCTTCTCCTTTTGCTTAAAGGGATAGTTTTACTCAAAAAATGAAAACTTTGTTAACACCTCATGTGGTCTCATACCTGCTGCAAAAGGCAATTTGTTTGACCACATCAGTCACAGATTTTTATTTGATTCATTTGCTAATATTTCACCTGAGAGAAAGATCTTCAGCTATTGTGTAGAGATTTAAAAGATATATCAACAGTGTCTCAAACTGTGCTCATCTCCTCAAATATGAACTTGTGTGAAAATACGAAATCAAAATCATTCTTTTAACAATAGCAAAAAAATCATAGTCATATGATATCTAAATAAACTCTTTATGTCAACAACTGTGTCTTTTTCATTACTTCTATTTTTTATTTATTTAAGACCTTTAAAGAAAACACGACTGAAAACCTCAAATAGTGCATTAAAGGAATATTCCATTTTCTTAAAAGAAAAATTCAGATAATTTTCTCACCACCATGTCATCCAAAATGTTGATGTCTTTCTTTGTTCAGTCGAGAAGAAATTATGTTTTTTGAGGAAAACATTGCAGAATTTTTCTCATTTTAATGGACTTTAATAGAGCCCAACATTTAATACTTAACTCAACACTTAACAGTTTTTTTCAACAGAGTTTCAAAGGACTATAAACAATCCCAAACGAGGCATAAGGGTCTTATCTAGCGAAACGATTGTCATTTTTGACAAGAAAAATAACAAATATACACTTTTAAACCACAACTTTTCGTCTAGATCCAGTCCAGCGCGACCTAACGTAAATGCGTAGTGACGTAGGGAGGTCACGTGTTACATATATAAAACGCACATTTGTGGACCATTGTAAACAATAAACTGACACAAAGACATTAATTAGTATCAGTTGACATACAACAACGTCGGAACGGTCCTCTTTCAACCACTTGTAAACACTGGGGCGGAGTTTCGGATTCGTCTTCTGTGACCTCTTGACGTCATGACGTATTGTGTGGGGTCACGCTGGCGCATCACGACCGGATCTAGACGAGAAGTTGTGCTTCAAAAGTGTATATTTGTTATTTTTATTGTCAAAAATGACAATCGTTTTGCTAGATAAGACCCTTATGCCTCGTTTGGGATTGTTTATAGTCCTTTGAAACTCCATGAAAAAAACTGTTAATTGTCGAGTCAAGCATGAAATGCTGGGCTCTACCAAAGTCCATCAAAATGAGAAAAATCCCGCAATGCTCTCCTCAAAAAACATAATTTCTTCTCGACTGAACAAAGAAAGACATCAACATTTTGGATGACATGGTGGTGAGTAAATTATCTGGATTTTTCTTTTAAGAAAATGGAATATTCCTTTAAGCTTTAAAAGAGCAACCAACCTTTATCATCCGTGATACTTTTGTACACAGTGTGGATCAAGTTTTTAACAATTGTGAGACTGACCTATCCGAATGGTGAATTCTTTGGTCCCTGGTCATCCAAGGACAATCCTCAAAAGTTTATCGACCATTGTTTTATAATAACAAATAAACAGTTAAGACCGAAACTCCCTCAGATGAATGTAATGAGATTAGATGCTTCAGCTTCTCAAGACGAATCAGATTTCATATTTACTTATTAATCATGCATGAGGTCATCAACAGAACACCAAGGTCAATGTGGCTCACTGGTTTGAGAGCTCAACGACTCCTCTGCTTTCTCTGTGATATCCTGCAGTCTGTCTGATCATGCATTTGCTCAAGAGATCAGTGAACAGTATGTCAGTGAACACTTACTTAGGGTTAGTAAATGAAAAGGTAAATTAAACTCCAGTCTGCATTAAGGTGGAATGCTTTTAAGATTTTTAAACATTTTTTTTTTTATTAATTATCAATTGCAGAGCAATTTTTACAGAAACCAATGAGAACATATTTTTCTGGTAAGATAAATATATGAAGAGTTTGGTTCCAAAACGCAATAAATCCATTTTAACTACTTTCGGTACAAACATGATTTCTATACCAAGAAAGTGACAATATGAAAACCACTTTTTTCTGTTACAAACTTTCACATAGCATCTTTAGGTTATTAAAACATAAAAAATTCAAATCCATAATTTGATTTTCAAAGATTTATTATAAAAACTGATTCTTTTTTTCCACAAAATGCAATAAATCCAAGTTTTTTTTTCAAAATGCTATAAATCTTTTCAATCAATATATAAATGTGCATTCATCTTTGCCATGTTATATTCATTCAGTTGACAAGTGGTGTACACTGATTTAAATATAAACATTACTGGCATTAAAGGGAAACTCCAGCTCCCTTATAATAATCAAGGACTTTGCTGCTGTAGCATGGCTGCAGGAGGCGCAAATAAATTACTCACTGCCCGAAAATAGTCCCCTTGGTTACTTCAATAGCAGGGGACTATTTTCAGGCACTGTGTAATATCATTGCGCCTCCTGCAGCCATGCAACAGCAGCAAAGCCCTTGATTATTACACCAGAATGAGAGTATAGACAGTTTCATCGGGTGCTGACGCGATACACGTCTGGATTCGAACTTTACTTCTGGTTTCGTTTTTTAAAGGTGTGACTAGTTGCTAAACTTATCTCTTGAACAAATGTCTCGTCGAAAATAATAAAATGTTTTTGTTTCCTAGGTAATTTATGTGTTGTTGTTGTTTTTTGCTTGTTATATAAATAAACTACGTTTAAAGAACTTTGTTGTTATTTATTCTTAGCAGAGTTAACCGGAAGTTACGTGCGGACTATGACAGCCGCTTGTTTATGTTGTTACTGCTGAAACCATCTATAGTTCCTAGAAAATCGCAACTTTTAATTTTCTGTCGGTCTTAATACATGATGTAAATACAGAAGAGTCAAGTTTTAAATAGGAAAAATATAGAAACTCTTTGGTAACTTTCTTAGGCGTTATAAGTAATAAGCCCTTTCAGTGTGACATAAATCCTGCCTCGTGTCATACACGATACTTCTAGATAGGACCGCTCAGTCTACAACATGCTACAGATTAGCCAGAACAATAATTTCCACCACTAAAGATAGCTTTATTAGCACTCTTCCAGACTTGTCTCGAATGAAACATGTAGCAGATAACCGTGAAGATCTGGATATTATAATAGAAAACTTGAACAACGTTTGTTCTAGCACGCTGGATGCCGTTGCTCCCATTCGAAAAAAGAGAATCAAAGAAAAAACACCAGCTCCATGGTATGACCATCATACTGCAGCCCTCAAAAAGTAGCTAGAAAAATGGAATGAAACCACCGAAGCACAAAGTTAGAGGTATGGCGTGCAGCATGGAAAGAGAGTGTTCAACACTACAGAAAGGCTTTAAAAATGGCCAGATCTACCTATCTCAGTACGCTTATTAAAGAAAATCATAACAACCCCCGTTTCCTATTTAGCACAGTTGCAAAACTGACTAGAAACAAAGAACAAACAGAAACCAATAGTAAACTCCAACACAATAGTAATGACTTCATGAACTTCTTTACTAACAAAATTACGGTTATTAGGGAAAACATAGAAGCTACGCAAGCAGCCACCACTTTACCCAATAGTACATTTAACACTAGATTACCATACGAACATCTTGAGTCATTTAAACCTACTACAATAGAAGAGCTCTCTAAATTAGTAACATCATCTAAATCATCATCCTGTATATTAGACCCCGTTCCCACAAAATTACTTAAAGAGGTATTTCCTGTAGTGTCAGACACGGTACTAAATATCTTTAACTCATCGCTAGAATTAGGCTACGTTCCAACAGCTTTCAAACTAGCAGTTATTAGACCGCTCATTAAAAAACCAAACCTTGACCAGAGAGATCTTAATAACTTTAGACCAATCTCAAACCTACCTTTTCTTTCTAAAATATTAGAAAAAGTAGTGGCAAGCCAGTCAGGTTCCAATCAGGATTCAGGCCCCACCATAGCACAGAGACAGCGCTGCTTAGAGTTAAAAATGACCTACTATTAACATCCGATCGTGGTGAGATCTCAATCCTTATATTACTAGACCTTAGTGCAGCCTTTGACACAATAGATCACAGAATCTTACTCAATAGACTAGAAAACTATGTTGACATCAGTGGTCAGGCATTAGCCTGGTTTAGATCGTATCTAACCAATCGATATCACTTTGTTTATGTAAATGAGGAAGAGTCGTATCGCTTCCCGGTTAAATACGGCGTACCACAGGAATCAGTTTTAGGCCCTATCCTATTCTCGTTATATATGTTACCTCTAGGAGACATTATCAGGAAACATAACATAAGTTTTCACTGCTATGCGGATGATACCCAGCTTTACATCTCCTCACATCCTAGCGAAACCCACCAGTTTTCTAAGCTAACAGACTGCATTAGTGATATTAGGGACTGGATGGCACATAACTTTCTTATGCTAAACTCCAATAAGACAGAGATACTTATTATTGAACCAAATCGCTACAAACATAATGGGCCCTATTTTAACGATCTGAAACGCAAGTCCGAAGCGCAAAGCGCAAGTGACTTTGTGGGCGGATCTTGGGCGCTGTTGCTATTTTCCCGGCGGGAGAAATAAGTCTTGCGCCGGGCGCAAATCAATAAGGGGTTGGTCTGAAGTAGGTTCATTATTCATAGGTGTGGTTTGGGCGTAACGTCAAATAAACCAATCAGAACGCTATACAACATTCCCTTTAAACGCAAGGGCGCAAGTTCCATGGCGGGTTGCTATTATTATGACGGATTTGACAGGCGCACGCCAGGAGCGGTTCACAGCCGAGGAGACCGACTTTCTTGTAAGAGCAGTCAAAGACAGAGAAGTTGTTTTGTATGGGGATGGGAGAAACCCGCCCAAATCAGCGTCGGTTAAACAGGCGTGAGAGGAAATAGCCGCAATTGTCTCATCAGCTGCGCCAAGCACTACAATGATGTTAGGAGACGGAGGAATCCCAAGCTTGCCAGCATAAATCGGGCACGCCGGGCACACAGGAAGACATCGCTGCGTCCACCCTCACCGCTGAAAGGGTTTGGGGGCTTTGAAATCGGACACAAGAAACGCAAGCAAGGTTCAACCCCAAAGTACACTTACAAATCAAATTCACATACATGAAGGTTTCTTATGAAAACATTTTAATTATTATTTAGATAAAATAAACATAATACAGCCACACAACAAACTTATGAAAATATTTTAATCGTTATTTGCATGATAATTGTTTAACGCTGCCACACAAAATAAATAAAAACTATCACCACAATGCTCACCACAATGATTTCCCTTATCTCATGTGTTAATATTTTAATTGTAACAATTTATGATTTAATGATTTCCCTTATCTTATATTTTTTATTGTAACAATTTATGATTTGCAAAAATAACTGTTGCATCTGTGTAGATTAGATAAGCAATGCGCGTTGTGCACGCTATACATTATGGTCAAGCATGCGCCCTAAAAATAGCATAATGAACCACGCGCAACGCGCCACTGACTTTAGACTAGTTTTTTTTGGTTAGTAGCGCAATTGTTTTTTGAAACTGCAAAATAGCATAAGAGATGGTTTGCGCCGGAGCACGCCTCCTTTTTTGCGCTGAACCGCCCAGGGAGCGCAAGTTCATTCCCTAGTTTGCCGACGTGCGTCTGTGGAGGGAAAACCCCTCTGTGCGCCAGTGCAAAATACGAAATGATACATGCGTCACTGACAAAGTCAATTGCGCTGGGTGCAAGATAGGGCCCAATATGTCAGATTACAAGTTGCCCATAGATGGCTGCACGGTGGTGCCATCTTCCACGGTTAAGAACTTAGGTGTGATGTTCGACAGCAATCTATCTTTCTATCTTTTCTCCATTGTCTGCCGCATAGCATTCTTCCATCTTAAAAATATCTCAAAAATACGCCATATGCTGTCTGCATCAGATGCAGAAAAGCTTTCCACGCTTTTATGACCTCTAGAATAGACTATTGTAACTCGTTACTTGGGGGATGTCACGCAAATCAGGTAAACAAGCTACAGCTAGTTCAAAACGCCATTGCAAGAGTGCTTACTCGATCTAAGAAGTATGACCACATTAGTCCAATTCTGGCATCTTTACACTGGTTACCAGTTAAATATCACATACATTTTAAAATATTAATAATCACCTACAAAGGCTTAAAATGTCTAGCACCCTCGTATATTAAAGAATTACTGTCAGAATACAATCCATCACGTACACTGCGATCACAAAATTCTGGCCACTTAATTATCCCTAGAATATCAAAAGTATCTAAAGGTGGTAGATCCTTTTCATATCTAGCCCCTAAGCTCTGGAATGATTTACCAAATAATGTTCGAGTATCAGACACAGTCGATCAATTTAAATCTAAACTTAAGACATTCTTCTTTAACAAAGCATTCACATAAAATTTCCAGTTAATGTACTTATCCCGCAATAGTTAGTTTGATTAGAACAAAGCACTCACATACCTCATATGGGTAATATGCCGCAATAGGTAGTCTTAAACCACTATACTGTATGACATTTGCATTACATGTTAACAGCCCCTACGCTAATAGGATTCTGTTTCTCTCTCCCTGTCTCATCCTCGACCATGAGGACAATGAGACATACAGACCCAGTTCCTGCAACCGTGAATGTCATCACACCGCTGATCTACTGACCGTCCTCCTACGAGATGCCCAGCCGATGCCTGACCAGCGACCGCCGGCGGAACCAGTTTAATTCGCTTAGCCGTTTACATACCACGATAGTATTTATATATATAAATATATATGTATCTCTCTCAAGGGTTTTTTCCCTCCTAGGAGTTTTCCCCCTGGACTAGCCAGGGTTTTTTTCATCTCCTGGAGAGTCTGCCACCATTGGCTTAACTAACTACTTTACTGTATACGTTACATTATTACTATGCTCGTTTTTCTCTGTTTCATACATCTATTAATGTAAAGCTGCTTTGAAACAATTAACTATTGTGAAAAGCGCTATATAAATTAAAAAAAAAAGAAATTGAATTGAATTGATCACAATGTCAGGGATTATTTCTGCGATATCAACCAGTTGCCTCTAAATTATTCCTTAAATATCTTTTGACAGTGTTCTCTGTTGTGTTTCATTTAAGTATCATCTTAGTTTTAGATGTTTTTCTCAAAATTGCTTAGAAAAATATAAACAAATAAGGTATAATAATTGTATAGGTATAATAATCTGGATTTGGATAAATTTGAGAAATATTTGACTTTATTTTAAAACTTTTTTATTGCTGACTAGGCAAATCTAAGCCCAGTTTGTGTTAGGATTTTTTGAAACTAATACATTTGTGAGATTTTTGGATATAAATATCTAAGATGGATGAGACTTAAACAAAAGTCTCCATTTGCTTTCCATTTAATTTCATTGATATCTAGGATAAATATTTGAGATATTAAAGAGATCTCATCTGTGATTTATTTTCTTAATGATATGTTAGTGGAACTCATTTCAACCCTAAAGTTCCACCAGCCCACTTTAGTTCATGACTGACAGAACCATTATATGTGGGTGGGACAAAACCCACTCAATTTTTAAGACCAATGATATTGAACCCACTCACTATTTCTTTAATTTAGCGCATATCTGGTCACTTGTCAGGGTGACATCAGTCAAATCCATTCCACTAGAGCAATGCCCTAATACATTAAACTCCATACACGCTGCCGCTTCCTCAAATCCATTCCACTTACGGTCCATATAATTTAAACTCCATTTGTGTTTTCACTATTTTCGCCTGCATAACAAGGTAAACAAAGCTTTTAAGCTATAAAAGCAATTGTTTAATTAAAAGGCACTAGAATACAAGAAAATGGCATCAATGTTTGCACATTTTTTTTCTTTTTTGCTTCCGACACAGAGGAAACAGAGAGGGAAAATAAAAAAAAGTGTACCTTAATTTTTTATTACTTAGACCCTTTACATTGCCAAATAACGTAAGTTAGGTCTACTTTTGTCAAAAAAGAACAAATATATAATGGACTTTCAAAATGTTGTTTAACTTGAGAAACCATTATATTCATATGAAAGCAATTCATATTTCTCAATAAACTGAGATGAGTTTTGCATCAAATTAATTTTTGCGTTGCGTCCCTTGTTTTCCATGCGTTTTAGATGTCAATGGACCCTAATGCAAGAATTCTTCCAATAAGTGGTCAGGACACAATTAACTTGGGCATAAAGTGGTGTGCACAAATTACGCGAGTGGGGTTGCTTTATGTGCAGGCAGGGACAGCAACCTTTACCCCGATGGAATTCTCCCGGTGCTCCCGATTAGCCGGGTCTGGATGTTAGTGTCAAATTCTCATTTGCTTCTTAATATGTTTGCCCCTGGCCCACAGCATAGTAGGTCTCAAGGCAATATTTTGTGCATGTTGCGTTTGGATGACATTTAAAAGGGAAGAGTCAATTTTGGATGTTGAATATTTTCTCCTACAGTATCACTGTTTAATATGCAGAGATAACTATAAGTATATTATAATTGTGTCAATCAAAGGCTGATTTGCTAAAAATGAAAACATTGAGGTAAAATGAAATCATCTCTATGTTTGTTCTAGCATTTTAACCAGCTCGCAATACTGTAGCAACTTCAGTATATTAAATTGTGACTTGAAATTAAGGGCTGTTGGAAATGTCACTCTTAAGAAATTAAAGTGACACTCCATTTTTTTTGAAAATATGCTCATTTTCCATCTCCCATAGAGTTAAACATTTGATTTTTACTGTTTTGGAATCCATTCAGCCAATTTCCGGGTCTGGCAGTACCACTTTTAGCATAGCTTAGCACAATCCATTGAATCTGATTAGACCATTAGCATCGCGCTAAAAATAACCAAAGAGTCTGTATTTTTCCTAATCAAAACTTGACTTTTCTGTAGTAACATTGTGTACTAAGACCGACAGTAAAATAAAATATGGCTGGGAACTATAATCGCATTCTGGCGTAATAATCAAGGATTTTACTGCCGTAACATGGCTGCAGGAGGCGCACAGCCGGAAATAGTCCCTTGCTCCTGTGCTCCTCACCGAACTCCATTTCCCAAAGTCCTTTGCACCCCGTCATCCACCATCAATAATTATTGTCTTCATCTGTATACGAATATCTGGACTCCATATACTCATTCTCTCCAATTCTCTCCATTCAATTTCGGTTATCGTTACTGTATTTTTGGCTTTAAAATGTTGTTTATTAGTTCAGGCATTGGGCCCCATTTGATCACATCCTCGGGTGTGATATTTGTTTTGCTGATGATGTGACATTACGCTGTTTGTAAAATAATCTTTGGATTGTTCCCAGTCTTGTATATCACAAGCTTGTGGCACAAAGCAAAGCAGCTAAATCTACAGTAACTCTTTTTGGCTGGGACAGAGATTCATTTGTGCTTTGTATTACAAAAAAAACCCACACATTTTAGAGACAAAAGAGAACAGTATGAAGAAAAACAGTTCTTGTCATCTACATTAAAGGTGCATTGTGTAACATTTAGAAGGATCTGTTAAAAGAAATGAAATATAATATACATAGCTATATTATCAGTGGTGCATAAAGACCTTACATGATGAACTGTATTGTTTTTACTACCTTCACTCTAAAAATGGCTGGGTTATTTTTGACCCATAATGGGTAAATATTGGACAAAAATGACCCAATGTTGGGTTTTTGTTATGCAACCATGGGGTATAACAACCCAGCAGTTGGGTTAAAACAACCCAGTATTGGGTCAATTTTAACTCAGCAGCGTGTTTTGTCCAATATTTACTCATTATGGGTCAAAAATAACCCAGACATTTTAAGAGTGTTAGAATGAGCCGTTTTATCTACATAAACCGCGGGTCCTCTGCATGGAAGTCGCCGTTTCTACAATAGCCCTTAACGGACAAATTGTTTTATAGAGCATGTTTTGTCTTGACGTTGTCTCAGACGACAACATGTTTGTCCTGTGGCTGTTACCATAGCATTACTATGAGTTTCAAACAGGACGGGTGACCTTTGTACTGAGCCGTTGCAATTCACAGTCTCATCGGTAGATGCCGCTAAAACTCCCTGATTGCACCTTTAACCCTCCTATTATGTTTGGGGTCAAATTAACCCCAAAGCTACTTTGACATCTCTGAAAAATATGCTAATTGTATTTTTTAACCTTTAAACCTACTTTCTGACTTGTCCTTGATACTTTTTCACTTGAAGTTACTTTTAGTCACTTTGGATAAAAGTGTCTGCCATAACTGACCACTTTCTAACCAGTGATTCAAATTGAATTTATCATTAAGTGTTAATACTCTGCCATATAGTTTTATAGGAGTGTCATGAATATTTTTCTTGACCTCAACTAGTGGTACAAATTGAACTTGTCATTAAAATGCCATTAAGTGTTAATACTCTGTCATATAATTTTTTAACAGCGTCATGAATATTTTTCTTGACCTTAACTACAGTGATACAAATTGAATTTGTCATTAAAATGTCATTAAGTGTTAATACTCTGTCAGTTTTATAACAGTGTCATAAATATTTTTCTTGACCTCAACTACAGTGATACAAATCGAATTTGTCATTAAAATGTCATTAAGTGTTAATACTCTGTCATATAGTTTTATAACAGCGTCATGAATATTTTTTTACCTCGGCTACAGTGGTACAAATATAATTTTTCATTAAAATGTCATAAAGTGTACTATTAATATGTGAAAACTAAAAATACACTAAATTTATGTGCTACAAAAGATACGTTTTCATATAAATTCATCTGTTAAATAAACAATTTATGTATAAAAAAGTGATGTTTTTATTGCTTTTTTATTTTTAAATTTGAAGTTATTTAGCATATATTAAACTATTTGCTAACATTAAAGGTGTTTCTAAAATATTTAACACAACAGGAGAGTTAAACCAGAATACATATTTTTTTAGATAATAATAGCATCAATGTTTTACCGTGAAACTACTTGGAAGAAAATGAAGGTTAAAACTTTTACACCTAAAAAAAAGTTGACAATGACATTTTAAATAGTGGAAGACGTTCTGCACTTACATGATGTAGTTAATATAAGTCAGTGGTCTTCAACCTTATTCATCCCAAGAACCCCTTAATGAATAGAGAGATTCAAATGTATAAAATTAAGATTGGATTTTCATACTTTGTTATAAAGTTTACATTACAAAGATATTAAAATAATATTTTTTGGCATACTACATCAAATTTTATTTAATAATAGGGATGTTATGCTTGTCATTTTAATCAAGTTTCATTTTTTTTATTAGAGTAATGCATTTTTGTTTGATGCCTAATTTCATTTTTGCAAAAACATTTTGCATTTAAACAATTACTGGAGGACCCCCAGTAATACCACCATGGCCTTAAGGGTCCCCAGACCCCATGTAAAAGACACACAATCTAAATTAAATGTTGTTAATTCATGTGTTATTTACATACATGCCGTCTTAATGAGCTCATTTTAGTTAAGAGATACAAGGACTATATGTACTTAAGTCAGTTCTTATACTGCAGCTCTGTTAAATAGCTGTAAATGGCTTCAACTGAATGTCATTCTTGATATTAAAAATGTTTTTGTAATTTGTCAGCTTTCCTTATTTCATCAGATAACATCTCTCAGATTTATCCAGGAAAGATAAACAACCATTCAGTGCATTTGTCTGGAGTTTCAACTCCATTCTGACATGTCTGTCATTATTTCCTTTCCTAACCTTTCATTTTGTCATTGCTGTCAGATTCCCAAAAAGACGTTAATTACAGTCAATGAAATGACTGCTGCGAATCTCAGTCAACAAGACTAAATATTTGCCAATGCTCCAGAGTGGCTTGTGTTTTCAATCTTACCACAAACGTACTTCTGGCAATGACTTGACTCATAAATAGTCAATCAACCAGAGAATGACATACGCTGTGAGATTGGCCCGTTATGTGGGCTCCCAGGAGCAAGCGCAAAACCCGGACCAGGGCACAGTTGGTCTGGAAGCTTTTTTGACAGCTTCTAACCTTCATTGACAAGTGTGATCACACTGACCCATTTGACAGACAGCATCCTGCCTTACACAGACGACAGTGGACACATATGTGAATTATACAATGGATCTCTAGAGAACATGTTTGATTCATCGGGGTCGGTAATGAATCAAGCAGATTGAATGAAGAACCAGCAGTAAACATGGGCATCTGGAGGGGTTATGACACTCTGAAGTGAGTTCATTTGGCCAGAGATGAGGAAAACGCCCTGTGCACACTCGTACGTCACATTAGAGTGACAATTCAAGTAGACGTGAACCTCCTGTGGGCATCATGATGATTTTTCGACACAGTGGCCTGCTGGGCATTTACACAGCACAAGATGCTAATGTTTGATGTATTACTCTTGTCCCTTGATAAATTGATCTAAATATATTAGTAGGAGCTTGTGGCATTTGTGTCATGCTGTGCGTTTTTCATTAAAATCGACTGCTAAAATTAAATATGCGCACGACTCTATAACACCGGCGACTGCTTTAGGACTATACATAGGATGAGTTGCTTCCCCTAAAGGTTAATAAAACATCTGTCAGTGGTTATTTAGGCAATGTGATCCACTTTTATTTATATGATTATGTCTAGACTAGTAAGTTCAAACATGGCTGATACAGTACATTCAATTTATGTTCTTGGACAACAGGCATTAAATGTAATTTGGTGTCCCAGCTGGATTCTTTTTTAGGAGACGAGGAAGTATATGACTTCAAAAATAATAACAGCGCATGCATTTAAATTGATTTATTTAGCAGGCAATTTACAAGATAGGGAGCATTTAACATTTTGCCTTAAGAGTCAATATTGATTTGGAATTGCAATGAAAAAGCAATGATTTACCTAAGGAATAATTGATGACAGGCTGTTGAATTATTTGAAAATAATGCACACCCAAGGTGAAACTGGGGCACGACGTGAAGCGCGCGTGCATTATTATCAAATAATTCAAGGAGTTAATTATTCCACTTATACCAGGATTACCACAAACATTGCTCTGGTGCATATTTTCAAGACATTTGACAGGTCAGGCGTGCGGTTTACAGAAAAATATTCAACACCCATGGAACATTACTCAGCCAATCAGATTAAAGCATGCTGGATAATATCCACCTTTACATACGCTATTTACATTTAATTTGTTTAATTAATAAATTATTTAAATAAATTGTTTAAGCCTAATCCCAAAAAGAAAGAGTGACATGACTTTGGTCTGTCAAGTTTTGGTAACATAATTGTATTTTTCCAGCGGGATATTAGATGAGACAATACTGTCTATATCGTATGGTCTGATAACACCCTCTTTCTTTGCAACAGAAGCTTTGCCAAAAATGAGCACTGATGTCAGATGTAAGCTTTTCAACCTGTTTGCATATTGTGCTGCTGTATATTTTCATCATACACTGTTAAGTAAAGGTGGTTGTGACATCTAATATGAGGCTTTGACTTGTAAACATTCCACTTTGAAAAAAAACATAAAATAAACAGAGATATTTACTTTATACCGCCATCCATCCATCCCAAAACTATTGATATATGAATTTTTAAATAAGCGCTGAAATTGTTTTAACCAAAATATTAATTAACCTCTTATAACAATGTAATAAACAGTGTATTAATCACACAGTCATGTGAATTTTACAATTTATGAACATCTGATAAAACATAATCTCAGATAGACCCAATGATTTTTTACTTCAGATGTCTTAGACCTTTTTCAGCCCATGGACACCATAAGGTTAGGAGTTTTTACATCTTTCCAGTTTCAATGCAGTTGCAGGGATGCAGGAAGTATGGCAAGGAAGACGCAGCGTCTCGTTCCCTGCTCAGGGAACAACAGTTACATACGTAACCGAGACGTTTTCATGTGTCAAACACAACTATAGGCAAAAAAGCATTTTGGTATGAATCAACATTCGCATACAGAAGATATAAGCATTTAAAGCGAACATTTTAGCACGTGTGCTTAAAAAGTCTAAAATTTTTATGATATTATCCAACACTACATAGGGGATAATATGAATTTTTTCCCAGAAAACTTCCTGCATAAAATAGATTCAAGCACTTCCAATGACCTGTATCTATGTATGTATATTTTCAAAAACTTCGCAGGGCTTTGAAATTTCCCCCCCAGATTCACAAACTTTCAAGGACCTGTGGGAACCCCGTATTACGTAATACGTAAGGTCACTTACTGGACTTTGTTCTTGTCAGTACTACATAAAACAGAATAATTATTGTGACCATTTTTAATACGTCAGAGAGATGTTTCTGCATGCTGCATATAAATATCAGTGGTCAGTTACGTGAAAATAAATCAATCATCAAGAGTCCCAATGTTAAAGTGAGCCAGTGTAGGCTACTTACCTGCACTTCCAAATGACATTTTTGCATCCTTTTAAGGGCACTTCAGATAGGAGAGAGTAAACAGACGCTCCAGATAAAGAGAAAATGATTGTTTTCATTGCTTCATATGCCAAATGTATTTAAATCATCCACACAATGTGACATTATTGCACTGCAAAAGTTTACATCCAAGAGCTCCGATCTTCGAAGGAATTAGAGCATAGTGATAATCTCTTCCGACTGGGATTCACAGACTGATTCATGAGCTAGGGAACTTATTGAGACCATGGAAAGTGTTTAAAAAAACTGCGTTTGTGCCCGTGGATGTGTGTGTTTGACCGTCCGCTCTGGTAGCGGCTTTTTCCGGTCAGAGATGAACGTTTGGCTCTAGGGTTTTTAAAAGCCTTCCTCACTAATTCTAAAATGACCAGTAGGTGACGAAACGATACAATAATTAATTAATAATTAAAATTAAATTAACAACATGTGCTTAATTATAAGGTTACAGTTAGTTGTATGCTTTATTTAGTAAGCACCTGTACAATAATGTGTATAAAGAAAGCTGTAAAATAAAGTGTTAACCATATTGCTTATTGTCAACACATGATGTTCTTGACGGCATCATCTGTTCCAGCCTTGTGGGCATTAGGCGCTGTCTCAACGGCTGCTGTTTTCACCCATGGCTATATGTCACATTCTGGGACTTCACTGGAGACAGGCGTCTCCTCCTGGCCTGTCAATCAAACCAGCACACAATGCTGTTGATTCTATCAGTTTCGACAGTGGACTGGCCGATCTAAGGGGACCTCGCATGTGGCCAAGGTTACAATTCTGTCATTGGCTTTTCACAAGCAATTTCCCCCATTGGAGAAAGGGCAGGTTTTTCTTTTATTCTCCAGAGGACTGCAAGGTTATGAAAGATCTTTAAAGGGGGTTGAACTTTTCTTGGCTTTCAACTTACCCCCTGCCAAGATACACACATTGTTACAATCACGCACACATTTCAGATTTCACATTTAAGACTCTGCACACAAATATATTTTGCACTGAACAATTATTCGATTGATGAATGATTGTGTAAATACAAAATTATAAACAACACCCCTTAATTATTTAAATAAATGAGCGTTATTAATTAATAAATAATAATTTCCATTAGGTGGCTTAACATCCCCTCACTCTCGAAAGCCATCTTCGATGAAATCTTTCCGCCATTTTGAATATTTTGTAAAACCTACCTTTTCGAACTCATCTTACTGTGGGTTCACACCAGCCGCGTTTGAGGCATCAAATTTGCGTCCACCGTGTCTAGTGTGCCGCTTGAACTTTGTGAGTTTATTCGCTTCATTCGCGTGTAAAATTCTAGTAATCACGTTACTATTAGAGCAATTTCCTGATTGGTTAACGCGACGCGTTTATTGCCAAAGTTAAAATTTTTCAACTTTTCAACGTTTTCCACAGCAACGCTCAATTCGCGCGAACTAGACGCGCAAATGAGGCAGAATAGCCTCAACCTTGCCGGGCTAAACGCCTCATTCGCGCAGCGAGACCTGCAGACGCGCGTCAACGCGTTTTCACATTGACTTAACATTGAAATCACTTGCGCTTGACGCCTCTACTGTGGCTGGTGTGAACACAGCATTAGGGAGCATGCACACCAAACAGCCGGGGCATGTTTTCAATTGTTTTCGATGGAAGCTCTGCGTTTTTCAAATAAGCCAGCAGCTAGTGGTTTTCTTCCATGCTGAAAACCGTCGATCGGCTGTTTTTCCGTACTGAAAAATAGCTGGCATTCGGCGTTCTTCAGTCGTTTTCAGCCGCGTTTAAAAGTTTTGCGGTGCACAACCCCTTAGAGATTTTGTACGATTGCCATGAAAATCAGTATGAAGCATCTAAAGACAGTTAAGGCAAAAAGTTATTAAAAGAATTTCCATACACCAATCCGTTGTTGTATACCGCGTCAACAAATTTAACATAGAGCGCCAAAAAAAACGGATTTGAGGCTGTATCTTTACCAAAATTACGCCTATTGACATGACACTTGGAACATGTGATGGCATTTCGGAACTGAGTGTGCATGCACAGTTTCGTCCCAGCGCTACCTAGTGGTCGGATGAATGTTTTACATGCCTATAACTTTGGCTGCGGTCGACATATTTTCATGCGACTTGTTTCCTTGTAGTCCCGAATCATTGCCAAGACCAACGATGTCAAAAAATAATACCAGCAAAATAGCGCTTAATAAACATGCGCAAATATTTCCGTGAGATTTATTCCAGTCAACTTGTATGAGCTGCCATGAACTATACTAACTATTCATTTCATTACGGTAAATATGGTTTAACTTGTTATTGATGTTATTAAACATGATTTTGTGCCATTCACAACAGCACTATAAGACTTATAGTGGTATATGTTGACAATATAACTTACAATGACTTACAGTAAATTTAAAAGTAGAATATAAAAATGTGGCCTAAGGAAATGTTAATTTTATGAGAAAAAATATTAAAAAACCCTCTCAGTAATTCCCTCACTTAATTCTAGAGTGTTGGTTTAAAAAAAAACTATCCTAAAAATGAAAATGAACTGCGCCGCTCTGATTCACTGCCTACCACTGGACAATACAGATATCTTAATAAATGCATTATCTCATCAGAAGAGGATGTGTGTGAAATACTAATTACAGTATTATGAAGATGGCTGAGTCCCAAATTTACATTTTATCTAGTGGCTGAATGCTAATTTTGTTCCCTTTCAGACACAGAAGCTGCGTCAGGACTAACTCTTCTTCTCTTGCAACTGTATAATGCGCAGGGGGCACGCTTTTCCTTTTAATGCAGAGCTCTGTGTGTGAAAATGGCTCTTGAATGGAAATGTGAGCGTGACTAATCATCCTCAGATTTGGATCTCTGCAGACATGAGTACAGCTTAGATGAGAGTCTGAATACTTTGGTTGTAAAAGTAGAAAATGTTCTGCTTCACAGACTGGCATTACGATTCAATTGTGACTCTTTCATTCTTTGTTAAACGGACATTTTTAAAACACTCTGATTTGCTATTTTGACAAAAGTTAACCCTCAATTAGATTGTGTTAGTTCCTAGTAAGTGCCATAGAAAGTGTCTATGTACATTAATTACTAGTTACAGGATGTAATTTGTATTTCATTATAGAGGCACCAAACCTTTAAAACAAAGATTTCCGAAAACACTCAGCTGTCAATCATTGCTCTGGAAAACTAGTAATCCTTCCTCAATCTTTAATCTTTGTTTAAATAGAAGTCCACAAAAAACTTTCTTTAGAAAATTAAACTAAAAACTGCCTTATTTATGGTCATCGTCTAAAGTGAATCAGTTCAAATGATGGCATAGCGACTGATGTTTTGACATTAACTCATCAAAATAATCAAGCAACTTTTAATCTTCTATATAAAAGTCACAGCAACTAATCACTTGCCAATATTTAAAATAGTAAGTTAAAATACCTTGTATTTAAATTAAACTTAATATTTTTATTCATGTTTTAAAAGTTAATGTTTTAAAATATTCAGTTACAGTTGAATGGTACCTGAAATCCTAGATAATATAACAATCCGCTATCGAAAATGGGGAGCTCAGATGCAAAAGCCTCTGTCAAAAATAAGATAATGATATTTACCGCATGAAGCTTTTGCTTCAAATCTGCTTATTCCCAGCCTCGGACCATTCAGAAATATAAGATTGTTGGCAGAATCCATATACAAGAAAACATGACACAAAAGAAAAACAGTAATAAAAGCCATAATAATTATAGCAAATGTTATGAGAAGAGGGAACAGAGAAGACATCAGTTGTAATAGCAATACATTACAAAATATAGTTAGCTATTACAGTAATGCAATCACATTTTAAACAATAAAGTTGTAAATCTATTATAGGTTACAAGTTCACCTATGAGCTTTGCTTCTTATAACACTTTCTTTCCTTTTAACTTTTTTAAAGGAAGCCAAGGATGATTTAACAGCAACACTCTCACGCTGTAAAAGTAAAAATTGGATCAAAGAAAGAAATGACTTCAATTGCTAACTCCTAAAAATTGTTTTGTTTTTATTTGGCGTTACACATTAAATTGCGTTTTTTTTTAAGTAGAACAGCATTTATTTTTTTTACAGTGCATTACCAATATGTGTTTTTTAATATTCAAATTGTTAGTTTTTGTTATTCCTTATTTCTTTTGTAACCCTACAGGTTCAGGGTTTGTAATTTTCCTGATTTATATCCATTAAAATTAAGAACAAGACTTCACATTCATGACTATAATACATGACATGAGAGATTTTTTCCTCCATGTTTTCTGTTAGTGCACACTAAAAGAAAATAAAGGAAAGTGTTTTCAAATTACATAACCATTTTAACAAACCTCCCACAAAATAATTAGGTTTACTGTTAAAGGTCACATTCTTCCTGATCCCATTTTATTAAACCTTAGTTAGTGTGTAATGCTGCTGTTAGAGCATAAATAATAGCTGTAAAATGATAAAGCTCAAAGTTCACTGCCAGGCGATATATTTTCTTTAACAGAAGTCCCCTTTCAAAGCCTACATAACAGTGAATGGCCGGTTTGGATTACAGTCCTCTACTTCCTGCTTTAATGACGTCACTAGAACAGTTTGTTGACTAAACTCCGCCCACAGGAATACGTCAGTCACCAGCTAAGCTAATGGCAAGCTGCTATCGCATCACAACACACTAAACAAACGACACAATCAGAATTTGTTACATATTTCTGAAGGAGGGAATTCACAGAACAAGGAAGACATCAGACCGTTTTGAGGACAGTGAAAACAGCGCTATACAGATAAGTAAATTATGTGAAAAATACCGTGTTTTTTTACACGTGAAACATTAACACATGTTATATTGCACACTGTAAGCACAATCAAAGCTTCAAAGACAGTAAGAATGGGACCTTTAAACGCGGCAATGCGTGACATTTTCACGCCATGCGTGAAATAGTCACGCAATTTCGTGATACTGGGTTGTGTTATTCACTTTTTACTGCAAAGTTTTCTCACTGAATGAGACATGAGATGTGACCGTCTGATCTGTGCGTGTTCATGTGTTTTGAACGAGGCATGACTTTGGGTGGCGATTTAAATGGAGGGTGGGATTGTAATTTCTTTGCTAGTCAGCTACCGTTAGCATTTTTCAAAATGTGATACCCTACCTTTAACTTTAAGAATGATAAACAGTTCATTTTAAAACTCCGCTCCATTGAGTTATAATTATGAGGCGTGTCTCAACCAAAAAATGCCTCTGCACTCAATTGGATAGACCTACGACCAATCAGAGCAATGGAATGTGTGACGTACGTTACGTCTTTTGCAGCCTGACCGAACTGCTATTCGCTACAATGACACTAACATTGTGATTATACCAAGTCTGAGTAAGCGAACATACATCAACACCTACTATGTTTACAACATTACGTTTATATCACAACATTAAGTATTAAGTCATACAGTAAGACTATCTCTTACCATTTGTACATTAGGTGAACTTCATCCACGACGATACCCATTACGTTGGCTTGGAAATATTGGGGCCTAGCATGTCCCTCCACTTATTCAGCAACCACGATTCCAGGCTTCCGAAAAGAAGCTGGCAACGACCGCTAATTATATCCATCTCGTCATGCACGCCGAGTTGCATCGCCGTGATACCAATTTCATTTGCGACCAACTTTTGCCGAAGGACGGCAAAAACATCAACAAATGCTTTGCTCGCGTTTCTCTGTTCTTCTTTTAAAATCAATGCTCTGTCGATATCTTTTAGAACAGACTCAATGTCAGAATCCACACATCTGATTTCTACCACGGCAGCCATTTCGTTGTAAACAGATTCAACACTCGCGCTCTTTGGTGACGTGGTTGATACGTTACTGTTGATCATCTGTCCATCATCGTATAAAGCCCGCCCTGACAATTTGATTGGTTCGACCAGCTTTTGGTCTAGCATAGTAGCTCCTCAACGCAGAAACCCCAGACCGATCTTCCTGGTCTCAAAATCTTGTGGGCGGGGCTAAGATCGGCTGGCATCCAGGCTAGTTGAACCCTGCAATATATAACAAACTTTAGAGTTTTAATCTTCTACAGAGGACAGTCTATGACACCAAATGGGATCTATAGCACAATAATGACAAGATAAAGATATCATGCAAATTCTGCCCAGCACTATGATTAAAAACAAGAACGCCACTGAGCGTTACTGAATTAAGACAAATTAAGTTGACTGTGCTAACAGAAACACCTGAACTATACAGAAGAGGTGAATATTCATATAAATTCATATGAATATTTCACATTAATATGTTTAAAAAGTGTAATGTAAATGCTATTAGCAGATATACCTGTAAACAATATAATGTTTTTAATGTGATTTCTAAATATTACTTAATGTTACTTAAGCAACAACATTAAAGTGTTTATATATGTTATAACAACATTATGACATATATGGGTAGCTATGAATACGAATGAAATCACTTTACAATGTGTCAGTAGCATGTGTGTTATTCACTGTTTTGAGTCTCTTACAGATTTATGCTGTACTGTATATTTTCATGCTACACTTGTTTGGTTTTTGGTATTAAGTTACATATATGAAAAACGACTCATAGTCAGTTGTGTCATTACCCCAAATCTCCTTGGCCCCTGCTGTCATAAAAGCCTCTTTAAACTCTAAATGTAGATGTTATCATGCTGTTAAGTAACAAAACCATAAATCCAGTGAGAAAGCTTTTCTCATAACAAACTTTCAAAAATCCATTGCACCCCTTTAATTAAATTTTAGCAATTTCAATCCCTAACTCTCATCCCTAGCTTTTCGTCTTTCGAGTTTGAACCAATTTAAAATAAAAATCTGGAAATCACTCCATGAGTGCAATCTACCCTCCAGAGTAAAGAGTTGCAAACTGGATTGACTTTTGGGTATATTTTAAATCTGAAATGCACTACTAATCTTCATCTTTTATCTAAAGTATCTAAACTGCATGTTCAATCAAAACTTAGTAAACAAGTATTCAGTAGTCCATAATAGCATACTTGCATTGTTGTGATGTTTGTTTTTTCGTGTGTATGTGTTGTTTCAGAGTTTTCTTTATTTTTTATTTCAGTAATGAACAAAAAAAGTGTTTAACAGAATAAAAAGTCATGCATGCAACCTGGTTTTCTGATTGGACAAGAGGTGCTGACATCGCCAGAATAGCTTTGAGACCCTTTACTGTTTTTTTGCTACAGTAACAATCCTATAACAAAGCAATCATCATGGTCACCATGGCCTTGCCGATGGCCAGATCTCAGTTCTACTGATATATGACTACGTTGCTCATGTGAAGTTGTTTTATGATCATGTTCTGCCTGAAGAAAATCATGCCATATTCTCAGGCGACAGCTGTTTCTGATAAGATTACGCAGTTGAATGCTCTGATGATACATGTATAGGTATAAAGAGAGCATTTCAAGGACAGCGTAGCATCTACTCTCCTTTTTGTGCCGAGCTATAAGCACCTGTTCATGAAACCCACACCTAAATGGGAGATCTGCTGTCCTGTGTAAAATCCGGTGATATGTCTTGATTCACAGTGAATACGGGAGAAGAGGGTTAAGGTGTTGGTTCCCTCTGATTAATGTCATTTGAATTGCCTCCAGTTACCTTTTTGGACCATCTCAAGAGTTTGACTCCATCCTGACAACCCTATAATTACAATTTAGAGATGGCAGAAGCGTGACCAACGTGGACAAACTCCACCGACCTCCTGAGACTACATTTTTTTTCTTTCTGTGATTCAATGTTGTAGTTGCTGATCTAAAGTTATATAGTGCACTTGTTCAGCAGAACAAAAGAGCTTTACAAAGCCATTGCAGTGTCACAAATTCACGTCAATTTGATTAGTCACCTGATACATAATAAAAAGCTGACTGTTTCTTTATCATTCTGCAAATTTTGTATTTGTGTTACATCAATTCCCTTACTATTTCCAGGGAAATAATAAATACGGATTGTATTTTCTCAGTTTTTTGACCACGCCATATTTTAAAGGTGTAGTGTATACATTTTAGGAAGATCAATTGGCACAAATGTGATATAATATACATAACTATATTTTCAGTGGTCTATAAAGACCGTACATAATGAACTGTTATGTTTTTATTACTTTAGAATGAGCCATTTCTATCGCCACAGGTCAAGCTGCTCTTCAGAGCATGTTTCATAACTATGTTGTCTCAGATGGTGACATGTTTGTCCTGTGGTGGCTACCGTAGCTTCTCTATGTGCTTCGAAAGAGCCACTGTCCCAAATGGTGCACTTCATGTAGACTTTCGGTTTTGTGGCCTTAAATTGCGCATTCTCGCTTAGTCTATGAGTCCGTTGGGTGTCCCATCTGTCATTTTTATGCTCCGAAGTGTGCTCCTATTTCCAGCATGACGCTCGAGTCTGGCCCTGTCTCAAATGGCACACTCCAGACACTTTGATGACATCTTGTAGTGTAGCACCGGAAGTGTTATTTGGGACAGACTCAAGCGTCAAGCGGAAAATAGGAAGAGAAGTTGCCCATCAAAGTGAACTCCTCCCATCCGTCGTTTGATTGCTGATTCGCATGGACTTCTGGGTTGGTAAAGTGTGTGAAGCCTGCTGCAGTGCGGGCTTTGCTGAAGACCGCATCAAGGGTGCAAAGGGGGCACTGATGAGCACACTTCAGAACCTCTGTCCCAAAAATACAACTCCGGGGCACCCTCATGGACTCACGTCAAGGGCCCCTAAAGTCTGCAGTACATGATGTCATGAAAGTGTGGACTCTGTGGAAGTCCACAAGTCCAGAGGGTGCCATTTGGGACAGAGACGGGTGAGATGTGGACTGAGCCATTGATTACTCTTTTGCAAGGACTTCTGGGTTGGTAAAGTACATGAAGCCTGCAGCAGGGCGAGCTTAGCCGAAGACCGCCTCAACGGGGCGCTAATGAGCACACTTCGGAGCCTCTGTCCCAAAAATACGACTCCTGTTGTGCACCCTTATGGACTCGTGTCAAGGGTCCCTTAAGTCTGCAATACATGATGGCCCTGTCCCAAATGGGGCACTTCATGTGGACTTTTGGTCTCATGGCCTTAAATTGCTTAGTCTATGAGTCCATAGGGTGTCCCATCTGTCATTTTTACGCTCCGAAGTGTGCTCATTAGCACCCCCTTTGGACCCTTGATGCAGTCTTCGGCGAAGCAGGCTTCACGCACTTTACCAACCCAGAAGTCCTTGCGAAAGAACTTGCAAAACTTCACTTCCTATTTCCAGCATGACGCTTGAGTCTGGCCCTGTCCTAAATGGCACACTCTGGACACTTTGATGACATCATGTAGTTCAGAACTTTGAAGCGAGTCCACGAGGGTGCACCGGAGTTGTATTTTGGGACAGACTCAAGCTTCAAGCCGGAAATAGAAAGAGAGTTGCCCATCAGAGTGAACTATTTCCATTTGTCATCAAATTTCTCTTTCGCAAGGATTTCTGGGTTGGTAAAGTGCGTGAAGCCTGCAGCAGTGGGTGCATCAAGGGTGCGATGATGAGCACACTTCTGATCTTCTGTCCCAAAAATACAACTCCTGTGCACCCTTATGGACTCACGTCAAGGGTCCCTAAAGTCTGCAGTACATGATGTCATCAAAGTGTGCACTCTGAGGAAGTTCACAAGTCCGGAGAGTGCAATTTGGGACAGGGCCAGAGAGGGGTGAGATGTGGAACCAGCCATTAGTTACAATTGGTAATATCACTGCTAGATGCTGCTAAAACGAAACACTAAAATAGAAAAACACATACAAATAAATAGTCTTTGTTGGGCTAAACTCTGTCTCAGACATCACGCCCAGGGTCTGTTGGCTGAACGCCTGATGCATATGGCACATTTAACATTTAATTTTTCTTCACTCCTAAACATGACGCAGCACAAATCAAAATATGATTGGTCAGTCATATGGCCTGTTGGGCGGCCCTTGGCCATTTAAAGCGGTCATTGTTCCCAGACCATCAGTATAAAGGTCTGGCTAAACGAGACTATTGTCAGGCTGTTTGGTAATTTAACATTTACAGAAGCGTTCTGTTGCACAAAACTTACTTTATGTTTGTGGTTCATCAAACCTTAAAAAGGAAATAAATGTTTCTTTAAGGATCCTTTGACTAAAAGCTTCTTTGGGGAATCAAAATGGTTCTTTAATGGCATTGCTAGGATAGTTATCTTTTAACAGTAGAAAGATTTTGTCTTGTACTATTATGATATATTGTATTTTTAGCTGGAACTGTTTGGTTCCAGAACACTTAAGGTCAGGACCTCTCATTGAGTTCTTCCACTTTCCCAGCATGCCATCACAGCACCGAACACCAATAAAAAGCTTCATATGATTGAACTGTGTAATTTGGCTAATTAATAGAAGCATTTTCCTCTTCAAATCCAGCTGGGCTTAAAGAGAGCGTTACTGGCACCATGAACACCCATTAATGTACATCTGTCGAGGAAAATGCTTTTCGCTGCTCTCGAAATTCTGATCCTGACGTGGCAGAAAGGCGAGGTCATAAACGGATAATAGCATTCTTCTCCCATCTTTGTGCCATGACAGGCACGCACTTTAAGATGGAAAAAGACTTGAAATCCACAGCACGTATTAGACATGGTTGTAGCTTAATAAGAATGTCTGCATGCTCATTGCAATATGAGTAAAAGTGAAAAATGCGTTTCTGTTGCCAACACGCTCAGAAAACAGGAGCTGTTTGCATGGATGTTTGTCTTTAGTGACGTGGAATGTTTTCAAAATGGCTGCATGCTAAACTGCATACTTATATTTTGCTAACTTAAATAAATTGGCATCAAGATCTAAAGTGTAAATCCAGCCTTATTTAAACATTAAACATGAATGAAAATGGTTGCAGTGAATAATTTTAATTTTTTTTCCATGAAAACATTACAGAAACTAAATAAAAAATATAGCTTTTAAAAGAACACCTGCATTCCCAGCAGGAACATCTGCCTAGGGAATCATTTATGAAACTGATTCTTTTGTAAGTTTTCCAAATGAAATGATTCAAAACATTTTAGTAAGTTCTTCTCTGAAACTGAAGTGCTGCAGAGGATTTTAGTTCACAAACACATTTGTTTCTTTGCCCAGTTCCATAGACCAAACAAAAACATGACATTCAAACTGAATCAAGAAAACTTTTATGCAGAAACTTTTCCCTTTGTAAAAAGTGTTTCTCAGAGGACTGTCGAAATGCTGCAATAGAGTGTAAATGTTTGATGTTTTTGTAACTGCACACCGAGGGAGACTGTCAACATATTTCTCAGGTCTCTGCTGTTGGAGTTTCTCCTACACTTCTTTTTCATACCCCGTGAAGACATTCCACACCCTTGCAACCTGACACCTGAGGACTTTGGACCTACCGAGAGAGAAAATAAACAAAGTTTCAAAGTATAAATGTCATTTATTGGCAGGTTTAGCAAATTTGTAGGTGGTCCTAAGTACTTGCAACCTGACCTGCAGACTCGAAGGAAATTGAATTCAATGACTCTTTCATCTCCAGCTGCGGTGGAACCAAAACACACAACAAAGAAAATGCAAAGGTAGTTTGAAAAAATAGCTGTGATAATAGATTTATTAATGCAATAATATTGCAATATTAGGGTACTTTATTTTTTATTTTTTTTGTATTTCAATGCTATCTTATACCAATTTGTTTGTATTTTACAAGGTGGCTAATTTGTATTAATTTGTACGACCACATTCATATTTTGTATAATATGCCTTTGCCCCTTTGATGTTAGGGTAAGGGGTGGGGTTTCATTTTTTTAAATCGTACATTTTTGCATGATTAACTTTGGCCATGCATGTTCATTAAAGAGTTAATGTCAGGAAAGCTGGCCCAACATTACTAAAACCAATCGCTTCACCTCAGAAGACATTTAATAACTGAATGAATTAGATGTGATGGATGGATGCATTTTTCCAACGCTATCTCATGGCAATTCGTACGTCTTTTACGAGGTGGTTAATTTGTATTAATTTATACGACCACATTTTTGTTCGATTTGTCTTAATCCCTTTGACTATTGGGTTACGGTGGGGTTTCGTTATTGTTTAATGATAATCATATGTTTTTTGCAGAATTAACTTTATATGAATTGCTCTGTGAGCGCAATCGTACCAAATCGCGGAAGTGAACCGCTGTTAATTACGTATTATATGTAATGTCCCACCAAAACAGACGTGTGTGTTTGTGTGCGTGCACTTACCTTGACAACAAAATGCATAGAATGCTTGCTTGACTTTTGTTCTTATTTTTTTTAAACCTTTGGTTTTGTTTTCAAATAAATAATACAGTACAGAAACGCACTTGCGTCTGTCTGCCGCAAACATACTAAAGTCGTTTCGATTACAACGGGCTGTCCGCCGACGTCAATTTTTACGGAGGCATTCAGAAATCATCTCTGTGCTTGCCGTTCGTCAATCACGCTTGTCGTCTTCTTGTTTACAGCGGTTGCCAAGCAACATGAGAACGCGCTGGCTGCAGCTTGATGATGCAAGCGTACCGCGGTTCGGATGCAAAAATAATATGCGAACACAGTCCATGGGGGGCATAGGGGAGAGGGAGCAATCGAACTCGGGTTCGGACCAGGCAATCGCACCAAATGTGAAACCGCCCTTAGACTGTGTTATAACATAAAGTCATAAACACCTAGGATGGCTTAAAGGCATATCATAAAAATCTGACTTTTTCCATGTTTAAGTGCTATAATTGGGTCTCCAGTGCTTCTATTAACCTAGAAAATGTGAAAAAGATCAACCCAGTAACTTAGTTTTGGTAACTATTCTCTGCAAGCATGTGAAAAAATAGGTCGTTCAGGATTCGCCTGTTTTGTGAGGTAGGTAGCAAGGCCTATGACAATAATGCCGCCCCTTAACTCTTTCACCACCATTGACGAGATAACTCGTCAATTAAGAGAAAACGCTTCCCTGCCAATGATGAGAATTTCCGGCTTTCCGCAATACCACAGTTATTCACATCCGCAACTTATACAACCCGGAAGTAGCGCCTTACGAGAAAGAACTCTGTGTATGTTTTAAAGATCGCTCTGCATCTGATCTCTATAAAGCCCTTTACAAAAATTTAATTATCTCAGCCTTCTGCTCAAAATTGGGCGTTTTTGATCAAACATTTGAGAGGTGATAAAAAGAGAACTAATGAAGGTAGGATGAACATTTCTTTTCTGCTTGAAAGCAGGGTGTCATATTGTTTGTTTGTTTATATATTTAAAGAAGAAAATGTTGAGATAAAACTCTGGGAACACCAAATACTTATTTTACATCTTAAAAAAAAAATCATAATATGACCCCTTTATGGGTGAGTAAAAAAGGCTAATTTTCATTTTGAGGTGAACTGTATAGTAAATACATTTTTATATTTTATAATTATCAGCTTCTATTATTTAGTCAAATGAGCCGTATTTATTTTAAAACAGTCAATTTAGGTAACGTCATAAAACCTATTAATCAGTACTTAAAATCATATTTAATCTATGAAATTGTAGGTGTAAACAGAAATCTTTTTATGTTATCTAAAATGTTATCTACAAAAAAATGCTGGTCAGGGAAAACACAACTGAGTAATGATTCAAATGAATCAATATTTTGCACCCGTTCACTAAAATGAACACTATACATGTAAGACAGACATAGTATATGAGATTGCTTTGATTAGCAACTTGGTTCAGTCGGCTGTAAAGCTGCGTAAGCACTACAACATGCCAAAACCAGCCATGTAGCATTTTGTCACGCTACACTGCTACTTGTTGGAAAAAATAGCTTGTTACTGGAAAAGCAACACTGTTAAGAAAACTGCTGAGCTGCTGCTACTAAAATATAGTTAGGCTAACAGCATTTCTTTTAATTATATATACTGCTGTGTCAATCTAACTCGGTTAAGATTCAGTGCCAATGGTCTTTAGCTTAATGAAATGCATTGTGGGTATTCTTTGTAAACTGATTTTAAATGACGCTATTAGGCACATTTAACAAAGCCTGTGTTTTCATGGACACCCTAATCAACCAAATGTAACGTCTCTGTCTCAAAAATCCCTCCTCTGTGGAATTGAAATCTTCATTTAGCTTTTTATCACTGTTTCTTTAACTGACACACAAAGGATGTAAGTTTTCCCTCCAATTACAGCTCAGATTGAACCCCAGGGCCACCGCTGTCTTGTTTGCTCTGGGTCTGGATATAGAGTCTGCCGTTTTCTTTTCACAGATGTGCACCTCTCTCTCAGGTACAGAGACGCTGCTATTATCCCAGCTGTTGTATTTTGGGCAGCCTTGGCCCAGACGTCCCCAGGGCCCTGTTGTTTCAGCTGCCACCATCCTCTGTTTTCAGACCCCCTTTTCAGCTCTGCCCTGAGCAGATGATGACCAACAGAGCTCTTGTCTTGTGGGAATGTAGTATTCAGAACTCCTATCAAAGAAGATATAAAGGTACCTGCTGGAAAGTCCAGCTTAAACCGGTGCGCTAAATGGAACAAAGGACCCAGTTTGCAGACTTTAAAAAAATCCTTGTTGCACAAAATTTTTTAAGTTAAATCAACTTGAATTTAAAATTAATTTAAACTTTCTTGACCAGTGAGAAGCTGCTATAAATTATATAAAATAAAGTTATAACTAATAAATACCTTTAGCTAATTCAACTTTATTTTCATGATTCAAAGCAACTCCTCATTGGTAAATAAAAGTTAATTGTAAATTCAAGTTGATTCAACTTAAAAAATTAAGCGCAACAAGGATTTTTTTACAGTGTACGAACTGGGTGCTGTGTTTGATTATTTTTTACAGTGTAGAGGTTCTAAGCTGGTCCAGGATATTTTAAGGGCAAAAGAAACATCCAGTTTAGGGTAGGGGTTGAACCAACTAGTCGACTAGTCGACCTTAATGCAATATCGTGACACTTTAAGCCTGACGTCGACTAGTCGCGTTGATCACTATACTTTTTTGATTTATTGTTGCATTGTTAACATTAAGTTGCAACGTATGAGCTGTATATTTTTTTTATTTAAGTTGCAACATAAGCTGTATAATCAGCATCTGTATTAATGTTCTGCTAATAAATTGTTGCATGTTGCAAAGCAGTCCCATCTCTTGTGTTTTGTATGATTGACATCGACCACTAGTCAACGTTAACTCGACTTTGATGTCATAACAGTTGACTTTAAATAATTTGAAGTCGTTCAACCCCTAGTTTAGGGTGGTCTGATTGTTTATGAAACTTAGTGTCTGGTCAAGCAGCCAATGACCAGCTTGAACCTGCTTAAACCCACTAGAAACCAGAAACTTTACCAAAATACATTGTGCTATACTATTATTTCTCTTTAGTTTGTCAAGCTGTAAAGCTACATGCACATGATAGCGTATAAAGGCAGCAATGTTGTTTCCTGTCACACAATGTATTCATAGTGAAATGTTGCTTGTCACTGGTAAAGCTTAATCATTTTGGAAACAACTTAAGCTGGGTACACAGTACACACCACAAGATATTCGGGCTGAATTTGGGCCGATTTTCCCCCTTACGACAATTCTAGGTAGAGGCCCGACCGTCTTCGTGGTTGCACCGATTATCTTAACAGTGATGCGTGGTAGTGATGCGCGGGTCAGTGTTTTTTCCAACCCGCGGGTCCTGCTTTTATGAAATATTTGTCTCGCCCCAACCCGCACCGCACCACTGTATCTATTTTTACATAGGCCTACATAATTTAACCTTATCAAAGAACCTAATACAATATGAAAATATATATTCCAAAATATTTAATATAGGCAATTGGGAATTGGACGCAACATACATGTTTTTTTTTTTGTTTGTTTTTTTAATGACCCAACCCACCCCGCAATAAAGTGACAATTTCTTTACCTGACCCGCAGGTTACCCGTGGGGCCAGCAGGTTACGAGATGACCCACGCATCACTAGTGCGCGGTGTGTTAAGAGCGCCTGAATCAGCTCGAAAGTATGTTGCGGCCACTCCGAAGCAGAAATCCTGTTGTGTGAGGGAAGCCACGAGGACAAACGCACACACACGCTGTAGATTGTCAAGTGAAACGAAACAATACCCAATCAGAAAGCAAGCAGATGAAAGACAAAACCATGCGCAGCATGGACAGTCCAAAGTGAGATGGACATCAGAGATGTAAAAAGCAGTCCATTGTATTAATGACATTTCTTTATGCCCGTTGTTTGCCATGTTTTTTTACTGTGAAGTCACGTTTGGAGGTGAGATCTTCAGATGGTGCACGGTGTGCTAACATGACCACATAGCGGCACTCCACACACTATAGGAACAAATGTGTTAAATTGTCGATTTTTTTTCATTGTGTTTGTGGTCTCTCACATTTTAAAAATCTGTTAAGATTTTAAAAATATTTTGGGGTGTACACAGCTTTAGCTACTGTCATGCTAATTGAATTATGTTAAAAGCTGTTAGTTTTTCCCTACTACTGAAACATTGCAATGTTCATTCGACTATTAAATCTTTAAAGGGACACTACACTTTTTTGAAAATATGCTCATTTTACAGCTCCCCTGGAGTTAAACATTTGATTTTTACCGTTTTGGAATCCATTCAGCCGATCTCCAGGTCTGGCTATACCACTATTAGCATAATTTAGCATAATCCATTGAATCTGATTAGACCATTAGCATTGCACAAAAAATAACCAGAGAGTTTCAATATTTTTACTATTTAAACTTGACTCTGGAGGTACAATGATATTACGCAGTGCTCGAAAATAGTCCCCTGCTATTGAAAGTTACGGAGGGGACTATTTATGGGCACTGCGTAATATATCATTGCGCCTCCTGCAGCCATGTTACAGCAGCAAAGTCCTTGATTATTACGCCACAATAAGAGTATAGTTCCTAGCCATATCTGCCGAGAAAATCACAACTTTTAATTTTCTGTCGGTCTTAGTACACGATGTAACTACAGAAGAGTCAAGTTTTAAATAGGAAAAATATCCAAACTCTCTGGTTATTTTTGAGCGTGATGCTTATGGTCTAATCAGATTTAATGGATTATGCTAAGCTATGCTAAAAGTGCTAGTGCCAGATCAGCTGAATGGATTCCAAAACGGTAAAAATCAAATGTTTAACTCTAGGGGAGCTGGAAAATGAGCGCATTTTCAAAAAAGTGGAGTGTCCCTTTAAGTTCAGAAATCAATTTCTGTGATTTACAACATATAAGTTTATGAATATTTGTGACTCTGTCTATGAAATCCAGGATAAAGTCTATAATCTAATTTAATTTTGAGATTAAAAGCATCAAAATTTTATTTGTCTCATTGATTTCTCTCATTAAATTTCAGTATTTGATATGACTTACTCAGTCAAAATTAAAAATATCAAGGGAATATTTTCACAAACTGTTGAATGATGATTTTATATAGAAAACAGCAAATCACAAATAGAAAATACTTTAGCTGTGTTTTTACAGACTTGGTCATATTTGCAAATAAATAATATGACATTCAAACAATTAAAACAATAAAACCTTCAAAGTAAGTGTATAAAATGTTTCCCTAGATGACAAGGATGAATTGGCTTTCTTGATGTCTGTTTTTAGTATTTTTCATTTCATATTTGTTTTTATTTTTTTAAACCAGCTCATCTTTTTTAAATTCAACATTACATTGGTTGAGCACACATGACCTTTCTCGGCTCTGAGATTTGAACGGTCCCAGGTTTTTGTTTTTTATCAGGTTTAGCTGGCGATCGCTCGCAGAGATCTGAATTAATAATAATGAGAAAAGCGAGTGGGGTACACGCAGCAGGCGACCGGCACAGATACTCGCGTCGAGATGCTGTGTGCAAGACCTGCTATTAAGAGTTCACACTTGTAATATTTTTCCTATCACAGGCTGAGGTGCCAGTGAACACGGTCCCTGATTCAAAAAATAATAGCTCGTGCTGTTAACAGGGTGAAAAAAAATCTACTCAAATAATAGCACGTATTGTCAATATAAACAAAGGGTTTGTTTATAGCAAAATCTTTTTCCGGTTCTGAAGCGCTGTTGCAGGAGACAAACAAATGTAAATGTTTTCTTTGCACCTAATAAAGGCCCACTGTGGGATTCTTAATGAAATGCTCGCTCAGCACCCTAGTGAGCTGACTACCTAGACAGCATATTTAGCCGACATACAGTAGGCACACGGCCAACAAGAAGGTTGCTGCAAACACAAAGCAGCAAGATTTTGCATCATCCTAATATGATAAATCTTAGGTAGTGCCGCATACATCCTTACATATGTGTCACATACTGCATGCTTTGACACATTTCAGTCTATTTTAGTGTGTTCTTTGAAAAAATGAAACATTTTACCAATGCTACTGACCCCACATGATTCATTTCTTATGTGGTAGCAATCTTCATTTATACAATATGTTGCATCTCTAAATCAATAAACATAAATTGGTTGTGTTTTCTACATCAAATATATCCTTGAGTCTCATTTGGAACAAAACAAAGACTAAATAACAGCTCGCAGTGTGTTTCATTATTTCCTCAGTCGCTTTTAGCTAGAATGAAATGGCATTTAGGAGATATTTCGGGATATCTCAGCAGGTCGTGATGCAATTTGTGCCGTCTATAGGGCTCTGTTAGTGCTGTGGCAGCTGAAACAGACTGTTGCTTCAGTCAGCAGCCGGCTTAGGAGTTTTTTTAAAGGCTGCCAGTTCTCTTGAGTATTTTCTCGTTTCTTATTGGGCATCGGCAGCCAGACAGCGTCTGGTGACCTTGATGGCCATTTGAAGATGGACGAACAACATTCTCAGGGTAAATTGCTTCAGGATCTCCATGATGAGTCTTTTCTGTACAGAGAATTGAAATTGTCTAAAGGCCTATGTGATTGTGTATATATATATATAATGCACTCTTAGAAGGCCTTGTCCTTGAAAAGGAACTGAATGTGCTGAAAAGTTAGCTGTACGAAAAAGATGTGCATAAACATTTTTATTGATTCACAGCCCTTGTACAGAATGAATGTGTATCCGAAACTGGCGAGATCGCCAAAAAAGCTACGACGCATATTAGAATCAATGTCATTGCTTGTCATTAGTTGGACTAATCTAAACAGTTTATTGTGTCATTCAAGCGACTGGGTGATTCTCACGAAAACTTGGTTTTAAACATGTCAAGCATGAAAATGTAAAAATTGCTTAAATTTACTTTTTTTCCCACCAGACATTGAAAAACAAAGTCTGGAGTAAATGGGAACATTAATTTAAAAACTTTTACTTATCATTTAACACTTTTTGCAACATAATTTAAAAAATTTGTCCTAAAAAATCTCATTACCGCAACAGTCAGAAAACATCAACACTGACATATTTTCAAAATGACATGACAAACCTGAAAGAACATAATTTGAAGATTCTGCACATGCATTTAAAATCAAAGTATTATGCTTCTATTAATTAAATTAACATTTAATAAGCAGCGGTTGCGGTAATGATAATCAAAATGTCGTGTAAGCATTCTGACAAGACAATATTTCAAATTAACTGTAAAAAAATGATCTTACCTGGTAGCCATCTTGAAGTAACTGGTCCATGTGCTTGGTCACTCAAAATCAAACTTTATTAAAATTCTGTATGTGTGCTTAAACTGTTCTCAAAAAGTGTTGCGGAGGATGAGAACATCAGGCATGGACACATCATTTTCCTCATTTTTCTTCATTATTATTATACATGAATATTCAGTAAATATTTTTTCTGTCATCTAAAGTAGTCTAGCAAAACATCCATTTAGTTTTTTTCTTAATATTTTTGTGTTAATTTGATTAAATTACAACATAACGCATGTTCAAACACAGCCGGACACATTGCGGTAATGAGAATTTCAGCAGAAAATGAGATAAAATTTCCAATTATAAATTCTTATGTTGAAATCACACATTGTGCAAGGTAGAACACAGTATTGTGTTAATTCTGATGCTTTTTAATGTTACTATATTACACATTTTAAAGCTAAAATCATTAGTGCCGTGGTGTTTCAATGGTTTCGTGAGAATCACCTGACTACTTTGCGTGACCCACCTTATTCCACTGTGCGACCCACAAGTGGCTCCCGACCCAAAGTTTGAACACCTTTGATCTAAAGAACCTTTTTTCACCTTGTGTAGAACAGAAAGGTTCTTCAATGCTAATGGTTCTTTATGGAACCATTAAGACAAAAAAATTGAAGCACTTTTATTATGTATTCTTCTCTCTCAGTACACAGACAGCAGCTTGCATATTCGTCCAACATGATGTTGTTGTCAGGCTGTTGCAAGATGGAGGATGTCTAATCTTATCACTAGTACTGCCACTGACATGTAAAAGTTTGAGTTGCATCATGGGACAGCTATGCGTGCAATGCATATTATATTTTAGATAACTGGGTATTGACCAAGCGTGCCGCACAAGCCCTGAAAAGTGAAGCCAAAACGTCTCGATGGCCATAAACCCCGCCTTTCTCGTGTTATTCAATGGGACTTGCGACCAACTAAACAATTTATTTTTTCCAAAGCTGGTTTCTGTCATTTCCTAAAGCTTTTATCAGGCTTATGTAAATTCAAGTGTTTGTCTTTAAAATAAGTTTGTTTTAGTTATTTAATGCTATAAAAACAGTGGTGTGACGTAATGATTGACGGCTGTGATATGCGCATTCTGCGAGAGTGAGGGCGGGGCCTTGATTTCACGGCTTCTGGCTCACTACTGCGCAGGACTGGTCCTTAAATTTCTACTGCGCAGACTCACGACCCAAGATGTCAGCACCGGGACACACGCGTCGTCCATCTTTTTCTTGTATGTTGTAATTTTACCAAAAAAAAGGTAATAAAATAATAGGAAGGTATATAGGACTCGGACAAGAGTTTAAAGCTTTAACCTATTGACTTGTTACTGGTGCATGAAAACTTTTATTTTTTAAGCATGCTTGTTTTTTGAGCAGTCTATCATCTCCTGAAATGGTGGTTCAACTAATGGCATAAATTTGGCATGGGACTTCTAACAAGTCTAAACAACGGCAGATGGAAGTGTAGCATTTGGGACTGTTTGGATATTGATTCATGAATTAGTTATTTAAGTATTTAAATACTGTCTTCTATCTTAATTTAATATGCAGAGACAGACATCAGACGTTTGTTTAAAGATTGAGCCGAGATAGCAAGTTTGCTAATGGATGCAGTATCTTTAACAGATGTGTTAGTGTGTGTGTGTGTATGCAAGTGTATTTCAGTGTCCAAACTATCATCCTATATCTTTATCTTCTGTAGTCCATTGGGACCCAAGCTGTTGATGGGATTCCCCTTTTGACCCTGACATTCTGCTGCCATATTGTCTATTCTATGAGGTCTTCCTCCAGCCCAAATAAAAGCTCTGATCTATACTACAATCATGTGACTTAACCACTTCTTCTCCCTATCTCTCGCACCTGAGTCTCTTCATCTTGTGACCTTTCCACCTCCACTTTCTTCTACAGTCAGTTGCAGTCTCCGGCTCCTGTAGCCAGCGCCCTCTTGCCAGGTTAAGACGACTTCCCTGCTGAGATGTGCATTTTGGATTAAATTACCTGATGAAGAATATCACAGTGCTGAAGATTGGACCTGAAATCTTAAAAGAAAGTGTAAACAAGTGAACCAAGATCAAATTTTCTTTTTGTAATGGAACGTAATGTGTTATGGAAGTAACTTACAGCTCACCAAGATGACAGTTAACAAGCATTCATCAGGCATGACAATTGAATTCTTGATTGCATAAATTTTGCAATTAACAAATAAACACATTCGGTTGTTTCTTTTTTTTTTTGCAGAAAAAAACGAAACAACACCGTTAGGTGTAATATTCTCATCTCACTCGCACTCAAAATAATGCAATTTATATGTCTTATAATGCACAGGAACTGTAAACATGTAAGTGCAAGAAATGCATGTGTAATTGCATCAATGAAATACAACTTACACTTACAAAATGTAATCAATTGTATGTGCTGTTAAAAATTTTAATGGATGTTGGAGATTCATTTGTGGTACAATTTTCACTTTGAGTGATATGTGCGAGAGATATATGTGCGAGTGAGAATTAAATTTTAACAAAGTATGCAAATGATTATACTTCAAACTCAGATGAAACATTTTAATTTATGAAAATCAACTCAGCCACATTATATTGAAGCTATTTATATCTTCAAAAAAATCTCAGTTAATGATAACTTTAAAGGCCTTTCCCAAACGGCAGAAAAAAAGAAATTTCTTTGACCAAAAATATTTTTGAAATATATGCTAAATAAATTTTGTAGAAAATAAAGCTTAATTAAATATATATATGGCAGAATTGCCACAGTGTTAAATTGCATTACAAAAACAGGTTGAAAACAAGTTGCCCACTTGTACTCACTTTGGCAATACAAGAGAGTAATCAATATACTGTACATAAATAAATACATATGTAACATTAGATTCATTTATATTTAAATGGTCATTATTTACTGACATATCACTTAATTATAAATATTTACCTAAAATCAGTGGCAGGCATAGTTGCCAAGTCCGCTTATAATACGCGACTTTGGGCTTCTTATTTCATTCCTCTTATACCACGGTTACCACAAACATTGCTCTGGTGCCTATTTTTAAGACATTTGACAAGTTAGGTGTGCGGTTATCAGAAATTAATGCATACCCACGGAACATTTCTCAGCCAGCCAATTAGAATACAGCATTCAACAGACCCGTGGTATAAGCTGTGAAGAATACATCTATGGATCCTTGGTTTCAGGGGGAAAAAAGGCCACATTTGGAGGCTTGTACTGTAAGTGAAGAAGCCTTCGAAATGGGATAGCCTTCGTCGCGGCCCAGTGATGTCATTTGCTTTCAAATACGACCTAGGCGGCAGCCCCTGAATTGGGATGCACCAACTGTAAAAAGGAAATTGGGATTCACTTAAAATTTACTTTAATTAGTAAAACCTAATAATTTAAGCCCTATCTACTTACATTTTTCACTTAAAGTCGCCATGAAATGAAAGTAGCGATTGCCTGATTTTCCCTGTGGTGACGTCTCCGAATAAAACCAGCTTCTGAAATGAAATAAGGCAGGGCTGCATTTGAATTTTTCCATCAAGATCTGATTGGATCGTTTGAAGTTGGGCTGGTTGCTAATTGCAGCAATCTTCTCCCGGACCACGCCCACCTGCCGTACCATATAAACGGAAAGAAAGACATCGTTTTGAGGAGGGGAGGAGATTAGCGTTTTTGATTAAAGATTATGAGGGCACATGAACTTGTAAAAAAATATTAAAGCTCACAGATAAGTCATTTGTAAAAAATACCACAATATTACAAAACACATTACAGTTTTTCATTTTATTTTCATGGCGACTTTAAAGTGAGATGAAAAAACCCCACAAACAAATTTTTATGTGTTTTCAATTGAAGTATTTTTTTTTTAAGTTAAAGGGTTAGTTAATCCAAAAATTGAAATTATTTCATTAACGACTCATCCTCATGTCGGTCCAAAGCCATAAGACCTCCGTTCATCTTCGGAACACAGTTTTAGTCCATTGAAAATTTATGTACGGTATACTGTCCATGTCCAGAAAGGTAATAAAAACATCATCAAAGTACTCCATGTGACATCAGTGGGTCAGTTAGAATGTGTTGAAGCATGCAAAATACATTTTGGTCCAAAAATGACAAAAAATTATGATTTTATTTAGCATTGTCTTCACCTCTGTGTCTGATGTAAACAGTGTTGGCAACGTTACTTTAAAAAGTAATTAGTTATAGTTACTAGTTACTTCTCAAAAATAGTAACTGAGCTAGTAACTGCGTTACATCATTATACAAGTAACTAATTACCAGGCAAAGTAACTATTACGTTAAAAGTTCAAATATTTCAAATAACTTGGATGCTCCCAATATAAAATTTGTTAAATGAATGAATTTCATTATACTTTGTGTTTGCGACTGCTACCTTTGAGTTTGTTGTACTTGCCATCGCGCTGTCATTGCGGGTGTGTGGGACTCGGACGGACTGCAGCGCGAGGACCGGGCTGCCTGTGAGTGGCTAGCAGCATCACCCGCTGCTCGTTGAGAAGAGAGAGCGATACTGCGTCAGTCTCCAACCACGACAGAAAAGATCGCTAGATAAATCCTAGTCGCTTTTTGTAAATAAAGTCGCTAAAGGGGTTTAGAAAGTTGCTAAATCTAGTGACAAAGTCACCAAGCTGGCAACACTGCACTGAACTTCTCGGAGTGTGCATGTGTTTGTGTATGAACTCTGCCTGCCTCTGGTTGGCTAACGACTGAAATTAAGCCAATCATCATCGGTTATGTAGTTGTCCCACCCCCTCTAACACACACATACCAAGCATCATCAGTTATGTGTCTCTCAGCCCCCAACACACACACACACACACACACACACACACACACACACACACACACACAAGAGACAAACATTGCCTGTCTGGATGAGAGAACCTACAGTTCTCTGGTGAAAATCGCTTTAGTGAGATTAATTATAGTAACGCGCAGCATTTATTGTCAGTAACAGTAACGGCGTTATAACAGGGGAAACAGTAATTTAGTAACGCTGTTAGTAACGCCGTTATTACCATCACTGGTTGCTTCATTTACAGTCTAAGGGAGACGCGAGCTGTATTCAAGCAATTCTACATTGTTTGTATTTTGGTATTGCTATATTTTTTAAGTGTGCATGTCGTGGATGTCCTAATCCCTCAGATTGTAAACAAAGCTCGGGCGCACCAGATAACACGTCAGCAGCGTCGTACATTAGCAGCGTCACTGCAGTGTGGTTTTTATGCTTCTTTATTTTTTTTTAATTAAGTTAAACAATTTTTAAAGTTATGTCAACTATCGCAAAACTTAAATTTGTATGTTGAATTGAGTTGGAATACCAAGTTGTATTAACTTCATGCTGCATTTATAAAATACAGTATAAAATACAGTGCAGATTAGGCTACTCTATTTTAGCTGTTAATTTATGAGACACAAACTTTAGCATAGCTCTAGTTAACTGCGAGAAATGCAAATGGAAATAATACATGCTATTTTGACATCTATTTGTTTCTATGTATTACCTCCAACTTTAACTTTTAAAATATGATAAATAGTCAGCAGCGCTTCTTCTGGCATTCTTCTCCATGTAAGATTGTTTACATCAGAGTGCGAATACGTATGACACGCAGAATACATGCAGTGTCATTTTAACAGCATTTAATCAAGATGCAATTAATGAATCAAATGGTTTTACCATATGTAGCCCTGGACCACAAAACCACAATATTGTCCTATCCTAACAAAAACTTTACCATTAGTATATACTAGGGATGCACCGAATCCAGGATTCGGTTTCGGATTCGGCCGAATACTGAGCTTTTTGGCGGGGTTCGGGTTCGGCCGAATCCTAGATTTTTTTTCCACCGAACCGAACCCTAGGCTTGCGCTACGCTGGTCGACGTCACGCGGCCGTTGATTACACACATCGGGTGCTGACATGGAGATGAGCTTTTTCTTTCGGTCAGCTGGACACACCAAAACTTTTAAACACCGCTGACCCCAAATGCCAGCTGTTTTTCAGCCGAGCGCTTGGTAGCTGTGATGCTTCAGCTGTGAGCCGGTTGGTTGCTGTGGTAATGTCCCGCCCCTCCTCCACTGTAATTGGACGGCCGTGTGAAGACTGACATTGACGAGCGGAGCTTCTCACTCAAAGTTAAATATAGTTTTTAGCGGAGCTGCTTGCTTATTGGAAAAACGAGCGTGTCGCAACGCATCGCTTTCATTATGCATAGGCTTATGGTAATTGTCAAGATAGTTTTTCCAACTTGTCATCCTGGCACAATGTACAGTTAAAATTAAATAAAATGAAAAATACACTGCTGTGGACGTTTTTTTACTTCATTAATGTGTTTTACTGTGTTGGAATAAGGATGCGAGTAGGATTCGGTATTCGGTTTCGGATTCGGCCGAATCTTAAACGGTGGATTCGGGATTCGGCCGAACCTAAAAAATCTGGATTCGGTGCATCCCTAGTATATACCAGTGGTTCCCGAACTTTTTCAGCATGTGGCCTCCCTTGTGTATGGTGCATTCCTTCGCGGCCCCCCAAAGAAAAATTGTGACAAAAAACTGTTCTAAAACTCAACATTTTAATAAAAAATAACATTAAATTATACAAAAAAGTAGTGCTTTTGGTTAGTTGCCTTATTTTTATAGGTTTAATTACACAGAATTTATGATAAATTAATGTATTTCATAAAATGTCATAAAACTGGGGCCCCCCTGGCACCATCTCACGGCCCCCCTTGAAAACCACTGGTATATACAGTTGGCTAGTTTGAATGGTTGATAGTTGCTTAGCTTGAGAGTGATGTTTTGCTTCAGCTTATCAAATGTATCACATTAATGTGCTGTTAGGTTGTTTTCAGAGAAAGTTTCTTTAAGGCCACTGAACTGTACAGCCTGCAAAACACAAACAAGCACAGATGTGTCATTAAAGCAAATGAAAGCTACTTTGTGAGTTACTTTGTGTTTTTCACCCACAGTATTGATCGTTTTGAGTTTAAAGTGACTCATTGTTTTAATGAGATCTTTTGTATTGTTAACGATAATGCTGAATGATAATAAGAGTTGAAAGGAACAAACTCCTGCTTTGGTGAAGATTATTGATGGGGTTGTGTGGGTAAGTTACACAGACACTGTTGGGAAACACTGATCTGCATTAGGCATTTACAAATCGCTTTACTAAAATGAATCAGGTTTGCCAATTCCTTATACAGAAGATGTTTAGGGATTGTGTCCTATTATCATCTTTGTTTATTCAACTGTACAGCTACACATGCAATACACTATGACAAAAAATACAAATACAGCCATTTGTCATGCTTGTACTAACTAAAACAGCTGAGCGCTTTTGAAAAGTGACTAACATTTACCATTTTAGTATTCCTCAACAATGATGCCAATATACTGTACACTAATGAGATGATTTGGTGTATACATAATGTAAGCTACATTTATTATTTATTTACACATTACGTAAATGGCAATTCTGTGACATTTTCTGTCTGTAGGCGAGAAAAGTCTTAGAAAGCTCCAAGTTTAGAGCATTTTGTTGGCGTGACTTTTCAGATACACAGCCAATTTGCGTGACATGTCTGTCTTAAAATGTGCCAGCATTGTTTAGCTACGCACAAACATGCTCATTTAATTATGTTGACAAGAGGCACACTTCCTGTGAGTGTCCAATGCGATGTTTTGCATGACGTTATTGTGCTGGACATTGCATGTTGCCTTACCGTAAAATATTCCATGCTTAGCAAAGAAGAAGATGATCTGGATGTGGTTAAAACGACGCACTCCAATTTGTGTATGGAAATGAGTTGCCTGTTTAAATTAGTATTCACATCACCAACTCGGAGAATTTGCATCAGGCAATTTCCAAACCAGGAGCAGCAGCTTCAAAATATGATCTGAATATTGTTTCTCCTGATAGGTGGCCAGGTTGTACGACACAAAAGAGAGGCAGTAATTGTAGATTTCTTAGTGTGTGTGTTGTTGTGGCGCAGTTTTCTGAATCTGTTTTGAAGCATGCTATTTTGGTAAATGATCAACACTGAATACAATTATACTAGACGATATGAAAAAAATGAATCTGACAAAAGATTTGACACTTACAACTTGCTAGGAACCAAAGGTATGAATTGAATTTGTTTGAGGTGTAACAAAATGTTTTCAATTGTGGGACATATTGTATATTGTAGGACACATCGTCAAAACTAACCATGATTTGATTTCTTAATACGTTATAGTCACAAAAAATTTGATTAATTTATTCGTGTCCATGCCTTGAGCACGAATGTCTTTTTTGTGACACTCGCAACAATTTCTATAAATAGTTTTCCGTGTCCGTTGCACGGCTTTCTTTTCGTTTCATTTTATGTATTGTTTTGTCATAGTTTTTTTCTATTTTCTTACAATTGTTGCTTGGGGTTGGGGTTAGAATCACTTTCTGTTACATTTTTAGACATCCTAACCCAAACCCCAACTCTAACCCCAACTTCAGGTGCAAATAGTTTTAAAAGTTGAAGAGAAACACGTAGAAACAGGCCCGGGGTGGGTAATCGGGAGAACCAGGAGAATTCCCGGTGGGCCGCTTCACTTTTGGGCCGGTCAAGGTTTTTGTTTTTTACATTTGTAACATTAGTGATATCTTCTCTTAAATAACACTATACGTTCCACATTCTGACACCGCAGCGCGCAGCCTCTTGCATGGGTTGTACCATGTGGGTGAGTTCCCCCCTCCCCTCCCATAGAGTTGGTTCGGTCCATAGCGTGTCTTTTCCAAAACTTTTCTCAGGTAGACTGGGCCAGCCCTACTGTAACGGTATGCGTTTCAGGGAGGATGGGTGGGAGGAAGAGGCCATGAGGGGCTGTAAAAGCCAGGTTGAAGAAAAGAAAGACATTGGAGGAGGACGCTGCCAAATGTGCCAAGCTTACAGATTTATTTTCAAGAGGACAAACACAAGTGGCGAGAGGTAAAGAGAGATATGTCTAGATTAGGATTAGCAACTTAATTATTCGGCTAATACCATCCATCTATTCACAAGTAAAATATAAAATGTAATCAAAATATTAGCCTTTTGTGTATCACCCAATACATGGCGATTCATAGACTATATTATGCGGTTTAATATTGATAACAAAACTCATGCTTGATGTGTGTATGCCGTAAAATTACTTATTATTATTATTTTATTTTAATTACTAATTATTTTTTGTAGTGAATAAGTATATTATTATTTAATTAATATTTAACCTTTACATTATTTGTTGAACCATGATATTAATAAAAACTACACAAAAGTAATTGCTGAACTGTTGCTTCATTTATCCAATTTGGCAAAAGTGTTCATTTGGAATTCCACCATGGAAAAAGTGGGCCGATCTTGGGCCTGAAACACCCGGGCTGAAAAGTAGCTCCACTCCGGGCCTGCTAGAAACCAATACATAAAAGTACATCCTAACCCATCCCCAAGCGACAATGATTCCTAAAAAAATTAGAATACAATACATAAAATGACATGAAGAGAAAGTCGTGCAACGGACACGAGAAACTATTTATAGAAAAGACATTCATGCTCAAGGCATGAAATAAAGCTGAATTTCGTCCCATGGACACGAATAAATTAATACATTTTTTGTGACTATAACACAACATTTCGTGAGATCATGTTGGAAAAAAGGGGGTATGCTTAAGATTTTCAGATCTAGTTAATTTCCATTTATTTTCCTCCCATGAATTTCTTCTTACATATTAAGTTTCAATTTGAAATATATTTCTTAAGTAAAATGAGTTAGAAATGCTTTATCTTTTTAACTTTTACATTTTAAACCAAGAAAATACCCAGATAAATCATAAAAATAAGTTTTAATTCCTTTCAAAAGTTTCACAACTACTTCTGCTTTGAGTTGGAAAAAATGAAGATATACTCAAATATTTTAATTCTTATAAATAATCTGGCATGCTTGACTATTTCACCTAACAGGCAATTTAACAGACTGAATGTAATGAATGGGTGTAGGTCTCGGGGAGTACCCTTCAAAAAGATCTAATGTGTGTCATTTAGGTACAGATATGAAATTAAAAGTGTATAAATTTGGTACCAATATGTACCCTTCATGTACTTATATGAAGTCTTTAGGTGCAAAAGTGTACTTTTTGAAAGAGTACCTCCCCAGTGACAACTAGGGACCATTTTTTGACAAATTTTTTGTCTGTCTTTTGACTGTATATGACTGCTTAAAAGGACTTTTTACACGGCGCTTTTCAGATTGATGAGTTTTGTACAAAATCAGAGCATTTGAGGAAAGCAGTATATCTGGAAAATCAGCCCAGTCTCACGAAATTTCGTTATATAGTCACCTATTTTTTGATTATTTTTTCGTTATATTATCACGAATTTCCGCGTTTTTTCGTGATCGTATAACGAATTCCTGTTTTCGTGTGATTATCACGTATTGGTTACACAACTGTTTTGTCCTATTTTCTTACCATTGTCACTTCGGATTAGGGTTAGATTTACATAAAATGACATTCCTACCCAGACCCAACTCTAACCCTAACGCCAGGCGACATAAAAAAATAAATCAGAAAAAAAGTATAAACCAATATATAAAGTGACATTCTAATGCAAGCACCAAATCTAACCCTAAACCGAAGTGACAATGGTTTCAAAATAGGAAAAAGCAGTTGAGTAACCAATACGTGATAATCACACAAAAACAGGAATTTGTTATACGATCACGAAAAAACGCGGAAACTGGGTAGGTAAAATAATGTGTTTTTTAACCATAAACCATGCAAACACATTGTATTACACCAAATACACAAAACAATGTTGTTTTTTGCAATGAAATAGATGCACTTTAAAAATTAACCAAATACTTTTTTAAATCAAATTATTTAAAATTGCATGCTACGTTAAAAATGCACGAATGAAAGTAGCATCCGATTAAAATATTACGTAAGTATTACGGTCAACGCAAAGCATGTTTCTAGTTTGGAAAGTACAAACAACAGTACGCTTAACACAGTCCTGAAATTCCTGAAATTATCCTACAGGAATAGGAAACTTGAAAAGCATGTATAAAAGCAAAAAAAACGATATGGCCGAGTGCGGGTGATGATAGTTGGCGATAGTAATTATTATCATCATCATGGTTTCACATTAACATGCGCATTGCATGCTTTTCCTCGCATGAGAGGGTTTGGATTGATGAAATCAGTTTAAGAAGGTTGTGGTCATGACAGCGTTGCCCTCAGAGTAAATCAGCTTCTTTTTTGTCCATCAATCAAGTGGCTTGTCATAAATAAATAAAAAATGAAGAAAAATAAATAAATGAGTAAACTATTACCCCGCCTAAACTATCACAGGCGATCTCACAGGCTTACGATAGGACGATCTCACAATGGGATTATAACAGTGAGCAATGTTAGCCACAGGTTGTGCTGACTAAGGTCTAGCTCTAATCTCCCAACCACTGACCAAACACCTTTAGTTTGTCCCCTGCAGCTGTAAAGCACTGGATCCTCCACTATTTACTTGACAAAAAGACAGCGGATGGCCCCTGGAGATAACTAATATGCTCATTAGCATTGCCGAGTTTGCCTGCGAGTAGTTCATGTGCATTAATGAAGAGTGTAGCCAAACAATTGTCGGCGAGCTGGCGTTGGAATTCACAGAGAGTGCAGTACATGGTTCCCTAATGACCCACACATCTTCAGTCCTGCAAAATTCAACATCGACTCCTCAAAATGGCCCCATGGCCCTGTGCTGAACCCTTAAAATGATGTTTGTTCAAAAGACAAACAAATAAAATAAATTAAAACCGAAAGCGGTCCGTTAGCGGCGAAGTGCTGCAGCGACTGCATTTTGTCTGGGCGAAAGAAAAATCGTTTCTTCTCTGCACACTTAGAAAAACATTTTCCTTGAGGGATGTTGCTGTGTTTTTTTGCGCATGAATGCCCTGAAGATTTCGGCGGCAGTTAAAAATGATACCGTAAAGCAAATGAGTTTTCACTGACAGGATTTTTTTGTCTTTCATCATTTTCAAGTCAATACGGGCTGGTTGTGAAATGCATGATTATATGAAGCCTGGGGTTTGATATGCTTACTATTCCGAAGAGTGGATTATTTGATGTGATGGACCATTGACATTTTCTGCAGGGCTGGCTATACATTGTGCATGCCTTCCACAGGGGGCAGGAAAAGGGCAACGTTATCAAAGTCCTAATGCCTATGTCTGGCCATCTCGAGCAGTGTCTGGCTTTTGGGCACCGGTTGCATTGCGGGATGACATTTTTGCATGGCTGACCCCTCAGAAGTAAACGCGAGAGAAGGCCAGCTGGTCGCATCTTCATGCTTCACATATGCAGCCCAGGATTGGATCATCACTGACCCAAAACCCCATCTTGTGCACCAAAAGAGGCTCCTTTTATATATGCATGTAAGTGTGGAGTTCCTGTATATTGCTTCATTGTGTAATTTGCGATGCAGGCAAGGCATTGTATACCACATTTCATACACAGAGGTCATTCAAAGAAATTAGAAAACAATATATAAATAAACAATAAAATCACAATAAAAACAAAGATACATGAGAATTTAAAAGAAAATAAATGTGACGTACAAATAAAGCCAATTGTCTAAACACCCAAATTGTATCAAAAAGGTTTATTTGAACAATAAAAGAGGAAAACCTACCAGCCAAGTACTATTGTAGTGATTGTGTTATACTATAGTATTGAAGTTTTCCTGTTTCTACAAAAATCGATTTATGGGGACAATTAGCACCCGCTCATCAAACAAATGCAATTAGACAGGAGCACACAAATTACATAGAGCTGTTGCTGGGAAATTAGACATTGTTCTTGATCAAAAAAGGGCAAATAAAAGACAACAAAGAAACAAGTTTTTCTATTTGTTTGTCACACGATGAAACAATCTGTCACAGCTACTTTTGTATTATATTTTCAGATCAAAATGGCATTGATTCTCAAATTCAAAACAGCAAAAAATGCCCTTCTTAAAAAAACAAGCAAGACACACATGAATCTAGTAAAAGTTTAATAAAATTAATAACATTAAGCAAAAAATAATAATTGTTTACATTAATCGACCAATGGGGTAAGCAAAACGTGCTTGATAAGAATTCTTTTTTATATTTAGTCACTAAAATAATAAAAGTGTTTCTTCGCACTAGACAAAAATTTTGCAGTTTTCACTTTTTATAAGTATTGAATTTAGTGACAACCGCATTAAAACTAGAATAAATGTATCTTAAATGTATTTACTAAAATAATATCATGTCTTAAAATTAGACAAAATACATTATTAAAAATTATTTATAAGCACTAAATCAGAAGATATTTTCATTAAGATTGCATTGCATTGCATTGCATTGCAGTGTGTGTGTGTCTGTGTGTGTGTGTGTTTATAGGGGCACTTTCTCGGACAGGGGTTATCCTAGTCTCAGACTAAAAATCATGTTTGAGCAGCCCTAATTTAAAAAAACATCTTGCAATGACATATCTTAACGTATCAGTGCTATTGTTTTGTCTCAAGATGCACACCAATATGTTTTTTGTAAGGTAAAAACTACTTAAATGTCCTATTATAACCAAGGCCTAGCAAGGCTGTAGGCAGTGTTGCCAGATTAGGCGGGTTCCCACCCAATTGGGCGGTTTTGAATTTGATTGTGCCGGTAAAAATTGGCTTGGGCGGGTGTGCAAAAATTCGAAACATGCATTTTATAGGCTTATTATTTAACAAAAAAAAAAAAAAACAAGTGTGCATGTATTTCATCTGACGTTACTAAACACACGCCCACTGTATGTGTTTGTGTTGACGTCACGCTGATGATGAGTCTGCGTTTAGCCAATCACAAGTGATAGCAGCCAGCCAGCTCTCTCGGTCTCAGCGGGAAATCAAGATGTCGAAGTGGGAAAATATATAAAAAGTTACAGATAGGAGTGGGAGAGTGACCCGGGCCTGAAGCAATGAATAATGCCATCTAAATTGGAAAATAGCACTGTAATTCGGCAACACGGACTCCGGATAGCAACGTATTCATTGCTTGTCACACATCGGCCGTCTCAATGTGAATCCTGCAGCCTCCGGAGGTCCCATTTCTAGGCTCCATACGTCATCAAGACTGTCTAGATTCAGAATATTAACAGTTATAAAGTTGACTTCTATTCTTAGTTAATAGTAAATTATTGCAATATGCTTATAACTTGTGAATGTAATGGTCAGCTACCTAAAATAAACTAGGCTTGATGACGTATGCACCCTGCATATGCGACCTCCGCAGGCTGCAGCCAGATTGAGAAACAGACATTCATTTTATGTGGTTGAGCCATGGATGAATTATCAAAGCATTTCAGGTGAACAAAACCAAATGTTCGGCTGTCATTAAGTCAATTCTGGCACCATGATCTTCAGCCAGACTGTACATAGTTCTGAAAAGTTCAGATGTTCATAGTGTTCTTCAGCAGCCTATTATTGTTCTGCATTTACTGCATAAGGTAAGCCTATTTACGATCTCTCTCACACACACCTATTTATCAGGAGTAAAAATACATTATTAATAATAATATAAATAGATTAACAAACAGGCATTGTTGAAAATGTTATTAAGATTTGTGTATTTGAATAGTTTGATGCTGTAAAAGTGCATTGTGTGTGTGGGTGAGGGGGCATAACATTAGCTGTTGTGAACATGTTATGTCATTTTGGTAGAGTGGTTCTGTTCTGGTGTCGCTAGCTATAGTATGGTGCATAAATTGTGGAGTTAAAATAACTAAATGCTAATCAAATTAAACCAAAATGTTGATTTAAATATTTGGGTGGTTTTTTTGTATGTTTGGGCGGGATTTGTAACAGTTTTGGGCTGAAAACCATCAACTCTATCTGGCAACACTGGCCGTAGCCAGGATTTTTCAAATACTGAGGACAAACCCCCCCTCACCCAAAAAAAATATGACACTTGAGAAATAAATATGCTTCTGAAAGAAAGATGCTCTGCCTCTCTTCATCACAGTAGTGGCTTCTGCATTTATATAATGCAGGGTCCTTGGCTGCAAAGCTTGAGACTTCGGACACAGTGAGTGTCACATCTTGACTGTATTGGGGCGGCCCTTCACCTATTATTTCCCTCTCTTCTCCTTCTAACTCTTTCTCCTCCTCGACTCTGAATTAAAACATAATAATAATAATAATGTTATGTCTCACAACAGGCCAGAGTTCAGTTAACAAGTTTATTAACACACAAGCACAACCTGCAGGTCATGCTTATTAAAAGGCAATAGGCTATCCATCACTTCACAACACATTCATCATCCATCTAATATTTAAGCTTTGTCAGAGCAGATTAGTTAGCCACTGGATTTCAGCATTCCAGTAGGATATACACTACCGATCAAAAGTTTGGGGTCACTCACTCGTTCTTTATTTATATGTTTTCAATATTACAGAATAATAATAAACTCGTCCAAACTACGGCATAGCACAATGTAACTGTGTCTGTGAGAATTATGTTGGTGACTAAAAACATCCAAAAATAAACTAAAACTCTGTTACATTTTATCATCTAAGTGTAGTCCCTTTGCCTTGAAATTTCCCCCCCAAAAAAGTAAAAAAATTAAAACATTTTCAAAAAAACTTTTATAGAAGGAGTTCATATATATATAATCTGGGCTCTTATTGGCTGCATTTTCTTCAATATTCAGTCTAAGTCATCTATTTTAAAAATAAAAATGTTGTTTTCTAATATCAAAAATGATTCTGTTTGGCACATTCAATAATAATTTCAAGTATTTAACCATACACCTTCAGATTAAATGATTTTTAAGATCATAGTTAACATTTTAGTCAAGTGACCCTAAACTTTTGAGCAGTAGTGTAGGTTTGAATCTCAATGGTAGCCGTATTGCATCTCAAGGCTATTTGCTGCATAACCATTAACTTTCTCACCTTCCCTCCTTCTCTTTGTCTGCTCATCTTCTGATGGCTTTCCAAATGCAATTTAGTTCATTTTCGGTCATTCGAATTAAAATCACAGGCAGAAAATCACATGGCATCAACTTTATTTTGAACAATGGATTTGTGGGTATTGAAGTTTATGTGAGATGTGTGAGTGAGAGACTCTTTAATTGGTTTAGGAAACACTCTGCTAGCCGACTACTTTCGTTTTTAGATGGCAGGGATATCTGCAAGTACGTGTCACGTGACGGTCCGTAGATGCAAGGATAATGGTGTTGTCGGCTATTTACACATCAAAATGAAACGAAACTTCAAGAAAAACGACTAAAGACATGACTTCGGTGTCCTCAATGGTAGCTACGACCATAAGGCCTAGTCCTGGATTAATCTAAACCCCGTCCACGAAACTGCCCCACATTCTTTTAAATGAAGATAAAACAACATTAAAACAACATTGCATATTGTTGAACTATTTATTTTTTACGAAAATTATTAATTTAAGATTAACTTTTGGTAATCAACATTATGCAGCAAATGCTAATCTTAACGGAACCCAGAATATTCCTTCAAAGTAACGTTTCAGACTCATATAAAGTGCTTTCAGGTTTGACATTACTCTGTTTTACTGTACTGTAGATGTCATACAATGACCATTGTTGTATTTGTTTGTTGACCATAATCAATACTGTACATCAGAATCAAACTACTTTGTGAAGCATTTATGTTTACACAACACATTTGTCTTATCTGAATTTAGAAATACTGAAAATAACATGAAGATGGTAGGGAAAAACAGAAATCTTTGTAATTTCATAAGATTCTTAAAATGATAATTTATTATTAAATTAACACAAAAATCTAACTGAACATACAAGCACAAAAAACTTGCATGTGATATCTCCTACCCAGTCTCACGGGGTTTTGTGATATAGTCACGTCATTTTTTGATTCTTTTTTCGTGATATTATCACGAATTTCCGTGTTTTTTTGTGACCGTATAACCAACTCCTGTTTTCGTGTGATTATCACGTATTGGTAACTCAACTGCTTTTTCCTATTTTAAAACCATTGTCGCTTCGGTGGTAGGGTTAGATTTTGTGCTTGCATTAGAATGCCACTTTATATATTGGTTTATACCAATCTATTTTTTCTGATTAATTTTTTTATATGCCGCCTGATGTTAGGGTTAGAGTTGGGTTTGGGTAGGGATGTCATTTTATGTAAATCTAACCATCAACCGAAGTGACAATGGTAAGAAAATAGGACAAAACAGTTGAGTAACCAATACGTGATAATCACACGAAAACAGGAAAATAACGTGACTATATAACTACATTTCGTGGGCTGGATATCAATCTGGACAGGAATTTACATTTACGTTCGAAAGACCAATGAAGACTAGTTCATATAAATGTAGACTTATATTCTAGTGTTCAATCTGTTTTTAAGACTTGTATATCTTTCATGACAAAATAAGATATATTTTCTAGAAACAAGATTTCTGACTTTATAAATTTAAGTACGAGTTTCTGGGAAGCACAAAACCATCAGTAAATAAAAGACTTATGCAGAATGTTACAAACAGGAAAACAGCTCTCATCTGCTTGTCGGAGAAAGTGTTAACAGCATTATGAACCGACGGCAATATCTATGGACCTTTAAGGTAATGAACAAACTTTGTTGTTTTTAGTTGGTGTTTTATTTTATAAGTTTTGTATCTACTTTTGTGTTCTTAAAACCCGGGTTTCTATCAACATGAGGGTAAGTAAACGGTGACAAAATTTATTTTCTGAAAATAAAGCTCATTTACTTATGTCAGAGCTGACAACAAGGCTGCATATTATAATCCAGAAAAGCCAAACAATTCAACTTAAACAGATGTTTTTGAGTAAGCTGGATTGCTAAGTAGTTTTACTTGCACAGATATAATCAACAACCACTTATGCTTTAAATAAAAAAAAAGATTTCTGTTTGATTTTAACAAACGCATATAACAGAAAACAGATGGAGTGATCAATGTCTTGCTTTGCATCAAGAATATGGGGTCTGCAAAAGCCAGAATCGACCGTATCTCACGCTTGACAGCTCAGTAACTAAGAGATCTTTGGTGAAATGAATCCGCAGAGCAAAGGCAGACCACAACCAGCTGCTCATCAATGCAGACCCATTTATCAGACCAACAGACAGAGATACAGAGACAAGGAAAAAAACTGTTGTCTTTAAAACCAGGTGCAGACCATTCTCAGATCACATGATACATTGGGTCATGCTGGTGAGGTCGTCACGGAGACACCGGTGAAGAGCAAGCTACTGTAGATGTTGGTTGGATGGTTATAAATAGAAAGGCCATTAAAGATTTTTTGTTAGATGCGACAAGTACAAGATATAAATGACATATATTCGAAACCATACAGTGGGCATGATCATTGTGGTTTGTAATACAGCTCTTTGGGAATTATTTAATTTTCTCAATAGATTTTTTCTTGTCAATGCGTGATTCATCCTAGAAGAAATAACCAAATTTCCAATTGGCACAACTTAATATTGTTATAACACTCACCTTTAGCAAAACTGTAAATATTAAGCTGAAAGCAAGACCTGAGGAATCTAAACAATACATAAACAGTTGCAAGCAACTCATTTCTTTGGTTATTTAGATATAGATAAGTCTTGAATGGCATGGACAGTTCATGAAGCAAATTCCCCACAAAAAAATGAGAAGTAAAATAGCAATACCTATTGAAACTGTCTGTGACGTTTGCAAGGTTTGTGGCATCAAATCTACTAGGCTATACATTACTATACATTTCACATATTTTTAAGGTTTATTTTTATTTAAGATTTAATTGCTCTCTCCAAAAAGACACATATTTTAGCTGTTAAAGTTCATTTCGGTACAAGTTATCACTTTGTTGCACATCAATCAGTTATTGTGGTATCTTTGTACCCAGCAACCAATTTTGCATTTAACTCATTCCCCTTCAGCCTTTTTTAGAAAAGTTGCCCGCCAGCATTTTTTGTGATTTTCACAAAAGTCTTACAAAATGCCTTCAAGGAAAATTATCTTCTATGAATATATAAACATACAAATATATCAAATAAAAAACAGACCCCCTGCTTTGAAACAAACCAACAAATAAAATGGGCAAATAAGTTCCCTTTCAATACGGTTCACTTCGCATTGCGTCAGTTGCTGACGCTATGGGGGGAAACTCCTGTTTACTCCATGATTGAAGCCTATTGGTTAACGTCTGTACAAAGTACAGACCAATGACGTTTGAACCCGCGCGGGATGCACACGTCCTTATATAGGCGTGGGTCAAGCGTCAAGAGCTCATTAATTTTCTCCTTCAGCGCGAACCTTGCTGCTCCGAAGAAGAAGAAGCCTAACCTTGCCGTCGACAAAAGCCCTGCAGCGGAGTACAGGCCTAGCGCCTTCCCCTGCCGTTTCCGGCTAAGAACCGAAGATAGCAGCGTCCAGGTCTAGCGTCTTCCCCTGCCGCTTTCCGGTCGAGAACCGAAGATAGCCTTCGCTTGCTGTGGTACGAGCCCTGTGCAGCAGACATATGCCTGATGAGGTCTACCCTGCGGCCGCCCGGTAAGATCAATATTTTTAATATAAAGCTATAAGCTAAAAGAGCAGGCGCTGTTGTAATAGCGTCCAGCACAGCGGCTTGAGTGAGCTTCTCTGCTATGAATTTTCCCGAGCGCGTCACAGGTCTGGCACCTCCCACGCCGGGATCACGCTTATATGCATCGGTTGCCATATCCATGTTTCATGCTCCCCCTGCTGTTCCTCTCTCGCCGGGATGAACACACGGCGAGCCATGAGACTAGATGGATGCACAGATAAGTACACACGGACTAACCCCCCCTGTGTTCTGTCACATCGCAACCGTTCATGCTTACACTCAGAGTCCCTTCGCTCCTCTCACATTCAGTGGCGAGATCTCTGGCACATATATGAATCCCCCGAGTGCATCGGGTGATACCGTTCATATGACGCATGGCTGTTCTGTCTGTGTTGCTGCTCCCCTCTGCCGTTCCTCTCTCGTGCTCCACGCTCGCGGAGTCCCTCGCCCCTTTCCCCGCAGTGGTGAGGTCTCTTAACAGCTTCTTAGAGTTAGCACGCGGTCTTACGGCTCGCTGCCTCTAAATGCAGCTGTCTAGTGTTCAACGATTACAGAGCTTCATGCCCCTCCCCCCCTGGAGCGGCGCGATCTCATTCGTCTGCTTGATAAGGCGGACACACCTCTACTGGAGCGCTAAAACACTTATTATAGAGCTTAACCGGCCTGAGTCTCTCTCACTTCAGGAGAGCTCACTATTTGTCTGTCCGGTCATTTCCCTCTGGTTTTAACGGAATCAGAGGCAGAACGAATTTGTTTATAATATACTGAGGCCCGAATACCTTCCTTTATTCAGTCCCGTCCTATATCAGTGCGCTGAATATTGGTACATTCTTATATACCCGTTTTTTTCTGCCCTTTTAATAAACGGCAAAACTGCGGGCTTCACGGCAGACTTCCTCTCTGTGATGGGTCCAGTCTGACATTAAACCACCTAGACATACTGCTCTGCTCCGTGAGCCGTTCGGGTCACCGTCACTACTGAGGCTCGTGCACCTGAACGGCCGAGCTCTGGTCTTCGCAGCACAGCTGCATCGACAGAGAACGAACTGTCTGGGAGAAGAGGGGTTAAGTCGCGCCTCGGCTGGACTGCCCTGAAATGTTTTCTGTGTGCTGTTTATCCAAAACATACTGTGTAATACTGTCGGTTATGCGACCTCACTATAGTGTATTGAATTCCTCTAAAGAGAAATTTCCGTGCTTACTATACTGTGTATTGACACCCTACGGTTGTACGGTGTCTCTAAACACTTTTTTGCCTTACTGACAAGCAATCAGTAATACGCACACACGGCCCGCTGTCCATAATTCTATCGACGCTTGCCGAAAAAAAAGCTCTTGACGCTTGACCCGCGCCTACATAAGGACGTGTAAATCCTGCGCGCGGGTTCAAACGTCATTGGTCTGTACTTTGTACAGACGTTAACCAATAGGCTTCAATCATGGAGTAAACAGGAGTTTCCCCCCATAGCGTCAGCAACTGACGCAATGCTTCGTTCCCGTTATTTCAGGGAACCAGGGTTACGTGAGTAACCTAAGCGTTTCATCCCATATTCGTTTTCTTTTTAAATTTCTCAAATATGGGTTTCTTCGAAAATACAAAATTTTGAGCAAAAAGCTCAAAGAATTGCATTTTTGTATAGAAATTTTGTTAGAGATCAGATTCAGAATGATGATCAAAACATACATGGAGTTTAAAATTTGTAAAATTTGTTTTTGCTTCAGTTTTTTTATAAATTGGGTAAGCGGATAAAAATTAGACAGGAAAGCACCAGGAAAAAGTTTTCACTTAATTGACGAGATAACTCATCAATGGGTGGGGGGGGGGGGGGGGGGTTAAAGGGCACATATTAACAATTGTGACAAATGTGTGTTGACAGTGTGTGAACACAACAACCATACAATGAAAAAAATTCACCCACTCATTTTTTTAATCCATATTAAACCAAAGCAGTTTTATTAGACCATTTTAATTCTCTTGTTAATTCTCTTGTTAATATGACGTCAAACACAAACAAAGCCCTGCCCATGGCCACTGACTGACTGGTTAATTTGACCTAAAAGCTTTTCTAAATGTGGGGCTAATGCGGCTAAAGTTACTAGGGGGGGACCAGAATATTTGAGTATTTGTTCCGTGGGTTGACATTCGATTTTTTAGTTTTGAGATTTGAATATTACTTTTTTTAACAGCATTATTAGTGTTAAAGGTGCTTTAAGCGAATTCACGCTTTTTAGACCATAACACATTTTTGATAAGTCCATACATACCTTTCTCATCTCCGTGTGTGCTGTAACGCTGTCTGACGCAGCCCCAGCTAGCTTAGCTTAGCACAAAGTCTGGAAGTGAATGGCTCCAGCTAGCAAACTGCTCCCATTAAGTGACAAAATATTGCAAACATTTTCCTATTTATGTGTTGTGGTTTGTATAGTCACACTGTGTACAAATAACAAGGTCATATGAGACACAGCCATCTTTTAACAGTATACATACGGGGAACTATATTGTCAGAAGATGAAGCACTGATACATGGGCGGAGTGATTTGCTCGCAGCACCCGAGAAGCCCCCTGGTGAGGAGCAGAGAGTTTGGTCAGAGTTGTGCAAATCACTCTACCCAAGTAGCAGTGCCTCCCCTTCTGAGAAAATAGTTGTATGTATATATGTATACAGGGAACTATGAATAAATAAATGAAATAAATTGTCGTGGTTGTCGAGTGTTTGTCACAAGATGGGGCCACACAGACAGTAATCTTTATTGATCTTTATTGGCGCGGAGCGATATTACTCGTGCAAGTAGTCCGGCTATGCGTTATTATTTTGGAGCGGTTATTATTCGAAAAGAACGAACCTGCAAATGTCTCAACTGACCAATCAGAATCAAGCATTCCAGAGAGCCGTGTAATAAAACTAGATAAACAACATGATCAAACAACATATGTGTACATGAATAAAACATGGATTAAAGTTATCAACAAGCTCATCTGAATTTTAGGTATCTTGTCTAAGCTTACAGTATATTTACATTCAAGTAAATCAACAGTAACATACTGACAATGATATACACAGTCACAAAATAAGAAATTCTTCTCTCAAAATCCATAAAGTGGTCACAGGAGACGCATTTAAGACAGCAATGCATCTCATGTGACCACTTAAGATAAGATCACTTAAGACGGATCTTAATGCCAGGTGTAAATATAGCTTAAGATTCCTTTGAAAATGTGAGAGAAGTATCCAACAAACACACACACACACTGTGTAAGTAAGGGCTGACAGCTGGCTCACCTGGTGGATTGAATGTGCACTAGCGGAGATCTGAGTAAATATTTCTATCTCTCTGTTAACATGAGCACATTTCAAAGCCGTCCCTTAACCACCTACGCTAGCGCATGTGGGATGGTCAGGGCGGCATACTGTAACCTCAAAGCAGGTCACCGATCACTGGACGTTAAAATCAGTTTGAAACAGAGCCAGCGAACCACAAGAAAAGCGCCAGCCTTGCGTGGAACGACTGTAATGTTACGGGTGAGATAATGCCAGGCTTGCATTAAAATAGCAACACTTCAGCAGTTTTGCCAACACTGTTGAGATTGATTCGATTTTAAATGCACTGAACAAACATTACAGAGGTAATCTACATAAAGAAATACAATACTGCAGAATTATGGGGCATAAAACTGCATAGATATGTTGATAATGGCTGTGTTATGGACGTGGAGCTCATAAAACATAATGCATGGCCTGATTATAACCTTAAAATGACTTTTAATGGTTTCTAACATGTGTTTCATTGTAAATCAATAGAATGGCATCCTTTCATTATTAAAGTGAAAATTCTGTTATCGTTTACTCACCCTGATGTTACTCTTAAGCCATACTTTTTTTTCTGTGTAACACAAAAGATGATGTTGTGTTTGACAGCTTCAGTCACCATTCGGGTGATTCTCACGAAACCATTGAAACACCACGGCACTAATGATTTTAGCTTTAAAATGTGTAATATAGTAACATTAAAAAGCATCAAAATTAACACAATACTGTGTTCTACCTTGCACAATGTGTGATTTCAACATAAGAATTTATAATTGTAAATTTTATCTCATTTTCTGCTGAAATTCTCATTACCGCAATGTGTCCGGCTGTATTTGAACATGCGTTATGTTGTAATTTAATCAAATTAACACAAAAATATTAAGAAAAAAAATAAATGGATGTTTTGCTAGACTACTTTTAATGACAGAAAAAATATTTACTGAATATTCATGTATAATAATAATGAAGAAAAATGAGGAAAATGATGTGTCCATGCCTGATGTTCTCATCCTCCGCAACACTTTTTGAGAACAGTTTAAGCACACATACAGAATTTTAATAAAGTTTGATTTTGAGTGACCAAGCACATGGACCAGTTACTTCAAGATGGCTACCAGGTAAGATCATTTTTTTACAGTTAATTTGAAATATTGTCTTGTCAGAATGCTTACACCACATTTTGATTATCATTACCGCAACAGATGCTTATTAAATGTTAATTTAATTTATAGAAGAATAAAACTTTGATTTTAAATGCATGTGCATAATCTCCAAATTATGTTCTTTCAGGTTTGTCATGTCATTTTGAAAATATGTCAGTGTTGATGTTTCTGACTGTTGCGATAATGAGATTTTTTAGGACTAATTTTTTAAATTATGTTACAAAAAGTGTTAAATGATAAGTAAAAGTTTTTAAATTAATGTTCCCATTTACTCCAGACTTTGTTTTTCAATGTCTGGTGGGAAAAAAAGTAAATTAAAGCAATTTTTACATTTTCATGCTTAACATTTTTAACTCTTTCCCCGCCATTGACGAGATATCTCGTCAATTAAGAGAAAACGCTTCCCAGCCAATGACAAGATTTTCCGTCTTTCCGCAATACCGCTATTATCCACCAGGTGGCGCACTTCTGCAACTTTTTAAACCCGGGAGTATTGCCGTATGGCAAGCAGCTGCATGTCCGTGTCTGTTTTAAAGATCGCTCTGAATGGGATCTCTATGAAAAGTCTGTCACAAAAATGGAATTATATCTGCTTTTTGCTCAAAATGTGGTGTTTTTGCAGAAACCTACCCATATTCAAAAGCTGATTACAAAAGAACCACTATAGGTAGGAAGAAACGTTTTTTTTTTGTTTGAAAGCAGAGGGTCTGTTCTTTCATTTGGTATATTGTATGTTTATATATTCAAAGAAGAACATTTTCTGGAAGGCATTAAACTTTGGTGAAAATCATGAAAAACGCTGGCGCTGGCTGGCAACTTTTTTTAAAAACGCTGGCGGTGAAAGAGTTAAAACCAAGTTTTCGTGAGAATCACCCATTCACTGTCAGTAGCCATGTTATGCATCACCATGATTTTATGTGCATTTTGAAGTATCGCATAAGAAAAGAGTGATGGAAATGACAAATTTAGAATAAAAATCCCTTAATTTGCAAAAACGTTTTTACATTCGCTTGAGGTGGTTTTTGATTTGTGTAGTAGTTGAGCTCAGTTTAAACATATCTTTGCTTTTCCTTCTTAAACCGTAACTTCGGTGAAATTCTAAATGCTATTGCTGCATGAATTCATTAGCATCAAAGCCTGCGGTAACGACTGACACTAATTAGCCTCCATTCAGTATCCGACAAAAGGGAGGGAATCTTCACGGAATGATGTGCTCCTTTAAAGCAATTAACATGAAATTAGGAAATTACTGACAGGAATGTGAATCAGTTGTAATCCACTTCCTTTTCTCTCAGATGCATCCATGCACATATTGGCACAAAGCCATTGCTGCCCTAAACGTAGCAATCATAACCGCCAGTGGCATATCGCTGAGGTGTGCGCTAATATGACATCTATTCGATGCTGGTGACATTTCGGCGGTATCTGCTGCATTCCCCTTAACTTGGAAAGTGGATAGTCTCTTTGGAGAGCGTTTGAGAGTCACTCAACAATTCAGATTCATACCGAGTTGCAGTGGCCTCTCAGTTGTGCCCTGTTGAAAATGTTCATTTGATTTAGAAGAAGGTAGAGAGCCTGTGTCAAGAGTGATAGTCACGCTAACTTACCCGTTTGGTCAGCGTGACGCTTCCCTTTCTGGTTGTGTGCCGAATCATGACAATTTGATCTGTAATTCTGGCAAGTTTGGATGTTCCTGCCAGTGTCGAAAGTCAGCATGTGGAAAAGTCCGTTGCTGTTTGATATGTGCTCTGATATGAAGGTTGTTTAGGTTTTTGGTATATAATGCTAGGTCTTATTTCTGTAATGAGAGTGTGCAAGCTTCAACCGTATGTTGCATGCTTTTATAGCTGAAACAAATATGACATGAAAGAGGAGTATTAAGAAAGAATATCGACTTGTACCACTATGGCAACAGTACAAATGCTTAACATATGTGTCATACAAGAACTACCACAACATTTGTTTTTCTCAAGTCGCATTTGATCTTATGTTTCTGTGAGATCTGGTATAGGGTCTCGTGGTCTGTGTCGAATCATCCAGTGTGTGCATTCTGTTGTTAAAAATTGTTTAAAAAGCACCTATTGTCCGATTCACGTTTTTAAATTTACTTTGGTGTGTAAGTGTGTATTAGTACATGTCAACGATATGCAAAAGGTACAAAGCCCAAAGTAAACAATTAGGTGAGTTTTCGTCTCCAGCGTAAATCTCTTTTCTTGCCCTGGGTCTCAATTCGCTCCCTAACTCCCAAGGTGGTGAATCAGTATATCGTGTATGCAGGTTCTGGCACTGGTAAAGACTCTGGCTCACTTCACATTGGGACACTGTTCACTTATTTTACTGTGATGTGGCTGCTTAAAGGTGCTCTAAGCGATTTCACGCATTTTAGGCCATAAAAGGTTTTTTTTCATACAGTAAACATCTCATCACTATCTGCTAGCTGCTTGTCCCCTGAACACACTGTAAAAATATGCTGTTTCTATAGTCCACAAACTGCAACAAAAACAAAGTGGTCAAACCTACCACCACGAAACATAACAAAGTGTTCCAGCCAATAAACGACAAGAAGGATTTGGGAGTGGGGGTTGGCCACGTTCATGACTCTTTCAGAAAGCACGAAAGGGAGTTTGCTTTGCTCCGTTTTGTTTGACAACACTTCGAATGTCAACAAAACGTGACGTCACACAGATTTGAATATTTTAACATTTTGAATAAATATTATTATTTTAAATATTAAGTAGATTGTGGTTCCTTCCTGTCTATTGATGTGTGTTTATATTTAAAACTAAAACAAACGTTTGTCCTAAAAGTTCTGTCGGTTCGGGTGATTTTCGTTTGAAAAGCTTCAGAAAGGTCACGTGATCTCCGGTAGGGGAGGGACCATCAGTGCTCACTGATTTTTGCATTGCATTGTGGGAATTTCCAGTGCACTTGAAGGATTTTGCGATTGAGACAGCCCTTAAAATGGCCTACTCCCTGATCTGTGCCCAGACTGTACAATGGAGCTGACTAAGACTCGTTGAGGCCGTTTCTCAATGTCAAGGATAGTTTCTTGGCAGGACTAGTCCTTACAAGTCACTTCCTTCAGAGGCTAGGCGAGGCTCCTCTTGAGCATTCGGAGAACACGTAAATGGAACATGCTAGCAACTGCACATCATTGCGTCAATGAAAGGTGTGCTTTAGGATTGTGGGTGATTTCAGTGTGCGAATTGCGTGAAGGATACACATCTGCATGCTTTCCTGTATATGGGATATTTCTTGAATGAAGGACTCAGTCCTTGGCTGAAATTCTGAGGATCCTCAACATTGGAACAGTCCTTCGACGGACGTCGATGACGTAGCATCTCCAAAAATTTGGCTTCCGGGGATCCTTCCTTGACATTGAGAAATGGATACAGCCTTGGACTACAACAAACACACGGATTGTAGGCAACAATTTACTTCCTGGGATTGGTGATGTAGTAAAGACCAACATAATTCCCCCTGCCTATAAGTTAACTCCTGTCAGCATTACATTGTGAGCGAATCTTTCAAACATGGTAAGAAGCGTCACATTTCCGGCTGACGTCAGAGGTATTCAGACCAATCAAACGTACAGATTAGCTGGCCAATCAGGGGGACAGAACTTTTAAAATCTTTACTGTATGCTTCAGGAAGAGAGTGAAATCTGGAGCTACAAAATGTGTACGACATGTGGAAAATAATGTGTTTTTTAACCATAAACCACGCGAACACATTGTATTACACCAAATACACAAAATAACATTCTTTTTTAGTGATGAAATAGGTGCACTTTAAAATCTATGGTCACCCATTTATCTAAAATTGGTTAAGATTCGAAAATCGTTCAGTGGGCCCCAGGCCTTATTCGAAAATGAGAACACAATTCATTACTGTTTTATATAGTGGCTAATTCATTCGAATTTTTTTCCGATTTGTACATTTCATTCATCTTATTTTGTGGGATCTTGGTGCAATCTGATTTTGCCCAACTGATGTTGGGTTTAGGGGAGGGACTAGGGGTGGGGCTTCATTAATGCATTTTATCTAATAATTTATCCAATAACAATTTTATCAAATTCACATAATACGAATTAGCCACCTCGTAAAGCAGTTCCACATTCCTGTAAGATCAGGCTGGAAATGTACGAATAAAAATACAGATTTGATACTTTTTTAGATTCCTATGCAAATTTACCTTTTAAACATTCTGAAATATAAAACATGCGTCTGTGTAACAGTGCTTGTGTGGAGGATGATGAATGAGACGGAGAATTTCAAATAACCTTATTATAAATAATTAACTTGATAAACACAGACTGGGTAAGAATATGCAACAATAGCGTAGACTGGACATAATGGGGAAAACTGAGTATATATGAAGTGGGGTTGATGAGGATGATAGCAGTTGAGGATTATTACAGGCATAAAACAGGGGAGAGAGCATGGAGGATCATGGGAAATGGAGTCCGGAGGGAGACTATTCTGGAAAGCAGGTAGGAAAACAGACTGGGATCTGATGCTCAGTCTTTAAGCGGGCTGTTTTTGACAAAGTAAACAGCAGTATTGCAAATTAAGGAAAGCAGTTAACAGCACATATTCAACTTCATCTGGTAAGAGGAAGTAAAATATTCTGAGAACTTCATTTAGAATGGACATAAGCTGTGTCAACTCTTAAATCTGTGCACTGTGATTCAACAAATTGCATCAGTGCCTCTATATGCAGGATATAATGTTGCATTGCTCCCGTTAAAAAAACTTGAGGGCAAAGAAGTGAGAGGCCAAATCTCTTTGAAAAATCTAAAGGAGCACTGGCACAGAGAAACCCAGCATTCAAAGAAAATGATGAAGGATTTTTTTTCCCACAAAACATGTATTGAAGAAGCAAAAGTTTAGGAAACTGCTGGGATTGAGCAAAATTTTAAGACTTTCCTGCAACCTTGATGGGTGGAATAGTTACTGCTTTAGTCTGTTCTGTTAAAGGGACACTCCACTTTTTTTTGAAAATAAGCTTATTATCCAGCTCCCCTAGAGTTAAACAATTGAGTTTTACTGTTTTGAATCCATTTAGCTGATCTCCGGGTCTGGTGGTACCATTTTTAGCATAGCTTAGCATAATTAGCATCGCATAGCATAGCATTCTGGGGTAATAATCAAGGAGTTTGCTGCCATACTATGGGTGCAGCAGGCACAATGATATTACGCAGCGCACGGAAATAGTCCCTTTGGTAACTTTCAATAGCTGGGGACTATTTTTGGGCATTATGTAATATCATTGCGCCTGCTGCACCCATGTACGGCAGCAAAGTCCTTGATTATTACGCCAGAATGAGAGTATAGTTCATAGCCTTGTCGGCCTAGAAATTCGCAACTTTTGATTTTCCATCAGTCTTAGTACACAATGTAACTACAGAAGAGTCAAGTTTTAAATAGGAAAAATATCGAAACTCTTTGATTATTTTTGAGCGCGATGCTAATGGTCTAATCAGATTCAATGCATTATGCTAAGCTATGCTAAAAGTGGTCCCAAATGGATTCCAAAACGGTAAAACTCAATTGTTTAACTCTAGGGGTGCTATAAAAAATTAGCCTATTTTTGGTGTCCCTTTAATAAATTATCTTTGGCAAAATTTTCCTTGTTTCTTTATGAAAAAATGTAACATTGTTCTCTTTTATTACTTTCAAACCGAAGGACCCCCAAATATGATAAAGTTTTTGTGAGGACCCCTTTTAAAAAAATACCCATTTATATATTTTTATGTACAGTCTAAAGCATGTGTGTCAAAACCATTTAGGCTGAGGGCTGTTTTGGGAAAAATGTCCCCTTTGTGAGGGCCAAACGTTATCATGCTGACATGAACCATACAAACTAAAAGACAACTAACTTGTTCATAAGTAAAGAACTGAATTTACCAGCTTAATTAAGTCTTTTTAAAATGAACATGAACACAGTAATAAATAAAAACATTAACTTTCCTTTGCAGATAAACATTTTGAACTTTAATGAGTACAGTTAATTAGCTAAGGAAAGAAAATACTACAGACTGTGTTTGTTCTGCATCACCTAAGAATAATTAGAATTTTATATTTTTTTATCATTTTTATAATTACATAATTATCTCAAAGTGACAGATAATAATAAACATTCCGGTCCTTTCTATATCTCCCGAAATTTCTACCCATCAGTTTGTTTATTTTCTCAACATGTTGAGCCATAATTTAAGTAACAATAAATCTTTTTGTTTTCTTTAGGGTCAGAAAAAAGTAGGTTAATGCAAACTCGCACCTGACATGAATGCCCTGCTTTCATGGACCGCTTTGGTCCTTTTTGCCTTTTTCTGACTGACTGGCCACTAGCGAGCTAACACGATTTTGATAATAACAGTGATGCTCCTGAAACCATTTGTACTGTCAATTACGCTGGAATCCTGAAAGTAAATTCGTTGTGCGAGACACGGAGGTCACTCGATGTTTAGCATGCAGTGTGTCTGCAATACTTGCTGGGCCTTGTACATGACACGTGGTCTAAAGAATCATTTAAACTGTGTTAGAAGTAAGTATGAATTTACAAGTTGGATAATTTGTACAAAATGAATTGTAATAAAATAAGTGAGCAAATCATACAAAAACACATGAGTGCGGTCATACGAATTAATACAAATTAGTTGACTTGTTGAATTATAATGAGATGGCATTGGATAACAATTTATAAATGTGAACAATTAGAAACGAAACAGCAAGAAAACAACATTTGAACAACATGAGACGTTTTGAAAAGTACACACATCATCCTCAAAGTGACATCTCAATGAGGTAGAGAACCATTACTTACTCCATTGAGAAGAACCAAATAGGCTTGAGTTCATCTGACCTCCGGCCTCAATCTACTTCTTCATCAACCCAACAACTGTAAAACAGCATCAGTAATGAGAAGCACATCTCATGCCGGGAGACACCATGAGCCTTCACGCTCATTTACAAGATCACTGCTGTCTACGCTGCCCTTTTGCCAGTAATGATTCTGCTAGCTAATGGTGCGCATTAGTGTTTCACTTGCAACAGACCAACGCGCGTTGATGCCTTTGAAAGCGACTCTCAGACCGAGAGCTGTTTTATAGCTTTTCGTAATTTGGTTTGAAAAGCAACTGCGAGGAACGTGGTGAGGCACAACTCCAGCTCACAGATACAGTTCTTGGAGAGTACATCAACATATGCAGACTGCACTTAGCCGTGGATGATATCGGTGAACAGGCTCTTGATTAAAGATTAATTTGGGGGCTTGTCGGAGCCCTGAGCTGATCAAGTCTTCAATGGCGCTGTGAGGAGAGCACCTCTTCATTTCACCACAGCTGTAAAAGTCTTATTTACAGAGACGAGTCTCGACGTCTGTGTGCATATGTATTGATTCCTACATGAGTAGAGAGACATTTATTAAGCAAACAAAGATGCTTTTGCGACTGTCATGTTATACAAAATTAAGGATGAAATGAATAGTTGACTGAACTGCGACAATTCTCTCATGATTTACTTAACCTCATGCCATCCCAGATGTACATACTGTATGACTCTATTTGGTCAGTTAAACACAAATACAGTTTATTTTGAAATGCTGTCATGTTCTTCTATAGGGGTCAAGATGGCAAAGCTCCAAAAAGCACATATATCATCATTAAAGTACAGTAATCCAAATTACTCTAGTGGTTTAATGCTTTATACGTCTTCTAAACGAGGGGCAACCTTCTGATCTCTCTGATGAAGCCAATACGAAAGTGACTTAAACTGCAATTTATCGATTGGCCACTAGAGGCTTGCTCCAAAAGGGAGTCCATTCCCATAGACCCCCATGTTAAAATACCCAACTTTACAGCAGAAAATAATTTGTTTACAGCCTGGTACAAAAAGAGTTATAATCCGTTTAAATGATATTAAGCCTTATGTTGCGTTTACACCAACTGAGCTTGAGGTGTCAAAATCGCTTCTACCGCGCCTAGTTTGCCACTTGAACAGTTTGAATGCATTTGTGCGTCTAGAGCGAAGTAGACACGCAGAAAAAGCAAGCATTTGATGCGCGTCAGAGGCAAAATCTGCTTCTTGTGGGAGGAGCAAGTGCTATGCGGTTCTCTGTTTGCAAGATGGCTGATGTTGATTGTGCATTTATCGAGAGAGTTACCGGTTTGTATTTGGTCACCTTACTATAGAGGGAAAATAAATGGCGCTGGTCGATAAACATCACGTGACTCAAAAGTGAAATGTGTATTGTACTTACCAGGTTGCCCAATGTCCTCACTGACACTCTTCCAAACAAGGTCCTTTTTATTCCTGTCTCTATTCAATAGTTCGCCTGCGCATTCAGATCTTAATGATTAATGGTAAACAAACTTGGCTTGCTGTCCTCGAAGGGAGCTTTACAGCTGAGCTCTGAACTTTCAGAGAGAGCGAACCTGAGGCCGGGGCTCGAGCCCCAAGTTCAACCCCCCCTTGCAACAGAAATGCACAGAGGAAGAAAGAGAGCAGTGAAGGAGGAGATGGGGAGGAGGAGGGATGCCGGAAAAACTGCAGCTGGACCCAGAGGCCGGAAGGCTGCCTTATATACGCCCATGATGATGATTGACAGACCTGAATGTTTAGGCTCCTCTCGAAACTACGTTTAGAACTACAATAAAAATAAGACTTGTGTCGTATAGCTCCGGGTGACTGCTCACAGACAATATCAAGCATTCCTTCATGTTGAATGAGTGACTCTGGGCGGGGCTGCCCCACAGCAGCAAGCAGGCTCCTGATTAGTTAACGCGGCGCGAAATTCCACCAAAGTTCAAACTTTTCAACTCAGGCGTCAGCCGCAAATTCACGTCAAACATAAAATGCACAAAAAGCACCATTCGCGCCAGACACTCAATTCGCACGAACTAGACGCGCGAATGAGGCGGAATTGCGTCTTCCTCGTCGCGCCAAACGCCTCATTCGCACCGCAAGACCTCCAGGCGCGTGTCAATGCGTCTTCACATTGACTTAACATTGAAATCACTCGCGCTTCACGCCTCTACCGCGGCTGGTGTAAACGCAGCATTAAAGTTCTGCATAATTAAGGGGGCGTGGCCACTTGAGTGACGTGTAAACTGCCACTGCTGTCCCTAGAGTACAGCTAGATGGGCGTGGTTTCAGCAACCAGCCACCTCAGCTTCACCAACGTCCCACATCTTTACCCATTTTCGGTTATCCGCGAGTGACGTGCGGCTAATATGGCGCCTACTATTTGCTTCAAATAGCTCTTTACAAACCAATGGGTGACGTCATGGACACTACGTCCATATTTTTTACATTGTATGCTTCTAAAGTGAAAGCTGGGTGTACACTGTGCACTATTTTCAGTCTAATATGATTGTCACTTGTCCGATTGTACAGCTGGATCCTGCTGTGATCTAAATGACATCATATGTCTTTTATGTCAAACTGTACAATATGAGACTTAGCTAAGACTTTGGTCAAAATATAAAGCAATGACTGGTGGATCAATGGTGTCATTTTCTGATGCTGTCGTGTGGAATTGAAATGCTGTTGCACCCAAGCCAGGCCTTGTGTTAATGCTAAATGGTATAGATAATTTGGATGCTATGATTGTAACATTTTTATGGGATGTTGATGTCTGTGTTGCATATCATATAGACAATAACCCTATTCAGACAGTTATTGCTTCTCATGAGGATGTCTGTAAAAGTATATTTGCATGTCTCCTCCGTGATAAAACTCATGCATTCGGATGAACATTAATTTGTGGTGAATGTGTGAGTTTATAATTAATTCGCCTAAAAAACACTTGGAAATGAGTTGCACATGTGATTATTTAGGCTACATGATCATTCACATGAACGGGATACTTGATTATATGTAAATGGAATACTGTTGTGAAACATATTAAAATTGCATTTAACAGGTGTTGCTGCTAATAGACATTTTTAAAAGTTTTTGTGATTTTCTTCGCATTATTTATATCAGCTCCCACTCCCTGAAGTGGAGCGATGATGAACTTTGTACTTCTCATTTCAGTTATGAAGGTGTCAATGTTTAAAAGCTTCCCTGATGCAGAATAAACACGAAGCTCGTGACCATTCGGTGCTTTTCAGTGGTCTAAAAGGAAGTGCAGAATGACTTTTGCATTGATCCCTTTTTATAAACTCAGAGATCTGGAATCAGACGGCAATGAAATTACCACACAACCTTGGTGTTCGTCAAAAAACAGTAGGTAATTTGGTTTGGGATTTTTTACGTGGGTGGTCAGAGAAATGACATTCTGGATTCAGATGGCAATGAAATTACTGACAACCCTCTGTAAATGATGAAAATATATTACGTCCACACAAAAAACAATTACTGTCCGAATAGGGCTTAGGAGTATTTTGATAAATGATGGTAAGCTGTTGAGGGAACCCATTGACTTTCATAGTAAGAAAAAAATGTGTGTTGAACAAAATCAAGAAATGCATATAGGCTTAGAGCAACATGAGGGTGAATAAATTATGACAGAATTCTTATATTTGGGTGAACTATTCCTTTAAGTCTGCGAAACCGAGCCTTAAAGGAACACACCACCGTTTTTTTCAATATTTTACTATGTTCTTACCTCAACTTAGATGAATTAATACACACCTATTTTTTTTCAATGCGTACATTTAATCTTTGTACAGTGTGTCATGAATGTGTTAGCATTTAGCCTAGCCCCATTCATTCCTTAAGATCCAAACAGGGATGAATTTAGAAGCCACCAAACACTTCCATGTTTTTCTTATTTAAAGGCTGTTACATGAGTAGTTACACAAGTAGGTATGGTGGCATAAAATAAAACGATTTTTTTAAGAGCACTTCCGCAGTAACATCATCACTCCTGACTACTTCCCCTCTCGCTCAAACTTCCTTCAATTTTACTGCACCCAAGGTCGAAGTGCTGCAAACTAAGTGCTCTTCCGTCATACAATATAGTTCTCATTTTTTATCTGCTTTAAAAATCACCACGTTTTATTTTGTGCCACCATGTTTACACTGAAAAAAAATTATTCATTTAATTTGCTAAATTTTTTTAAGGTAAGTGGTCGCAATCAATTTATTTAAGCTACATTTAATTTTTTTTTTAAATAATAATAGAAATACAAAACAAAACAAAAAACTTTTGTTTAAATGTAGCTTAAATAAATTGATTGCAACCGCTTACCTTAAAATAATTGAGTAAATTGAATGAATCATTTTTTTCAGTGTAACTACTCATGTAACAGTCTTTAAATAGGGAAAACATGAAAGTGTTTAGTGGCTTCTAAATTCATCCCTGTTTGTATCCTAAGGAATGAATGGGGCTAGGCTAAATGCTAACACATTCACAACGTGCTGATTAAAAAGAAAATATAAGTGCTCAAACTTAAACTAAATATCAATAAAAGTATTTTAACAATTTTACCTGTTATATTAAATAGATTAATAAATTGAGTAACTTTTACTCAAACATGCAAGTATTGAAGCTGCAGGACTGTGACACCAATTTTTGATGTCAAATAAATCTGCTTTGATGGTAGAATTAATGTACTGCAAAAAATGACTTTTTTCCTTAGTATTTTTGTCTTGTTTTGAGTACAAATTTATAAAAATTCTTAAATCAAGCAAAATAACGCTTAATTAAAAAAAATTCAAGAAAAAAACTTTCCTCCTGGCAAATTGTTTTGCTTGTTTAAGCGACTCCGATCCTTGCATACACTCTCCAAGTATGTTTACGATTTCTTATTTCTTGAAATAGGTGTCTTTGCCTATGTTTTTTGTGGTAAAAGTGTAGTAACCATGTTTTTTTTACTGTAGTAAAACCATGGTTAATTTTCAAAAAATGACTTTCTTAATTAGTATTTTTGTCTTGTTTTCATTAAAAAAATATCTAAAAATTCTTAAAATTAAGATGCTTTTTCTTGATGAGCAAAACGACCCAAGAAAATAAGTCTGCCAATGGGGGAATTTTTCTTGAATTTATTGATTTAGAAAAATGTTCAAGATTTTTTTTTGCTTTATGCACAAAAACACCTTAATTTGATATTTTTGGTCTAAAAACTAGACTTATTTTCTTGGGTCATTTTGCTCATCAAGAAAAAGCATCTTAATTTAAGATTTTTTTGATATTTCTCCTGAAAACAAGACAAAAATACTAAGTTTTTTTTTTCTTAAAAATCATTTTTTGCAGTGCAACTGGCAGAGTACCGTGAAAGCAGAGTCCTCTATATGATTTCTCAAATCGCTTTTGTGATAATTTGATATCATCCACCTGTCAGTTTTTGCTGCACCACATGAAGTCAACACACCTATTTCAAACATCTTGGAAGGATGCTGATTAGTACAACCAGGTGTTTTACATAAGGAGACATCTAAAAGATTTTGGGATGAGGTACATGAGGGCTGGAGTTGGGAAACACTGCCTTACAATATTAGAAAAACACTGTCCAAAATGTATAAAGTCTTGTTAGAAAAGCCAGCTGTTATTGGAAAATGATCTGTACTGAGAAACCGACTAAGATCTTAATTAAGTCTCCTGAGGTATTAGTGAGCAATATATTTTTTCTCTCCAAGCTGTCAAGACATTTGCAGTCAACCAGAACCTTCAACAGTAAGAGCATGCTGGTGAACAGCATAGCTACAGTAGATATACAAGTTTACAAACTTGCCTATTCTTGAACCTTCAAGTTCATGCTGGTCTAAGACGGCCTTTATCTCAGTTACACATGACCAGACTGTGTGTTTTCATTCACACCATAAACCGCTCCATAACCATCATCCCGTCTCAAGGTCGATGGCTTAGCCATGGCCCATTGGTTTACATCCAGTGTTCAGCCGCAGACACGAGCCCTAAACAATCCAGTGATTCGTGAATGGGATGCCCACACTGGCCATGATTCACATGATTCTGTTTACACAGAGGTGTGTGCGCAGTGACATGTTTGAGACCGGCTTAGACTCATGCCCCAGGAGTCACGTATAAATAAATGTCAGCTGGACTGAGAGCCGACTTAATACAGTGTGGTTACCGCAGGGCCCCCAACACCAACCGTCAGCTCGTGTTAAGGGAACGAAATGTTAGTAGTCGTCATTAGATTGTGACAGACAAGAGGTCATTATGATGAGGCTTCCCCACGGCTCAGGTCAAGCAGACAAAAACCTTTGAAGGGCATCAGTTACTTCATGACCACCAGCTGCGTTTGGATCGTTTCAGTTCAATCTTAAATGTAATGAGATGATGGTTAAATGAGACCCTGAACTCTTCCTCATCAGTTATATCACAGTGGTATAAATGGATATTGAATGTAGATGTTTATATTTTTCATTAGCAGTGAAACATATTTTTGGGTGATGGGATTTTAATGTGAAAGACATTTTAATACAGTTTTTGTATAGAACTCGATGCCCAAAAATGTGCACACGTATTGTATATTTTTATATTTTCACCAGAACTTGGTCAAATCTCTAAGGGATTGTTTAGTATGTAACAGACTTTTGACAAAGTAGACAACACATCTAATGTGATGCGTGTGAGAACAAAGCCACAAGAAATGGAAGTACCTTTTTTCCATCTCGTCATATTTAAATGTGTAACTCACCAGGGTATATTTGTAGCAATAGCCAACAATGCATTGTATGGGTCTAAATTATACATTTTTAAATGGCAAAAATCATCAGGATATTTAGTAAATTTCCTACAGTAAATATATCCAAAAAAAAAAAAATGTGAGTGGATGCTCTTTCATTTGGATAACTTTAAAGGAAAACACCACCGTTTTCAATATTTTACTATGTTTTTACCTCAACTTAGATGAACTAATACATACTTATCTTTTCTCAATGCGTGCACTTAATCTTTGTACAGCACGTCGTGAATGTGTTAGCATTTAGCCTAGCGCCATTCATTCCTTAGGATCTAAACAGTGATAAAACAGCCACCAAACACTTCCATTTTTTCCCTATTTAAAGACTCTTACATGAGTAGTTACAGGAGTAAGTATGGTGACACAAACTAAAACATATTTTTTTTAAGTGGATAAAAAATGAGATTTATATTGTATGGCGGAAGAGCACTTGAAGAGTAACATTATCACTCCTGACCACTCCCCCTCTTGCTCAAACTTTCATCAATATTACTGCACCCGAAATCAAATTGCTACATACTAAGTGCTCTTTCGCCCAAACAAAATAGTTCTCGTTTTATCCACTTTAAAAAAATCACAATTTATTTTGTTCCACCATACTTACTCATGTAACTAGCAGTGTTGGGCAAGTTACTGAAAATGAGTAATTAGTTACAGTTACTAGTTACTTCTTTTAAAAGTAATTGAATTACTCTACCAGTTATTGTATATCAAAAGTAATTAGTTACTAGGGAAAGTAACTTTTAAGTTACTTTTATGTCTGCTTTTTAAATGTAAATATGAACAGTACTGAATAGTCAAACAATAAAATGATATGGATGGGCTATTTTACATAGTGTAGGAGCCTATTTTGCTTTAGATTCAGCCTTTGAATATTTTTGTTAGAAATTATCTTAATATGTAATTTTAGTTTATTTATGTATATCATTTAGACAATTTAGACAAATATTCTGTATGTTTACATTGAAAATATATAATGTGTTAAAATTGTGTACTGTCTCTTTAAGAATTTGGAGACAATTGTGTCAACGTGTCATATTTTCTAAAGTAAATTATAATTTTTCTGATTCCATATTTATTTCAATAAGTCAGAAACGTCTCCGCTGTGTCCTGCTGACAGGCGCGGGGCGCATGCAGCAGCTGACGCAAATTATGGGTCCTCAGAAGGTTAGACGGTCTCATTTTAGTTCTCTTCGCAGACTTCTGAGGCTTCCACCTTGAAAGACCGAGTGCTCACCTGCTTAGCAGGGCGCAGCCCTTGAATTGGGACACAGCTTGTGGCAGGTAGTGCGCTCTTTGGTCATATATTGTTTGTATATTTTTTATGTTTGATCTAAATGATACACAAGAGGAAGATATTTAATCAAAAAACGGAGTACGTGTTTTAACACGGGGGTACAGCAGCACAGTGTGAATATTTTACTGGAAACAACAATCGCGGATCGTTCTCTTCCATGAAGGCCGATGTAAACATCTAAGAATATTAACATTTCTCTGATTTATTGCTTTTGTGGACTACAATGCAAGTTGATGTCATACTGGGATTGCTTGGCAAAGATAATTTACAAACCGGTTGGATTATGACTTGCGCACAATTATTCAACCAAGGTATTTTGTCCCATTTAGATTCATGTTCATTCTATATGCACTGTCCGCCATGATGAAGTTTAATGATTCATTGCGCTGCCCACCACGGTCATGCGACATTAGATCAGAAATGTCTTGTCTGCAAGTGTTATTTTTTTACAAAAAAAAGAGTAACACGAGTAACGAACTTATTTAAATTTCAGTAATTGTAATTGCGTAAAATAATACTTTGTTACCAGCTCGTTACTGATAAAAGTAGTGGAATTACAGTAACGCGTTACCTTTAAAGGCGACTTTCTAAATATTTGGATTTCCCCCCCGTCAGATTACAGATTTTTAAATAAATAGTTAGCCAAATATTGTGTTATCATAACAAACCATACATCAATGGAAAGCTTATTTATTCAGCTTTCAAAACATTTACCTTTTTAATGGTTTTGTAGTCCAGGGTCACATATGGCATGTGAAGAAAAATCGTGCCAGGTTTAAGATCAATAACAATGGGTTACGAAACATAACAGACAATGTGGTTTAATGTCATCGATGGTGAACCTGACACATGTAATTTTTAAATATTGAAATAATGAGATTTGATTTCAAAAGTGTTTAAGTGAAAACATGTTTTACTACTACTAATAAAACACTTTGTCATTCCTCGTATTACACTTCGGTAATAAGGGCAACTTTTATGATTTTTTTTTGGTCATTTGCTGAATTATTTTTTTGGGTCAGTGATTGTGTTTTCACCAATACCACGTCTTCAAGTAGAAAACATCATTGTTTGTCCTGCACAACCTTTTTATCAACCAATCAGATTGTGGGATTAGGTTTAGAGTCAATGTTTGGTTTAGGCTTAGGACAGGGTTTGAGCTTGTATACCATTTGTTTGTTTTTTTACCTATTATTTCTCTCTGGTTTTCAGGGTAAGTTAGGGTATGGGTAAGGTTTAAATGTGTTAGGATTATATATTTTTAATGTTATTCAGGACCAACAACAGGCAAAAATCACAGCGAACCTTTTCCGTCCCCTAAAATCACCCAGCAACTCATTTTGTGTTAATTTTTTTTGGGATATATCTTTGTTCTTCTAATAACCAGTGTTTTTCATTGTTAAGAGGTATTTTGTGGAAAGCCATGTTTCTCATTGTTTCTCTGCTGAATAATCGGCACAGCAGTACCACATATTTATCAAAGACACAGCCTCCTATTCATTCACCCCCAAGTAAATATACTGAATACTCTGAGTAAATCCTGAGATTACAGTAGTAAATTACAGTAGTATCTATTAAAATGCACACTAATTCATCCCACCATGATAAACAGCATATACTACGTGAAGATATTTTCTCCCAGCAAAAGAACTGAATTGATTTGCAAAATTCTCCATGACAGACGGTTTGACTTTAGATGATTGTCTCACTCTCTTTGCAAAATCCACCTGCTGCTCACGTCCAAAACGGCCGTTTTACAATTTCCATGCGTACCACTGAGACCCCATCTGCATGGCAGCAACCTCAACGCTGGAAATTGGAGCCCGGCTGGGTGCTAAAAGTGCCTTCAACCTCAATAATCCTTTTAATCTCTCATCAATCATCTGGAAGTGGCGTAGAGGCCCTGATCCTATTACCGTTCGGAGGGAAATTGCTATCCCTGAGTGTAGACAACCTGCAATCGGCTGTGAAAGTTGGCAACAGCGCAATTGTTGGTGATGACAAGTTGGATCAAGTAATCGAGGGAACAAATTACCCAGTGTCTCATACACAAGCTCTTTAAATAAACACCCAAGACAATGATGCGCGGAGACGCAAATGCGGCTGGTGGTTTTGGGAGATGTTTAACAAATTTTAACAATATGTTACTGATCAGCTTTGTTTCAGATGTGTTGCCAATGATCATTGCAACTCTATTAACAATAGACAATGAAATCAGTTTGATTATCATTGTTTATTAATATATTGTCTTTTCTATTTAACAGAATAAAGAAACTCATGCAGGTTCAGAACAACATAAGGGTGAATAAAGGATGACAGAATTTTCATTTTTGGGTGAACTATCGCTTTAATTCAACTTCAGTGTAAAACTTTCAGTTCTGGATAATAAAGGTTTATTATAAGACATACAATAATAAAGCCCTTTGTGAGTTCTTACATTTCACAGTGCCCACTGGAAGATCCAACCTACATTGGAGCAAGCAAATGAACAGTGATCCAAAAATGTCTATTATTTTTGTACAGCTAAAGCCCTGCCTGCCTCTGGAGCATTACAATGATTTACTCTGATCATCTCATTAATAGGGAGGGGTTGGACATCGCCCAACCAACACTAATTATGGGATTTATGGTGCATGTCATATAGGTCTCACTGCGCCATCATCACTTTGTCTGAAACAAGACATAGTAGCCCATGCTTCTGCAGATATTAAATGAAACACATAAAATGTCTGTATTATTAAGAATACTATTTAAATGACCGTTCTGATTCACATATAAACTTATTCAGATCAGATTCAATACGTTAAATGCCACATATTCCAAAGAAAAAATGTCCTTTATTAAAATGCATTAATGCAAAATGCCACACCACCTCATTTTTACTCCTCCCAACTGTCATAATGAAAAACATTTTGTGATCAGTTCTTATGCACTGTAAAAAAAAACTTTGCTGCCATTTTGCTGTCAGATTTACAAGTCATTTCAACTTACTATTATTTATCTTGACTAGATGTTAAAGTGCTTTATAAAGAAATTTTGCTTGCTTGCTTGCTATAAAGTCAGCTTCATTTTAGAAGTTATAACAACTCATCTGTAGTTATAACAACTAATCTCTAGTCAAGATAAATAACAGTAAGTTAAAATGACTTGTAAATCTGAGTTGATTCAACAAAAAATAAGGCAGCAAGGGAAGCCTGTTTTTATAAGTTATGTCAACTTATCACAAGTCAAAACTTGTTAACAAACATTACGGTGTGTTATATGTTTCAGACGGTTGTTATCTTGGAATAACATACCTAAGAATGTCATGACTGGCCAATCAGAATCAAGCATTTTAGAGCACCGTGTAATAAGCAGTATAACCAGGGGCGTTGCTAGACATAATGCTCTACTGTGGCACAGGCCCCCTAATTTTTTGCTGACTTTTTTGAAAGCCTGCTGTGTGCAAGAAATGTGCAACACTTCTATACAATGTCTTTTGTTTAACCCACTATTCTACGTTTATAAGTATAATCTTCATCATACCTAACATTATTAACATGTTTGGAGGCATAAATGGCATAAAATGTTTGAAAAATGACAGCAGAGAAATATCTATACATTATACAATGATAGCAGTGATTAAAATGTTTACAATATTTTAAGAATCCAGTCATTTTATGACTGCTATACTAAAATAATCTCAGTCATAGTTACTGCTAACTGTTTATGTAGTGCCCTAGAATTAAACATTAGTAAACTAAATACAGAACAGAACAGTATAACACATACATTTGTTGATTTTCTCAGCAACAATGCAATTCTGTAGACTTAATAAGAAGTTTTCCTGAGATATAATGTTTGAGACCTGACAGGGTGAGGTTGTAGTTTGTCTTACCTAACTTAAACTCTTCATCTCTCCTTTCTGCTTCCCTTTCCCTGCTTTGCACAAAACATTTGTGATGTCTATCTATAGAAGCCAATGATGATCGAGTCAAAATAAGATTAGCATTATTTTTTAGAAACTTACTTTGAGTTAGCTTATGAAAACATGACGAAACTATTATTCGCGTGGCGTCACCTGGACTTTTGAATGCGGTTGTGCGCGGATGAACGCAATGACGCACACAGACATGGATTTGTCTGTGCGACTGCTGCGTCGCTTTTAAAAGCGTAAATTGGTAACTATATTGCAAATAGATCTGTTTTTGCCGCTATTATCTTTGTAAAGGAATACACTAGTCAACTGCTAAAATTTAAACTTGAGATTTACACCGGGGCCCAAAAGATTTACACTGGGGCACGTGCCCCAGTAAAAGGGGTCTAGCAACGCCCTTGAGTATAACTAACATACAGTGTTTTATACGTGAAACATGAACACATGTTATGGTAAAAAACAGCCAGAATTTCTTCTTAAACTCTAGAGAGGTTGCTTCCCAAAAGATGAAACTGCATTTACAGATGACAGAGCCATTACTATGAAATTACTGTGAAATTAAACTCTCAATTATTTTTTTCTAGTCGATTCTTATCCAATAAAGGCCTCGTGTGTTTGGACAAGATGAGGAGTCATTTTTGGATATTTTTGTTTATGCATGCTATCTAGGCAATAGATTTGAAGGCTTCGAAATTATTGATACCTTTATGACAAACATTTTTCTTATCTTTCTTTTCAACTGAAGAAAATGCTTTATTTTTCCCCTTGAGCTAAGATCAGCGCTCACAGTCAAATCAAATAGGTCACAGTAAAACAATGGAATCAGGAATCTTCTAAATTACAGTTTACTGGTATATTACAAAAAATATAAAAGCATAAAAATATAAAGCAAAACAGTAGAAGCCATATGGACTACGTCTTTTTTTTAAAAAGTGAATTGCATTGATTAAGGCTCTGGTTGGGATAATGCTTGTCCTCTTGGCTTGCTTTGCTGAAACTCGGACAACAATGCACCAACACTACAACAGCGGGGATGCTGTCCTCGGTTTTGTATCCTGTGCCTGAAGGGCAGTGCTTAGCAATGACCCTGTAATATGCTGTAGCCTCTGTTTCCTTTGGGGTTTCATGCTTGGAGTGAATCCAGAGCTGTGTCGCTGCCGGTGCCTTCAGGCTTTCACTGATTCAGGTGAAGGTAAAACTTGATGACAGGAGATTTGAGCGTGGAGCATTCCAACCCTGCTGTCTTTTTGTAATCATATACTTACAAATTCCAGTCCAGGCAAAAATGGTTGGTATTTGTGAGACACTATAGCTGCAAATAAGGCAAAATTGGATGCTACACCTTTAAACATGTAGATGGACATGGTGATTAAGAATAGCATGTAGGGTTTAAGGTTAAAACAATGCTCAGTTGGCTAACAGTGTGCCAAGAATCATTTGCATTTTTCACTTATTTGTCAGACACTTTCACCTAAGTGTTAGTTTCATATATCCATGCACTTCACTTCACACTACCTGACTGTATTATTCACATGGCCCTCCAGCCTCCTCTATGCCGGAGTGCACCAGGCACATATGGAACCATTAACAATAAGGTTAACCCCGGCTTCCTGTTGCCTATGTCAACCAAGGGTTTCTAAATCCCACAATGACACGATAACAATCCCAACTTGGCCCGGCGGTTTTACATGTGAAAGAATATTTAACTTTTCACTCAACCACTCTCAGGCTGGGAGCAGCAAGAAGCTTTAAGCTTGGCCTGAGATTAGCTTTCAGAGGATAATGTGGTGAATTGAACCCCACACATACCACCTCCTGGCCTTTCTCTTGTTCTCAGGGCAACCAAACATACTTGGAGGGATAGAGACCCTTGACCATTCTTTAAAACCTTGCAGAGAAGCAGGGCAGCAAAGAAAAGTTTTCATATATAGCTTTGGAAGCAGGCCTTAAATGACTTGACCGAACAAAGAAATAGTGAGGTAGAAAAACACAAAGGTTGTGTTCTGTATTAACCCACACATTTCAGATGTCAGAGGTTTGGCCAGAACATGTTGCAAAAATGAGATTTCCTTCCCAAACTCACTTGCATTGAAGTAGACTTTAAACACTGTCGGAGCATTTAAGTGATCTTTATATTAATCACTACTTGTTGGTGTTCTTCTGTATTCAGTTTTCTATTGGTAGAGTTACAATTTTATTCGTACATGCACTGTCAAAAAAAATTCTATGTTTTTGTTTCAGAATTTAAAGGGGACATATCATGAACATCTGACTTTTTCAATAATTGGGTCCACAGTACTTGTATCAACCTAGAAAATGTAAAGAAGATCAACCCAGTAACTTAGTTTTGGTTAACCATTTTCTGCAAGCATGTGAAAAAATAGATCAGCTCATTTGCATTTAAAAGGACACACCCCAAAACGGCACATTTTTGCTCATACCTACAAAGTGGCAATTTTAACATGCTATAATAAACTATTTATAAGGTATTTTGAGCTAGAACTTCACATATGTACTCTGGGGACCATGTTTTTGGATACATTTATTCATTGAGGACAATATATATTAATCAACTGTCTGATTCAGTTCAATTCAATTAAAGGGGCCATGTCACAAGACTTTTTTAAGATGTCAAATAAATCTTTGGTGTCCCCAGAGTACATATGTGAAGTTTTAGCTCAAAATATCATATAGATAATTTATTATTACATTTTAAAATTGACAGTTTGTAGGTGTGAGCAAAGATTTGGCATTGTGGGTGTGTCCTTTAAAATGCAAATGATCAGATGAAGTGCAAACACTGATCACAATGATGGTGGTTTGTTGAAATTGAAACTCAATTGTGCTGTGAATTATTTTTTTCTATCTCTTTTTCTCTGCACTAAATGGCAGTGCCATGGTTGGATAGGGCAGATTAAGGTGCAGTATTATTATAATAAGATCTCCTTATGACATCATAAGGAGAGCCAAATTTCAACTACCTATTTTTTCATGTGCTTGCAGAGAATGGTTTACCAAAACTAGGTTAGTGGGTTGATCTTTTTCACATTTTCTCGGTTGATAGAAGCACCAGCAGTTGGAAAAAGTCATGGAAAAAGTCAGATTTATATGCCATGGCCCCTTTAAATTCTATAGCATTTTTTTTTTTACAATTTTACATTGTTGCAAAGCAGAAAACACACTGCAGAACAAACAGTAGAGACATAAAGAGAAAAGTAAATCGTAAAAAACAAGAAAATTATGAAATACAAAATGGTATGGATAAACCAACGGCTTGGTTAAATGTACAGTGTGTAACGCAGTTGTTGTCCATTCATGGGGTGAAACCCAGCATTTTTTGGGTATTTAAAGCAAAAAACAACAACAATAAAATATTTATCCTTCTTATTTATTGATTTCATGATTGCTTTTCTTTACCATGTACACCGATCGGCCATAAAATGATGACAACCTGCCTAATATTGTGTAAGTCCCCCTTTTGCCACCAAAACAGCCCTGACCAGTTGAGGCATGGACTCCACTAGACCTTCTATCAGAACCAGCATTCACTTTTTCAGCAATTTCAGCTACAGGAGCTTGTTTGCTGGATCGGACCACACAGGCCAGCCGTTGCTCCCCACGTGCATCCGCAAGTGTGCCACCCATGACCCTGTCGCCTTTTTCTTCCTTGGACCACTTTTGATAGGTACTAACCACTGCAGAATGGGAATACCCCACAAGAGCCGCAGTTTTGGAGAAGCCAGTCGTCTAGCAATCAAAATGTGGCCCTTGTCAAAGTCGCTCAGATCCTTACGTTTGCCCTTTTTCCTACTTCTAACACATCAACTTCGAGGTCAAGTCAATGTGTTAGAAGCAGGAAAATAGGCAAGCGTAAGGATCTGAGCTTGTTCTGATAGAAAGGAGTCCATGCCTCAATGGGTCAGGGCTGATTTGGTGGCAAAAGGGGGACCTATACAATATTAGGCAGGTGGTCATCATGTTATGGTTGATCGGTGTGTGTCTATAATAAACAGAATATAACTTCATTTATGTTTTATTTATTACGCTTTTCTTTTTCTGATTAAATGTATAAACTTATGCTGTGCCAGTGACCGAGGATTCGCGCCCACAACACGCACCCCCACTCCCCCATTCAACCCCCCTCCCGTCTGCACACATGGTACGCGCCGACTGATGGTGGAAGCCGCTTGTCATTCCTCGGCATTCCCTTCAGCGCGCGCACGGATGCAGCACTACACGACTGCAGCAAAACACACGGCTCGTATCATCCACGCGTGAAATGCTGCCCACTGGACATTTCTCCTGCTTTTGATTTTCCAAACGGGACATGATCATGACGAGAGAGCTACATTAACAGCCAAACATCTCTTAAACACCGCACTGGTTTAAAGGGACACATTTCTAACCTCCGATACGCTGGATAGACGCCTTCCTTTCCAGAAATGGTGAGTTGCTTTATCGGGGAAAAGTGCGTGTTGGTGCACAAACAACTGGACCGTGATGCAGCACAGGGTGATGTGTTTGGCACGGGATGTGCGCGAGGATGCTTAATACGATTACGCGCAACCTCGTATTTTATTTAAAACGGAGCGTGTTGTAAACTGTGGATGTGGATGGACCGCGTAAAGAGGGTTTGGCTGCGCACTGTTACCTTATAAAACCATAAATTATTGCTCAGGAATAAATGTGGTTGTATGTTTTTAAAACAATATGGGCTTTCTCTAATCTGTCAAATAGAAGTTTATCCGCATTAACTGACGCGTTTTGTCTTTTTGCTGCTGAACACTAAACGCATGTTAACGGGACGAGCGCGTACCTGCTTACCGCCGCATGTTTCACTACGATCATTCAGCGATGCTACAGGGATGCGTGACTGTAGTTAAACGATATAGACCATAATAGTGTTTCACTTTTTTAGGTGGTACTTCGCTTTCTGGATGTGTCTACTAAAACAGGGCTGAGGTACTGCGTTTTCACAACCCTGCAGTATTAACAAATGGGCTTTTACAGCCTGCTTTAGTGCACCCTCCAAACATTTCGGGTGTAAAGATTTGTTGGGAGGGTGTGATGTGAATTTATTACTCACTATGATGTTGGATTTTTATTGGCAAATTGAACATATTTTCGCACTCCCTGCCGATGGGATTTGTAAAATAACAATGTTACTGTGGTTGATCAGTTAAATTGTCTTTTTTTTTGGGGTATTGCTACAGGTTTTGACTATTTGTATTTATCATGCAAACATACATGTAAAGGTTTTGATTCAGGTTTCGTAGTTTATGTTAAGAGTGAATGTATTGGAAAACGCGGATGTACAGCAAAATTAAGCGAATTGAAGTAAAATGCGCACGTGCACACAAACACAGTCTGGTATTTCCAAACAGAACAGTTTTAAATGTTCATTAAAGGGTAATAGTGGAGATGCTTTATGCATTACTGGTCCCAAATGAATAGTGATTTATTAGATAACAACAACACGTTTTAAGCAAAAAAAAAAAAAAGATTTTTGTTTAGATTTATTAAACAATAAATTATATATTTGGGAATTGTCTCTCAAGATTTGTTGAACATGCCCATGTGATGAACTACGTTTTGGTTGCCCTGGGTTGTGGACACCTGTGTGAATCTTTTAGTCAAGTGACTTTATACATCTACAAGAAATAAAATTGGGACCGGTTGGTTAAATTAATGGTAAAAGGTCTCAGAGTTTTCTTTTTAGATAACACTTTGATTTGCAAATAATATGACACTTTTTATTTGTAATCGAATGCAATGCAGGCATACATTTAAGCCCAATTTAAAACATTAGATACCAGCAAGGGAAATAACCAGAGTTTAACAATAATGCAATTATAATGAAATCTAAACATTCAGAAATTTAGTTTGAATTCCGGTTCTACATTTTTTTAAGTAAATAGGTAGCAAGTAACTCTCAGTGGTTGTAAATTGTATAACTGTGCATATGTTAAGGATAAAGGTATAAGTTCTTGTGTTGGGTGTCACGTATTGACACTAAATAAGTTTGAAGTTGATGGATTCCCGTGGGCTTGACCTTTTGAGGACGGTCCAGTATTCTCCTGCTTGTTATGGTTGAAGTTGATTAGGACTGGGATGGCCACCACAAGCGATTTCAATGAAAAGTACAGCCTACACAAGTCTCCTATTGTTCACCCTTGCATTGAAAAAGAATAAAGTGTAGGCTTACTTCTCTTGTTATCTTGTTTTAATCATTTCATATTTTATAGTATGCATTTAGAAAGTGAGAACGTGTTTATTATAAAGTACTGCAAATAGACTATACTTACATAGACAATACTTAGTGTCTAAGTCTGTATAAGCGGTGCGAATCAGCATGGACCTGGTTTTAGAATATTATATTGATATATTGAAGCCGCAGATGCATTTTTAAGTGCGTATTAAGGCTGCACAATATATTGAAATAGTGTCGATGGGGCAATATGCACATTTCTATATTTCGCAATAACCGAATGATTTCAATACTTCCAAAGGTTATCTATATGTATATTAAGCAGAGATTGATCAGCAAGAATGTGTTTTATCATTTTAATTTTTTAAATATATTTTAATAAGTTCATATCAATTTTACAAACATAGAGCATTTTCGTAGTGCATACAGCTTATCGCATCTTTTAGTAAGTTACCGCATATAGCATTTTCTTCAGTATTGTGCAGTTTATATATATATATATATATATATATATATATATATATATATATATATATATATATATATATATATAAACTTACCTATTGAAATCTTTTACTCACTTGTTTCTCTTTCATCTGCATTGGATGTTGGTGCTTTATATTCTCAGCACACTTTGTATTATGGATGAATTGAATTGAAGTAGAGCTTGTATTTCTGTGAAAAAGTGAAAACTCAGCCAGAATAGTGTTGTTGTGTATAAAAGTCCACATAGTAAATTTATTATTCAGTTAAATTAGATGTCTTGAAAGCGTACATGATTTACATTATTCCCAGTAAGTTTGCCAAAATTCCTTCTTTCAGTTGATCTAAGGGCTTCCCCTGTGGTTTTAGTTTCATTTCATAAACCACTATGTTGTTTGAAGTCATCCAAAGAACCACAACGAGACGAAACAATGATAGAAGCAAACCAATGAATTGCTCGGGCTCCCCAGTGAATCTTCTAGTATGTATACGGAGTCTCTCGTGTAATAAGGCTTCATAGCTGAACTGCTAAGAATGTAGACTTCTTTGGAAGGTGGACAGACGGTGTGTGGTGAAGTGTTGCTCATTGTTCCTCTGTTGCACCTTCCTTCTTATTAAGGAGCCCCGAATTGCACCCCTGCCAAGACTCTTTATCCCTGCAGTGCTGCACTCATCTGATCTCTGTCTTCACAAGCCTCTCGTGCAGTGAGGTTTTTTTTACTGTTCAGCCACTGCCCAGAAACATACACCATTAGTCCAAAAGAAGAGTTGGACTACCCATGCGTTCAGGTCTTTGTGGTTAAACAAGTTAAAACCGTTATAATTTGTCTTAAAGGTGATGTTTGTAGATTATCATTATTAAAAAGTTTTTCGGTCCTGTCTGGGTCAGGAGGACTTTCTGTGTGGAGTTTGCATGTTCTCGCTGTGACAGCATGGGTTTACAAATCTTGTGTCCTTCCACAGTCCAGAAACTTGCAGGCTAGGTGAATTGGAGACGTCAAAATTGCCCTTATTCCATCAAGTGTATAGATCAACTTGTGTGGATTAAATTTTGTGTAGATTAATCGTTTTTTTTGCCATGAATATATCCAGAGATGCTGGAATTGCTTTAAGAATAAATAAATAAATAAATAAATAAATATGATTTTCCTATCCCATCTTAATATGGAAACACAAGCGCCAAGCCAGCTGTTGATTGATTTCTGCTAAACGTGTAAACACTGTGGTGCTATCAAAACATTGCTGTGTTTGTTTTAGCATCGCAAACAGCTACAGGAGCATCATTGGCTCACCAATGGTGTGGGTTTTAGGGCGGGAACTCTTGCTTTGTCTGACCAATAGATTAAAAGATAAACTTTATTATTTCTGTCATGTTTAATGATGCAATTTGTGCAGAAATTAGATCTTTAACTGTTCAATTTTACAAATCACATTATCGCCCTTAAAGCTTGCATAACACGCACTGTTTCTGCTCGTCTCATGTTATTCCTGAGTACCTATATAGTAGTATTACATCCTTCATATCTTAGAAGAGTCTTCATTTTTTAAAGATTTATAAAAGCTGATCACCTCTAGCAATTATTTCCGGATTTCGGATTTCGTGCTTTTCCGAACCCAGTCTCATATAGATGCGTATAAATAGCAAAAAGCGTAAAAACTCGTGCAATATATATATGCCAAATTCCAAATTGGAGTGCATATGATACGCCAGTCCTTCCCGTTCACTAAAAACGGTGCATCTTTTTTTGTTGTTTTAAGTATTGATTTCTAATTTTTTCTGTTTTTTAAACCATGTTTTGGGGTTAGATTTGAGATTTTCTTTAGGATGTTATTTAATATATAGGTCTCTCCATGTCTTTGTCTATTTTTAAACCATGGTCGCTTGGAGGTGGGGTTAGAATTGTGGTTTGGGTTAGGATGTCATTTTATGTAACAAAAATCCATTATCCAACAATCTCTGGATAACATATGACTCGCTATGTTTGCGTCGTTTACATTATATGCATTATGCATATAATGCCAACAAAACAGACATTTGATGCAGTTTCACTTACTGCCTTTAACTCATGATCCGGTTGGGACCACCCCATTTCAACACAATCCAGCGTTAAACACACACAAACAACTTCGCCGCTAACCCGGATACACAAAATATATCCATTGTTTCCATAAGGCTGGGTTAGTTGGAAAGCTGAACAAGGCTTTCTTCTACTTGCATCCAAAAACACACTTCTTCTTTTGTGCCATTGTTGAGTCTTGGTATAAACAAAGCTGTCACATAAAGTGATACCTGTGACTTCAACTCGAAGGAACGACGCTAATGAGCGTTCTCGTTCTGATTGACGTATGGGCATGCTTTTCCAGGGGATGTGGCCATTAAAGGAATATGGGGTCAGTTATACATAACAGGTACCCATGTTAAAAAAAAAAAACTTCATGAAACTTGTTGAAAAAAGGAGGCTTGAGTTTGGCCCAGAAATACTCTGTCTCATGCTCAACTGCTTTTTTTTGACACATTTGTTAAGCATCCGTGTTAATAAGTCAGAATTCATGAAATAGCATTTAACCGCCCTTGTAAATTAACTTCAGTATGTGTGCTGCTGTTTTAACACCAGTAGAGAGGTTTATTAGCCTGGTTAAAACCAGTAGTAACTGAGTTATGGTCTGGCAAAGCTTCATAGACAAATCATTTCCAAAGGGGCGTCACCAACAGACCTCGCTCGAATGCCTCTGGGTGCAATTGGATAGACCTAAAACCAATCAAAGCCATGAAGGGGATAACTTATGCACCACTACCAGAGGGCTCGCCGCTCTCGCTAAGACCCATTCGTTTAGCCACCAAAGTTGCAAGCTGGTATATCAGACTTTTGCCGAATCCAATCGGTAAGCCAGCGATAACATCTTTTTTAGATATGAAGGCTTCGAGTGTTCTTCTTTGCTCGGGTTTTAACGAAAAGGAAAAGTTAAAATCGCTTAAAACAGACTTGATGGCTGATTCGAATGAGTGGCATCCATCTGTGTAATTTACTAAATCTGCTTTACCGTTGTTGCTGCGCTGTCGTCATCGTGTAAAGCCCGCCCCGACGTTTCTGATTGGTGCCGCGATTTCTCTGCATTAGAAATGGGCTTGAATGGCCTCTTTGCCAGACTACTTACAGAGCAAATCTAAATTTGCCGGAAGTTGTCTGGGTTTTCCCAGGCTAGAGGTTTATAGCATTAAAGGAATAAAGAACCTAGGAGTGGTGACATGAAAGTATATTGGTGTTAGGGTTGTCACAATATACTGGTTTTGGCAATAATTATAATATTAAATGTAATAAAATATTCATGTCATGTTAATTAGGCTTGACGCAGAACGTCACATGAACAAACCATAAAAGAGGGCTCATCACATCCGCTTGCCGGAAAGGGTTAACAGCACTACATGTACTGGCGACGTGAAATTTTAAAGTATTTAGCTAACTTGGGTAGTTTTTTTTTTGTGGTGTCATTCTGTTTTAGTATTCAAATGTGAGTAAGAGGAAGTAAAATAATAAAACTTTAAAAATTGCACATCTGATGGACATCGATTATAAAGCACATGCCCAAACCTGAAGTGATGTGAAATCTAAATAAACCGGCATTGGTGGTTAAAAAAATCACGATTTTATCGTCATTTTTGCATGATGACCATGTAATAAAATCTTAAACCTTGAAAGCCCTAATTGGTGCAAATATTAACATAATTAGCAAGTTAAATTTTGAAATGAAAAAATTCACATGTTGTTGGTTTGATATAAAATGTCTCATTCTGAAGAAACTATAATCGGTGTGTTTCCATAAGCTAAAGCTCATGTTCAGTACATCGCTTGATGGTGAATTTTATTTTTTGTGGTGTGGGGGAAAATGCAAAACCAGATCGATAAACTGCATTAAAGTCGTGACCCACTGGGTGCTCAGTCCATTTGGGATCAATGGGAAAGTTGTGTGACCCTCTGTGGCTCTTTTGCTGCTAATACAATTAGGGTTTTATTGTGTGTCAATTTATAGTGTTGTAAATACCACCCCCTCCCTCATTATGCATGTGTTTTCGCCAAGATTAAAAGCAATGACTTACACCTAACCAGATTGTCCCAATAGCCAGTTTGCAAAATAAATAAATGCATAGAATTGTGAGAATTTAGTTTTTAATCCAGAATTTGACAACATTGGACAAAGTGTTACATAGTATGTAAATATATATTTTATACTCAAATACGAAACTAGCTTTTGACATGTTATTTTGCATATCAGTGGTATATTGCAAAATCAATTAAACTTCGACGAAACAACACACAGATGAACATGCTTTTACTATCCATTTTTATTCCAATTGTGATAATTGATGAATATTTTAACACTTTCCTGTAGACAAGCTACATGTGGTACGCATATCTTCTACATAACAATACATTAGTTTTCCGCTCCTGTTTGTTTAAACAGCGTTACACTCGACAGCAAGAGTAAATCCTACTGTACATGAAGCTCATTGTCATGATCACTTGTTTAGGGAGGGATCGGCTAATGTTTGTTACGCTCAAGCGACTGCTTTGTCCCTATCAGACAGCATATACATCATTGTCACTCGATACAGTTCACGCATTAGCTCGACTTCACGAACGCGTTCACCTTCTCAACACGAGCGCTATTAATGTGATGATGAGTGCGTAGGGTGCGGGGCAGGGGGGTGTTTGCTTGCCCGGAGCATTGGTTTAGTTGAAGCTGCGGCCTGTCATGCTGTGATTTATCGCACGTACAGTACGGCTAATGGCAGCCTGTCGAGATAACAGCGTTTTATTGGACTTGAAAGTTGGAAGAGGGGTGAAAATACCGTAATTCTCTTCATTTCCAAAATCACTCAACGGTGACTGGTCAACCGAACCGCTTGGATTTGCTGAATGAGGGAATTTTCTCACTCCTTTTCTCGTGAAACTTGGTTAATCTTGAGAAAATTCTCTTTGAAAAGACGGATTGTCGGTGCGGCCGAGCAGCTGTCGGGGCTTTGCGGCGTTGCGTTTTAAATGTGAAGTGTAGCTTGTGTTTTTATGAAATGTGATTCTGGCTTTTCTCTTGACGACTGTTTTTTCACACAGTTGGAGGAAAGAAAAGCTTTTTCTTCACTCCAGTGGGCCTGGACATTGTGTATTCTGAAAGTGGGATCAGGGACAACAGCTGCCACATTTACATTCAAATGACTTTCAAGATATCCTGCTTCATAGTCTGGGCACCTATTCCCATGCAATTTCAGCAGGTATACTCCCCCCGATCTAGCAAAGAACGAAATAAGTTTTGCTGCAATTTCAGATTTTAAACAAAACATCTATTTTCGAAGGTTTTAATTTTCCCAGTGAATGGGAAAGGGACAGTTTCTTGTAAACCCATAGAAATAAAAAGTCACAGATGAGATCTCACAATTGTTTCTCCTGGACAGTCACAATTATGGAACACGAAGGACAAATTGAGACTTTAGTTTTGGATTCCTGCTTCTCAGATTTTTCTTTTGAAAATACCCCGACAACCTCAAGTAATCTCCTGTAGAGTTTTTTAGAGATCTATCTTTGTGTTTGGATTTGATGTGATGCCAAGTCTGCAAAATGGCAGAGATTTAAGTTTAAATTCAAACATTTTTCATCAGATTCTTCCAAGATCAAGTTAGCCGATTTATTCCATCCACATTGATTTATTGGCCAGCATACTCTTAAGGGCTGTTCACATTATAGCGATAACTATATTAGCGTCCACACTACACCAACAATAACTTTATGCTAATTTGCTCACGAGGCGCTATTCTCGCGCAAATCACTTATCGTTAACAAAAATTGCATATTTCTTATATTAAAAATGTTTAAATTGTTTACGTGTCATTAAATGTATAAATATGCTGGTCTTACAGCGACTATAGCCAGCAAATTTCTCAAAACACTGCGTATCACTACAGTAGTTTGTGTAATCTATTATCTTACCTTTTGGTAAGTGTAGTAGAATAAAATCATTATGAAGTCAATTTCACTGCAACAGCGTTGGACACCTGAAGTAATTTTATGTACTAGACCTCAGCAATGAGCTTCTCCACAGTGCCATTTCAAATGCACTCGCACTTTAGATTAAAGTAGATTTTATTGGCTGTCATTGGTTTATTGTTCATCAGTTGGGGAAAAAAATCGCTCAGTGATCTCAACGATACCTTTCCTTGTATCTTTATCATTGTAGTTGTGAAATAGTTTCATTATCTGTTGAACACAAAAGAAGATAATTAAAGGGGACAGAGAATGAAAAACCATTTTTACCTTGTCTTTGTTGAATAATGGTAGTCTACCCACATTCACAAACATACAAAAAGTGCTAAACATGCTAAACATCTCAGTCTCATAGAAATTCATTTAGAAATGTCAGCCAGAAAACAGCCCAATCTGAAAAACTGATGCTTATGACATCACAGGCATCTAACTGCCCCTCCACTTTAAAGTAATTGGCTACATTTTTTGAGTGGCAGCAAAGTCAGCCAATCAGTAATGAGATTGCAAGTTAAGCCAGTAGAGGGAGCCAAATAGGTGCAAAACCACTTGTTTAAAATCCCCCACCCTAATAGAGCTATCTGAGAGAGGTTTTTAGGACACTTCTAAGCCATTACAGACCAAAACAAAAAAAAATTTTGTCTACATGTCACATCACAGAACAAGAATAAATACTCCGTTCAATCATTCTATGTCACCTTTAAATAAATTATGGAAAGCACACAGTTGGCACTATCCATTGACTTCCATAGTATTTGTTTTTCCTACTATGGAAGTCAATGAATACTGTCGACTGTGTGCTTGCCATCATTTATCAAAATATCTTATATTGTGTTCAACACAATAAAGAAACTCAAACGTGAAGAACAACATGAGAGCAGGGCCGGCACTATCCCGTCCCCTCAGATCACGATTAACGTTGATTGTGATTTTAATGATAAAATGTGCTATTTAAAAATCTAATTTTCTAGTGTATTGTCTTCCTAGAGTGAATAATAAGCTAAAATAGCAATGAAATAGCAATTGAGTGGTAGCTTGACTAAGCGTGCACCCCACCCTAATAACATTACATAAAATTTCATGCACTACGGATATCAAATACATTCCTTAAAGGCAGAGTGCACGATTTTTGAAAAACAATTTGGAAAAGAGAGTCGGGCCGACTACCAAAACACACTTGTAGCTAATCAGCAGTAAGGGACGTGTCTACTAAACGACATCGTTGCCTGGGTTGCGTGTGTGTGGGGGGTGTCTATCAAAAGAAGGTCCAGATTCTATTGGGGTAGGTGCGTGTTTGTTTAGGTGATTTCAAATATGCCAAATATGGACCATGCCTTTAATTTCCTTAATTTAATTTTTGTTGTTGTTATTGTTGTATATAGTAAGATTGTTCAGAGCTCTATACATTGCTCACTATAGCTGCAGTTTTTGTGGTTGTTTTACTGCGATGTTTGTTTATAATGCATTAAAACTTAGAAACGTACCAAAGCTACAGTATGTATTTCCTAGATGGGAAATTATATACATTCATGTGATCACCCCCTCTTGGTAATTCAGATGCCCCCTCATCAGCGCTCGGCTGGCGTCGGTACTGCATGAGAGTAAGTAAATGATGACAGAATTTTCATTTTTGGGTGAACTATCCCTTTAAGAGCTCAAATGCAAAAGCCGCTAAACGTCACCTTCCCTAATCTGTGGTTGATTTTCTTAAATTTTACATTCAGACTTTCACCATTTTCAGTGTTTCAACTGTTTACCATGGCTCGTCCAAAGAGGTGAAGTGGCGGATTCATCCAAAAATGCTTGCATGCTCCTGTATAGCTCAGTGGTAGAGCCTTGCGTTAGCAGCGCAAAAGGTCATGGGCTCGAACCCAGGGAACACACATGGTGATAAAAAATGTATGTGTTTTAATGCAATGTAAGTCGCTTTGGATAAAAGCTAAATGCAAAATGCACTTAGAGGGTTTTGAAGCGAAAATCAAATGTGTAAAATGACTAAAGTGAAATGAATGATTTATTGCCATTAAAGTAAAATTACTAAAACTAAAGAAAATAGCCTGATAAAAAATGCTAATTTACAAGAAAACATGTCAGACGCACTTAGTTGGTTTTGCAATGGTCTCAAATATCTATTTTTCACTCTCATACTCTCTAAAAAAAAAGGTCCAACATGATGCCATAGAAAAGAAGGCTGCATATTCTGTATATTACCTATAGGTTCTTTGTAGGGTTAAAAAGGTTCTTTATACCATAACAAGTTAAGATATACATGACTCTTTTAAGAACGTTTGACCATTTGGTTCTTTGGAGAACCAAAAATGGTCTTCTATTGAATCTTTTGCACCACCTTTATTTGTATTTAAATTAAACTGACAAGACTGAAAGACATCTGAGCAATAGAATTGCGTTCTGGGAATGAGTTGAGTTGTGTATTTGTGTGTCGTGCATTCACTTTCATTGCTGAATACAGATGACTGTGATTTTGAAAAATAGCGGTTGAAATAATTAAACAAATGATGAGCTCGCTTCGGTTGACATGCGAATGAAATAGCGCCTTTGAATCTCGGGTAATTAATCAATTACTGGCGATTTGCCATTATCAGTGGTGCAATGCCAAAGTGAGGTCAGATTTGAGGTTCCTCCATTTATCCTTGTACTCTGGCATTGTCTGTATGGCGCGAGCATGCTAATGCACCTCGTGGCCTGTAAACGACCTTATTACTCATCGCAGGAAAGAATAAGATTCACATGGTCGTGTTTAATACAAACTGTTTTTCTTTGTTAGCCAATTGGTTGAATAGCTAGGTGATGAATGCTCTCTGTATAGTTGCGTTTTGATAAGAGTCAACCGACGCCTTTTTGACCCCTAAACCTTTTGTGCCCAAAACATCTGCCTTTCACAATGATATGGGGTTACTGGCCCCCTATGTGGTCACACCTCATCTGTGGTGGTTTAGGTTCTTTTTTATTTACCTAAAGAGAAAATTTAAGCAGTTTTTCAGTTCAGTCGGTTGCAAAACGTTTCTAGTGTATTTTGGGTGGTTACTCTATGACTTTCTGCTCCTTTAATATATCTTAGTCATAACTTATTACCTGCAAGTCCTATAACCTAGAAAACCAACGGCAGATCACTCATGTCTGTAGCATAATCAATTCAGAAGTGCCAAAGTTTCTTATGTTGGATAAAGGGTTTGTTCAAATCGTAAGCACTAAGTATTATCAATAGTAATAGTAATTCTTGCCTCAGCAACCAACATTAATGAACACCTTTGTATCCTATTGATTTATTTTCTCTTCACCGCAAGGCTAGCGTGACATTGCTGTCGAATAGGTGTCTTTTCTTTGGAGAATCTCTTCAGCCGTATCGGGCAGAATCTGTTCTTGAACCGGACTTCAGGAGTGGGCTTTGTGTGAAAGGAGGGGGGCTTAATATGTGCACTTGAGCCACTTTCCAAAGAGGATGGAGGTTTATGTTACCTTTCTTGCAGGGAGGAAAACAGTGCGTCCATTGTGTCCCGCGGTTCACGCTACACATGTAACAATTTCTATGATGACTGGCATAAGTCGCTGAAAGCTAATCACAATCTACTTGGAAGACACTCGGATTTCAGCGTTTGTCACTGGAGTTTAATTTACTGCTACAGACTTTATATGGCCCTCGTATATTTCCGCTGAGGTGTCTGGAATGGCACTTTCGAAAGGCGACCGTTTGTCTGCAATATTTTGTTCATAGATCTTGTAATGTGTTTTTTGTCAGAAAATGAGTTACTTCTTTAGGAGTTTAACGTGCGCTTGGCAATTACCATAGCTAGTCTACTGGACTTAAATAGGAAATGCAGGAGCTTTTATAAGATGGTTGAGGTTTTTATAGGCTTAAATCTTGTAAGTGTCTAATATAAAAGCCAGTCTCTGAATCTAGACCTTGTTAATTACATTGGACGGACATTTATTGTGTTGCATCCGGAGTAACTGATGCTTGCAATGCTTTAGCTAAAAATGTGCTAGTATTGCAGTTTTTATATATGCATGTTTTAGTGGGAGCGTTAACTTGGGACTTTCTGTTGGTACTTCAGGGTCAAGCCCTATCATGCGTTTTAATCCTTTTCTCCCTTTATCATACTGATCTTATTTGTTGCTCTTTAATACATACAAAGCTATAATTTAGTTGTTGGTGCATAATCTTAAACACAGTAAACTACGATACTCAAGCAGTCAACATGTGTTTAAAAAGATATTATATTTTAAGTATATGTGACCTTGGACTACAAAAACAGTCATGAGGGTCTTTTTATTAATGTATACATCATCTTTCTATTGATGTACGGTTTGTGAGGATAGGACAATATTTGGCCGAGAAACAACTACTTGAAATCTAAAAACTAAATATTGAGAAAATTGCCTTTTAAAGTCCTTAGCAACACCTATTACTAATGATAAATGGGTCAGTGACAAAAACAGTTTGGCAAGATGAGAAAAAAAACTTGTTTTAAAAGCATGCATCAGGTTTATATAAATGCAAATAATGTTTTTTTTTTTCATTTTATGCAATAAAAAATTACATTTGCACAGTTTTTGTAAAAGTTAAGACTAAATGGACCTGAAAATGTCAAATGGTGTAACCGACAATTGCGCCAAAGAATGAGAAATATTAAATATTTTATCCACCTTGATGGCATGTAAGTGTAATCATCAACAAAAAAAAATGTACATTTTAATGCGTTTTTGTAATATTTGTCCTGACATATGCTGAAAACAGCTCTTTTTTTCTAAATAAATTTTGACAAAGTATGTACAAATGTATGTAAAAAATCATATTACACTAACTAGATAATCATATTTCATTGAAAATGTCAAATGGTGTAACCGACAATTGCGCCAAAGAATGAGAAATATTAAATATTTTATCCACCTTGATGGCATGTAAGTGTAATCATCAAAAAAAAAAAAAAAAATCTATAAATCTATCATTTTATTAGTAATTTTTAAATGTAAATTTTAATGCGTTTTTGTAATATTTGTCCTGACATATGCTGAAAACAGCTCTTTTTTTCTAAATAATTTTTGACATGATGTAAAAATGTATGTAAAAAATCATATTACACTAAACTAGATAATCATTTTTTATTGAAAATGTCAAATGGTGTAACCGACAATTGCGCCAAAGAATGAGAAATATTAAATATTTTATCCACCTTGATGGCATGTAAGTGTAATCATCAAAAAAAAAAAATCTATAAATCTATCATTTTATTAGTAATTTTTAAATGTAAATTTTAATGCGTTTTTGTAATATTTGTCCTGACATATGCTGAAAACAGCTCTTTTTTTTCTAAATAATTTTTGACATGATGTAAAAATGTATGTAAAAAATCATATTACACTAAACTAGATAATCATTTTTTATTGAAAATGTCAAATGGTATAACCGACAATTGCGCCAAAGAATGAGAAATATTAAATATTTTATCCACCTTGATGGCATGTAAGTGTAATCATCAAAAAAAAAAAAATCTATAAATCTATCATTTTATTAGTAATTTTTAAATGTAAATTTTAATGCGTTTCTGTAATATTTGTCCTGACATATGCTGAAAACAGCTCTTTTTTTCTAAATAATTTTTGACAAATGATGTAAAAATGTATGTAAAAAATCATATTACACTAAACTAGATAATCATTTTTTATTGAAAATGTCAAATGGTGTAACCGACAATTGCGCCAAAGAATGAGAAATATTAAATATTTTATCCACCTTGATGGCATGTAAGTGTAATCATCAAAAAAAAAAAAAAAATCTATAAATCTATCATTTTATTAGTAATTTTTAAATGTAAATTTTAATGCGTTTTTGTAATATTTGTCCTGACATATGCTGAAAACAGCTCTTTTTTCTAAATAATTTGGACAAATGATGTAAAAATGTATGTAAAAAATCATATTACACTTAACTAGATAATCATATTTTATTGAAAATGTCAAATGGTGTAACCGACAATTGCGCCAAAGAATGAAAAATATTAAATATTTTATCCACCTTGATGGCATGTAAGTGTAATCATCAAAAAAAAAAATCTATAAATCTATCATTTTATTAGTAATTTTTAAATGTAAATTTTAATGCGTTTTTGTAATATTTGTCCTGACATATGCTGAAAACAGCTCTTTTTTCTAAATAATTTTTGACAAATGATGTAAAAATGTATGTAAAAAATCATATTACACTTAACTAGATAATCATATTTTATTACAAAAAATTTTATAAATATATTTAAATTTTCATTTAAAAAAATACTAGTTACACCAATGGACACAGATCGGTTACACCACATTTTTGCAATTATCCCCAAATATTCTTTTAAAATGAAATAAAACCAGAAATTTTAGACTTGGTCCTCAAAAAAGAGAATGTATGCAAGTAATCTGCAAATTTATTTTGAAATGTTAACCCTTTAACATTTAATTGAACCATACGGACACAAAATAATTAACGTCACGTAATTGACCCAAATACATTTTTATATATATTTATGGTAGAGAATTTACAAAATAATAATATCTTTAGTTAATATCCTAATAATTTTTGGCATAAAAAAATTTACCCAGTGTATTATTGGTGTGACTGCTTTTGTGGTCCAGGATCACATATTGAAAATTGCTTGATTTTTATGTTATAATGCATCCTCCATTTATCGTTTTCTCTGGTGCAATACAATATTTAGCCTTTTTATTTGTTAAACATCTGCACAGTCTGCAATTTTGTTTATGTTTAATGTTTAAACTTATGTACACACACAAAGAGACGTCTTTTATATCTATGAGCAATGTAAACATCTATATGATGTAACCAAAGCACAGCTTTCCATAAGTTCAGATTGCATCATTAAATAAAGAAGCGACACATTATGTTTTCATTATCCTGCGCGATTGACTAATTCGGGTGAGAGGCGCTGAACTCCAGTGGCCATGCTGTAACCTCAGCTCTAGAGAACAGGAATATTAAAACTGTGACTAAGCTCGGGTCGCTGATGAAACTCACTCCATCCTGTGGCATACAGTATCTTCCCCCTCCTTCAATAAAAAGACTCCAGGGATGATGAGTATGTATCCGAGCGAAAGGAAAAGACAGAGAGAAAGAGAGACAAATAAGAAGCTTTGGAAAGAGAACAAAGTGATGTGTAAATAATAAGATGTCCTTATGCTGGTTACACTGCATGGGTACTTATTCTGGCAGACTTCATATCTTTTACCTCTATCAGACAAACGTGGTGCATTTTCTGCCTGTACGGGTTTCTCTCTTTAGATTAGACTCCCTGGTGGCGTTTCATCATGTGGCACATAATCTTATGCAAGATGGTGAAATGGCAGTTAATTTGCAGGTAATTAGGCCCTAGTGATTTGCCATTGAAAGGACAGCATTTATCTGAAGTCTACGTTTAAATGTCATAGAGTCTGTGGCACTTATTGCATTAGGTGTGTTTTGAATTGAAAGAACTGCTACGTAATGTTCAGAGCCATTAATCACTGAAAGTCACGTAATGTTACTTTAGATACAGTACATTAGACGTACAGTAATTTCCGTCCGATTAAACAGAATTGTCTCATTGACGCACTTTATTTCACATTGAAACTTTGTGATGGCTCACCTTTATGTTAAAGATGAAGTGTGTGTGCCAGAACACTCATCCAACGTGCTGTCAGTTAGTTGAATGGATCGCACCGCCCCAAATTCAAGCTATTGATTTGCTGTTGGAAAGGTCCACAGAATGATGTTTTGAAGTTTTATACTTTTCAGTACCAATTGACCTACAGAACAGATTTCTATTACAGCTTTCTTTGCATATTAAGCTGGGATATGAGAAAGTATTTTAGCATCCAAAAGCTCACATAACACACGCCGTTTCTGCATTTCTGATGTTAATCTGGAGTACCTATAAAGTAGTTATATCTTTGAAGAGTCTTTAGTTTAATCAGATTTATAAAAGAAAGATTAGCTTTACCGAATCTTTCCAATAACGTACGAAAATAATACGTACGGATAATAAACTATATCCATTGTTTTCATAAGGGTGGCTTTCTTCTCCTTACATCCAAAAACACACTTCTTCTTTCGTGCCATTGTTGAGTTTTGAAATTAAACAAAGCTGTGTCGCGTAATGTGATGTTTGTAAGTTCTAGCGTCTACCGCTGATTGACGGGTGGGCGGGGTTTTCTGGGGGAAAAATACGTATAGAAACCCCTGAATTGTCAGCTGGACCCGTAATCGAAAAAAAAAACTAGCCGAAACTTGTACGAACCCTGGCGAAGTGCATTCGGCACAGAAATAATCTGTAACACGCCCAACTGCTTTTTGATACTTTGCCTACGTTTAGCATGAGGAAACAACTCTATAACTGTTTTAATAAGTCAGAATGCATGAAATACCATTGAACCACCCCTTTAAAACTTTTTAAGGCTTATTACATGATTTTCAACCAATATTTTAATACAAAATACATTTGTTTAAGAATTTGGCTGACGATTTATCTGAAACGATCTACAGTGCATTCAAGCTATAATTTTTTTTATTAACGATACTGTAGAAATATATTTTTGCTAAATAGTTACACAAGTAAGGAATAATGTATTGTTATAGCTGGTTGTTATCGCAGAAATAAGCCCGACAGTGTGATCATGTGCGAAGCGGAGGGTATTGTATCACACTGAAGGGTCTTATTTCGCGATAACAACCTGTGCATTGTCCCGCTTATTACATGACTATTTACCTCTTAAGTAAGGTAAGGAACACTAAATATTGATTTGAAATATTTTATTTGGTCATTCATAACAAATGCACACCTTCTGAGAGGAAAATCCATTTATTTTCGTTAAGATATTCTTTTAAGTTATTTTAAAGGTGCCCTTCCTCTGTCGTTTTTATTGTTTTATACTGTTGTCTGAGGTCTACTCGTGACATTTGCATGGTTTTTACATCCAAAAAATAAAAAGCAATAAGTATTAGGACATTTTGTACCCTGTTTTTGAGGCTTGTTAGAGAAATGATCCGTTTTAATGGGCGGGCTGCATTGACGACTTGGAAGTAAACGCCCACTGCTATGATTGGATAACAGTTTTTCAAACTAACTTTCAATTTAATCTCTTGTGTAATCAGTTTAATGTTAAGTGAGTGTCTTAAGACACAGTGTCTTTCTTACACACGCATATTTTATCATAAACCCTTTTGACACACACACGCGTGTCTTTTATCATAAACCCAGGCACAAAAACACACACACACAAACACACACACACACACGTATCTTTTATCGTAAACCCTTTCGATGCACATGTAGCAGCACACGCACAAACACACAAACACACAGACGTCTTTTACATAAACCCTTTCGACGCGCGTGTAACGAATGCACAAACACACACGTGTCTTTTATCACATTTTGTGAATCGCGTCCCTCAGAAGAGAAGTCCTGGCCGCAACTGATAGTGACACATACTACTAAAGTGTTTTACTCACACACACGCGTGTCTTTTATTCGCGTCCCTCGGAAGAGAAAACACCGACCGCCACAGTGACACATCACACTGATCAGCTTTTCAAACTGACCTGATTTCTCCGCTTATTTCTTTTCAGTGGCTAGAGCTGACAGAGGAGGTCGAAGATAATTTTCACATACACGACACAACACAAACACATATGGACCTAACACATATCAAAAAATACAAGTAAAAACGGTTTTATGTGGAAGGGCCTCTTTAAGTTAATATATTCAAATGTCACAAACACACTATTTGGTTTAGTCATTTATAATGTTATATTATATGTTATTAAAAGACACATTTATTTTGAATTTTGTGTAATATTAAACTGTACCAAAATGAGTCAAAATGATTTGCAGAATCCCGGTTACCATGTGATATTAGTTTTATTAGTTATCAGTTATCTCGGAATAACATTTCTTGGAATGTGTTGACTGGCCAATCAGAATCAAGCATTTTAGAGTGCCGTGTAGTAAAGCATTTAACATCTGAAAAACCTTTTTTGTTTCATTGTGGCAAATAAAGGTTCTTCAGGTTATAAAAGCAAAGAAATAAATGGTTCTTTTAAAAACCTTGAAAAAATGGTTCTTTGAGGAACCGAAAATGGTTCTTCAACGGCATCAGCAGCTACGTTTACATGCACAACTTTTGCTTCAATCAGAATGAAGTCATTCTGATTTGATAAATCCTATCATAGCGTTTACATGAACACAAAATAATGTGATCAGATTGATGTGCGTGTTTATACACAAGCTTCAAATCACATTTGATCGTTTGACATGGATCAGAGTATAAATCGGGGATTGGCCAGACAATGCTGTCTCGTATCACTTCATAGAGGATTGGAAGGAGATTGGGAAAATTTAAGAACAACATTGATAAGACAATCACTTCATGTGACTTCCTTCAACAACACAAGCTCGTTCTTTGCATACGTCATTACACATGCGCAGGGCATGCCAGTTTCAGTTATCAATCCGATTAAGTGTTTACATGTCTTTTCGAGCAGATTACAATCCACTACTCTCAAACCGATTAGAATTTTAATCAGTTTTAGGGTCTTTTTATTCCGATTGAGGTGTTTACATGGAGCATTTTATTCGGATTGAACATTTAAATTGATTAAAATTGTCCACGTAAACACAGCTACTGTGAACAACATCTCAAGCACCTTTATTTTTATAAGTGAATGTGTGTGTTCCCGAGGAATCAAACTCACGATCTTTGGGCTGCTAATGCAATGCTCTACCAATTGAGCTACAGGAACTACTATAAAATAAAGCTGTACTGATTCCAAAATATTGCTCTGTATAAAGGCTAGGCTGATATGTGTTGGTGACTTTGAACTGCTTGCAAACACTACACATTTGCGACCTTTTGTTGCATCAGACTTGCCCGAACAGGCCTTTACAGGATAAAACTTAATTATTTGTCACAGTTCCGCTGCTCGATATAAAAGCATCACTACGATAAAATAGACTCCTTCTGTACTGTTTTTATTATATTACATTATTGTTATTTTTGAAATGCATTTAGGGTGCATGTCCCGCTGTGAAAATGTGCCTTTTTGCTTTCTTTTATTCTGCACAGCTCACCCAATCGATTGTTTGGCTCGCAGTGCCTTCGAAGCATCTTGTTGAGTCACAACCTAAAAGAAGAAAAGCAAGGCTATAAACAAGAAATATATAAAAAATATGTTGGAATTCTGACAATTGTTCCCCCGACTCCCGACCTCTTCATCTTCAGACAAGCGAGTCAAATACAAAGCATGTATCAAAAAATAAACCCATTAAGAGGGTCTTAAGGGAAAAGTAGCTCAGATTCAGTAATGAAATACATGGTAGCACATCCAATACAACAGCAATTACAGTCTGACAATTAAACGGCTTACTAAGGAATCTGGCCCGGCTCTCATAAAGTGGGTGCGGTCAAGCAGAAACACGGCACGGACACTGCGGATAATTATGGGTGGCTATTTGAGGAAATCGAATCAGGTTTATATTTGGGAAGTGAAACTGAACGATGGAAACGAACAGCCAAAGCTAAATAAATTTAGGGATTTGAAAGATTAAGAGAAATTTGTTACAGATACAGATCTGATACTTCCATTTGTTGGACTTAATTACCAGAAAGTTTAACTTCATGAGGTTTGTGAATAAATGTTCGATTTAATTAAATGCAACACAAGATTTGCACATTGAAATTATTTTCTGTGTCTTAAAAAAGGCTTAATTGTTTGTGTCATATAATTTTTTGTTATTACCCATGACCCACTTTTCTACTCTCACACAATCTTTTTGTCCTATTTTATTTCTTCCATAAATAACAATGATGAAATTAAAGTTGTTTTATAAAGTAACGCTGTCACCATGTTTATTTAACATAGATTGTTTTGTTCGAGACAAATGTTAAGTGCGAACATTTCATCTGGATTATGTGAAGTGTAGACAGTGACCTCTCATTTCACCGTCAGTAGTCTCATACATCTTAATTTATTTGTTGATTCACAGTCGTAACGTACGGCGAGAGAATATCCGCAGCACTTTGTTAAGACCACTTCACTAAGACCTGAGCCAGTCAGACAGAAATATTGATCACCTCTAATTTGCTTTTAAACCTCCCACTCTCTCTCTCTCTCTCTCTCTCTCTCTCTCTCTCTCTCTCTCTCTCTCTGGGTATGTTTGGCATGGCATACTTGCGTACAACTCTAGGGATTTTTGCAGTATGCATTGTGTGCAGATTTTAAGGATGAAATTTCATCTATATCAGTGCTTCTCAAACTGGGGGCCGTGACCCCTCCTGGGGGGGCCCTGAGATGGTGCCAGGGGGCCCCAGTTTTTTGACATCTTACAAAATACATTAATTGATTATAAATTCAGTGTATTTAAACTTCAAAAGAATAAGGCTATACCAACAGCACTACATTGTATAATTTAATATGTTTTGTTTAATTTAGATTTTAAGTTTTGTAATGTTTTATGTCATAAATTTACTTTGGAGGGCCACGAAAGGATGCACCGTACACAAGGGGGGCCACACGGCAGAAAAGTTTAAGAACCACTGAGTGCGTTTACATGTCTTACGCCGATTAAGTTAACGATAACACGTGGGGTCATGTAAACGCGTAAAACGTTTTTCTTTAATCGGGGAAAGCCCATAAACGGCGCAAGCAAAAACCGATCGGCACAGGTAGTTTTTTGTTCATTACCCCGATTTTGCGTGGCATGTAATCACCTTAACTGGCTTTCTCACGGTTTTGTCCATGTGCGCATGTCTCCGCGTGTGAAAGATAAACGTCAGACGTGGAAGTAAGCGCAAAGTAACGCATAAAAGTTTCCGCTCTACTAAAGCAGTTAGCAGAGAAACTGCGAAAAT